>NC_133327.1:389129894-389757811 GCF_042186555.1 Aquarana catesbeiana
TGCTTGAAATAATTAGGGTGTCTGATTAGACTCTTTTATTAAAGAGATGTATTCACATTGAATTTGCTAGTCATGAGAAGCAAACTGTGTGTCATTGATGAACCCAAAAAAATATACTAAAACTATTGTCCTTTTTTTATACACAGGATGAGTCCATCCAGGAGGAATGTGGGGAAAGTGGCAGGCAGGAGGAGACCGGGCCCATGGACAGCCTGGAGGAGGCCGGATTCACCATCATCCTGGAGGAGGCTGGGCCCAGTGTCAGGCAGGAGGTGGCTGCTCCCAGTGAGGTGGCTGCTCCCAGTGAGGTGGCTGGGCCAAGTGAGGTGGCTGGGCCAAGTGAGGTGGCTGGGCCCAGTAGGAGCCTGACCGAATCCCAAGTGCCTCCCCTCCACCTTCCCAAAAAAAGGGCCAGGAAGGGGACGGTCACACAGGAGGCATCCCTGCGCCTCATGCAAGAGGCCACCCATTTTTTAAAGAGCTCCCCCAAAGCGGAAGAGTCCTATGGCTGCTACTTAGCCAGCAGGCTTCTTCAAATGGATTGGGAGCAGCGCCTCATTTGTGAGCGACTATTTGGGGAAACAATCCAGAAGGGGCTGCAGGGCACGCTAACACGAAACACCCAACTACATGAGGCAGCCCCCCCTCCTCCTCCTCCTCCTCCTCCTCCTCCTGCCACAACTGAAACACCAGAGCCACAGCCTCGAAAGAAGGCTACAGGGAAGGCTGCAGGGAAGGCTGCAGGGCAGCGTGGAGGAAAGGCTGCAGGGAAGAGAAGAAAGTGATGACTTGGGTTCAGTCTGGTCTGACAGAAGACGCAGGCTGTTGTAGTACCACAGTCTGGGGACATCTATATCATCTGCTGGTGCTGTTGATCTCTGGGATTCTTGGACCAGATTGTGCTCCCTCTTATATGGACTCCTCAAGATCCCCATTTTCTTGTACACATACTTTTTCCAGCGTTGACTTCCTCTTTATTTTATTTAGACCATAAATAAATGGATCTTTTTTGAGTTTAGGTTTTTTATTTTAAATCATAGATTTTAGACACAATGTTTTAAATTAACAAGGGACAACAATCTCATTGATTTTGCAAAAACACAACAAAAATAGATTAAAATAATGTTAATAATGTTCGAGTGGTAAGTATTTAAAAAAAAAAAGATACATAACCAAAAACGGTTCTTTGGGTTAACTTTATATAAAAAAAATAACAAATCACTATAAAAACAAAAATTATAAAGGGTTCTTTGTGGTAACTTTACAAACATTAAATAAAATTTTAAAAATATATATAAAAATGGGTTCCCTGTGGTAACTTTACAAAAAAATTTAGAGATAAACAGAAAAAAAGTTCCACAACAATCATAAAATAAATATCACGATCACAGATTTTGCAGCGTGAGGAATGTGCTACCTACAATACGAACACTAGTTTTACTAGACCGAGTGCTTCCGTTTAGTTTTTGCTTATGAGCATGCGTCGTTTTTTTGTCCGTCGGACTAGCATACAGACGAGCGGACTTGGGGTCCGTCGTAGTTACGACGTAAAGATTTGAAGCATGTTTCAAATCTAAAGTCCGTCGGATTTGAGGCTAAAAAAGTCCGTTGAAAGTCCGGAGAAGCCCACACACGATCGGATTACCAGCCAGCTTTAGTCCGTCAGCGTCCGTTGGACTTTTGTAGACGAAAAGTCCGACCGTGTGTACGCGGCATTACAGTGTTGTGGGACCAGCACCACCACCACCACCAAAGGCCCAATTTTTCTGCCCCTGTTCAACAGGGGCATGTAATTACAATTCTTGATCTAATATTTCACAGCAGGGCCCGTTTCTTCGCCCACCAAGAGTATCTGTGTGGACTTACAGTGTTGTGGGACCAGCACCACCAAAGGGTTCTTTGTGGTAACTTTACAAACATTAAATAAAATTTTAAAAATATATATAAAAATGGGTTCCCTGTGGTAACTTTACAAAAAAATTTAGAGATAAACAGAAAAAAAGTTCCACAACAATCATAAAATAAATATCACGATCACAGATTTTGCAGCGTGAGGAATGTGCTACCTACAATACGAACACTAGTTTTACTAGACCGAGTGCTTCCGTTTAGTTTTTGCTTATGAGCATGCGTCGTTTTTTTGTCCGTCGGACTAGCATACAGACGAGCGGACTTGGGGTCCGTCGTAGTTACGACGTAAAGATTTGAAGCATGTTTCAAATCTAAAGTCCGTCGGATTTGAGGCTAAAAAAGTCCGTTGAAAGTCCGGAGAAGCCCACACACGATCGGATTACCAGCCAGCTTTAGTCCGTCAGCGTCCGTTGGACTTTTGTAGACGAAAAGTCCGACCGTGTGTACGCGGCATTACAGTGTTGTGGGACCAGCACCACCACCACCACCAAAGGCCCAATTTTTCTGCCCCTGTTCAACAGGGGCATGTAATTACAATTCTTGATCTAATATTTCACAGCAGGGCCCGTTTCTTCGCCCACCAAGAGTATCTGTGTGGACTTACAGTGTTGTGGGACCAGCACCACCAAAGGCCCAATTTTTCTGCCCCTGTTTAACCGGGGCATGTAATTACAATTCTTGATCTAATATTTCACAGCAGGGCCTGTTTTTGCGCCCACCAAGAGTATCTGTGAGGACTTACAGTGTTGTGGCACCAGCACCACCACCAAAGGCCCAATTTTTCTGCCCCTGTTCAACGGGGGCATGTAATTACAATTCTTGATCTAATATTTCACAACAGGACCCGTTTCTGTGCCCCCCAAGAGTATCTGTAAGGACTTACAGTGTTGTGGCACCAGCACCACCACCAAAGGCCCAATTTTTCTGCCCCTGTTCAACAGGGGCATGTAATTACAATTCTTGATCTAATATTTCACAGCAGGGCCCGTTTCTGCACCCACCAAGAGTATCTGTGAGGACTTACAGTGTTGTGGCACCAGCACCACCACCAAAGGCCCATTTTTTCTGCCTCTGTTCAACAGGGGCATGTAATTACAATTCTTGATCTAATATTTCACAGCAGGGCCCTGTGACGGCTTACAGTGTTGTGGCCACAACAACACCTAAGGTCCAAATTTCTGCTGAGTATATAGGGCAGGCCCCTACTTTCAAACATCCAACTTACAAACGACTCCTACTTGCAAACGGAAGGAGACAACAGGAAGTGAGATGAAATCTACCCCTGGGAAGGGAAATTCTCTCCTGTAAGAGTTAATATGGGAAAAACTTTTCTCCTTTCCACTGATGCTTTATCACCAATCCTTGTTTCACAAAAAAACCCAAATTTTCAAAAAACATTTGTCATTGGGACAAAAAAAGAGGTGAAATCTTCTGAAGAGGAGCACAGACAGCAAAACAAATGTCACAGGGGTGATAACCCTTCCCTAGGTTTTCCAAAAAGCTTAAAATAGATTTTTTGGCTGGAGCTAAACACGTTAAAAATGTACCAGTTCAAAATTACAAACAGATTCTACTTAACAACAAACCTACAGTCCCTGTCTTGTTTGCACCGCCTGTATACTGCTGTTCAGAGTATATAGGGCCTGGGGGCCCCATACCTTTCCTTTTTTTTATTTGGGTGCGGGATTCCCCTTAATATCCATACAAGACCCAAAGGGCCTGGTAATGGACTGGGGGGTACCCATGCCATTTGTCTCACTGATTTTCATCCATATTGCCAGGACCCGACATTACATTAAAGCCGCAAGCAGTTTTAAATGACTTTTTTTCCTTTAAAAATGACATTTTGTGCAGGGACTGTTCTAAGCACGGGAAACATGTGCCACTTTACAGGCATACTATGGACACCCCCCAGGTACGATATTTAAAGAAATATTTCACTTTTTTTTTTTTTACTTTAAGCATCATTAAAATCACTGCTCCTGAAAAAACTGACGTTTTTAAAAGTTTTTTTTGCATTAAAACATGTCCCCTGGGGCAGGACCTGGGTCCCCAAACCCTTTTTAGGACAATACCATGCAAATTAGCCTTTAAAATGAGCAATTTTGAATGTTCAAGTCCCATAGACGTCAATGGGGTTCTAACGGTCCTGCGAATTTTCTGGTCCGTTCGCAGGTTCTGGTGCGAACCGAACCGGGGGGTGTTCGGCTCATCCCTATTGGCTACATATCAGCTTTAATTTGTTTAAAATTGTGTGATGGCTACAATTTCCTCAGAAGTAGATCAATAGATAGTTTACTGAAGTATGTAGCAAAAATGTAAAGTTCTGTGAAGTGAGGTGCACCTGGTATAATGGATGCATCCTTTAATATCAAGCAAATCTAAAAATAATAATGCGCCAACCCAAAAACATAAAAGAAAAAGCAGCCAACACAACAATCATACAAAATTGTGGTGAAATAACAGAAATAAAGTGTGGCGCTGAGGGAGCAAGACAATAATATATTTGTTCGTTATTGAGCAAAGCCCGCCTGAATGTCTGTCTGGAGAGCAGTGGTGCACAATAAAGTGTTTGGTGGAACAGGACTGTTCTAGACTTCTGATCTGATCCCTATTTTTGAGGGCTAATACCCACCACACGGAAATTGACCTTGGACGAGCTGTTTGTACCCACACCATGGATGGCGGGAGCTGGTAGGATTTGAGAAGGTTGGTCAATGTATGCCACGGTGTTCCATCCTTTCAAATCGCTGTGGATAAAGGTGCTACATCCTCCATTTCTCTATCTTAAGCCTGTCTGACTCCCAAGCCACTGGCTGGTGAGTCCACCAATGCTGGTAAGAGTACTTTCACCTGTCCCTATCTGCATGCAAGTTTGATTACTCCATCTTGTGGTTGCCATCCCCAGATTCAAGGGTCCCACATCACCTATCCTGGTTGCTGCTGGTTCTTCTTTTTTGGCCAAGCTTCCAAGTGTTTGCCTATGCACCTGTTTTTGGACTCTTTAGTTGCACTATGATTATATTCTTGTTTGTATTGCAGTCTTCCGGTTGCAATAGCCACACTAGGATTATTTGTTATTTTGGGTTATTATTACCCATTTCATGTATGTTGTACTATTGGGTTTCCTCGTATAGGCTATACTGGTATGGATTCATTGATGTTTCTTACGTATATCATCACTTTTTTGTATTATTTTAGAGTGTTAGCTATTTTTTAGTACCTACACTCCATACTTCACATATCATCACTTGTTTGTATCATGTTAGAGTGTCAGTTATTTTCTAGTACCTACACTCCATACTGTTTCGTTTCACTTTTCTTTTATTAATATATATTCTATTGACGGTAGTTAATAGGATATACTAGAACAGTCCTGTTCCACCAAACACTTTATTGTGCATCACTGCTCTCCAGACAGACATTTTTTTTATGACAAACAAATGAGCAATGATTTAGAAATTGAAAAGTAGAGATTGAGAAATGTCATGGCTGTTGACAATTAAATACTGTGTTAAATATTAAGGATCACTAGAAAACCTAAATAATATTCCTGCTTAATAAAAACTAATTAATATTGTAGTTATCACAGACATAATTATGACTTTATACAGCTAATCCACAAAGCAACTCAAGCAGAATTGTCTGCCACTTTATTTCATTGCTTATTTCTGTCTTGTGCAAAATGATCTACTATATTTTCAGTTCTCCATTTTATCCTTACACTCCTACATCTGATTTATCAATGTCACTTTCTGACCTCATATGTCTCACAAAAATGCCTGTAAATCTTTTAGTTTAGCCTTTAGCTGTGTACAGACTCTCTGATTTTGTTTAACTGCTTTCACCATTAGATTTATTTGAAAAAGTATGAAAAAAATGATCATCTAGGGATAACAAACTATTTAAAAAGTAGTGAATACAATGTTTTGATTATGAAGTTGATTGTACTGTACATTATATATTTTACTAATATAATTAATCTAGAACCTTCAAAAGTAAAATATATTAAACCAACACATTTAGATGTAATAGTTGCATTTTAATCAATTAAAAACTGTCAGTGTAGATAGGAACCTGTTAGTGTAGATGGGAACTATCTATATTGGGAAAGCAGAACTCACAGAGGATGCTTAGTAATCCCACAAGTTCAGCCCAAGACTGGGTTTATTCTTTTTTCCTTGTTCAATATTTTTATTGAAATTTGTATAAATAAAATACAAATTATAACAAGTAATAAATAATAAAGCATGGGATACAAATAAGAGAACAATATGATTATTGATATGTATATAAAGTTCAAATTGATCTTGCTGAAAGCAGAAGGTTATGTAACTTAGAGACTTTATAGCAAGAAGACATATGTGAAAATCCAATATAAGATCAAAATTTAAAATTTAACCTATGCATCCAGACCACCCGTCCACCCCATATGGGCACTAACTGTGGACGGGTGGGGGCATTTATAGTCAAAGTTGAAAATGATATTTATATATATTATAAATATTATATTTAAGTGAAATTTAATATGAAGATGTAACTATCTCATAGAAAAACATTAGATAATCATAACCTAGTGCGTAAAGAAAAAATGTAGAGAAAAAATCGAATCTAAACAGTATAAGTAAATCTCCAAGTTAATGAGGAATAGATTAGTATTTGAAATAATAAGGTATCCCAAATTCATCATTAGCTTAATATATAAGCTTAGAGTAGAAGAGATAAGGTAGAAGAAGAAAAGAAAAACAAAGGGGAAAGAGAAGAGAAGGAAAGAAAAGAAAGGAGTCTCCCCCGAGGTGATGACTTGGACCATGACATGAACAAGTTATATAATAACAATAACACAAGGATTTTAGCATGGTGACAACAATGACTGGTCGAAATCAGAGGTAAAGAAGTGTTTTACCCATGGTTGCCAAATTAATCGGAATTTGTTGATATTATTTTCTTCAATAGCTGTCATTTTAGCAAAAAATTAGAGCTTTGTTCATTCTATGTTTGACCTCTGCCACAATTAAATTCTTGTTCTTCCATGCCTTGGTTATAGTTTGCTTGGCTGCTGTATTAATGAGAATAAGTAGTTTGAATTGTGTCCTGATGAGTGAAGCTGGTTGAAGATTCAGAAGTGCAATGGCTGGGTCTGGAGTAATAGGGAAGTCTAGAGCCTTAGAAGCCATTGCAAAAATATCTTTCCAAAATTCTTGAACCACTGGACAATCCCACCAGATGTGGTAGTGTGTACCTGGTGAAGAGCAACCTCTAAAACAAGTATTGGGATAAGAAGGGGGGAATTTTGCTATTCTTGCTGGTACTAAGTACCATCTTGCTAGAACTTTGAAGTTGATTTCCAAGGCAAAACAATTAGGAGATGATGATTTGGTAGCTAACCAAATATTAGACCAGTCATTGTTATCAAATGTTCGTCCCATATCCTGTGCCCATTTAACAGTATAAGAAGAAAGTTTCTCATTAGAGTTAGTAATGAGAGTCTGGTACACACAAGAAATCAACCCTCCAGCATGTGGGTCACTTATACAAATACGTTTGAATGTAGACATTTGGTTAAGTGATGTACTTAAGCTAAGTAGAGGCATATAAAAATTCTTAATTTGTAAATAACGGAATATCTCATTGTTTGAGAGATTGTGGTTTTTACATAACATCGGAAACGTTTGAAGAGTATCGGTAGATAATAATTTATAAAGTCTCGTCAAATTTCCAGAAGACCATGCAGAAAAGGATTTTGGAAATTTCCACGCAGGGTAAAAGGCTGGATTCCCAAGAAAAGAGAGGAGTGGGTTATGTTTTGATCTTAGACCATAGGAGTTGTTGAACCTATCCCAAATAGCCAATGAATGTTTCGTGATGGGGTTGTTAAGATGAGATCTATCTTTTGGTAGAATCCATAGAAGGTTTGCAATTGAGGTGGGATCACAGTCAATGGATTCAATAGATACCCACAAGGGTATGTCCTCAGTTGAATGATATTTAGTTAGTACTGATAATTGGGCTGCATAGTAATAAGAGGAGAAGTTTGGTAGTCCCAACCCCCCACAAGATTTGCTAAGATATAAAGTGGATTTTGGAACACGTGGTTTGATCTTATCCCAAATGAAAGACATAATCCTACGTTGTGTGAGATGTAAGAAGCATGACGGTAAAGAGACTGGAAGCACCCTGTATAAATATAAGAACTTTGGCAGTATTGACATTTTTACAGCATTTATCCTTCCCAACCACGATAATGGTAATGAGGACCATTGTTTCATTAAGGATGTAGTTTGTTTTAACAAAGGTAAGTAATTGGCTAACAAAAAGATCAGATAATGAAGGAGTGAGGTGTACTCCTAAATATGGTAAATGATGATTAACCCAATTGAAAGGTAAAGAGGATTGAGCCTGAAGAAGGTCAGATTGTTTTATAGAGACATTCAGTGCATTCGATTTGGTGTAGTTTACGATTCCGGATATATGAGAACATTTATCTAATATATTGAGTAGATTTGGAGCAGAAATGTGGGGATGAGATAAGAAAATAAGTATATTGTCCGCGAAAAGACAAAGTTTGTGATGATGGCCACCTAATTCAATAACTTTAATGTCTGGGTTGGATCTAATTAGTTGTGCCAAGGGTTCTATAAAGTAGGGCAAATAGTAATGGGGATAAGGGACA
This sequence comes from Aquarana catesbeiana, assembly GCF_042186555.1. Taxonomy (NCBI): domain Eukaryota; kingdom Metazoa; phylum Chordata; class Amphibia; order Anura; family Ranidae; genus Aquarana; species Aquarana catesbeiana. The sequence goes on from NC_133327.1 coordinate 389,138,479, forward strand.
GCCTTGTCTTGTGCCTCCTCTAATATCCAGCATTGCTGACTTGTAACCAGTGTATTTGATATATGCTTTAGGATTGTTATAGAGAGAGGAGAGCCAAGTCAAGAAATGTTCACCAAAACCCCACTGTTGGAGCGTATATTGCATATAAGGCCATGTGACTGAGTCAAATGCCTTTCAAATATCCAATGATAGAAGACAAGTTGGGATACGCCTGGATTTAGCAGCTTGAATGAGGAAAAGAGCTTGTCTAATATTATCTCCTGCTTGTCTCTTGGTTATAAAACCAGTTTGATAGGGATGTATTAGGTGGCCTATGAAATTATTCAGGCGTGAAGCAAGAATCCTGGCTAGTAATTTAATATCTAAATTAAGGAGGGAAATGGGGCAATAGTTAGACCAAGAAGTATTGTCAGAGTGTGGTTTGGGTAGCATAACTATGATATATGTTAATAATTCAGGAGTAAATGAGTGTCCAGCCAGGAGAGAATTAAGCACTCTGGTTAAGATTGGAGTTAAAATGGAGGGCATGGCCTGGCAAGCAATGGAGTGAGCTCCCTGCACATGAACTCCTGAAAGAGATCCTGCTCTGCAATATCGAGATATAAATCATCCCACGGATAGCCCATACACCCCGGGATTACTGCGGAACATGTCTCTGCCGAAAAGAAGCACCGGAACAGCGGATAAACTTGCCCAATATCGCCGCCAGGAGAAAGACATGCAGCAGGAAGATGGCGCAGACACATGTGCGGGACCTGATCCTCAGGCAACAGACACGGCCAAAGTACTGGACGCGATTGCCACCTTACAAGGTACCCTGACTGCAAAGATTGACGAAGTGAAAATAGATATATCCCTTATGAGACAAGACTTCTCAAAGCTGAAAGACAGGGTTACAGAGGCAGAAACTAGAATTAGTAATGCAGAGGATGCCTTGCACCCCATGAGACACACCACAGAAGAGATACAGAGACAGTTACAGCAACTCCATGCCCACCAGGACGACATGGAGAACCGCCTCAGACGCTGTAACCTCCGCTTCATAGGGTTGCCAGAAAAAGAGGAAGGCACAGATCTGACTACATACTTAGAATCACTCCTGCTTAAAACATATGGCCGGGAAGCTTTCTCAGTAATGTTTGCGGGGGAGAGGGCACACCGCATCCCAGCGCGGCCATCACCACCTGGAGCGCCTCCTCGCACATTCATCGCCAAGTTTTTAAATTTCCGGGACAGAGACAAAATTCTTAGACTCACTCGGGAGAGAGAAAATATCCAGATTGGAAACAGCCAGATTGCAGTATTCCCGGATTTTTCTAACGAGGTGCAAAGGAAATGATCACAGTATCAGGAAGTGAAGCGCCGTCTGAGAACCCTCCATCTCAAATATGCGATGCTATTTCCTGCCAGACTGCGGGTGGAAGAAGATGGACGTGCACAATTTTTTGACGATCCAGCGGCAGTAACAGCCTGGCTTGATCGTAGAGACCGACCTGTCTAGACTGGTCCTGATCACATAACCGCAGTGAGTACTTAATGTGACTGAGCAATAACCTGAAGTGTATATACTATTGCAACCTCCCAGTGGGGAGACAAAATCCTGTGTAGGGGAATCAGGACTGGAGATCTATAAAGCTTTGCCTGAGCATGAGAGAGGAGAAAAGGATAATGGAACTATATCCAGAGGAATTGTGTTGGATTACTGCCCATGGGGTATAATAAAACCCTATATACGTACTGACTCAAACACGAAGGTTAATAAGTTATCTGTCTAGGTTGCTGTTTGTGCCAGTAAAACATGCGGTGTGTGGGAACTATTACAGAGATCAGCTTCACTGGATTCCTAGAAGATAGAGACAGACTGTGCCACAGTATCTTGGAATATGAAAATTATTTTGACAAAATGATAGAGAAGAAGTGCAGTAGGAAATTATTGAATGTAATGTGTGGTAGTGTGCGCCGTCTGAGAACCCTCCATCTCAAATATGCGATGCTATTTCCCACCAGACTGCGGGTGGAAGAAGATGGACATGCACAATTTTTTGACGATCCAGCGGCAGTAACAGCGTGGCTTGATCGTAGAGACCGACCTGTCTAGACTGGTCCTGATCACATAACCGCAGTGAGTACTTAATGTGACTGAGCAATAACCTGAAGTGTATATACTATTGCAACCTCCCAGTGGGGAGACAAAATCCTGTGTAGAGGAATCAGGACTGGAGATCTATAAAGCTTTGCCTGAGCATGAGAGAGGAGAAAAGAATAATGGAACTATATCCAGAGGAATTGTGTTGGATTACTCCCCATGGGGTATAATAAAACCCTATATACGTACTGACTCAAACACGAAGGTTAATAAGTTATCTGTCTAGGTTGCCGTTTGTGCCAGTACAACATGCGGTGTGTGGGAACTATTACAGAGATCAGCTTCACCGGATTCCTAGAAGATAGAGACAGACTGTGCCACAGTATCTTGGAATATCAAAATTATTTTGACAAAATGATAGAGAAGAAGTGCAGTAGGAAATTATTGAATGTAATGTGTGGTAGTCTTGACCCCAATCGCTCCACAATTGACAGTGGAACAGTCGCCCCCATAGCAAAGTTGGTTCAGCAAGAAGCAAAAAGAATGTTATCACAATTAAGATATATGCCTCCAGCGGAATGCAACCGCTGGATGATATGCTTTATGCTGACAGTTTGGGTTTGTATGCTCACATCAAGTTGGGGAGATGTGCAGCTGGGAGGACTGGGAGTTGTTAAATGGGTATGTTTTATTTGTTTTGGGATTGAAAGTACTGATGTGATTTCAGTGAGGCTAGACAGGCAATATGTACATAATAACAGGATATGTAACAGAAGAATGGTACTGGAAAAAAGACAGATGATGAGGTTATACTATCTTGAGACCTTAACGGCCGGCAATCATACCATTTATAACCAAAGAGTATTATGGTCAATGTTAAATTTTTAACCTGGAACGTACATGGTCTACGTAATAAAGTAAAGCGAACCGCAGTATTAGCATTTATAAAATCACAAAAAGCTGATATTATAGCTCTAGCAGAAAAACACATGTAACAGGCCAACTGCAGGTAGCTTTAAAAAGACCTTGGGTGGGATGGTTATACCACAGTACGCATACTAATCAATCAAGGGGGGTGTCGATATTAATCGCCAAAAGGGTGCGTTTTGAGTTAGTAGCATTAGAATCGGATCGGTTAGGAAGATACATATTCCTGCATGCTACCATAGGAGGCAACTCCCTATTGATTTTGGCGTGTTACATCCCCCCCCTTTTTCGATTGAAGTGGTGTTGAAAGGATTGGTATTCATGGCTCAGAACCCGACAGTCCCAGCAGTATGGATGGGAGATTTTAACCAAACCATGAATCCAACCCTAGACAGACCAGGGATGGGGGATACATCCAGGGAAATACCACACCAAACCAGACTTCGTAGACTACTTACAGAATTCGCTCTCACGGACGTATGGAGATGGCAAAACCTGACAAAAAAAGCATATACGTGTCACTCGACCAGCTGTGATACGATGTCCAGAATTGATTTTGTGTTAGTCTCAAACTCCCTACTGTCCAAAATTACAGGGTTGGGTATGGCTCCAAGAGCACTATCAGATCACTCACCATGCTGGATAACAGCATCTATATTAAAAGCAATACCTACCTCCACGTGGAGGCTGAATCCATTCTGGCTGTCGGTCATTCCTGATCTCCAGGGCATAGGACGAGAGCTACAATTCATCTTAAACAATTTAAATATTACAGAATCAGGTACTGTGATCTGGGATAACTTTAAAAATCAAGCGAGAAGGTTGTTGTCAACAAGAATTAACAGATTTAAAAGTTCCTCTAAACTGCTACTACAGATAACCACTGACAAACTACAGGAACTGGAACAGGTATACGCACAAGATCCCAGTATTGACAACCTACATAAAGTACAAATGCAATCCAGAGTGGTAACCCAAATGCATACAGAGAAAGCCAAACAACAGGTGTTCTTTAAAAAACAAAGAATATTCGAACATGGAGAGCAAGCGGGTAGACTACTGGCATATTTAGCTTATTTAAATGACAAACCCCCAGTGGTGGTGACTTTAACTACACAACAGGGGGACCTGATGACTGACCCACCTCAGGTTGCAGATAGTTTTCAAAACTACTATAGGAACTTATACAAAACTCAGAGTGCACACTCTACGCAAGAAATCAAAAACCACCTGCAAGGTATTCAGTTTCCCAGACTCAATACAGAAAAGGTTAAGCTACTAGACGCCCCCATTAGCCAAGAGGACATCTCTGAAGCACTGTCCCAGCTAGCTAAATCCAAGGCCCCTGGTCTTGACGGCCTACCATTAGAATTCTACACTACGTTCGCTGACATTCTAATTCCGAAATTCCGAAATTGCAAAAACTATACTACTCGATATTTAAACATGGAACACTCCCTCCCTCTATGCAGGAAGCACAGATAATAGTCCTACCCAAACCAGGGAAAGACCCCAGATACCCGGAGTCTTACCGTCCAATTTCGCTACTTCAAGTAGATATCAAAATATTGGCTAAAATTCTAGCGTCCCGCCTAAATAAAGTCATATTATCATTAATACACCCTGATCAAACAGGCTTCATGCCCGGAAAAAATACGGCCATGAATATAAGAAGACTATTTTTAAACCTTCAATCACAGCATGATAACCGGGGTACCAGAGTAGTGGTGGCCTTAGACACAGCAAAGGCCTTTGACTCGGTGGAGTGGCCCTTTCTATGGGAGTGTTTACGAGAATATGGATTTGGACCAAATTTTATACAATGGGTACAAATACTTTATCAATCACCAAAAGCACGGGTCTTCGTTAATGGATGGCTGTCAGAGCAATTTCCTCTAGAAAGAGGCATGCGCCAGGGATGTCCTCTTTCCCCATTGCTATACGCCTTAGCGGCCAAACCTTTAGCCATAGCCATAAGAGCAGCCACTGACATAGTTGGACTACGAGTGGGGAATTATACCGAAAAGATTGGACTATACACGGATGACACGATACTATATCTAGCTGATCAAGGCCCGTCGCTTTAAGCGGCCCTGAACATTATAGATAGAATGGGGAAATTCTCAGGACTACGTATAAATTGGGATAAATCCCACATAATTCCCATAGACCAGTTTCCTCCATCCAATATACAACCGGACTTACCATTAGCCAGAGTAAACACTATTAAATACCTAAGGGTACTGGTTATAAGGGACCTTCGAGACTACACTACCAACAACATAAAACCGCTGTTTACCATGATAAAAACAAAAACACAAGCCTGGTCCAAACTACCACTGGGAGTAATGGGAAGAATAAATATCATAAAAAGGATTATTCTGCCCAAGATCCTGTACATGGTATGGCATGCTCCTCTGTATTTACCTATTGGGATCTTCAAAAAAATGGAATCTATACTGAATACATTTGTTTGGGGACACCAAAGACATAAGGTAGCATGGTATATCCTTAAAAACCCTACAGACATGGGGGGGACCTCTCTGCCAGATCTACAGGAATATTATATAGCTGCACAGCTGTCACATATGCATCACTACCATAACAATGAAAAGCAGCGTTATAGTATATTAGTATCTTGTAGTCCTGGCAGCCCCTTAACTTCCCCGCTTCAAGTTATATTGCGGGGAGGACAATTTAATAGAAAAGGTCCACAATTCAATGATGGGGTACTAAATCATCATCAAAAAATATGGGGAATAGCCCTGAAAAAACTTAGATTAGGACATATACACTCTCACACCCCTTTATGGGTCAACAACCAGCTAGCAGAGCTTAAAAAAATACAGGACCCTACTTTATGGGCTAATTATGGAATAATTTACTTACACCAAGTAATGACAAACTCTAGACCTAAAACATTTCAATCGCTAAAGGATGAATACTCCATTCCGCAACAATTATTGTTCAAGTATTTACAACTCCGGCACGCCCTACGCTCTCAATTTAGGGATGAAAGTTGTAACCTGGAATGTCCCCAAATCTTAGACATAATAATGGGATCCGAATCACAAAAATTGATATCCAATCTGTATTACTCTATAAGGTTACCTAGAATAAAAGAAGTGGTACAAAAGGCCAAAATAAGGTGGGAAGGTGATGTGGGAGCTGTTAGCAACTTGGATTGGGAGGAAATATTAGAAAATGTAAAAACAACATCTCCAAAACAATCTGATAGATTAACGCAGATATATATTATACATCAAGCATATCTGACACCCAACAAATTAAGGAAGTTTCAACCCACACGCAATTTATCATGCCCTCACTGTTCAGGTGAGGTAGGTAATTTTTATCATTTAATTTGGGAATGCACTATCCTCCAAGCATACTGGATTCAAGTGATTAAGTTTTTACACAACCAAATGGGTTCCCCTGTAGTACTAGACCCAAAGCTATGTATCTTGGGCCTCCTTCCGGACGCGGACATTGATAAATACCAAGCCACATTTATATCCGAATTCTCTCCCATATAAACAATTAATTTACAAGCATAGGGGAAGTAGTCATAAATACTCAAGGATATGGGATGGGTGGTTGGGAGACGGGGAGACTTGTGTATAGTAATGTGTGTAAAATATTAATAATACTCTTCAGCTAAAAATCACAACTATATGATATGCAATTAAGCATTGGTTGGAAGTTCTCTACTTGGTTATTATCACTCTGTATATCTTTAATATGGAATGCCAGCTTCACAATGTGCAAATATATGTAAACGTACCATATGTGACTATACTTTATGTATGTATATATAGGCCTCAAATGGGTTGTATAGTGTCTGCCTGATCTTAATAAAGTTTGTTTTCCCAAAAAAAAAAAAAGATTGGAGTTAAAATGCGCTCAAAATTTTTGTAATATGATGCCGAGAATCCATCAGGACCTGGTCTTTTATGTAATTTTAATTCTTTCATAGCAATCTGAATTTCATTAGTTGTGATAGGGCGCCTAAGTCTCTCTCGTTTCTCGTTATTAAGAGTGGGAAGTTTAATATTGGAAAATAGTTTATTAGCGTTGGTCCGGTTAAAATCCATTGTGAGGGAGTATAATTTAGCTAAATTAGAACGGAACACTTCTAAAATTTTAATTGGATTACTAGTATATGCGTCACAAGACGTTTTCAGCCTTATGGAGGACCTTATGTGATTTATTGATTTTAAACTCCTGGCCATGAGGGAGTCAGGTTTATTTGCTTTAATGTATTGTATATGTTGTCGTTTACGTAAAAGTTTATCTGCTGAATCCGTTAAAAATAAATCTAAATCTAGGCGGGCTTTATCTAGTTTAGCATTAGTAGTGGGATTCGGGGATAATTGAAATGCATTATGACATGAGTTAAAATTAGCTTCCAACTTAGCAAACATAAGTTTACGTTCTCTTTTGAGTTTTGTGGCTTGCTGTATCAATTTGGCCCGAATGACAGCTTTATGAGCTTCCCATAATGTAAGATCCGAAACATCACCTGTATCATTAGAGTAAAGATAATCATTTAGTGCTCCTTCGATCTCAAGACGAACTGGGTTAGTTAATGTAGAGTCATTTATATACCAAGTTGTATCATGTGACCTAGGAACAGTGGAAGCAATAGTGGTATAAATTGCACAATGGTCTGACTAAGTAAACGGGAGTATGTTGGATAATAAAATTTCAGGAAGCATACTTGAGGGGACTAGAATATGATCGATAAGAGAAAAAGATTTATGCGGATAAGAGTAATGTGTAAAACGTCTGCTAGTGGGATTAATTTCACGCCACGTATCCACCAAACCATGTTTGGTAAGTAAATGTTGAAGGTTTAATATGTTGGAGTTGATGATAGGAGAAGAGGGAGACTTATCTAAAAAAGGGAATATTGTTGTATTTGAATCTCCACATATGATTACGGTACCAATTTTGTGTGCTTCAACCACTTGGAAAAGATGTGATAAGAAAGCTTCTGTTTTTTTATTCGGGGCATAGTATGATACTATTGTGATGGGAATATCCGAAAGTAACCAGTGAGAAGTATATATCTTCCCTCTGGATCTTTAAGTTGTGTCGATAAAGTAAATGGCATGGAGCAATGAAAACCTATAAGAGTTCCACGTTGCTTAACTTTGGTAGAAGCAGTGTAAAATTGTGGATAAGAGGCGGAGAGGAATTTAGGGGAAGATTTATCTATGAAGTGTGTTTCCTGTAAGCAGATTATATGTGCTTTCTTAGCTGAAAATGATCGCATTGCTTTTGTTCGCTTTTGTGGGATATTAAATCCTTGCACATTTAGGGATAAAATGTTTATGGGAGCCATAGCAATATAAAATTGACTATCATAAAACAAGAGATATGGCCTACAATTAGCATATTAGTCATCACCTTGAGAGAAAGAAGAAGAGAGGAAAAGATAGAGTGGGGATAAATAATGTTGGATCGAATAACCCTAGTATAATAGTATTCAGATATTAAGTAATGAAAAATCATTAGGGTGTGGGAGCAACTCCTGGGAGTAATGAAAAGACCCCCAGGGGCTCCAAAGCCATCATCAGAATCCTGCATAATAATAGCAAGGGTCTGAGGGTGGCAAAGGGGGCAGCACGTAGTTCCAGAAAGGACGAACACCGCCGGAGAACCACAGGAACCATAAGGTCATCTATATATATAATAATAGTTGTGATTTTCTTTCTTTTTTCCCTTATAAAAAAAAAAAAAAACACAATATAATCTATCGAAGCTTGAACTAACCAGTAAATTACCTCTGTAGTAAATAGACTTCAACTAAATATATAAATGCATCAAATGATGTACATGTAGGGAGACCAAAAGATTGAAAACATTTTGTCTTAGAAATTAAGTTATTTTAGACATCTAATGGTCCTGTAGATCTGAAAAAAAAAAAATAGATGCGTGAATCATGAAATATATGAAAATCAATCCATCGAATCTTCAGTATTAGGAGTTGGATTTTCAAAGCGACTACACTTATGTAGATTTTGGGGAGGAGAAATAGATGGATTTAGGTCCGCTGCTGTATTTTGTTGAGGTGATCTGGAGGCTGATCTTCTACGGGTTAATTCTGTAGATGGGAGTTGGTCTGTACGGCCCAATTCAATTAAAGCTGATTGTAAGTCCTCTGAAGAGCGACAAACATGTCTAGTTTCCAAGTGTGTGAATTTGAGAGAAAAAGGGGACCCCCAACGATAGGTGATGTGATGATGTTGGAGTATTTGTAATTGGGGTTTAAGAGCGCGTCTTTAAGCCACTGTAATAGGGGATAAGTCTGCAAATAGCTGATAGACTTGACCCTGGAAAGTGAGGGAATCTTTTTCTCTAGCTGTTGTAAGCAATTGTTCTTTTGTGCGGTAGTAATGCATTTTGCCAATTATGTCCCTAGGAGGGCCATTAGATTTGCGTGGAGCCAATGCTCTGTGCACTCTGTCCATCTCTAATCTCTCTATAGGAATACTAGGTTGTAATTCCTGAAATAATGCTATGATATAGGCTTGCACATCTAGGACAGACTCAGAGATACCCCTGATCCGTAGATTAGCCCGTCTGTCTCTATTCTCCTGGTCCTCTAAACGAGACTGTAAAATTACATTCTCTTCTTTTAGATTTTGAAATTCAGAAATATAGTGCTGAGTTTGGTTTTCAATATCATCTACACAAATCTCCAATTCAGCTGTCCTCTGACCTAGTTCTCTGATTTTTCTTGTCAGTTTATCCGTAATGTGATCTGATGTTTGTTTTAAAGCTTTCTGTAAAATACTTTCAAATTTTTTAAATAAGGCAGATTGAAGATCTGTTTGTGAGTTTCCAGAGTCAGAATCAGATTCCTCATTAACATCCACAGCATTAAGTTTGTTTTTTAGAGGTTTAGCCTTTTGTGAGGTACTAGGCTGTGAGGAGATTGCCGCCGCCATCTTAGAAGACGGCTGAGGTGGCGTTTCTTTGTTAATTCCGGCTTTGAATTTTGTTTTTGTGCCCCTCAAAACTATACTAAGTTGTACCTGAGACTTTGTGGCATGAATGTCTGCTATCTTTATAAAAAATAAGGACCTCTGGGACCTGTAGTCCTCTGGCACGGACGTCACTGGAGCGGAGCTCTAAGCCGGCATTACTGTCCACTCAGGCAGCCGCGCGTGCCCCCCGGACTTATTCTTTTTTCAAAGGTCTCCCTGGATATGTAAAAAAATTCTCACATCTAGAACACACACACACATTGTTCTTTTGTCAAAAGTGGTTCTCTGCCCAGGTATTTCAAATCAGAAGGTTACGGATATCCTCTGAATATAAGATTTCATGGACCTTTTCCTTAAATAGACATCACCATGGCACCCTTCAATCAATTTTTAGGAAAAAAAAAACAGCAGACAACATCACAGCGTCATCACACCAGCACTGCTTCCTTCATCATCTAGGAATGCCTATTACCCAGAACATCACATAACAAGTCTGAATACTTCAGGAAACTGTAAATATGAAAATAAAGACAATAAATACAGAAGGGAGGGGGGTCTCCATGGAGGAAAGATGGACAACTTGAGGTCAGGTGTCCAGAATAAGACTTTAAGTAAACTTGTTATGAGAGAAAAAAGGTGCTGACATTGCTAACTTCCTTCTGAAACTGCTAGTTACTTGGCCATGCCATTTAGCAAGGAAGAATTTGGCAAGAAGATTAGGAACTGGCCAGAAAAGGATCACTTTGAAGCAATTGGCCAACTTGGACATCTATTGCAATGTATTCAAACTAAGAATCCCTGTTTTTTAAAGCAAATGTTTTCTATGAACTATATATTTGTGGCACGAGAACAATTTTTGCAGTTAACAGAAACTTGAATTAACATTTTTTTTTGTTGCTAGATTTAAACCCTAGCCTGCCTGCAACCCCTATATTAATGTTTTACAGCATGACGGCCCGTGCTGAGAAAGAACTAGGCTTGGGAGAACTTGCCCCCTGGACCAGTACTATTAAGATATAGTGGAGATAAATGGAAATACTTTACCACTGAGCAGAACCACTAATAAGGCAGTACAACTAGTCCTGTTGTAATAGGCTCATACCCCATCAGCTAAACAGGGGGGCTCAGGGCAGCTTTATTGTCTGCCTAAATGAATAAATGGATTTTACTAGACCACACCCCCACTCCTACTTGCTTACTAGAGCTTAAACTACATTTCCCTGGGCCCCATCAGGTCAACAGGGGGACCCAGGAGGTGGGAAAAGACAGGAGATGTAGGCAGGTAAAGTCAGAAGCCGCTGTTCCACTGCACCCCAGGGTGATGTAGACAGGGTCCAGGGGCCCCGTCAGGAAGGCTGCCACTGACACATCAATAAGGGCAGACCACTAGTCAGTTACCCATGATGGGTAAAATATAGCTACTTTGCTCAAGTGCCCCCCACCTCAAAGCACATTGTCCCCATGGGGACAAGGGCCTCTTCCCGACAACCCTGGGCTGTGGTTGTGGGGGTCTGCGGGCAGGGGGCTTATCAGAATATGGAGAAAGGGGGCCCCCAGATACTGGCCTCCCCCCATGTGAATGAGAATGGGGTACATTGTACCCCTATCCATTTACACCAAAAAAAGGCAGTGTAGTGCAAATAAAAACAAGAGACGGTTTTGACAAGTCCTTTATTAAAAATCTTTCTTCAATCTTCTCCCTCCAGTGTTCTTCCCCGGTCTTCTCCCTCCGATCTTCTCCGCCACTGCTGTCTTCTCTGCCGCCAACCCGGTCCTCCTCTGATGCTGTCTCCCATTGTTGTGCCAGCTCCTTATACAGCCATGGGGCTTGGCCATCCAAAGACGTCACCAAGAAACCCTGCCCATTGTGATGTCACATGCCTGCTTGAGGAGAGTTCGGGGGCTGCTGAAAAAAATGCCCAACTGCTCCTAAACGTCCGTTTAGCAGCTGCAGTGTACATGAGGCCTATGTCAGTTCCTAACTAACAGGGTGCACCGAATGGGTTCCCCAAACAAACAAGCAACACATGTAACTTTTAGCATCCTATCAGCCATTAATCTTTATACTCTGCAGCCGGCTTGACCAGCAGGTATATAGTAAGTGAAAAGCTTCTAACATAACACATCTTACATTAATAAAGGTCTATGGACAGCTGACTAATTAGTGGGGTCTGGCTACTAGGTAAAAAGAGGATTGGATGGTTTATCCCACCCAAAGCTCATGAACTGAGAAACCTAGATCATTTCCTAGAAGAAATGCAAAGTATGCTGATGCTGAAAGAAGATGAAAAGACGTGTGTCACAATACAAGTTTTTCTTTAGGAACACTCAACTATCAACATGCCTATCAATCAAAGAGGCACCTCTTTCATTGGCTGAAAGAGGAACCTTGCATTGTATACTTTCTTTAGCCCACAGAAACCTGTCTCTACATTGAAAGGGCTACTTGATTGTGTTTGGCCACCCAAGCCAAAGGTTTTATTTGGCCTTAATAAACTTTCATAAACATCTTGCCTTTGAAACCTAGCTGTCATCACGCAAGCTGGAGGCTTTATTGACAAAATTGGCCTTTAGAACTGAATGTGTGTCAGAGCCAGGGTCATACACAGGAGGGTTCAGACAGAAGGAGCAAGGAGTGAGGCAGGGCAGGGAGAGTGTTACAAGTAGGTGGGTAAGGGATCAGGCTGCAGGGTCAGGGTGCAGGGTCAGGATCAGGATACAGGAACACAGGTCAGAGGCACATGGACAAACACCAAGGCAAAAAGGAGAAGCACAGGCAGGGCTTAAATACACTTCCTGCAATGAGCATCAGGTGATGACTGATTACCATGAGCTTCTGGTTGCTGAAAAACACCCGCTGGTGGACACTGGAACGGCAGCCTATAGGTCTGGGAGCCACAATGCCACCAGCAGGTGAACACCTTCCTGACATCTGTGCAAAACCATTGCATAAAGCAGGTGGGTAAAATATGTTTGTTATTTTGTTTAATTATCTTTTAGAATCACTTTAATTTATTTATATTCCTGAATATCCATAAGGGATATAAATCCCATTTGTGTGTACCACAGGCCTTTTTTTTCATTTGTGTGTACTCCATGCTGGTTATTATATTGTAGAAGTAGCAGTGACATCATCAATGTGCTGCAAATAGGATGTTTACAGATCAGAGCTGTGGGAGGAATCCAGGAGGCCCACTCACTGCTGTCTGTCTGCATAAAACTACAGGAGGGGTGGATACAAGACCAATTCCAGTGCACAAGAAAAGAGAACCACAGTGACTGGTCTTTATTACAGGAAGCCCCTGCACAGAGACAATGTTTCATGCTGGATTATGGCACAGAAGTGGAAGAAACATACAAAGCACACCAGGATTCGGGTATCTCTTGAATTTAGGTATTATTTGATTATCCTTTAAGCTTTAAATTGCTAACATCCCTTCAAATGCCATTGCAGCCTTACAGTGGCAGTGTGCCTCTGTTTATTACTGTAATTGACAGATACAATTACAGTAATACAAAAATAACTAGCCATTTTGCACATTTGTCAGTCTATAATAAAAAAGCAGAGCAGAGTTATTAAAACAATTTACCAAATAAAAGCCTTATATGTTCTTAAACTAAATATATCAATGTATTTAAGTATCTATTGTCATGAAAAGTTTAATCCTAATGCTGACATTATGCCTATATATATATATATATATATATATATATATATATATATATATACATATATAGAGAGAGAGAGAGAGAGAGAGAGAGAGAGAGAGAGAGAGAGAGAGAGAGAGAGAGAGAGAGAGAGAGAGAGTTGAATAGAAAAATAACTCCCTGTTGTCTTTTCTTTTCATTTGAAAAATGTTCTAGTATTAGAGGTTCAAAATAAACTTCACAACAATGACTACACAGCCCAGACATTCTATACAAAATCCTATGAAACATGTAATGTAATCCTCTTCTCTGTGTATGCAGAGGATTACGCAGATTACGCATCTGTTCTCATATTGATTGCAAATGTTGCAAGTTCTGTCCTTGAGTCCTAACTTTAATGATTTTCCGCTCAAACACTAAGAATGTTGAAAACAAAATTATGATGTGCAGATGAATTTTCGTGTTACTGTCGCTACAAACATTCAGCGTTTAGTTGTACTGGTTATATCCTTTACTGACTGTATTACAAAGTTATCAATAAGAGATGCTCTCTTGTATTTATTTCTCTTAACATAAGATAATAACAGCATTACTGATCTGTAAACACATTAACCACTTGACCACTGGGCACTTAAACCCCCTTAATAACCAGACCAATTTTCAGCTTTCGGTGCTCTCACACTTTGAATGACAATTACTCAGTCATGCAACACTGTACCCAAATGAATTTTTTGTCCTTTTTTTCACACAAATAGAGCTTTCTTTTGGTGGTATTTAATCACCACTGGGTTCTTTATTTTTTGCGCTATAAAAGAAAAAAGACCGAAAATTCTGTAAAAAAATGCATTTTTCTTCGTTTCTGTTATAAAATTTTGCAAATTAGTAATTTTTTCTTCATATATTTTGGCCAAAATGTATACCGCTACATATCTTTGGTAAAAATAACCCAAATCGGTGTATATTATTTGGTCTTTGTGAAAGTTATAGAGTCCACAAGCTATGGTGCCAATCTCTGAAAATTGATCACACCTGAATTACTGACGGCCTATCTCATTTCTTGAGACCCTAACATGCCAGAAAAGTACAAATACCCCCCAAATGACCCCTTTTTGGAAAGAAGACATTCCAAGGTATTTAGAAAGATGCATGATGAGTTTTTTGAAGTTGTAATTTTTTCCCACAATTCTTTGCAAAATCAAGATTTTTTTTTTTATTTTTTTTTTTTTTTCACAAAATTGTCATATTAGCAGGTTATTTCTCACACACAGCATATGCATACCACAAATTACACCCCAAAACACATTCTGCTATTACTCCCGAGTATGGCGATACCACATGTGTGAGACTTTTACACAGTGTGGCCACATACAGAGGCCCAACATGCACGGAACACCATCAGGCGTTCTGGAGTGCCCAGGCCAATTCTGACATTTCTCTCCTACATGTAAAAATCATAATTTATTTGCTAGAAAATTACATAGAACCCCAAAACATTATATATATTTTTTTAGCAAAGATCCTAGAGAATACAATGGCGGTCCTTGCAACTTTTTATCTCGCACGGTATTTGCGCAGCAATTTTTCAAACACGTTTTGTTTGAAAAAAAAAACAGTTTTGTGCTTTCAAAAAACACAAAACAGTAAAGTTAGCCCAATGTTTTTACATAATGTGAATAATGAAGTTATGCCGAGTAAATAGATACCTAACATGTCACCCTTCAAAATTGCACACGCTCGTGGAATGGCGCCAAACTTCGCTACTTAAAAATCCCCATAGGAGACGCTTTCAAATATTTTACTGGTTACATGTTGTGAGTTACAGAGGAGGTCTAGGGCCAAAATTATTGCTCTCGCTCTACCGATCGCAGCGATACCTCACATGTGTGGTTTGAACACCATTTTCATATGTGGGCGCAACTTACGTATGCGTTCGCTTCTGACTGCGAGCACACGGGGACACGGGGAAAATTTTTTTTTTTTTTTTTATTGTTCATTTTACTTTATTTATTTTAGTTTGAGGCTTTTTTCCAAAAAATAAATTTTTTGATCACTTTTATTTCTATTACAAGGAATGTAAACATCCCCTGTAATAGGAATATGGCATGACAGGTCCTCTTTACAGTGAGATATGGGGTCAATAAGACCTCACATCTCACCTCTAGACTGGGAAGCCTGAAATTAAAAAAATTAAAAAATGATCCTGGCTTTGATCGTAGCGGTAAGTCGGTAGAAGCACCTGAGGGCGGCGAGAGGGGGGGGGGCGTCCCCTCTCGCCTCCCGTAAGAATGATCAAGCAGTGGAACAGCCGCTGTGATCATTCTTATTGTGTAGGGAATCACCGGCTGAAAAAGATGATATCTGAATGATGCCTGTAGCTGCACCCATCATTCAGATATCCCCGCACAAAGTCAAGGACGTCGTATGACGGCCGGCGGGCAGGAAGTGGTTAAAACACATTTTTTTTAACACAAAGTTGTCCATTTATACAATATTTCTAACACATAGCATGTACATACCAAAAATGACACCCCAAAATAGATTCTCCTGCTCCTCCTGAGTACGGCGATACCACATGTGTGAGACTTCCACAGCCTGGCCACATACAGAGCCCGAGTACAGCCGAGCATGGCAAAGTATGGCTGGGTATCGCAGAGTATGGCGGGGTATGGCGGGGTATGGTGGAGTATGGCGGAGTATGGCGGGGTATGGCAGAGTATGGCGGGGCATGGCGGAGTATGGCGGAGTATAGCGGGGTATGGCGGAGTATGGCGGAGTATGGCGGGGCATGGCGGAGTATGGCGGAGTATGGCGGGGTATGGCGGAGTATGGCGGGGCATGGCGGAGTATGGCGGGGTATGGCGGGGCATGGCGGAGTATTGCACAGGGTTGCACAGGATCATTGCAGAGTATTGCACAGGGTTGCACAGGATCATTGCAGAGTATTGCACAGGGTTGCACAGGATCATTGCAGAGTATTGCACAGGGTTGCACAGGATCATTGCAGAGTATTGCACAGGGTCATTGCAGAGTATTGCACAGGGTTGCACAGGATCATTGAAGAGTATTGCACAGGGTTGCAGAGTATTGCACAGGGTTGCACAGGATCATTGCAGAGTATTGCACAGGGTTGCAGAGTATTGCACAGGGTTGTAGAGTATTGCACAGGGTTGCACAGGGTCATTGCAGAGTATTGCACAGGGTTGCAGAGTATTGCACAGGGTTGCACAGGATCATTGCAGAGTATTGCACAGGGTCATTGCAGAGCATGGGGGGATGGCTGAGCATGGATGGATGGATGTGACTGTACATGTCACTGAGCTGCGCTGTGGGCACTACACATCCAGCCCACAGCGCGGCTCCCGTCCGATCTCTCCCCCTCTGTACCGATCGGTACAGAGAGGGGAGGGAGGAACCGGCGTCATGACATGTGATCGCTCCGCGATCAGCGGCCGTTTACCGTGATCCGTGATGCGCCGGGTCCTATGGACCCGGCGGTCACGGATGTTCCCGTGTGCGCGCCCCAGGGGGCGCGCGGGAGCAGTTTTCTGGAATCACGTATATATGACGTGATCCCAGAGTTATCCAGCCGCCCTGCAGCCGTCATTTGGCTATGGGGCGGTTGGCAAGTGGTTAAAAAAAACCTTAAGAATACATTATTGTTAATTACATGAAGTATATGACACATTAGGAACATTTGTGCTCTAGAAGTTTTGCAGCCTAATGTGATTAAAGAAAAATAAACCAGCACACCAAAACAAAATCTGTACTTTACATCAATGTGCACCAAATGTATATTTTGCTTTTATCTGTTCACAGCTTACTATATGTGTAATTATTGCAGTAAACCCAAGGAAACATACCCAGGAGTAAAATAATATATCTTTACACACAGACACACACACAAAACAGTGTTGTAGTATTGGACTAGGGGCACATGTGAATCAAAAGGCCCTTTTTATGGTGTGGGAGTGGGCTCCTTTCCAGATGTAGCCCCAGACTTCCTTGCCTCCCCACACCACTTTTCTATTATTGTCCAGTCATTGGGCCTGCGCATGGGCTTCCAAGTTGTCAGTCCTCCAAAGACTGCCTAGCTGTTAGTGTAGATAGTGACATGGGAAAAAGAATTCTCTTGAAAAGTCATTACTACAGCTTTCAACAGTCACCCAGATGATGTGACTGTGGCTGCATGGCTAGTGCTAACTCTCTCATATTATCACAGAGACTCAATTGGTGGAGCCTTTTGAATGGTGGATGGTTGCAGCACAGGATTTTTTTCTTCTGACTGGGTGCTAGTAAAATAACAGGATCAGTCAACGTCTTTGAAATGTCTCTGACATTAGATACAATTCCTCTCCTATATATGAAGGTACCATGTCTATTTCATTAATGTCCCATTCTGGGATTCTGACCAAGTGGTCAGTTAATTTTTCCTCACCCAACTGTTCCTGTAATGGTCTCTACATTCTGAAGTGCTGTGTAGGCCCCAAAGAGGTACTTTTTCAGGAGAGTTTATTTTTTCTGCCCCCTAGCAGTTTTTGGGTCCAAATATAACAGGGAATTATGCAATGTTGTTACTTTTCATTAGCTGCCACTGACTCCAAAATATGGTACCATTCTGCTTAACTACATCCAGCTTAAATGTCACCCTTGGTCTCATGGATCATCTTACCTGATGTTGTAAAAGGGGTTCTTTAGCAGTAAGGAATTTGTTCAAATCATTTTTATTGGTTTTAATAAAGTTTACAAACTTTGACCTACTTGGTCTAAGAAAAAACAATGTATAAAGCATTGTAAACTTGCCATAATACCCTCTGTAACAACACAGCTGTTTAAAGAATGAGACAGCACATGAGCATAGACCATTTTCCATCAATTATCCATATCTTGGCACATATTCTATGACACTCTCAAAGTGAAGAAAACATTAACAAGGAAAGAAAGAACCCATACAAAACATAAAGATACTCCATTTTTCAAGGAATAGGCCTGTATCTTTTCCACAGATCCCATCTATGGTAGAATTTCTCAGGAGAACCAGCTTTGGATGCCATTAATTGTTTATATTTATAATCACATCTAGGTGGGACTTCAGAAATGTTAGGAAGCACAACAGATTTCCATGTTTTAATGAAAATGAGGCAGGCAAAAAATAAAATATCGAGAGCCAGAGGGTGAACCAAGTGCGGTAATTGGTCAGAATAAACACTCAAAAGGGCTTGGGCTGGATTAGCATGACTAATAACCCCTATTGCCTTAAGAAATCAACCTGTAAACTGTTTTCCAGTAACTATGGATATGTAAGCAGGACCAGAGCATGTGAGCTAAGGTCCCTACCTGTCTGCAACACTGCCCCCCCAACATAGAATTATCACTGTCAACATTTGGCAATAGAGTATTGTGTAAGGTGCCATCTGAGGTGGATTTTTTTGGGCAGTTTACAATGATTTATATATTTATAAAAAGAAAATTTTGCGCTGTCAGTGAACCATATGTCCAAGTAACATATATGCTCCTTGGTATATGCAAACTTACTAAAGTGCAAATGCGCTTGACAAAAAATGCGCTTGACAAAAAATAAAATACCAAATAAATTAATATAATAAAAAATGTGCTATAAAGAATAATGTGAGAAAATTCATATGAACATCAAACATAAAGTGCAAAGTCCTATAAAGCAATAAAGTACAATATGGAGTAGTGCCAGCAACCAATTAGTTTTGATATATGGTGTTCCACAGATATATTCCAAGCTGGATTGTGCTGTGAATGGTCACTCCAATGTGCACCACTTCAAACAAAGAGGATAAGCCTCTGACCAGATAGCCTGACCCTTACAGGTCAGAAAATGCCTTGGCAAGCAAGCCTCCCAAACATTTGGATAAAATAGATTGCATTGTTTAAAAGACAATTCTGAGTAAACAGATAGGTAATGTTCTGAAATAGTAAAGAATATGTGGGAGAAGAATCATTTGAAAGCAGCCAGTTTACCTGACCACAACTCACACCTCAACTCCACATCTTCTTTACCTATAAGGGGATTAAAATTGGCCTTATAGAGATTATAAATAGGAGATGTAAGGGTTATCTCTGAATATTGTAACGAGCCCTGTACCCATGGGAAAGAAAATGATTGTTGTAGAGCAGTTTGCATTTCTGCATTAATAATAATGCCCAAGATGCTGGAATTGGTCGGGTTGATTTTATAGTAAGAAATTTTGTTAAATTGTTCTAATATCTCATAGGCCTGAGGCAGAGATACAGTACATATAGGTAAGACAAGGTTAGGATCACATCATCTGCAAATAGTGTTACAATATGAGACAGTTGGTGGTAATAGGGGATTATATAATCAGAATGACTGATAGAATAATTTGTCGCCAGGATTGCCTCAACCGAATAGTTTGCTGTCTCCTTGGTTCCAGAGTTCAGTATGTGGTGCACCAGGTTGATGGAGGCTCCTTAAGAACCAATTTAAAGAACTAGGCTGCAAGTTGAAGGGAAGGACCTCCAAGGAGATATTCTCTGAAATATTGACTGTGCCAAGCTCAACACAGGAAAAACAGGGAGAGATTAGAGAACTGAATGCATAGCTAAAGACCTGGAGCAAGAAGAATGGATTTGGGTTTGTAGAGCACTGTGCTGACTTTTCAGTATATTCCCATGGGCAGTAAGTTTAAAACGCTAAAAGAAAAGAAATCATTGTTTCAATGTTATAAAGAATATAACAGAATATGTAAAAAGAAAATCAAGGACGTGAAAATTCAAAACGAACGACAGATGCAAAACATAGTAGGACAAACCCCCAAAAATTCTTCAAATATATTAACCAGTTGCCGACCGCCACACGCCGATGTACGCTGGCCCAATGGCATTGGCAGGCATAAGGGCTTACCTGTACATCCCTGCCTGCCCACGGGCGGGGGGTCCAATCGGACCCCCTCGGTCCCTGCGCTGGTCGGATTATCGTCAGGAGTGATCCGAGGTGAGGGGGAGGCCACTGGTTCATGGCCACCCCCTCACAATCGCTCCTGGTGAATGGAATGCTTCCTCTGCTGCTGTAATGTAAACAGCGGCAGAGGAAGTGATGTAATCTCTCCTCGTGAAGCCTTTTCGTTCTGGCTTCCGAGGAGAGAAGACATCAAGTAAGTTTGCACCAACATAACACTTACAGTAGAACATACAGGCACACTTTTCACCCCCCGATCACCCCCCAATCACCCCCCTGTACCCACTGTCACAGTGACACCAATAGCAGTTTTTTTTCCTGATTATTGCATTGGTGTCATTTTGTGACATTTATAAGTGGTAGGGCAGTTAGTGTTAGGCCCCTTTAGGTCTAGGGTACCCCTAACCCCCCCTAATAAAGTTTTAACCCCTTGATCACCCCCCGTCTCCAGTGTCACTAAGCGATCGTTTTTCTGATCGCTGTATTAGTGTCACAGGTGAAGCTAGTTAGGGAGGTAAGTATTTAGGTTTGCCCTCAGCGTTTTATAGTGTCAGGGACCCCCATATACTACCTAATAAAGGTTTTAACCCCCTGATTGCCCCCTAGTTAACCCTTTCACCAGTGATCACCATATAACTGTTACAAGTGATGCTGGTTAGTTAATTTTTTATATTGTCAGGGCACCCACCGTTTATTACCTAATAAAGGTTTAACCCCCTAATCGCCCGGCGGGTGATGTAAGTTAGGTTTAAGGGTCAGATAGGGTCTGCATTGCCCCAGACAGCGTCAGGTTAGTGCCAGTACCGCTAACACCCATGCACGCAGCATACACCTCCCTTAGTGGTATAGTATCTAAACGGATCAATATCTTATCCGATCAGATCTATACTAGCGTCCCCAGCAGTTTAGGGTTCCCAAAAATGCAATGTTAGCGGGATCAGCCAAGATACCTGCTAGCACCTGCGTTTTGTCCCTCCACCCAGCCCAGCCCAGCCCACCCAAGTGCATTATCGATCGATCACTGTCATTTACAAAACACTGAACACACATAACTGCAGCGTTCGCAGAGTCAGGCCTGATCCCTGTGATCGATAACAGTTTTTTGGTAGCGTTTTGATACAGTCGCTAACAGTCAGGTGCTTTTTTGCCTGTGAGTCTCACTAGTGTACCACTAAATTTAGAGCCTAAAATGGCAAATCGAAGGTACACTAGTGAAGAGGCCTACACATTTCTGAGCATGACAGATAGTGAAGAGGAAGTCACTCATCTGTTAGATTCAGGCTCAGAATACGAACCTGTAGACAGCAGCGGCTCCATGACAGATAGCTCTGACGACGGAGTTGTGGTCCCTGCCAAGGTCAGGCGTACCAGACCCCAATCTTCTTCTTCTGCTGTTGAGGTGCAAGAACCGCAGGGCTCTTGTATGGAGCAGAGAAGTACTAGCGCCGCTATTCCTTCTGGTGAACTGGCAAGCACTAGCGGCCTAGTACACCCTGGTTGTACATCCAGCACTGCAGTAACACTTGGTGACGTGGCGAGTCCCATAAGCGCAGTTCAAGCTGGTGAGGTGGCAAGCACAAGTAGTGTCCCGCTGCCACCAAGAAGACGAACACAGGCCCATCGTGCCCATAGTGCCATTCCTGCTGCATTCGCCAATCCTTATAGGGAACCCACCACTTCTGCAGCACCCGTACTTCCCCCATTCACTGGTCAACCCAGCATTCATTTGGAAACAGTTGAGTTTACATGACAATTTTTATTTGCCGTTTTTCACCGAAGATCTTTATAGATCTATTGTGGACCAAAGCAATTTGTACGCTGGTCAACACATCGCCACTATTCCCCAGTCTTCACTTGCCAGAGATTGGAAACCAATGACGGTTTCAGAATTTAAGATCTTTCTGGGCCTTTCCCTCCTCATGGGCATAACCAAAAAGAGTGAGTTGCGGTCATATTGGTCCACTGACCCAATTCACCACATGCCCGTGTTCTCTGCTTCCATGGCCAGGGCACAATACGAGCAGATTTTGAACTCTGTCGTCCTCAAGGAGACCCTGGATACGATCGGCTCTACAAAATTCGGCCCCTCGTAAACCACTTCAACCAACGTTTTGCAGACTTGTTTACTCCCCATCAAGTTGTCTGTGTTGATGAGTCCCTGATTAAGTTTTCTGGCCACTTGTCATTTAAACAGTACCTTCCCAGCAAACGTGCCAGATGGGGTCAAGATGTATAAGCTCTGTGACAGGGCCACGGGCTATACATGTAGTTTTATGGTTTACAAGGGAAGAGATAATCACGTAGAGCCGACAAACTGCCCTGACTACATAGGAAGCGCTGGCAATATTGTGTGGGACTTGGTGTCACCCTTATTCAGAAAGGGGTACCATTTGTATGTGGACAATTATTACATGAGTGTGCCACTTTTTAGTCACCTTTTTGATCATCAGATTGGAGCATGTGGCACCATGCGATCTAATCGCTGGGGCTTTCCCCAGTGGCTTGTAGATTCCCGTCTTAGGCTGGGGGAGAGAGCCTGCTTGAAGTATAATAACTTGCTTGCTATGAAGTGGAAGAATAAGAATGTTTTCGTTCTTACCTTCCTTCATGCAGACACGACTGTCCAAATTACTACGGCGACTGGTGTTGTGGAGAAACCCCTCTGTGTCCACGAATATAACCAAAATATGGGAGGGGTGGACCTCAACAACCAGTTGTTGGTGTCGTACCTAGTTGCCCGTAAGGCCAGACGCTGGTATTAAAAAGTGTCTGTATACTTATTTCAATTGGATTTGCTGAACGCTCATGTGCTATACAGAGCTTCAGGGCGGACTGGATCTTTCCTTAAATTCCAGGAAGAGATCGTCAGAGCCCTTCTGTTTCCAGACGGTGCTCCACCTCACCTTCCCCAACCAAATGGAGTAAGCCGGCTGCATGACAGGCATTTTCCTTATGTCCTCCCGAGTACCCCTATCCAACGAGCCCCCCAAAGAAAATGTTGTGTCTGTAGAAAGAGCGGATATAGGCGTGACACCCGCTATGATTGTCCCTCCTGTCCTGATAATCCTGGTCTTTGCATTGGTGAATGTTTTGAGCGCTACCATACACTAGTTGAGTTTTAGCGTAGGGTACAGCATTGCACAGACTAGGCACACTTTCACAGGGTCTCCCAAGATGCCATCACATTTTGAGAGACCCGAACCTGGAACCGGTTACAGTTACAAAAGTTACAGTTATAAAAAAAAATGTACATAAAAAAAAGTAAAAAAAAAAAATTACACAAAAAAATAAAATAAAAAAAACAAAAATAGTTGTCGTTTTATTGTTCTCTCTCTCTCTATTCTCTCTCTATTGTTCTGCTCTTTTTTACTGTATTTTATTCTGCAATGTTTTATTGCTATTATGTTTTATCATGTTTGCTTTTCAGGTATGTAATGTTTTTATACTTTACTGTTTACTGTGTTTTATTGTTAACCATTTTTTTGTTTCCAGGTACACCATTCAGCTGCAGTGCGGATTTATTTATCTTGACAGCAACAGCGTTTGCTCCTACGATACATAAAGCCGTGACTCCAGCGCTGTCGGAGGTGATTTCACCACCACAGTTTAAAAAAAGAGCATATATGCCGAAGCATGGGGGCAGCAGGGGCAGAGGAGCGATTTGCTCCTACCTTTTGCGGGCGGAAGCCCCCATGCTTCGGTGTATATATATATATATTTTAGGCACAGGTTGCGTTAAAAAATGTTTTATTTTTTACAATTTTTTTTTGTATTTGCTTTGCAGGTATGGTAAGTCTTACTGTTATACTGTAATGTTACTTTGTTTTTATTGTTAATCATCATTTGCTTAGCAGGCACACCATTCATTTGCAGTGCGGATTTATTTATCTTGACAGCAACAGCGTTTTCTCCCACGATACATAAAGCCGTGACTCCAGTGCTGTCGGAGGTGATTTCACCACCACAGTTAAAAAAAAGAGCATATATGCCGAAGCATGGGGGCAGCAGGGGCGGAGGAGCGATTTGCTCCTACCTTTTGTGGGTGGATGCCCCCGTGCTTTGGCATATATATATATTTTAGGCACAGGTTGCGTTAAAAAATTTTTTATTTTTTACTATTTTTTTTATATTTGCTTTGCAGATATGTTATGTCTTACTGTTATACTGTAATGTTACTTTGTTTTATTGTTAACCATCATTTGCTTAGCAGGTACATCATTCAGTTGCAGCGTGGATTTATTTATTTTGACAGCAACAGCGTTTGCTCCCACGATACATAAAGCCGTGACTTCAGCGCTGTCAGAGGTGATTTCACCACCACAGTTAAAAAAAAGAGCATATATGCCAAAGCATGGGGGCAGCAGGGGCAGAGGAGCGATTTGCTTATAACTTTTGGGGTGGATGCCACCATGCTTCGGCATATATAAATGGTGCATGTATGAAACCGGAAGCTACAAGCATTTCATGACGTAGATTTTGCCGGATGTAAACAGCGCCATTGGGAAATTAGGAAAGCATTTTATCACAGCGATCTTGGTGTGGTCAGATGCTTTGAGGGCAGAGGAGAGATCTAGGGTCTAATAGACCCCAATTTTTTCAAAAAAGAGTACCTGTCACTACCTATTGCTATCATAGGGGATATTTACATTCCCTGAGATAACAATAAAAATGATTAAAAAAAATGAAAGGAACAGTTTAAAAATAAGATAAAAAAGCAAAAAAAATAATAATAAAAAAAAGCACCTTTGCCCCCCCCTGCTCTCGCGCAAAGGTGAACGCAAGCGTCGGTCTGGCATCAAATGTAAACAGCAATTGCACCATGCATGTGCACGCAATTTTAAAGCATGTCGTGTTTGGTATCCATGTACTCAGCCTAAGATCATCTTTTTTATTGCATCAAACATTTGGGCAGTATAGTGTGTTTTAGTGCATTAAAATTTAAAAAAGTGTGTTTTTCCAAAAAAAATGTGTTTGAAAAATCGCTGCGCAAATACTGTGTGAAAAAAAAAATGAAATGCCCACCATTTTAATCTGTAGGGCCTTTGCTTTAAAAAAATATATAATGTTTGGGGGTTCAAAGTAATTTTTTTGCAAAAAAAATTTTTTTTTCATGTAAACAAAAAGTGTCAGAAAGGGCTTTGTCTTTAAGTGGTTAGAAGAGTGGGTGATGTGTGACATAAGCTTCTAAATGTTGTGCTTCTAAGTGTTGTGACAGTTCAAACCCCCCCAAATGACCCCATTTCGGAAAGTAGACACCCCAAGCTATTTGCCGAGAGGCATGTCGAGTCCATGGAATATTTTTTTTTTGCACAAAGTTGTCACTAAATGATATATTGCTCAAACATGCCATGGGCATATTTGAAATTACACCCCAAAATGCATTCTGTTGCTTCACCTGGGTACAGGGATACCACATGTGTGAGACATTTTGGGAGCCTAGCTGCATATGGGACCCCAAAAACCAAGCACCACCTTCAGGGTTTCTAAGGGTGTAAATTTTTGATTTCACTCCTCACTGCCTATCACAGTTTTGGAGTCCATGAAATGCCCAGATGGCACAAACCTCCCCCAAATGACCCCATTTTGGAAAGTAGACACCCCAAGCTATTTGCTGAGAGGTATGGTGAGTATTTTGCAGACCTTGCTTTTTGTCACAAAGTTTTGAAAATTGAAAAAAGAAAAAAAATACATTTTTCTTTTCTTTTTTCATTTTCAAAAACAAATGAGAGCTGCAAAATACTCACCATGCCTCTCAGCAAAAAGCTTGGGGTGTCTACTTTCCAAAATGGGGTCATTTAGGGGGGTTTTGTGCCATCTTAGCATTTTATGGCCTTCAAAACTTTGATAGGTAGTGAGGAGTGAAATAAAAAATTTACGCCCTTAGAAATCCTGAAGGCGGTGCTAGGTTTTCGGGGCCCCGTATGCGGCTAGGCTCCCAAGAAGTCCCACACATGTGGTATCCCCATACTCAGGAGAAGCAGCAGAATGTATTTTGGGGTGCAATTCCACATATGCCCATGGCATGTTTGAGCAATATATCATTTAGTGACAACTTTGTGCAAAAAAAAAAAGTTTGTCATTTTCCCGCAACTTGTGGCAAAATATAAAATGTTCCATGGACTCAACATGCCTTTCAGCAAATAGCTTGGGGTGTCTACTTTCCAAAATGGGGTCATTTGGGGGGGGTTTGTACCATCTTGGCATTTTATGGCCTTCAAAACTGTGATAGGTAGTGAGGAGTGAAATAAAAAATTTACGCCCTTAGAAATCCTGAAGGCGGGGATTGGTTTTCGGGGGCCCCGTATGCAGCTAGGCTCCCAAAAAGTCCCACACATGTGGTATCCCCGTACTCAGGAGAAGCAGCAAAATGTATTTTGGGGTGCAATTTCGCATATAACCATGGCATGTGTGAGCAAAATATCATTTAGTGACAACTTTTTGTAAAATATTTTTTTTTTGTCATTATTCAATCACTTGGGACAAAAAATAAAATATTCAATGGGCTCAACATGCCTCTCAGCAATTTCTTTGGGGTGTCTACTTTCCAAAATGGGGTCATTTGGGGGGGGGGGTTGTACTGCCCTGCGATTTTAGCACCTCAAGAAATGAGATAGGCAGTCATAAACTAAAAGCTGTGTAAATTCCAGAAAATGTACCCTAGTTTGTAGCTGCTATAACTTTTGCGCAAACCAATAAATATATGCTTATTGACTTTTTTTTTACCAAAGACATGTGGCTGAATACATTTTGGCCTAAATGTATGACTAATGCCCCGTACACACGGTCGGATTTTCCGATGGAAAATGTCCGATCGGAGCGTGTTGTCGGAAATTCCGACCGTGTGTGGGCTCCATCGGACATTTTCCATCAGATTTTCCGACACACAAAGTTGGACAGCAGGAGATAAAATTTTCCGACAACAAAATCCGTTGTCGGAAATTCCGATCGCGTGTACACAAATCCGACGGACAAAGTGCCACGCATGCTCAGAATAAATAAAGAGATGAAAGCTATTGGCCACTGACCCGTTTATAGTCCCGACGTACGTGTTTTACGTCACCGCGTTCAAAAAGATCGGATTTTCCGACAACTTTGTGTGACCGTGTGTATGCAAGACAAGTTTGAGCCAACATCCGTCGGAAAAAATCCTAGGATTTTGTTGTCGGAATGTCCGAACAAAGTCCGACCGTGTGTACGCCCTATAAAATTGAGTTTATTGGATTTTTTTATAACAAAAAGTTGAAAATATCATTTTTTTTCAAAATTTTCGGTCTTTTTCCATTTATAGCGCAAAAAATAAAAACCGCAGAGGTGATCAAATACCATCAAAAGAAAGCACTATTTGTGGGAAGAAAAGGATGCAAATTTCGTTTGGGTACAACATTTCATGACCGCGCAATTAGCAGTTAAAGTGATGCAGTGCCAAATTGTAAAAAGTGCTCTGGTCAGGAAGGGGGTAAAACCTTCCGGGGTTGAAGTGGTTAATAGTGAAAAGGTCAGGTTTAAGAATGTAGGCCCTTTACGAAATAATCTGGAGTGGGTGACTGGGGACAAAGAAAAAGCTAATTTGTTAAATACCTTCTTTAGCTCTGTGTATACAAATGAGCATGGGAGCTCAAGTCCATAATAGGGTTGGTATTGACACAGCCCCAAATTATCCACATTAGTTTAAAAGTTATGTGGTCCAGTAGTAGTGAGTAGGAGTAGTGGTTAATGATTCTTACTCTAAATGGTCTAAGGTTATTAGTGACGTACCCCAAGGTTCAGTGTTGGCACCCTTACTTTTTAATAACCTTATTAATGATATAGGGTCTGGCATTAAAAGTACCATTTCAGTCTTTTGCAGATGATACCAAGCTATGCAGAGGAATAACATCCTTACAAGATGTCTCCAACTTACAAGCCAACCTCAATGCACTGTTTAATTGGGCAACTATGTGGCAAATGATATTTAATGTTGATAAATGTACAGTTATGCACTTGGGGGCTAATAATATGCATGCATCATACATACTAGGGGGAGTACAACTGGGGGAATCAATGGTGGAGAAGGATCTGGGGGTTTTGGTCGATCATAAGCTTAATAATAACATGCAATGCCAATCTGCAGTTTCCAAAGCGAGCAAAGTCCTTTCTTGTATTAAGAGAGGTATGGACTCCAGAGAGAAAGATATGATTTTGCCCATGTGCAAATCATTAGTAAGACCTTATCTGTAATACACAGTTCAGTTTTGGGCACCAGTTCTCAAAAGGGATATCGGGGAACTGGAGAACATGCAGAGAGGGGAAACCAAACTGATAAGAGGTATGAACGGGCGGCACAGTGGTGTAGTGGGTAGCTGGGTAGCACTCTCACCTAGCAGTAAAAAGGGTCGCTGGTTCGAATCCCAACCACGACACTACCTGCCTGGAGTTTGCATGTTCTCCCTGTGCCTGCGTGGGTTTCCTCCGGGTACTCCGGTTTCCTCCCACACTCCAAAGACATGCTGGTAGGTTAATTGGCTTCTGTCTAAATTGGCCCTAGTATATGAATGTGTTAGGGACATTAGATTGTAAGCTCCTTGAGGGTAGGGACTGATGTGAATGTACAATGTATATGTAAAGTGCTGCGTAAATTGACAGCGCTATATAAGTACCTTAAATAATAATAATAATGAAGGAGCTCAGCTATGAGGAAAGATTAGAGGAACTGAATTTATTCTCTCTTGAGAAGGAGATTAAGGGGGAATATGATCAACATGTACAAATACATAAGGGGTCCATATAGTGAACTTGGTGTTAAGCTATTCACTTTAAGGTCATCACAGAAGACAAGGGGGCACTCTTAACATCTAGAGGAAAAAGAGATTAAATCTCCAAATACAGAAAGGCTTCTTCCCAGTAAGAGCTGTGATAATGTGGAATACACTCCCTACAGAGGTGGTTCTTGCCAGTTCAGTAGATTATAATATAATATAAAAGTGGATTGCGCTAACTTCTGTGTATGATACCACTGCTGAAATATGCAAAAATAGAATATCTATCCTAGGTAGCGTGCTTTTCTGTATCAATTAATATTGTGTCAAAGATATGCTGTCCACATAGTGTTACTAGTGGCAAAAAAATATTCCAAGAAGCTACCAAAAAACTGTTTAAAGTGCTAGTGCTAAAAAATATGACAAAATAATAAAAAATATACAATGTATCAATATTACTTAGTGACCATCAAATATCACAAATCACCATGCATATATATACTACATGCTGCAAAAAAATGTCCTCAACATATGCATAAACACTACAGCACACTAGATTTCCTCAGTGGGTGATCACTTCTGTGCAATGATGTTAGGTGCTACCAAAAACTATTTAAAGTGCTAGTGCTACAAAATATCAAAAAATGTGCAATGTGCAATGTGCCAATATTACTTAGTGACCATCAAAATATCACATATCAAAATGCATATGTACTACATAGTGCAAAAAAATGTCCTCAACATAGTTACATAGTTACATAGTTAGTCAGGTTGAAAAAAGACACAAGTCCATCCAGTCCAACCATAAAAAAAAAAAAAAAAAAACGTACAATCCAATATACCCAATACTATACCCACAGTTGATCCAGAGGAAGGCAAAAAACCCCAGCAGAGCATGCTCCAATTTGCTACAGCAGGGGAAAAAATTCCTTCCTGATCCCAGAGAGGCAATCGGATTTTCCCTGGATCAACTTTACCTATAAATGTCAGTACCCAGTTATATTATGTACATTTAGGAAAGTATCCAGGCCTTTCTTAAAGCAATCTACTGAGCTGGCCAGAACCACCTCTGGAGGGAGTCTATTCCACATTTTCACAGCTCTTACTGTGAAGAAACCTTTCCGTATTTGGAGATGAAATCTCTTTTCCTCCAGTCGTAAAGAGTGCCCCCTTGTCCTCTGTGTTGACCGTAAAGTGAATAACTCAACACCAAGTTCACTATATGGACCCCTTATATATTTAAACATGTTGATCATATCCCCCCTTATTCTCCTCTTCTCAAGAGTGAACAAATTCAGTTCCTCTAATCTTTCCTCATAGCTGAGCTCCCCCATGCCTCTTATCAGTTTGGTTGCCCTTCTCTGCACTTTCTCCAGTTCCCCGATATCCTTTTTGAGAACTGGTGTCCAAAACTGAACTGCATATTCCAGATGAGGTCTTACTAATGATTTGAACAGGGGCAAAATGATAACATAAACACCACAGTACACTGGATGTCTTCAGGCGTGCGTTCCAGGCCTCACTTTCGTTCAACCAGAAGTGATGGGAAAGTTCCCAGCAGCCTCTACGCATTTTGCAATGTAATTTGTGTTATCAGGTAAAATAAATAAAGTGATGCGCTTGTATTATCTAATGGTTAATGTGCTGCCTCTTGTGCCTATTTAATACTTCTAAAAGAGTGAAACATTGTGTCAAAC
This sequence comes from Aquarana catesbeiana, assembly GCF_042186555.1. Taxonomy (NCBI): domain Eukaryota; kingdom Metazoa; phylum Chordata; class Amphibia; order Anura; family Ranidae; genus Aquarana; species Aquarana catesbeiana. The sequence goes on from NC_133327.1 coordinate 389,169,513, forward strand.
TTTTGTTAAATAATAGCTTGTGTTTAAATCATAACAACTCCATTACATAGACACATATAAAGATATATTCAGGTGAAAATGTGTTCCGAGCCTTTTCTTATTTAACACTCCCATAGACTTTCAGCCAGTGAGTAATAATAAGATTTTCCAATATGTAAAGCTTGTAATTTCAAGATCAAAGTGAAAACATAATTATCCACCAAATTGTATTAGAATGATACTTCCTCCTCTATTAAGCCCAGGTTCAGTGAGACTGTCAGTTGTGGAGCGGCTTGTATATAGTCAGCCGTCAGCATAGACAAGTAGTTTGCTCAGCTCCTTCTTCTCCTATTACCACTCCCAGAACCTTTCAGCCAGTGAAATGAACATTTCCAATATATAAGGCTTATAATCTTAAGATCAAAAGTCAAAACATAATTATTAATCCACCAGATTAAATTAGAACGATACCTCCTCCTCTGATAAGCCCAGGTTCAGTCAGACCGTCAGCGGCGGAGCGGCTTGTCTATAGTCAGCCTCCGGCATAGAAGAGTAGTCCTCTGGACCTGGCGGTCACGGATGTTCCTGGGTGCGCGCCCCAGGGGGCGCGCGGGAGCAACATTCTGGTATGATGTCCCACGGATGTCCACCCAGAATAAGCCGACCGCGCTGTAGCCTTCTTTCGGCTATGGCACGGTCGGCAAGTGGTTAAGCCGAACACTGTGAGGAGGTCGCACTACACTAACGTGTAAATAATTTTGCTGCCTGCGGTAGTGATAGGATCAGTAATACACCACCAACCTTCTACAGGTAGCTTCAGATGAACAGTGAAGAGGTTGCACTACACTAACATGTAAATACTTTAGCTACCTGCGGTAGTGATAGGATCAGGAAAACACCACCAACCTTCTACAGGTAGCTTTAGCTGAACACTGTGCAAAGGTCTCACTACACTAACTTGTAGCTTTAGCTGAACACTGTTCATAGGACGCACTACACTAACTTGTAGCTTTAGCTGAACACTTTGCAGAGGTCACACTACACTAAGTTGTAGCTTTAGCTGAACACTGTGAGGAGGATGCACTACACTAACTTGTAGCTTTAGATGAACACTGTTCATAGGACGCACTACACTAACTTGTAGCTTTAGCTGAACACTTTGCAGAGGTCACGCTACACTAAGTTGTAGCTTTAGCTGAACACTGTGAGGAGGATGCACTACACTAACTTGTAGCTTTAGATGAACACTGTTCAGAGGACGCACTACACTAACTTGTAGCTTTAGCTGAACACTGTGCAGAGGTCACACGACACTAACTTGTAGTTTTAGCTGAACACTGTGAGGAGGACGCACTACACTAACTTGTAGCTTTAGCTGAACACTGTGCAAAGGTCACACTAAACTAACCTGTAGCTTTAGCTGAACACTGTGAGGAGGATGCACTACACTAACTTGTAGCATTAGATGAACACTGTTCAGAGGACGCACTACACTAACTTGTAGCTTTAGATGAACACTGTTCAGAGGACGCACTGCACTAACTTGTAGCTTTAGCTGAACACTGTGCAGAAGTCACACTAAACTAACCTGTAGCTTTAGCTGAACACTGTGAGGAAGATGCACTACATTAACTTGTAGCTTTATCTGAACACTGTGCAGAGGTCACACTAAACTAACCTGTAGCTTTAGCTGAACACTGTGAGGAGGATGCACTACACTAACTTGTAGCTTTAGATGAACACTGTTCAGAGGACGCACTACACTAACTTGTAGCTTTAGCTGAACACTGTTCAGAGCACGCACTACACTAACTTGTAGCTTTAGATGAACACAGTTCAGAGGACGCACTACACTAACTTGTAGCTTTAGCTGAACACTGTTCAGAGCACGCACTACACTAACTTGTAGCTTTAGCTGAACACTGTGCAGAGGTCGCACTACACTAACTTGTAGTTTTAGCTGAACACTGTGAGGAGGACGCACTACACTAACTTGTAGCTTTAGCTGAACACTGTTCAGAGGACGCACTAAACTAACTTGTAGCTTTAGCTGAACACTATGGAGAGTTCACACTAAACTAACCTGTAGCTTTAGATGAACACTGTTCAGAGGACGCACTACACTAACTTGTAGCTTTAGCTGAACACTGTTCAGAGCACGCACTACACTAACTTGTAGCTTTAGATGAACACAGTTCAGAGGACGCACTACACTAACTTGTAGCTTTAGCTGAACACTGTTCAGAGCACGCACTACACTAACTTGTAGCTTTAGCTGAACACTGTGCAGAGGTCGCACTACACTAACTTGTAGTTTTAGCTGAACACTGTGAGGAGGACGCACTACACTAACTTGTAGCTTTAGCTGAACACTGTTCAGAGGACGCACTAAACTAACTTGTAGCTTTAGCTGAACACTATGGAGAGTTCACACTAAACTAACCTGTAGCTTTAGCTGAACACTGTGAGGAGGACGCACTACACTAACTTGTAGCTTTAGCTGAACACTGTGAGGAGGACGCACTACACTAACTTGTAGCTTTAGATGAACACTGTTCAGAGGACGCACTACACTAACTTGTAGCTTTAGCTGAACACTGTTCAGAGCACGCACTACACTAACTTGTAGCTTTAGCTGAACACTGTGCAGAGGTCTCACTACACTAACTTGTAGTTTTAGCTGAACACTGTGAGGAGGACGCACTACACTAACTTGTAGCTTTAGCTGAACACTGTAAGGAGGACGCACTATACTAACTTGTAGCTTTAGCTGAACACTGTGCAGAGGTCACACTAAACTAACCTGTAGCTTTAGCTGAACACTGTGAGGAGGACGCACTACACTAACTTGTAGCTTTAGCTGAACACTGTGCAGAGGTCACACTAAACTAACTTGTAGCTTTAGCTGAACACTGTGAGGAGGACGCACCACACTAATGCCCCGTACACACGGTCGGACTTTGTTCGGACATTCCGACAACAAAATCCTAGGATTTTTTCCGACGGATGTTGGCTCAAACTTGTTTTGCGTACACACGGTCGCACAAAGTTGTCGGAATTTCCGATCGCCAAGAACGCGGTGACGTACACCACGTACGACGAGACTAGAAAAGGCCGGTTCAGAACCAAGCGCGGCACCCTTTGGGCTCCTTTTGCTAATCTCGTGTTAGTAAAAGTTTGGTGAGAGATGATTCGCGCTTTTTCAGACTCGTGGCTTTCAGATCGTTTTCTGCCGTTCAGTTTGTGCTTGTGGGTTTGTATCTGCTCTTCAGTGCGTGCAGTCAGTTCGTATCGGAGTTTTCTGTGCGATCTTGCCCGCTCGTTGCTGTTTTTCAGGTCGCTCTTCACAGGCCTTGCTGTTCTTCAGTGCGTTCTGTTACTTCGTTCTGAGCAGCCGACCGTTTTCTAGCCATGTTTCGTATGCGTACTCCTCGTAGAGTTCGTGCTGTGCGGGGGTGTCAGGGACGTGTTGGTGGTCATCGGGCTAACATACGTGCACGCAGGTGCACGAGAGGCTTTCCCAGAGCAATTCAGCCAAATTTCCCACTGGGGGGCGCTGGCGCGCTTCCGCGCGCGCCCGTTCGCGCGAGCGCCCGTGCGCGCGCCCGTTTGCGCTAGCGCTGTTTGGCGCCAAAGTCCCTTTAAATAGATGTCAGTTACTTCTATCAGGTGCTGTTCGTCTGCAGCTCTGCACCTGAGTCCTGTATCTGCCTGTTGTTACTATTGTGAATTGACCCGGCTCCGTCTGACTATTCTGCTATCTCCTACCCGACCCGGCCTGCCTGACCTTGCTGTATCCTGTTACCCATTGCCGATTACCTGCCTGCCTGACTATTCTGTGATCATCCCTTCTGCCATATACCTGCCTGATCTCCTGCTGATACGGACTGTTTGACTCTGCTTTGCTTGTGTCCTGTGACGTTGCTCACCACCTGCTCTTCCAGCTCCAGGTTCTGCTGCGGCAACATCCTTCTCCTGCCTGCTAACGGATCTGCTTCTGCCTGCTCGCATCCGCTATACAGCCTCCCTGAAGGAAGTCTCATCAGCTCCTGCGCTGGTCATCGCAAGAAACTGCATCAGGCACTCCTACCCACTGTGCTCAGTAGACTGCTGTCCCCACTCCAGTGGCTTCTGAACCAGTGCTTAAGAGAGGTCTCCTTTCATCAGTTGGGCTCAACTACCAGGTACCTAACAGTACGAACAGCCATGTCTGAGCCCGCAGGAGAAACCTCTCCTATCAAGGAAATCTGCATGCACTTAGCAGTACTCACGCAAGCCGTACAGACTTTGCAAGACAGTTATACCAGGTTGGAAGGTCAAGTTCTGAACCTCAGTAGCCCAGGAGGCGCATCTCCTGCTCCAGCAGCAGCTCCAGCCCAAGCCACTGTACCTCCCTCTGTGGTTATGCTTCCACCCGAACCAAGGGTTCCCATCCCTGAGAGGTTCTCTGGGTACCGCATGAAGTTCCTGGCCTTCCGCAGTGCCTGTCAGTTATATTTTGCCTTACAGCCACGGACTTTCTCTTTGGAGGCTACCAAAGTAGGATTTGTGATATCCCTCCTGCAAGGAGAGCCGCAAACCTGGGCTCATCGCCTGCTAGGAAATAACTCAGCACAGACCCAGTCCTTGACCTCTTTCTTTGAGGCTATGGCCCAATTGTATGATGACCCGCAGCGTACTGCCACCGCTGAGTCAGCTTTGTTCGCGCTCCAGCAAAGCCGCAGACCGGCCGAGGACTATGTCACGGACTTTCGACGCTGGAGCGCGGACACACAATGGAATAATGCAGCATTACGCCATCAATTCCGTATGGGGTTGTCAGAGAGCCTCAAGGATGAGCTCGCACGGGTAGGAATGCCGGATACCCTTGAGGAACTTATTGCTTTAACCATCCAGATCGATCGGCGCCTTCGTGAACGCCGATCTGAACGCTCCTCCCAGCAAACGCGCCCCATGTGGATGACTGCAAAGGTTCCAATGCCTGCTTCCCGATACCTACCTTCTACCCCTTCTACCTGCTCCAACCCGGCCACTCCAACACCTGATGTTTCGGAACCGATGCAGTTAGGACTACTGCGTTCTACTCTATCTCCAGAAGAGCGGGCATGTAGACGTCAGCTGAACCTCTGCCTCTACTGTGGTGGGACAGGCCACTACGTGAACAACTGTCCGGTCAAGACCAGTAAGTGTGTTTTCTCTACCCCGGCCAGTCTTTCAGCATTAACCGCCAATACCACTCAACTTGCTCTCCCTCTCTCATTACAGCTCCAGGGAAGAACAATCCGGATCAACGCCATCATTGATTCTGGGGCTTGCAGCTGCTTTATTGACTCTGCCTTTGCTGCTCAACAGAATCTTCCTCTGAAAGACAAAACACACAGACTTTCCGTTTTTCTGGCCGATGGGTCCCACATAAAATCAGGACAAGTCTCTCAGGAAACCCTTCCACTGCTTGTCACCTGTTCAGCTCAGCATAAAGAGTTCCTGATTCTGGACGTTATCTCCTCTCCTCTGTTTCCAATCATTTTGGGCATGCCTTGGCTTCAGGCCCATAATCCCCATGTTAATTGGTCTACCGGTGAAATCAAGTTTCTATCTCCCTATTGTCAGAGACATTGCTTACCTGAACCCTCCAAACCAGGTGCCACCTTACTCTGCATGGATGAAGATCCAGATCACCTCCAAGCCATACCAGAAGTTTATCACGAATTTGCAGATGTTTTCAGCAAGAAGGGAGCGGACTCCCTGCCACCCCATCGCCCCTATGATTGCCCAATTGAGTTGCTTCCGGGGGCTGAGATTCCCTTCGGGCACATCTTCCCATTATCTGAGAAGGAACAAGAGGCTCTTAAGCTATACATTAATAAAAACCTGGAAAAGGGCTTTATTCGACCCTCTACCTCCCCAGCTGGAGCGGGTATATTCTTTGTTGCCAAAAAAGATCAGACTCTTCGTCCATGTGTGGACTATCGGGACTTAAATAAGATCACAGTCAAGAACCGCTACCCGTTGCCCCTGATACCTGAACTATTTCAGAAGTTGAGGTCTGCTGTTATCTTCACCAAGTTGGATTTAAGAGGGGCCTACAACCTGGTCCGCATTCGGGCCGGGGATGAATGGAAGACGACTTTCCGGACCCGTTTCGGACACTACGAGTACTTGGTCATGCCCTTCGGCCTATGCAATGCCCCTGCCACATTCCAGCATCTGGTCAACGATATATTCAGAGATTTCCTGGACATCTTTATGATAGTTTACTTGGATGATATCTTGATCTTCTCCAATTCCCTTAACCAACATCGAGAACATGTTTGCAAGGTTTTGAGCCGTCTTCGTTTACACGGACTGTATGCCAAAGCAGAAAAATGCGAATTTGAACAAAGGGACATTCAGTTTTTGGGGCTAGTGATCTCTCCTACCGGCATTAAAATGGATCCTCAAAAAGTGTCCATTGTGCTAGATTGGCCAGACCCTCTGGACAAGAAGGGCGTACAGCGCTTTGTCGGATTCGCAAATTTTTACAGAAAATTTATTAAAGGATTCTCTGCCATCATTTCACCTATTACGCACCTAACCAAGCAGAACTGTCATTTTCACTGGAGCTCTGAGGCTCAGGAGGCCTTTGAAGAATTAAAAAGACGGTTCACCTCAGCTCCAATTCTAAGCCATCCTGACCCATCCCTACCTTTTATTCTGGAGGTAGATGCTTCTGAAGTGGCCGTGGGCGCAGTCATCTCTCAGCGACAGGGGAACAAGGATCTGATGCACCCGGTGGGTTTTTTTCTCCAGGAAACTCTCGCCGGCTGAGCGAAATTATGATGTGGGTGATCAAGAGTTACTGGCCATTAAGGCAGCTCTAGAAGAATGGAGGTATTTGTTGAAGGGTGCGGTCCATCCGGTTCTAATATATACGGATCACAAGAACCTTGAATATTTAAGATCTGCTAAAAGACTGAAACCTCGACAAGCCCGGTGGGCTTTATTTTTCACACGTTTCTGTTTTCATATTACTTATCGGCCAGGAACCAAGAACGTGAAACCAGACGCGCTGTCGCGCATGTTTGACCATTCCAAGGAACCCTCTGTACCTGACACCATCCTGCCAGCAAATAATTTCCTACTTCTCCAGACGGACATCCTGTCCTTGATCAGACAAGCATCACCAGAACCTTCAAGCCTTCAAGGACTTGCTGTAGTACCTCGAGATGGGTTATTATGGAAAGGAAGTCAGATATTTGTGCCAGAAGACATCCGAGTCAAAGTGCTGAGCTTGTTGCATGATCATCCACTTGCAGGACATTTTGGGGTCCGTAAGACCCTTGAACTCGTGCAACGCACGTTCTGGTGGCCTAACATGAAAGAATTCTGCAACAAGTACGTTAGCTCCTGTCCTGTTTGCATTCAAAATAAAACCTCTAGGAACCGAGCTTGGGGACTGTTGAGGCCATTACCCATACCAGATAGGCCCTGGAGGATGATAGCAATGGACTTTATTGTCGAATTGCCATGCTCTGAAGGATGTTCGGCAATCTTCGTGGTCGTCGATCGTCTGTCCAAGATGGCCCACTTTTTGCCCCTAAAGGACCTTCTGCTGCAGAGACTGCCCGTGTATTCATCAAGGAAATCGTCAGGCTGCATGGAGTCCCTGCAAATATAGTATCTGATAGGGGGGTGCAGTTTACGTCACGCTTCTGGAAAGCCCTATGTGAAATACTGAAAATTGAATTGGCCCTGTCTTCAGCGTATCACCCCCAAACAAATGGGCAAACTGAACGGACAAATCAAACGCTAGAGCAGTACATTGGATGCTTTACCTCATTTGTACAGGATGACTGGGTGTCCCTGCTACCTCTAGCGGAATTCGCTTACAATAATGCTAGCCACTCTGCCACGGGTCAGTCGCCGTTTTTTGCCAATTATGGTTTTCATGTGTCTTTCTTACCAGATTTTCTTCCAGAATCCCCAGTTCCAGCGGTCCAGGACACAGTGCAGTTTCTCAGTCACAACAACCGGATGCTACAGGAAGCGATATCCAGGGCACAAGCACACAGTAAGAGGTTCTTCGATCAAAAGAGAAGAGGAGATCTGGACCTGCAGATTGGCGATAAGGTATGGCTGTCTACCAATAATATTAAACTAGCTTGTCCTTCCAAGAAGCTTGCTCCTAAGTTTATTGGACCTTTTCCGGTGAAAAAGAAGGTTAATGAGGTGTCTTACGAACTGTGTTTACCTGACTCACTTAAAATCCATCCTGTGTTCCATGTGTCATTATTGAAGCCTGCTGTAACCGATCCCTTCCCTAATAGGGGCACCAGGGTCCCCGAACCTGTCTTGGTGGACGGAAATGAGGAATATGAGGTGGAGGCTATCCTCGATTGCAGAAAAAGATTGGGGCAGGTACAGTTCTTGATCAAGTGGAAGGGGTATGGTCCAGAGAACAATTCATGGGAACCCAATAACAATATTCACGCTGAACGTTTGATCCAGGCCTATTTCTCTGCTCATCCTGAGAAGAGGAGTTATCTGGGCATCCGGAGGCTGCCCGTTGGGAGGGTGCAATGTCAGGGATGTGTTGGTGGTCATCGGGCTAACATACGTGCACGCAGGTGCACGAGAGGCTTTCCCAGAGCAATTCAGCCAAATTTCCCACTGGGGGGGCGCTGGCGCGCTTCCGCGCGCGCCCGTTCGCGCGTTCGCGCGTGCGCCCGTTTGCGCTAGCGCTGTTTGGCGCCAAAGTCCCTTTAAATAGATGTCAGTTACTTCTATCAGGTGCTGTTCGTCTGCAGCTCTGCACCTGAGTTCTGTATCTGCCTGTTGTTACTATTGTGAATTGACCCGGCTCCGTCTGACTATTCTGCTATCTCCTACCCGACCCGGCCTGCCTGACCTTGCTGTATCCTGTTACCCGTTGCCGATTACCTGCCTGCCTGACTATTCTGTGATCATCCCTTCTGCCATATACCTGCCTGATCTCCTGCTGATACGGACTGTTTGACTCTGCTTTGCTTGTGTCCTGTGACGCTGCTCACCACCTGCTCTTCCAGCTCCAGGTTCTGCTGCGGCAACATCCTTCTCCTGCCTGCTAACGGATCCGCTTCTGCCTGCTCGCATCCGCTATACAGCGTCCCTGAAGGAAGTCTCATCAGCTCCTGCGCTGGTCATCGCAAGAAACTGAATCAGGCACTCCTACCCACTGTGCTCAGTAGACTGCTGTCCCCACTCCAGTGGCTTCTGAACCAGTGCTTAAGAGAGGTCTCCTTTCATCAGTCCTGACCTTGACACAAGTCCAGTCCATGAACAGGGTGGGGAGGAGTTCATAGACCAAGAATTGGTTGCTTCAGCGTGACCAGTTCTCTCATATGCCTTTGCTCCGTGAGATCCGTGAGAATAATCCTGATGATTTCAGGAACTTTCTCAGGATGACGGACCCCGTGTTTCACCGTTTGTTGGCTTCGCTGACCCCCTATATTAGCAGGCAGGATACCTGCATGAGGCAAGCCATCACTCCGGAGCAGAGGTTGGTCGCTACCTTGCGGTATTTGGCCACAGGGAGAAGTCTGCAGGACTTGAAGTTCTCGACAGGCATCTCCCCCCAGGCTCTGGGGATCATTATCCCAGAGACCTGTTCTGCCATCATCCAGGTCCTGCAGAAGGAGTATATGAAGGTAAGATTTTTATCCTTTTATATCACATTTTATTGTATTGAATGTTTGATAATATATTGTATTTCTTCCCTCATTCCCTAATTACCATGATTGTAATATGCTGTGAGTCCCCTTTGTTCTCATGCATGCTGGATTTTTAGGTAATTATTATTTTATGTCCTTCATACATATTTGCCCTTCAATAACCTCCCCAGCATGGTGTCTCCTGGCCTATATTCACCTCATGTAGTCACTTAACAATGTATTTTATCAGCTCCATAGTAGTGCTTTACCCCAAACACCCCCTAAAATGTTTGGAAATGTTATTTTTGATTTAAATTCAGGCAGAGTGCCAGAGGCTTTTTTTTGTGGTGTCCCCAAATTTTTTTTAACCCTCCCCCCCAACTGCTAAGTCAGCTGATCCCAATTCTCTATCCTCAATCATCTATCTGCTGACTTTGCCAAACCCATACACACTATACCCATCTCTTTACTGGTCAGATTTATGGATGAATTCCCCAAAGCATGTAGTGCAAGGGCCTGCCTGTATACTTTCCAATGGTACTGTTTAAAGTTTTTGTATCCTATTATAATCTTGATAGGTAATAGCAGAATGTTCAAATGTCCTCAAATGTGTACAGTGTGTATTTACATCTTTGTATTATGACACTTCTTACCTGTCCAGTGGTCTGCCAATAGTGTAACTAAGGAGGGACTGTTCCAAGTAATACCCTGTATTTAGGCATTCATCTCTCAATGAAGTGAAGAGGGTTACCTGTCCAAGAGTTCCCCCCCCCTATAATGTTAGAAATGGCCCATGAGAGGGGGGAGGGGGAATATGATAGGTGTACCTTATACTTTGTTGTTGTTAAATTCCCCTTAGTAAATGCTATCTGGAGGTTGCCCCATAATGTTTGTGTCTAATCTGCTTGCCATGTTTCTGTGAAAAAATAGTAATGTTTATTTTTTTTTCCTCAACAGTTTCCTTCAACGCCACAGGAATGGCAGACTGTGGCCTCCCACTTTGCCCAGCGGTGGGACTTTCCTAACTGCGGAGGGGCAATTGATGGGAAACACGTCCACATCGTCCCACCACCCAACTCGGGGTCGTACTATTATAATTACAAGGGGTTTAATAGTATAGTGATGTTGGCGGTGGTGTTGGCTAATTACGAGTTCTTGTATGTGGACGTGGGGAAGAATGGCCGGATGTCTGATGGTGGAGTGATCGCCCAGACGGAGTTTTACAGGCGTCTCCAGAATGGCAGCTTGGACTTGCCACCTCCAGAGGACAATGTTGAAGGTCTCCCATTTGTGTTTGTTGCTGATGAAGCATTTGTGCTGGGGGAACACCTGATGCGGCCATTCCCGATGAGGACCCTCACCCCGGAACAGAGGGTTTTTAATTACTGGCTGGCCAGAGCCCGAAGAGTGGTGGAGAACACATTTGGAATCCTGGCCAGCCGGTTCCGATTATTTCTGACACCCATCCATATGGCGGAGTATAAACTGAACCATATAATACTTGCCTGCTGTGTTCTCCATAATTTTTTAAGAAAACATTCAGCCAACTATGCTGGCTCAGTTGGGCCTGAGGCCGGAATCCCTAATCCATCAACACTGACGGCGCTTGAAAGTGGCCGTCCTGGCTTGCCCTCCCTGAATGCCCGTGATGTCCGGTTACGCTACCTGGAGTTCTTTGTGGGTAGGGGGGCTATCAATATGCCAGACAATCTGTGACACCTTTTTCAAATAAAAAACAACCAAAAGAAATTCTTTGTGGACATTTACTGCTTGTGTTTGTTTTAGCTGACCCTGACAGAAATGTGTTGAGTGCAGAAAATGTCGTGATTGGGTAACCTTATAAAAAACAGTGTTGGCTGGTACTTCCTAAATGCAAAAACACATTTCACTACAAGTGCACTTGCAACTGCACTGAACCTGCACTTGTAGTGCAAAAAAGATTTGCCCTTAGGAAATAACCCCCATTTTTGCATAAAACAGCAATTACATCACCCCAAAAGTGTTGTAGTGTTGAGACAATAATCCACACATTCTTGAGTAAGGCACTTTTTTATACCTGCACAATCACATGTGCATTTCCCAAAGGTTTTTAAAACAAACCAACATGTTTGTTGTATAACAATGTTTGCAGTAGCATTATCAAAAATCGAAATATCCATTTCAGATAAAACAGGCCTGTGTAAAACCAACAAGAAAGCCAAAAAACTTGAACTTACAAAGTTCACATATGGTAAAACCTGAAGGCTATATCAGACATGAGTATTTATGAACTGTGTTTGATATAGCGTTCAGATGGGGGGAAATCACCCCTGGAAAAGCCAAATTTGGAAGATGCACACCAATTTACGAATGTCATTATGTGCTATCTGCCATCAGGGGGGATCAAGGGACGTGTTTTGGGGGAGCAAGCCCTTCCTCAACGCTACTTTATAATTGAGGAAGGGGTTGCACCCCCAAAACGCGTCCATCGATCTCCCGTGATGGCAGATAGCACATGTTGGCACACTGTGTGCATCCTCCAAATTTGGCTTTTCTAAACATTGAAAAAATTTTGGTACGATAAAACAGGTGATTTTGTGGGGTTTAAATTCGCCCCAAAACATCAATGATGTTATTATTTTTTTTAATAACATCACTGATTTGTTGCTGGATGTTTTGCAATTGGAGATTACACCCCATGATCTCCCCGATCAGTATCTGGGCACTTTCAGATGTAAAGCGTTCTGGATCACGATCACCTAAAAAGAGATAAAGAACAAAAAAAAAGGTCTCAAAAATCTGCCACCATCCATCTCTTTTACCTGAGCCTGTGGTCGCAGACACTCACCTGTTGTGGTGCCAATCTCCACCACGTCTTCTTCTTTCTCCTGCTCTTCTTCTTGTGTTGGTATTTCCCCTTCTTCCAGAGGGGGGGGTCTCTGGTCTCCTGGGATGAGGGGTGTCCGAGTCTTTTCTCCCCTATGTAAAACAAAAATGGTATACTTAGCACACAGATATTTGATGGCAGAACTAGAAATAGGAAACATTGCTCGGAAGTGGGGTACAATTGTCTATTTTAGCAGAGTTCCAAGATGTATATTTTTTATTGCCCTTTGTCAAGCTGCAATACTTTACTTGTTTGGTACAAGCTTCACAGATGTAGCCCCCCCTATAGTATACACTGGAGCACCTGTGTGCCCCCCCCTAATAAAAATGGTGTTCTTGTGTCCCACACTAGTGCTCCAGTGTCCAGATGTGAAAACAGCTGCTCAATGTTCTCTCCTTACACACAATCTAGTTTGCATTTCATTCTAGTAACAAACCCATCTACACAAACAAATATTTGGCATCCAAGTAGGCCCCCAAAAATGTGTGAAAATGCATATGGCCTAAACAATGGTGTTCTAGAGGTCGAAAGAAAAATGTTTGATACGAACGAATAATGTGCCCATGAACATTAAAGTTGACCTTTTGAAACGTTACAACTAATAAAAGCATATGGAGCAGAACGAACGTAATAAAGACAGAAAGAATAGGAACACAGCACAACTACTTACTTTTTTGCAGCACTCTCCGGATCTTTTGGTACTGCTCTGGCTCTCTCAACTTCAGGTCCGACCACCGCTTCCTAAGCTGATCTTTAGACCTTCGTACCCCGAAATTCCGCTCTAGACTCCTGACCACTTTCGCCATGATCTTGGCCTTTCAGATGTTCGGGTTGGGGTAAGGCCCATATTTTCCGTCATAGTCGGACTTCCTCATGATGTCGACCATCTCCAACATCTCCCCAAATGACATATTTGTGGCCTTAAAACGTCTCCTTCTGGATCGGGACGTGCCTGGATCCGCCCTTTCCTCCTCCTCCTCCTCGTTGCTACAATTAGCCCGCACCTGCTGTATGTCCGCCATCATGCTCTTCCCCCACTGCGCCGAACGAAAAGGGGCAGGGAATACACTAGAAAGAACGTCAGGGGCGGGCGGAGTTACACGCATGTGCAGTGTATATAAAGCGTAACACGCGTGCGTATTACGTTTGATCTGTGAGCGGAGGAAGGAGCATTGGACGCGCCGATCGTAAGAACGAAGGTAAGAGACAAACTTGTGCCTATACTGCTTCTAGATTGAGGCCTATATTGTAACAAGATTAGGAGAGTTTTGTGTGACATTAGGCTTTGTCTTGTGTTGTGTCTTGCAGTGAACATGGATATGGTACTCAAAGATAAGGACTTCATTTCAGTATTCATAGAGATGCTAAGGGAGCTGCCCTGTCTGTGGGAGATTAAACACCCCCATTACAAGAACCAAGCAAAGAGGAAGGCAGCACTGGAGCAATTGTGTGAAATTGTGAAGCAGGTGATCCCCACGGCAGACATCACTTATTTAAAGATTTTCATTGGTGGCCTGAGGAGCACATATCTGAGGGAGCGCAATAAAGTCCTGGATTCACAGAGATCCGGAGCAGCAGGTGACATCTATGTCCCCAGGATGTTGTACTACGACAGGCTGCACTTTCTGGCAGGCCAGACTGAACCCAGGCCATCCCTCTCCAGTCTTCCTTCCACGCTTCCTTCCCCCCCGGCTGAGGCTTCTGACGCCCAACCTGGGCCTTCCAGGCCGCATGTGGAGGAGCCCAGATTGAGCCAGGTATAGCATTCCTCTAAATATTTCTGCTTGTCCAATCAATGATGTGAACTATATGTTAGTTGGGAGTACTAATTAAGGATTGTGATTGATGATGCAAAACATTACAACTATGTCCCTTTTTCATACACAGGGAAGTCTCAGCCAGGAGGTGGCCGGGCCGAGCCGGCTGGCTGATATCAAGGTCCCTCCCCCCCCTGAAAACAGAAAGTGGCAGTAGGACGAGTGCCCTAGAGGAGGCGGCTATCAGATTCTTTTGGAGGGCTACAGAGGTCCTGGGAGCACCACACACCAGGCAGGAGAACATTGCTGCATTCATAGCCTATAAAATGCAGAGGATGGAGGAGGGCCAAAAAGCCATGTGTGAGGCCCTCATATCGGAGGCTCTGGCGAAAGGTATGAGGGGCCAAATTACACCTCACACACAGCTTTGGGATGGTCCTCCTCCTCCTCTTGCAGGTCCTACTCCTCCTCCAGGTCCTACTCCTCCTCCTGCCACATCTCCAACTGCACAGCCACAGCCGGGAATGAAGCGTGAAAGGAAGACCAGACAGTGAGGATCCTGGATCCAGTCTGTTGGGCAAAAAAATGCAGCCTCTTGTGGTACCACAGCCTGCGGACACACATGTCATCTGCTGCTATCCAAGTCTCTGTGTATCCCGGACCAGACTGCCCTCCCTTACATATGGACTCCTCAGGCCACCAATTTTGATGTTGAAGAATTGATGTCTGCCGTGGGGGTCCCAGGCTTCGCTAATTTCTCTTGTTGATCCAGTGTTGCCTTCCTCTTTGTTTGGTTCTGATCCCTTAATAAAGGATTTTTGTTTTGAATTATACTCTCCTATGTGTTTTACTTCAAAAATGACAGTTTGTTTATGAGGATTCAGGTACATTTCAAATATACAATGTGAAATGAACAAGGGACACCAACAACAAACAATCTCCTTGAGATTAAATAATAAAAGATATCAATGGTGTTGGGGTAACTTGACACACAAAACACACCCAAAAATATTCTGGAGTAAAAATAAAAATAACATTGAACAAAGATCAGCCTTGGAAAAAATCCAAACATTAAATTAAAAAAAGGCTTAAAATCCAAAATAAAAAAAAATTAAAAAATATAAAACTGTCAGATGTGACAACTAATAACAATATATTCAGGGAATCCCACTAAAAAAACACAAATAAAAGTTTGTGAGAAGTGTGTGTGAATACGAGCAGCAAAATGACTTAATTCTTGTCACATTATAAAGAAGAAGAGAGTGCGCTGTATTAAACCATTTTTAACATTGCAGCGTGACGAAAGTGCTGTATCCATTGCGAATGCTAAGTTTACCAGAACGAGCTGTCCCGTGTTGGAATTTCTTCTGAGCATGCGTGGCACTTTGTGCGTCGGAACAGGCCACACACGGTCGGAATTGACACGATCGGATTTTGTTGTCGGAAAATTTTATCTCCTGCTCTCCAACTTTGTGTGTCGGAAAATCCGATGGAAAATGTCCGATGGCGCCCACACACGGTCAGAATTTCCGACAACACGCTCCGATCGGACATTGTCCATCGGAAAATCCGACCGTGTGTACGGGGCATAACTGTTAATAGTCTAGCTGCCTGACTGTGGTACTAATAGGATCAAAAGAACACCAGCAATTTTCTTCAGGTAGCTGTAAATACTGTAACAAGACAAGCCTGCCTGTCAGTAGGAAGATAACAAGATCGGATCTAGCTAAACTGAATACAATATATATATATATATATATATATATATATATATACAACACCTGGGATGCATATATATACACAATACACTGTAAGTGCAGCTAACTGACTGACTGTCCTGCCTAATCTATCTAACTCAAATGAAATGACACTGTCTCTCTCTCTCTCTCTATCTCTCAGCATGCTGGAACACACTACACAGGGCCGCCGTGCAGGCGGCCTTATATAGTGTGGGGCGTGTTCTAAACCCCATGAGCCATAACTGGTAAAACCCACCCTGGCTTTGGCCAATTACAGCTCTCTCTACTGACGGCGCTGTGATTGGCCAAGCATGCGGGTCATAGTGCATGCTTGGCCAATCATCAGCCAGCAATGCACTGCGATGCCGCAGTGAATTATGGGCCGTGACGCACCACACGAATTTGGCGCAAACGGCCCATATTATTCGCAATTCGGTGAATGGGCAAAAAGACGATGTTCGAGTCAAATGTGGGTTCGACTTGAACACGAAGCTCATCCCTAGTGTTCTTCTGATCCTATTAATACCACAGGCAGGCAGCTACAGTATTTACAGTTAGTGTAGTGCGTCCTCTGCACAGTGTGAACCTAAAGCTACCTGGAGACAATTGCTGTTGTTCTGCTTCTATTAATACCACAGGCAGGCAGCTACAGTATTTACAGTTAGTGTTCTGTGTCCTCTGCACAGTGTGCACCTAAAGCTACCTAAACAAAATTAGTGGTGTTCTTCTGATCCTATTAGTACAGTACTGCAGGCAGCTGCAGTATTTACAAGTTAGTGTAGTGCGTCCTCTGCACAGTATGCACCTAAAGCTACCTGAAGAAAATGAGTGGTGTTCTTATGATCCTATTAGTACAGTACCGCAGGCAGCTGCAGTATTTACAACTTAGTGTAGTACGTCCCCTGCACAGTGTGCACCTAAAGCTACCTGAAGAAAATGAGTGGTGTTCTTCTGATCCTATTAGTACAGTACCGCAGGCAGCAGCAGTATTTACAATTTAGTGTAGTGCATCCCCTGCACAGTGTGCACCTAAAGCTACCTGAAGAAAATTAGTGGTGTTCTTCTGATCCTATTAGTACAGTACCGCAGGCAGCTGCATTATTTACAATTTAGTGTAGTGCGTCCCCTGCACAGTGTGCACCTAAAGCTACCTGAAGAAAATTAGTGGTGTTCTTCTGATCCTATTAATACCACAGGAGGCAGCTACAGTATTTACAGTTAGTGTAGTGCGTCCTCTGCACAGTGTGCACCTAAAGCTACCTAGAGACAATTGCTGTTGTTCTGCTCCTATTAATACCACAGGCAGGCAGCTACAGTATTTACAGTTAGTGCACTGTGTCCTCTGCACAGTGTGCACCTAAAGCTACCTGAAGAAAATTAGTGGTGTTCTTCTGATCCTATTAATATCACAGGCAGGCAGCTACAGTATTTACAGTTAGTGTAGTGCGTCCTCTGCACAGTGTGCACCTAAAGCTACCTGGAGACAATTGCTGTTGTTCTGCTTCTATTAATACCACAGGCAGGCAGCTACAGTATTTACAGTTAGTGCACTGTGTCCTCTGCACAGTGTGCACCTAAAGCTACCTGAAGAAAATTAGTGGTGTTATTCTGATCCTATTAATACCACAGGCAGGCAGCTACAGTGTTTACAGTTAGTGTAGTGCGTCCTCTGCACAGTGTGCACCTAAAGCTACCTGGAGACAATTGCTGTTGTTCTGCTCCTATTAATACCACAGGTAGGCAGCTACAGTATTTACAGTTAGTGTACTCTGTTCTCTGCACAGTGTGCACCTAAAGCTACCTGAATGAAATTGGTGGTGTTCTTCTGATCCTATATTAATACCACAGGCAGGCAGCTACAGTATTTACAGTTAGTGTACTATGTCCTCTGCACAGTGTGCACCTAAAGCTACCTGAAGAAAATTGGTGGTGTTCTTCTATTCATATATTAATACCACAGGCAGGCAGCTACAGTATTTACAGTTAGTGTACTGCGTCCTCTGCACAGAGTGCACCTAAAGCTACCTCAATAAAATTGGTGGTGTTCTTCTGATCCTATATTAATACCACAGTCAGCTACAGTATTTACAGTTAGTGTACTGTGTCCTCTGCACAATGTGCACCTAAAGCTACCTGAATAAAATTGGTGGTGTTCTTCTGATCCTATTAATACCACAGGCAGGCAGCTACAGTATTTACAGTTAGTGTACTGCATCCTCTGCACAGTGTGCACCTAAAGCTACCTGAAGAAAATTGATGTTGTTCTGCTCCTATTAATACCACAGGCAGGCCGCTACAGTATTTAAAGTTAGTGTACTGCATCCTCTGCACAGTGTGCACCTAAAGCTACAATTGCTGGTGTTCTTATACTAATAATACTACAGGCAGACAGTTGATTCTGCTAGCTGCAGTAGCAGTATATATATATACATCCCAACTTTGTGCAGCTATATCTCACTGCAGGCAATTAGTATGTCTGGAAGGCCAACAAGGAGAGGCAGACAGTCACAAGCCAATAAAAGTGGGCAAGCAGGCTCTGTGTCTAGAGGCAACAGTGATGGTCGTGGAGACGGTGCATCCTCAGCAGCACGTGGCTGTGGGACACGCTTGTCCTTTTTTTCGGCAGCTGGCCGTGTTGAGCTGCAACATGCGGAAGACTTGGTCGAGTGGATGACCAAGCCGTCCTCATCCTCCTCATCCTCCTGTCTGGCAAAGCAGCTGTCAATGTGGCCTCTTCCCTCGGCTCAATGGCATCAGTCACTCCTTCCCTAGCCCCACCATGTCCTCCCGAGGAGTACCCCAAACTGATTGACCACAGTGTTGGGTACATGCTCCAGGAGGATGCCTAGCATTTTGAAGGCTCCGATGATGGTACCCAGCTAGAGGAAGGCAGTAACGTGAGCCTAGAGAGAGGGGGTGCCCAAGAAGGACAGCAATCTGGCAGTCATGTTCCCCCAGCTACAGCATACTGCCAGCTTTGCTCCAGTGATGAGGAGGGAGGGGATAATGAGGTCACTGACTCCACGTGGGTGCCTGATAGGAGAGAGGAGGAGGAGGAGGAGGAGACACATCACCAACGAGGCAGGATGCCCTCCAGGGGCCAGCTTAAGGGAAGCACACTGACTGCATCACACCGTAGAGCTCTGCATGTGCAGGGCGCTGCTGTCTCTGCACGTTATTCCAAAAGTTCTTTGGTGTGGGCCTTTTTTTAGATGAGTGCATCAGATCCCACCGCTGCTATTTTCAACATATGCCTCAAGCGTATCTCTCGTGGCCAAAACATCTCCCACTTGGGCACCACATGCTTGACCAGACATATGTTGACCTGCCATGCAGTTCATTGGCAAGCGTACCTAAAAGACCCACACCAAAGAACAAAGAGGACCTCTCCTTGTTCCTCATCAGCTGGGATCTCCAACCCCACTATACCTTCAGTCCTCTCTGAGACCTGCACTGAGAGGAATGAAGGTGTAGAATTAGGTATGTCACAGCCAAGTACTTGGGGGCAATCTGCTATCGGTACATGAACGTCAGCTTGTACCAGGCAAATTTCTCTGCCCCAGCTGCTGCACCGCCAAAAGGAGTTCGCTCCCAGCCATCCACATGCCCAGCGGTTGAATGCTAGCTTGGCTAAATTGCTAGCACTTCAACTGCTGCCTTTTCAGTTGGTAGACTCTGCTCCCTTCCGTGAGTTTGTGGAATGTGCGGTTCCTCAGTGGCAGGTTACCCAATGCCATTTTTTCTCACGTAAGGCGATTCCGGTTCTCTACCGGCATGTTGAAGGCAATGTCTTGGCCTCGCTGGACAGGGCGGTCAGCGGTAAGGTGCATATTACCGCTGACTCATGGTCCAGCAGACATGGACAGGGACGTTACCTACCTTTCACCGTGCACTGGGTGACTCTTCTGGCAGCTGGAAAGGATGCAGGACAGGTTGCAGTAGTGTTGGAGGTTGTTCCGCCACCACGCCTTCAAAATACTACTAGTGGTGATTCTGCCACACCTCTCTCCTCCACCCCCTCCTCTTCTTCTTCCTCCATGGCCTCTTCCTGTGCTGACTCAAACATCCAACTTACAAATGACTCCTACTTGCAAATGGAAGGAGACAACAGGAAGTGAGATGAAATCTACCCCTAGGAAGGGAAATTCTCTCCTGTAAGAGTTCATATGGGAAAAACGTGTCTCCTTTCCACTGATGCTTTATCACAAATCCTTGTTTCACTAAAAACCCCAAATTGTCAAAAAGCATTTGTCATTGGGACAGAAAGTGAGGTAAAATCTTCTGAAAAGGTGCACAGACAGCAAAACAAATGTCACAGGGGTGATAACCCTTCCCCATGTTTTCCAAAAAGCTTATAAATAGATTTTTTGGCTGGAGCTACACTTTAAAAATGTACCAGTTCAAAATTACAAACAGATTCTACTTAACAACAAACCTACAGTCCCTGTCTTGTTTTCACCGCCTGTATACAGCTGTTCAGAGGGCCTGGGGCCCCACGCCTTTCCTTTTTTTAATTTGAGTGCGGGGTTCCCCTTAATATGCATGCAAGACCCAAAGGGCCTGGTAATGGACTGGGGGGGTACCCATGCCATTTGTCTCACTGATTTTCATCCATATTACCGGGAACGGACATTACATTAAAGCCGTAAGCAGTTTTAAATGATTTTTATTACTTTAAAAATGTTGTTTTGTGCAGGGACTGTTCTAAGCACGGGAAACACATGTCATTTTACAGGACACCCCCCAGGTATGATATTTAAAGGAATATTTCACTTTTTTTCACTTTAAGCATCATTAAAATCACTGCTCCTGAAAAAAAGGCCGTTTTTAAAATTTTTTTTTTTGCATTGATACATGTCCCCTGGGGCAGGACCCGGGTCCCCAAACCATTTTTAGGACAATACCATGCAAATTAGCTTTTAAAATTAGCACTTTTGAATCCAAATGTTCGAGTCCCATAGACTTCAATGGGGTTCTAATGTTCATGCAAATTTACTGTCCGTTCTCAGGTTCTGGTGCGAACCGAACCGGGGGGTGTTCGGCTCATCCCTAGTGGACAGCAAATCTTTGACACAATATTAATTGATATAGAAAAGCACGCTACCTAGGATAGATATTCTATTTTTGCATATTTCAGCAGTGGTATCATACACAGAAGTTAACGCAATCCACTTTTATATTATACTATTGATACTCTACCATTTTTGTGTAGGCTTACATGATTGCAGCAAACTAGTATATTTTTAGTGTTGCGCCGGTTGCACATCTGGTCGGATCAGTTCAGTAGATTGCTTTAAAAAAGCCCTGGATTCTTTCCTAAATGTACATAGTATAACTGAGTATTGAAATTTATAAGTAAAGTTGATCCAGGGAATATCCAATGGCCTCTCGGGGGATCAGGAAGGAATTTTTTTCCTCTGCTGTAAGCAAATTGGAGCATTCTAATAATGTGCAAGGAGCCGTATAATAATGAAATGTCACTATTAAAGTGACATGCAAACTCAACATGTGACAATCTCCATGATAAAACTTATAATATTATATACAGTATCTCAAAAAAGTAAATACATCCCTCACATTTTTGTAAATATTTTATTATATCTTTTTATGTGACAACACTGAAGAAATGACACTTTGCTACAATGTAAAGTAGTGAGTGCAGCTTGTATAACAGTGTAAATTTGCTGTCCCTTCAAAATAACTCAACACACAGCTATTAATGTCTAAACCGCTGGCAACAAAAGTGAATACACCACTAAGTGAACATATTCAAATTTGGCCCAATTAGCCATTTTCCATTCCCAATGTCATGTGACTCGTTAGTGTTACAAGGTCTCAGATGTGAATGGGGAGCAGGTATGTTAAATTTGGTGTTATTGCTCTTACTCTCTCATACTGGTCACTGGAAGTTCAACATGGCACCTCATGGCAAAGAACTCTCTGAGGATCTGGAAATAAGAGCTGTTGCTCTAAATACAGATGTCCTAAGCTATAAAAAGTTGCCAAAACCATACAGCGGTTTAACAGGACGGGTTCCACTCAGAAAAGGGCATCGCCCCTGGTCGACCAAAGAATTTGAGTACACATGCGCAGCATCATATGCATAGATTGCTTTTGGGAAATAGACATATGAGTGCTGCCAGCATTGCTGCAGAGGTTGAAGGGGTGGGGGGTCAACCTGTCAGTGCTCAGACCATATGCCGCATGCTGCATCAAATTTGTCTGCATGGCTGTCATTCCAGAAGGAAGCCTCTTCTAAAGATGAACAAGAAAGCATGCAAACAGTTTGCTGAAGACAAGCAGACTTAGGACATGGGTTACTGGAACCATGTCCTGTGGTCTGATGAGACCAAGATAAACTTATTTGTTCAGATGGTGTCAAGCGTGTGTGCAACCAGGTGAGGAGTACAAAGACAAGTGTATCTTTCCTACAGTCAAGCATGGTGGTGGGAGTGTCATGGTCTGGGGCTGCATAAGTGCTGCCGGAACTGAGGAGCTACAGTTCATTGAAGAATCCATGAATGCCAACATGTACAGTAAAACCTTGGTTTGAGAGTAACTTGGTTTGAGAGAGTTTTGCAAGACAAGCAACATTTTTAAATATATTTTGACTTTATATACAAGCGATGTCTTGATATACAAGTAGTGTCATGTCACAACTGAGTAGAGAAGAGAGGCACCTCTAAGTGTAGCAATATGGTTACATTTAATGAAGGTACAACATTTAGCAACATCTTGCTACACTTAGAGACGCCTCTCTTTTATAGTCTGTAGCTCCTGCTGGATTTTGCTTCCAATCCCCTTGTGGAGGCTGCCATTTGTGGATGGACATTTTATGGTTACACAACCTGGTCACATTGCTATTATCTTTTTATATGGACTATAAACTAGGAAGGTTGTGGAACGAATCATTTGAGTTTCCATTATTTCTTATGGGGAAATTCACTTTGATATACAAGTGCTTTGGATTACAAGCGTGTTTCTGGAACAAATTATGCTCACAATCCAAGGTTTTTCTGTACTGTGACATACTGAAGCAGAGCATGATCCCCTCCCTTCAGAGACTGGGCCACAGGGAAGTCTTCCAACATGATATTGACCCCAAACACACCTCCAAGATGACCACTGCCTTGCTAAAGAAGCTGAGGGTAAAGGTGATGGACTGGCGAAGCATGCCTCCAGACCTAAACCCTATTGAGCATCTGTGAGGCATCCTCACATGGAAAGTGGAGGAGCACAAGGTCTCTAACATCCACCAGCTCTGTGATGTTGTCATGGTGGGGTGGAAAAGGACTCCAGTGGCAACCTGTGAAGCTCTGGTGAACTCCATGCCTAAGAGAGTTAAGGCAGTGTTGGAAAATAATGGTGGCCACACAAAATATTGACACTTTGGGCCCAATTTGGACATTTTCACTTAGGGGTGTACTCACTTTTGTTGTCAGCAGTTTAGACATTAATGGCTGTGTGTTGAGTTATTTTGAGGGGACAGCAAATTTACACTGTTATACAAGCTGTACACTCACTACTTTACATTGTAGCAAAGTGTAATTTCTTCAGTGTTGTCACATTAAAAGATATAATAAAATATTTACAAAATGTGAGGGGTGTGCTCACTTTTGTATATAGTATATATAGTATAGTTTTTATATATAGTTTTTATATATAGTACACACACAAAAAAAATTTAGAGAGAAAAGGAAAAAGTGCTCTGTGCTGGATATTGTACTGTCTGTTAAAAAAGGTTCACCACTCTTCCACCTCTGTACTCATATGAACAAACAAGCTGCTTACCAGAACCACTAATCCCTAACGTAGGGATATGCAATTAGTGGACCTCCAGCTGTTGCGAAACTACAAGTCCCATGAGACATAGCAAGACTCTGACAGCCACAAGCATGACACCCAGAGGCAGAGGCATGTTGGGACTTGTAGTTTTGAAACAGCTGGAGGTCCGCTAATTGCATATCCCTGCCCTAAAGGATCAAAACGCTCTGTGGTATACTCCCCAAAGCAGCCACAGCTCACGCCTGATCGACTCTGACCAGCTCAGGCAAATGCAACCATTCAACACCAAATTATATATGTATTAAACGCAAGCAGGAGAATTCAGAGTGCAAAACTGCATAATACTTTATTGAAGAAAAATTGGATTGCACTTACAGACTGAGTAAAATCATAGGCATGTAAAACATCCACAGTGCACGGCCGCAACTCCGCTCCTTTGGCTCGTGGGCGTTGATGTCACCTCTAGCTCCGCCAGACGCATTTCCTCTAAAAAGGCGTCATTTGGGATTGGAGGCTAGAGCATGACGGCATCCCTATGTCTTATATAACGGACAACACCATAACTAGCTGTGTCTTATATCGAAACCCCTGCAGGTGAAAACAAGCCAATTCCTCCTGGGATTACATTGCAATACAAAACAAAGTGAAAGCACAATAATGATAAATTAATCTGGTATACTGCTGTGAGCTAGAGTGGATATGAGCAAAAATTTAAAGTGACCCATATCATACTTGCAGATCCAAAAAAGTTGCAAACCATTTAATAAAAATAAGATTAATATTACCGCACCTACTTCACTGTTAGTATCACTTCTGCAAAAAGTGACTGATACATAAAAATAATAAAAATATGTAAAAATATGTATTAAATTAAACTTGACATATCATTCAATCTAAAGGTTATTTATTTTTTATACAAAATAATAATCAATACATTTAAAGGTTCTATACAAGGAAGCATGCCAGTTTGGTTTACAATAATAAATGACTTAAAATACATCATTGTTAACCAATATTGAGTGGCAAAGCATTTATAGTGCCGCTAAGTTCCTTAAAGAGTAACTCTACTTTTGTTGAGAAAAAAACATTCCCCCTTGGGTGATCTATGTACATTACAAGGATTTTAACAAACTTTGTTGCAGATTCCTACCTTTTGTTATTCTGAAGAAATTCCTTTGTGTTTCTCTGTCCATGTGGGAAAGCAAATCTAAAGGGAGTGGTTTCATAATCAGCTGCAGCAGCTGCAGGGCACTAATGAGGAAAGCTTCTGGGCCTGCATCCCTTTGTTCCAATTTGTTGCTATTGAGTGTATCTCACCAAAAAAGAAATGTTTGCTGCAGGGGATGCCTGAAATCTGACTTAAAGGAAAGCAAAAGGAGGAGAGAGAAGCTCCAAGCCAATCCTTTAAACAGCTTAGGAATTTATTCAGTGTATATAAGTATAAAACATAAAAACAACACTAAAAACTTGCACGTTTTTAGTGTTGTTTTATGATTATATACTCGGAATTTCCGTCAACAAGTTTTGTTGTTGGAAAATTTGAGAACCAGCTCTCAAAAATTTGTTATCAGAAATTCCAACAGCAAATGTCCAATGGAGCATACACACGGTCGGATTTTCCGACAACAAGCTCACATTGAACATTTGTTGTCGGAAATTCTGACCGTGTGTGCGTGTTTACTTGCTTTGTTTTTTGTAGATAAATTGTTTTCTCTCTGAAGTCAGCACAGAGGACGATGTGGCCCTTAGACGTAGAGCAGGCCTTTTTCCAAACTTTGCAAAGCTACGAAAGTGGTTTCTCATTGGGAAGATAGATATTTATCAATGCATACACTCTGTTGTTCATCTCGCAAACCAGAATGATGTAGCCTCCCTGATTATCGTGGTCTTCTGAGATAAGTTTGAAGGCCACGGTATCCTTTATAGGTACCAACACACCTCTTTTCTTAGAGGAAGCATTACACTTGTAGATACGGGGTACCGCTTATTGGAAAAGGGAGGTGAGTTGCAGGAACTGAAGTGCATCTCCTGGAGATATAACATACTATGTTTGTTAAGGCCTTTCGCATTGAAAGATGAAAATTTAACCAACATGGTGGCCAATGTCCACAACGCAAATGACAGGCATAGAAGTAAGAAATATCAATGGAGAGAGCCAGAAATACAGACAGTTCTTTTAATGAGTCACCAGCTGACTGCCTGCTGTGACTCTAAGTATGGTGAGGAACCTAGGAGATCTTGAATCCATATCAAACGTTGTACTTCATGAGATCAAAGTCAGTCACTGTGGAAGATTCATCTGGGAATATCAAGAACAAGAAAAAGGTTAGTTACCGAAACTAAGAATATCCTGAGTTAAATATTGCAACTGCACAAACATAAAAAGATGATTCAGCAATGAATATGAGCAGAGATCAATCTTCTCAACCGTCGGGTGAAAAATGAATAGATTTGGTGCATAATAGCACTACAGGAGCTCACTGGAGCTGTTAAATTACAGAAAGAAACTGTTGTAAGAGGAGTATTTCATCTGGCCTCATCATCTTTTCACTTTTCTTGGTGGAGAAAACTGAGAGCGTGGATTTGATTCAAAATGTGCCATGTTTTGAGCAGGCAGAGACCCTCCTTAACTGAAGTTATTACAAATGTCTCTTGCTCATACTTAATCAGCAACTAAGCCGGGCTTAGTTATCGTAGCAAGATTTTTCCTTCATTGCAGTGTATGCTGCGATAGGTCAACAAAGAGAGTGAGCCCTTGCAGGCAATCAGGCACATTGTCTGGGTGTCTTGTTAGGGCCAATAGTTTTTCTTAGTATGAAAAAAAAATGTATACAGGCTATTGTGTCCCTAGCTGATGTTCAGGGATGTGTTTCAGTTTGGGTAAGCGGTAAATATGATTGCTCACTAATTCTTCAATAGGTGAGTCAGAAAGTGCTGCCATCATGGTTTTAGTGAAGTAAGCTTTAAGCTTTTGGTTCTGCACTGACTCAGAAATGCTATGGATTTTTACATTATTTCTCCTAGAGCAGGCCTCTAAATCCACTAGTTTTGATTTTATCCATCCTATGTCATCCTCCCGGTCATTATGGGCATCAACTAATTTATTAAATGTTGTTGCAAACTCCCCAATTTTGTTTTCAATGTGTGACACTCTGCCACTAACACTAGCATATCTTTCAGAGTAGTGTCCAACACAAGCTAATTATTTGTGGGGAAAGCAAGGATACAATCTTGGAGTTCCCTAATGTCATTGAGTGAAAATTCAGACACTCACCTCAGTTGGTGCATTAGAAGTATGGGACAGCTTTGGCTTTGTCTTAGCTAGACTGGTGGTGCTGGAAGCTGCCCTGGAGTAAGGACTGCTGCTGTGTGCTGACTGTAGCTGAGGCTCTCTGAGCTGCAGGCATGCCATCTCTTTCTCCTGTGTTGGTCTGATGAGTGAGGACGAAGAGCAGCTGCCACCATCTTGTCTTCCTGAGTGGATCGACTGGGGGAAGAAGTCTGTCATCCCACACGGTCTCCCCTGATCTTTTCTGTTGCTGGAAATACTCCCAGTGTGTGCCCAATGAGAGGGCAAAAATTGCCGCATTCCTGGGCTCCTCTGCTCCAGAAATCAGCCCAATGAACTCCTTATGTGCTGAGCTCCTGATTCAAGTTTCCAATTACCAAGCACGCCGGCCAACACCTAGTAGCAAGGAATTCAGTTGACTGTCTAAAAAACAAAACAATTTGTTTCTGTAACAGTTACCCCAGATTCTCCTAGCAAATAAGTCTTGGGGCATTCACTAGGTAAGTGAAGTTTCAGGCTTGGTTCACACTAGTGCAATGCGTTCTTGATCCAAATTCCAGTGCAAATTTGTAGTGTAACTTGGTGCATTCTTGATGCATTTTTTATCTTTTTACTACTGCAACTCATCCTCTCAGTGTCCTGACAACCAGTGACTCACGGCGCTGTCAGGAGCAGGGATGACTCATTGGTTGTTAACCTCAAACCAACAATGAGTCATCCCTGCTGTTAGCTTGGGATTTCTCCACTGACAGAAGAATGTAAATGAAAGAGCTGATGTTAAAAAATCAATAGGAATAGTTAGTGCTAGGAAAAAGAGAACATTTATGCAGCTAGCAAGTAAGGTAAGGAGGCCTCCTGTCTAAGTACTGACCAATAGGGATGAGCCAAACACTCCTGATTTGGTCCGCACCAGAACATACGAACAGACAACAAATTTGTGCCAACATGCGAACACCGTTAAAGTCTAAAGGTGTCAAAAAAATAAAAATGACAGGAGACAGTTTTTGACAATTCCTTTACAGGCGGTCCCCTAGTTACAAACATCTGACTTACAAACGACTCCTACTTACAAATGGAGGGAGACAACAGGGAGTGAGAGGAAATCTACCCCTAGGAAAGGAAATTAACTTCTGTAAGAATTATTATGGGAAAAAGGTACCTCCACTGATGCTTTAGCACCAAGGCTTGATTCCACAACAACCCAAAATTTTTAGAATCCACTTGTCACAGGGACAGAAAGTGAGGTGAAATCTGAATGGGGGCACAGACAGCAAAACAAATATTACAAGAGTGTTAACCCTTCCCTATGCTTTCCAAAAAGCTTTAAAATAATTTTTTTGGCTGGAGCTACACTTAAAAAATTTACCTGTTCCGACTTACAAATAGATTCAACTTAAGAACAAACCTACAGATCTTGTTTGTAACCCGGGGATCACCTGTATTAAAAAAAAAAAAGTGTCCCGCAACGTCCATCCATCTTCAATCACGGCACCTGACGGACCAGAAAAATAGAAAAAAAAAAGCTCCACCTTGATGGAAGGCGTCCCGCCGACTGCTATCTCTTGGCTGTGACAGTTGTTATATAGGCAAGGGCGGGACCACCCGGTAACGTAAATGGGAGACCCGCCCCCTCTGATACTACATGTTGTCAGAAGGAGGTGGGGCCACCCAGATACGTCAGCGGGTGGCCCCGCCCTTGCCTAAATAACAGCTGTCACAGCCATTGAAGTTGGATGGATATCGCGGGACACTTTTTTTAATAAAGGAATTGTCAAGAACTCTCTCCTGTCGTTTTTACAGCCTGGTATGGTTCAGGAGGGGGGCCCTTGCTCGCCCCCCTTTCCTGGCCTGCCATGGCTGCTTGCTCGAATAAGGGTCTGATATGGATTTTGGGGGGACCCCAAACCATTATTTTTTACATTTTGGCACGGGGTTCGCCTTAAAATCCATACCAGACCTGAAGGGCCTGGTATGGATTTGGGGGGGCACACCATTTTTTTTACATTTTGGTGCAAGGTTCTCCTTAAAATCCATACCAGACCTGAAGGGCCTGGTATGGATTTTTGGGGGGGCATGCCATTTTTCTTTTAAATTTTGGCACAGGGTTCCCCTTAAACACTTCAATACACTGTTATATATACTACAATGCCTGCACTGACTGAATATAGAGTCTACACTAAATATCTAGTCTACACTAAATGCAGAATATATATATATATATATATATATATATATATATATATATATATATATATATATATTCATTAAATACACTGCCACTAACTAACCTGCCTGCCTAATCTAGTTCAATCTATCTCTGTCCACAGTCACACATTATACACGGCTGCTTACTTACGTTCGACTCAAACATCAAGCTCATCCCTACTGACCAGGCCCATCCCTGCTTAGCTTCCAAAATCAGACAAGTGCAATACATAGGTAGCTAGAAAGTTAGGTAAGTGTATAAACCCAAAAATAAAACTCCACTCTACTATCCCCTGAAGACGTGCATATCCATGAAACATGTTGGGAGGAGCTACAGTATGTGCAGACGTCATGATGCTGCTTCTACTTTTGGGTCCCGCAGCTATCTTAGCAAGTGAATGTCCCCACATGGTAGATTTACACTTTGCTATACCTGTAAATGTTGGTGTATGAATTTATTGGATGGATAGAAGATGATTTTACCAATAAATTACTACACTATATACCTTTTTTGTGGCTCGGGTTTGGTGAGCATTCCACCTAGGCTTGACATATCAATGGTTCTGGTGGCCCCCTATTCAAGTGGAGGATTAAATACAGATGGATATCCATACTGTGATGCCCTGTCTGTGCTAAGAATGCTATCTGTGTCTTTCTGATGCAGCTTAATAGCTGGTTAGTATGCAAAGGTGGTGGTTTGGAGCAACACGTGGTGATATATTTGGACTGCTGGATGAATACTAATCAAAGACAACTATTAGATTTATTATTTACTACTAAGAAGAGTCACATGTTCACTTTTTAAAGTCACGTTTTTGTTGGCTATTTTTTTATAAGTATATTTTTTAAACTTTGTTTTTTGATTATACGATTGTTATATTTATGCTTAATCATTTGGGAGCTGAACATTTATTTTCACAGATATAAAAAAAATGGTTGCATCTGAAATTGCACTAGTGTGAACAGGGCCTTATGCCCCGTACACACGGTCGGATTTTCCGATGGAAAATGTCCGATCGGAGCGTGTTGTCAGAAATTCCGACCGTGTGTGGGCTCCATCGGACATTTTCCATCGGATTTTCCGACACACAAAGTTGGAGAGCAGGAGATAAAATTTTCCGACAACAAAATCCGATCGCGTCAATTCCGACCGTGTGTGGCCTGTTCCGACGCACAAAGTGCCACGCATGCTCAGAAGAAATTCCGAGACGGGACAGCTCGTTCTGGTAAACTTAGCGTTCGCAATGGATACAGCACTTTCGTCACGCTGCAATGTTAAAAATGGTTTAATACAGCGCACTCTCTTCTTCTTTATAATGTGACAAGAATTAAGTAGTTTTGCTGCTCATATTCACACACACTTCTCACAAACTTTTATTTGTGTTTTTTTAGTGGGATTCCCTGAATATATTGTTATTAGTTGTCACATCTGACAGTTTTATATTATTTTTTTTTTTTTTTTTTTGGATTTTCAGCCTTTTTTTTTCTTTAATGTTTGGATTTTTTCCAAGGCTGATCTTTGTTCAATGTTATTTTTATTTTTACTCCAGAATATTTTTGTGTGTGTTTTGTGTGTCAAGTTACCCCAACACCATTGATATCTTTTATTATTTAATCTCCAGGAGATTGTTTGGTGTTGGTGTCCCTTGTTCATTTCACATTGTATATTTGAAATGTACCTGAATCCTCACAAACAAACTGTCATTTTTGAAGTAAAACACATAGGAGAGTATAATTCAAAACAAAAATCCTTTATTAAGGGATCAGAACCAAACAAAGAGGAAGGCAACACTGGATCAACAAGAGAAATTAGTGAAGCCTGGGACCCCCACGGCAGACATCAATTCTTCAACATCAAAATTGGTGGCCTGAGGAGTCCATATGTAAGGGAGGGCAGTCTGGTCCAGAATTCGCAGAGATCCGGATAGCAGCAGATGACATGTGTGTCCCCAGGCTGTGGTACCACAAGAGGCTGCATCTTTTGGCCGACCAGACTGAACCCAGGGCAATCACTGTCTGGTCTTCCTTCCACGCTTCCTTCCGGGCTGTGGCTGTGCAGTTGGAGATGTGGCAGGAGGAGGAGGAGGACCTGGAGGAGGACTGGGAGGACCTGGAGGAGGACTGGGGGGACCTGGAGGAGAGGGAGGAGGAGGAGGAGGACCTGCAGGAGGAGGAGGAGGACCATCCCAAAGGTGTGTCTGAGGTGTAATTTGGCCCCTCATACCTTTCTCAAGAGCCTCCAATATGAGGGCCTCACACATGACTTGTTGGCCCTCCTCCATCCTCTGCATTTTATATGCAATAAAGGCAGCAATGTTCTCTTCCATGGTGTGGGGTGCTCCCAGGACCTCTGTAGCCCTCCAAAAGAATCCTATAGCAGCCTCCTCTAGGCCACTCCTCCTACTGCCACTTTCTCTTTTCAGGGGGGGTGGAGGGACCTGCAGGGGGGGTGGAGGGACCTGCAGATTAGCCAGCCGGCTCGGCCCGGCCACCTCCTGGCTGAGATTTCCCTCTGTATGAAAAAGGGACATGGTTTTAGTTTTTGCATCATCAATCACAATCCTAAATTAGTACTCCCAACTAACATCTAGTTAACATCATTGATTGGACAAGCAGAAATATTTAGAGGAATGCTATACCTGGCTCAATCTGGGCTCCTCCACATGTTGCCTGGAAGGCCCAGGTTGGGCGTCAGAAGCCTCAGCCGGGGGGGAAGGAAGCGTGGAAGGAAGACTGGAGAGGGATGGCCTGGGTTCAGTCTGGCCTGCCAGAAAGTGCAGCCTGTCGTAGTACAACATCCTGGGGACATAGATGTCATCTGCTGCTTCGGATCTCTGCGAATCCTGGACTTTCTTGCGCTCCCTTAGATATGTGCTCCTCAGGCAACCAATTAATATCTTTAAATAGGTGATGTCTGCCGTGGGGATCACCTGCGTCACAATTTCACACAATTGCACCAGTGCTGCCTTCCTCTTTGCTTGGTTCTTGAAATGGGGGTGTTTAATCTCCCACAGACAGGGCAGCTCCCGTAACATATCTAGGAATACTGACATGAAGTCATTATCTTTGAGTAGCATATCCATGTTCACTGCAAGACACAACACAAGACAAAGCCTAATGTCAGACAAAACTCTCCTAATCTTGTTACAATATAGGCCTCAATCTAGAAGCAGTATAGGCACAAGTTTGTCTCTTACCTTCGTTCTTACGATCCTTCCTCCGCTCACAGATCGTATGTTATACGCACGCGTGTTACGCTTTATACACACTGCGCATGCGTGTAACTCCGCCCGCCCCTGACATTCTTTCTAGTCTATTCCCCGCCCCTTTTCGTTCGGCGCAGTGGGTGAAGAGCATGATGGCGGAGTTCGAGCAGGTGTGTGCTAATTATAGCAACGAGGAGGAGGAGGAGGAAAGCCCGGATCCAGGCACATCCCGATCCAGAAGGAGACGTTTTAAGGCCACAAATATGTCCTTTGGGGAGATGTTGGAGATGGTCGACATCATGAGGAAGTCCGACTATGAGGGAAAGTATGGGCCTTACCCCCACCCCAACATCAGAAAGGCCAAAATCATTGCTAAAGTGGTCAAAAGCCTTCACAGGAATTTCGGGGTACAAAGATCTAAAGATCAGCTCAGGAAGCGGTGGTCGGACCTGAAGTTGAGAGGGCCAGAGCAGTACCAAAAGATCCGGAGAGTGCTGCAAAAAAGTAAGTAGTTGTGCTGTGTTCCTATTCTTTCTGTCTTTATTACGTTCGTGCTGCTCCATATGCTTTTATTAATTGTAACGTTTAAAAGGGCAACTTTAATGTTCATGGGCCCATTATTCGTTCGTATCAAACATTTTTCTTTCGGCCTCTAGAAC
Source organism: Aquarana catesbeiana (assembly GCF_042186555.1). Lineage (NCBI taxonomy): Eukaryota > Metazoa > Chordata > Amphibia > Anura > Ranidae > Aquarana > Aquarana catesbeiana. The sequence continues at coordinate 389,202,666 of NC_133327.1, forward strand.
ACCATTGTTTAGGCCATATGCATTTTCCCACATTTTTTTTGGGCCTACTTGGATGCCAAATATTTGTTTGTGTAGATGGGTTTGTTACTAGAATGAAATGCCAACTAGATTGTGTGTAAGGAGAGGACACTGAGCAGCTGTTTTCACATCTGGACACTGGAGCACTAGTGTGGGACACAAGAACACCATTTTTATTAGGGGGGCCACACAGGTGCTCCAGTGTATACTATAGGGGGGTCTCCATCTGTGAAGCTTGTACTAAACAGGTAAAGTATTGCAGCTTGACAAAGGGCAATAAAAAAAATACATCTTGGAACTCGGTTAAAATAGACAATTGTACCCCACTTCCAAGCAATGTTTCCTATTTCTAGTTCTGCCATCAAATATCTGTGTGCTAATTATACCATTTTTGTTTTACATAGGGGAGAAAAGACTCGGAGGACACCCCTCATCCGAGGAGACCAGAGACCCCCCACCTATGGAAGAAGGTGAAATACCCCCAAACAAAGAAGAGCAGGAGGAAGAAGAAGATGTGGTGGAGATTGGCACCACAACAGGTGAGTGTCTGCGACCACAGGCTCAGGTAAGAGATGGATGCTGAGAAAAAGAGAGGAGGGAAGAACCCCCAAAAAAGATGGTCCGCTCCAGAACAAGCTAGTGTAAACCTAAATAACTTTATTCATGTCACAATAGATACAGAACCACTATCCAAAAACCATATATTAAAAAATAGGACAAGGGTCCTATATTGCACAGGTGGCCACCACAAACATTCCACATACAACTGTCGCTCATGCATTCGCACACATATGAATCATTATAGAGGAGACCCGGGTCTGATCAAAATTTCCAAAAGTTCCTGAATAGGGTTTAAAATTGATTAAGTATTAAGCTTTCGGTCTTTCCTCAATAAAGTGCCAATGCTGGTGATTGATGAAATTCCATCCAGATATAGTTAAAGAAACCAACTATAGGTACATATGTCAGAGCAAAAGGGAAGTCCCGGTATTATCAGCTAGGTAGCGGCAAACCAAAGGGCAAGTTCACATCTTATGCAAGAAAGACAGACGGTGAATAGCCATAGACCGTGTACCTCCTATGTAATGGAGTACTACTTAGCTCACCGTTCGACGTCTTCAGTGGAGGGATGGTGAAGCCCAAGGGAACTGATGATAGCCGCGCTGGTGTAGTATAGGGGAGAGTTCATACATAGGAGGTACACGGTCTATGGCTATTCACCGTCTGTCTTTCCTGCATAAGATGTGAACTTGCCCTTTGGTTTGCCGCTACCTAGCTGATAATACCGGGACTTCCCTTTTGCTCTGACATATGTACCTATAGTTGGTTTCTTTAACTATATCTGGATGGAATTTCCTTGTCAAAAGAAGTTTATTGAGTATACAATGTTATAAAGATACATAAAGTAAGTTTACAAGGATCTATAAAGTAAGCTCATTGTTTTACAGTAGGATTTATATAGGTAAATATCATGAAATTTCAAATATTAAACGTTGGGTTCACGTAAACCTAAATTAAAGATATATATCATTTCCTTAGTTACTTTTGTAGGTATTTAAATGATTTATACCTACTATACATATTGTTTACAAGTAGAGTGTATATAGGTCAAATAAATTCTGATAATGAGCTTTAATCGTAAGGTGGAGAAAAGGAAAGAGAAAGAAGAAAAAGGGTTGAAAGGTAGAGGTATGGTCCACAAGGTTGTCCCGCTCGTCAGTTTATTATTCTTTTTAGTTCTCTTTGAAGCCTTAGAATGGGTTTCTCTGTAAGTCATTTAATCTGTTACCATGGCAACAGGACAGAGTCATTGAAGTTTGACAGGAACTGTTGTTTTATCCAAGGATGCCAAAGTTTTTCAAATTTTGGAATTTGATTTTGATCGATGGCTACCATCTTAGCATGGGACATTGTATTATTCATTCTGTGAATTGTTTCTGCTAGTACCAATGTAGGAGATTTCCATGCCTTGGCCACTGTTTGTTTTGCAGCCGTTATTAGTTGGATCATAAGTTTGAATTGAGAGAGTGTTAACCATTCCGGTTTTAGATTAAGTAAAGTTAAATATGGATCTGGTTGTATTATTTTTTTAAATATTTTAGATGCAATCACGAAGACTTCCTTCCAGAAGGTTTGGATTACTGGGCACGTCCACCATATGTGTAAATATGTGCCTATTTCTGGGCATCCTCGAAAACAAAGAGTTGAGGTATTAGGTGAATATTTTGCCACTCTAGCGGGTACAAGGTACCAGCGAGTTAGGACTTTATAATTTGTCTCCAGTGCTAAGATGTTGGGTGAAGATGACTTAGATGTGAGCCATATGTTAGACCAGTCCGTGTCTTCTAAAGTTCGTCCCAGGTCCTCCTCCCACCTCTGAACGTAAGAGGGTCTATTAAGATTTGCTACTCCATATAATTGATTATAAAGTGATGAAATTGTACCTTTAGCAAATGGATCTTTTGTACAGATTGATTCAAAAATGGATAATTGGGATAATGGTGTATCCCCCTTTAGGAATGGTGTATAGAAATTTTTGATTTGGAGATATCTAAATATCTCAGAGTTTGGTAGATCATATTTTTCTCTAAGCGATGGGAATGAAAGGAATGATTTAGATGCTATGAAGTCATTTAGTGTCTGAATGCCTGATGTTGTCCAAGCTTTAAAAGAATTTGGGTAGATCCATGCCGGATAAAAGGCCGGATTTCTGATAAAAGAAAGGAGAGGATTGTGTGGAGATTGTAACTGATATTTGGTTTTTAGTTTATCCCAGAGAGATAAGAAGTGTTTAGTTATGGGATTATGAATTTTAAAGCGGTCTTTAGGATCAAGCCATAATAAATTTGATATTAATAGAGGGTCATTTTCTGAAGCCTCTATAAATACCCATAATGGGATTTCCTGTTTTGCATGGTATTTGGACAGACTGGCCAAATGTGCTGCTCTGTAGTAGTTAGTAAAATTAGGGTATCCCAGGCCTCCTTTATTTTTGGGAAGATGTAGTGTGTGTATAGGTATACGTGGTTTAGAAGAGCCCCATATAAACGAAGTTGCTCTTTTTTGTACTATTCTCAAAAAATAGGAAGGAATTGGAATAGGGAGGACTCTGAATAGATAAAGCAATTTGGGTAGAATAGTCATTTTGATTGCATTAATCTTCCCTATCCAGGATAAAGGAAGTTGCGACCATTGTTTTATTAGATTTGTGATCTGTCTTAATACAGGAGGATAATTGGTTGAGAATAAGTCAGAATGAGATGCTGTTAAATGAATTCCAAGATATGGGATTGATTTTTCTGCCCATGTGAATGGGAGTGCAGCCCTAGCTGGGATCAATTCCATGTTTGTGAGTGAAATATTAAGCACTAGGCATTTCTTAGGATTAATCATAAGGCCGGATAGGGCTGCAAATCCATCAAGAGCTGGTATTAAGTTAGGACCAGAGACCTGTGGTGATGATAGAAAAAGTAATATATCGTCTGCAAATATACATAATTTGTGTGTAATACCTCCTACTTAAATGCCAGTTATAGTTTGGTTTGTTCTGATGTATTGGGCCATAGGTTCGAGTATAAGGGCAAATAATAAGGGAGATAATGGGCAACCCTGTCGGGTACCTCTTTCGATATTAAAGGCTTCAGATTTGTATCCAGCATATTTTATATAGGCTTTGGGTTTATTATATAATGCTTTGATCCATGTTAAAAAGTGGGGTCCAAAACCCCATTTTTGTAATGAATATTGCATATATTGCCAGGATACTGTGTCAAATGCCCTCTTAATATCGAGAGATAGAAAACATAAAGGGATTTTCCGTTTTTTAGCAATATGTGCCAATAACACTGCCCTGCGTATATTATCGCCTGCCTGTCTATTTGGCATGAAGCCTACTTGATCTCTATGTATTAATTTTCCTATAATGCTATTGAGGCGTTTTGCTATTATTTTTGCTAATAATTTAATATCGAGGTTTAACAGAGAGATAGGCCGATAATTCACCCAGGAAGTATCATCAGAAAGGGGTTTTGGGATCATACAATCTGGATGGAATTTCATCAATCACCAGCATTGGCACTTTATTGAGGACAGACCGAAAGCTTAATACTTAATCAATTTTAAACCCTATTCAGGAACTTTATGAAATTTTGATCAGACCCGGGTCTCCTCTATAATGATTCATATGTGTGCGAATGCATGAGCGACAGTTGTATGTGGAATGTTTGTGGTGGCCACCTGTGCAATATAGGACCCTTGTCCTATTTTTTAATATATGGTTTTTGGATAGTTGTTCTGTATCTATTGTGACACGAATAAAGTTATTTAGGTTTACACTAGCTTGTTCTGGAGCGGACCATCTTTTTTGGGGGTTCTTCCCTCCTCTCTTTTTCTCTGCATATGCAATATGGTCCATGGAACAACCACTTGTTTGATTGTTGACTAAGTATTGTCGATTCAACCAACAAAGGGTACTGGTGATATTAGGGGTACAGCAATTAAGGTAGGCAACTCTAGGCCGTTTACTGAACCTTCTGTATATACCCCTAAACCTAATTTGGATGAACTTAAGGTGTCCCCCCCCTGTGTCTTCCCAAGAGATGGATGCTGGCAGATTTTTGAGACCTTTTTTTTTTTATCTCTTTTTAGGTGATCGTGAGGTTGTGGATCCCGAACGCTTTACTTCTGAAAGTGCCCAGATCCTGATCGGGGAGATCATGGGGTGTAATACCGAACTGCAAAACATCCAGCAAAAAATCCATGATGTTATTAAAAAAAATAATAACATCATTGATGTTTTGGGGCGAATTTAAACCCCACAAAATCACTTTTTGTATTGTGGTCCAATCTTTTATATTTTTTGGCAATGTTTTGAAAAGCCAAATTTGGAGGATGCACACAGTGTGTCAACATGTGCTATCTGCCATCACGGGAGATCAATGGATGCGTTTTGGGGGTGCAACCCCTTCCTCAATTATAAAGTAGCGTTGAGGAAGGGCTTGCTCCCCCAAAACACGTCCCTTGATCCCCCCTGATGGCAGATAGCACATGCTGACATTGGGAAATTTGTGTGCATCTTCCAAATTTGGCTTTTCCAGGGGTGATTTCCCCCCATCTGAACGCTATATCAAACCCAGTTTCTAAATACTGATGTCTGATATAGCCTTCAGGTTTTACCTAATGTGAACTTTGTAAGTTCAAGTTTTTTGGCTTTCTTGTTGGTTTTACACAGGCCTGTTTTATCTGAAATGGACATTTCGAATTTTGCTAATGCTACTGCAAAAATTGTTATACAACAAACATGTTGGTTTGTTTTAAAAACCTTTGGTAAATGCACATGTGATTGTGCAGGTATTAAAAAGTGGCTTACTCAAGAATGTGTGGATTATTGTCTCAACACTACAACACTTTTGGGGTGATGTAATAGCTGTTTGATGCAAAAGTGGGGGTTATTTCCTAAGGGCAAATCCTCTTTGCACTACAAGTGCAGTTTCAGTGCAGTTGCAAGTGCACTTGTAGTGAAATGTGTTTTTGCATTTAGGAAATAACAGCCAACAGTGCTTTGTATAAGGTTACCGAATCACGACATTTTCTCAACTCAAAACATTTCTGTCATGGTCAGCTAAAACACAAGCAGTAAATGTCCACAAAGATTTTCTTTTTTTTTTTTTATTTGAAAAAGGCTTCGCATATTGTCTGGCATATTGATAGCCCCCCTACCCGCAAAGAACTCCAGGTAGCGTAACCGGACATCACAGGCACTCAGGGAGGGCAAGCCAGGACGGCCACTTTCAAGCGCCGTCAGTGTGGTTTGATGTAGGATTCCGGCCTCAGGCCCAACTGAGCCAGCATAGTTGGCCGAATGTTTCCGTAAAAAATTATGGAGAACACAGCACGCAAGTATTATATGGTTCAGTTTATACTCCGCCATATGGATAGGTGTCAGAAATAGGCGGAACCGGCTGGCCAGGATTCCAAATGTGTTCTCCACCACTCTTCGGGCTCTGGCCAGCCGGTAATTAAAAACCCTCTGTTCCGGGGTGAGGGTCCTCATCGGGAATGGCCGCATCAGGTGGTCCCCCAGCGCAAATGCTTCATCAGCAACGAACACAAATGGGAGTCCTTCCACATTGTCCTCTGGAGCTGGCAAGTCCAAGCTGCCATTCTGGAGACACCTGTAGAACTCCGTCTGGGCGATCACTCCACCATTGGACATCCGGCCATTCTTCCCCACTTCCACATACAAGAACTCGTAATTAGCCGACACCACCGCCAACATCACTATACTATTAAACCCCTTGTAATTATAATAGTACGACCCCGAGTTGGGTGGTGGGACGATGTGGACGTGTTTCCCATCAATTGCCCCTCCGCACTTAGGAAAGTCCCACCGCTGGGCAAAGTGGGAGGCCACAGTCTGCCATTCCTGTGGCGTGGAAGGAAACTGTTGAGGAAAAAACAATAAACATTACTATTTTTACTCTGAAACATGGCAAGCAGATTAGACGGGGTCCGTCATCCTGAGAAAGTTCCTGAAATCATCAGGATTATTCTCACGGATCTCACGGAGCAAAGGCATATGACAGAACTGGTCACGCTGAAGCAACCAATTCTTGGACCATGAACTCCTCCCCACCCTGTTCATGGACTGGACTTGTGTCAAGGTCAGGACCCCAACACCAAGCCCCCGCACAGCACGAACTCTACGAAGAGTACGCATACGAAACATGGCTAGAAAACGGTCGGCTGCTCAGAACGAAGTAACAGAACGCACTGAAGAACAGCAAGGCCTGTGAAGAGCGACCTGAAAAACAGCAACGAGCAAGCAAGATCACACAGAAAACTCTGATACGAACTGACTGCACGCACTGAAGAGCAGATACAAACCCACAAGCACAAACTGAACTGCAGAAAACGATCTGAAAGCCACGAGTCTGAAAAAGCGTGAATCGTCTCTCACCAAACTTTTACTAACACGAGATTAGCAAAAGGAGCCCAAAGGGTGCCGCGCTTGGTTCTGAAGCGGCCTTTTCTAGTCTCGTCGTACGTGGTGTACGTGACCGCGTGGTTGGCGATCGGAAATTCCGACAACTTTGTGCGACCGTGTGTAGGCAAAACAAGTTTGAGCCAACATCCGTCGGAAAAAATCCTAGGATTTTGTTGTCGGAATGTCCGAACAAAGTCCGACCGTGTGTACGCCCTATTAGTGTTGTCTTATTGCAGAGTCCTCCTCTCAGCTTTTGGTGCAGGATTTTGTCAAATTTGTAGTTCTTACCACTCACTCTTTAGCTCTTCCAACTTAAAAAAGTACAGCAGTAAAACAGAAGCAATTCTGCCCGCAAATTCTACATGGCAGCATAGTACTATAAATGCCAGAGGTCAGCTATGTAAAGAAAGGTAACTCTATTGTTGATTAATATCTACACAACTGCTATAAAGCTTTGGTCTGGTATTTGGCCAGATCTCTTCTAAAGCAATGAAACAGCTGAGGATCTGCACTTTCTTGGCAAATAGTTTACAGTAGACACACATGTACCATACTTTCTTATTTTCCTTTGGTTTTAAAAGACAACACAACTGGGCTTGTTTAAACACTTGCTTAAAGTGGTTGTAAAGGTAGAATGTTTTTTACCTTCATGCATGCACTTTCTCCAGTTCCCCGATATCCTTTCTGAGAACTGGTGCCCAAAACTGAACTGCATATTCCAGATGAGGTCTTATTAATGATTTGTACAGGGGCAAAATGATATATCTCTCTCTGGAGTCCATACCTCTCTTAATACAAGAAAGGACTTTGCTCGCTTTGGAAACCACAATTTGGCATCACATGCTATTATTAAGCTTATGATCCACCAAAACTCCCAGATCCTTCTCCACTATGGATACCCCCAGTTGTACTCCCCCTAGTATGTATGATGCATGCTTATTCTTAGCCCCCATGTGCATAACTGTACATTTATCAACATTAAACCTCATTTGCAACAAAGTTGCCCAATTAAACAGTGCATTGAGCTTGCTTGTAAGTTGGAGACATCCTGTTAGGACGTTATTCAACTGCATAGATTGGTGTCATCTGCAAAGACTCATTAATAAAGTTATTAAAAAGTAAGGGTCCCAGCACTGAACCTTGGAGTACACCACTGATAAACTTAGACCATTCAGAGTAAGAGTTATTAACCACTACTCTCTGAATTCTATCTTTTAGCCAATTTTCTATCCATTTACAAACTGATCTTTCCAAACCTGTAGATTTTACCTTACACATTAGCCATGTGTGGGGAACTGTGTCAAGCGCTTTTGCAAAATCCGAGAATACTACGTCCACAGTGACCCATTTGTCTAAGGTTTTACTTACCTCCTCATAAAAAGAAATCAGGTTTGTTTGACAATTTTTGTCTTTTATGAATCCATGCCGTCTGTTACTTATAATATTTTTTCCAGTTAGAACTCATTTATGTGGTATATTATTAAACTCTCCAGTATCTTCCCTACTACAGAAGTTAAACTAACAGGTCTATGGTTACTTGATAAAGACTTTGATACCTTTTTAAATATAGGCACCACATTGGCCCTATGCCAAACCAATGGTACTATTCCAGTCATTAACAAGTCCCCAAAAATTAGAAACAATGGCTTTGAAAATGACAGAGCTCAATTCTTTTAGGATCTGTGAGTGGATGCCATCTGCTCCAGGTGCTTTGTCCACCTCTATTCTGTTTAAATATTTCTGGACCATATCAAGTTTGAGTCATTGTGGAACATTTGGGGCTGTGTCAATACTATCCCCATTATAGACTTGAGCTACCCCATGCTCCTTTGTATACACAGAGCTGAAGAAAGTCCATGATCAGACCTGACCTTTTTACTATTAATATAATTGAATAATTTTTGGGGGTTTGTCTTACTATCTTTTGCAATCTGTTGTTCATTTTGAATTTTTGCGTCCTTGATTTCCTTTTTACATATTCTATTATATTTTTTGTAACATTTAAACAATAATAGTGTTCCTTCAATTTTAAACATTTTAAAGCTCTTTTCTTATTATTTATAGCTTTTTTAACTTTGGCCATGAGTCACATTTATTTTTTAGCCTTATAAACATATTGCCAATGTGAATATACTTTGCAGTTCACATACAGTCTTTTCGAAAAATCCCCATTTCTATTCTGTGTTCATCAATGCCAATATTCCCTCCCAGGCTAAGTCCTGGAGAGCAGACCTTATCCTTGGAAAATTTGTTTTCTTAAAGTTAAGTGTTTTTTATATTTTCTGTATGTGTTTTATTGCTTACAGCTAACATTAAATGAAATGATGTTATGGTGACTGCTACCCAAATGTTCTTTTATATGAGTATTGGTAATAAGCTCTGCATGGTTTGAGATTAGGGATGGGCGAACGGTTCAGCCCGAGCATAAGTTCGGGCTGAACTTTGGTTGTTGGGATGTTCTGTGAACACCGAACAATATGCGGTGTTCGGGGCAAATTTGAAAGCCGCCGAAACACCATTAAAGTCTATGGGACATTAACATGAAAAATCAAAAGTGTTCATTTTAAAGGCTTATATGCAAGTTTTTGTCATAAAAAGTGTTTGGGGACCTGGGTCCTGCTCCAGGGGACATGTATCAATGAAATGTTTTTTTTAAAAATGGCCGTTTTTTCAGGAGCAGTGATTTTTTTAATGCTTAAAGTGAAACAATAAAAATGAAATATTCTTTTAAATATTATGCCTGGGGGGTATCTATAGTATGCTTGTAAAGTGGCACATTTTTACCACAGCAAAATGACATTTCTAAAGGAGAAATTGTCATTCAAAACTGATCGCGGCTGTAAATGAATTGTCGGGTCTTGGCGATATAGATAAAACTCATTGAAAAAAAGAGCATGCTGTCCCCGCCAGTCCTTTACCAGGCCTTTTGGGTCTGGTATGAATATTAATAGGAACCCTGAACTAAAATTTAAAAAAAAATTGCGTGGGGGTCCCCCTAAAATCCATACCAGGCCCTTCGGGTCTTATATGGAAATTAAGGGGAACCCTGCACTAAATTTTAAAAAAATGGCATAGGGGTCCCCCTCAAAATCCATACCAGACCCTTATCTGAGCACGAACCATACCAGGCCACATGCCCTCAACATGGGGAGGGAGCTTTGGGGTAGCCCCCAAAGCACCTTGTCCCCATGTTGATGGGGACAAGGGCCTCATCCCCACAACTCTTGCCCGGTGGTTGTGGGGGTATGCGGACGGGGGCTTATCGGAATCTGGAAGCCCCCTTTAACAAGGGGACCCCCAAGTCCTGGCCTCCCCCCCGTGTGAAATAGTAGCGGGGTACAAATGTACCCCTACCATTTCACAAAAAAAGTGTCAAAATGTTAAAAACGAAAAGACACAGCTTGGGGACAAGTCCTTTATTAAAAAATAAACAATTAAAAATGTCCTACAATGTCCATTCATCTTCTTCTATTACACTGCCCAGACCAAAAAAGAAAAAAAAAGCCGAGACCGATCCACCTCAATGGAAGGCTCCCGCCATGTGACTCTTCTTTGCTTGTGACAGTTCTTATATAACTGAGGGCAGGGCCACCTGGTAATGTACCTGGGTGACCCCGCCCCCTCTGATGCCACGGGGACTTCCCTATGGCTTCCCCATGGCATCAGAGGGGGCAGGGTCACCCGTTTACCTAACCGCCCTCAATCCTAATTTAAATGCTCCTACAGCCTTCTTATAAACCTCTCCCCCAGCACAGCAGACCTCCTTCTATTTTGGTGCAAACCATCTTTAGCATAAAGGTTATACCCCAATGTATTCAACCGAGTGTGAAAAAATGTTATAAATAATCACTGCTTACTTTGGATGTGCATATTCTAACAGTATAGATTAACTTTTTTCAAAAATAAAAGCAGAAACAGTTTTCATTCTTTTGGATACTCTAGCTTAAAGTGATAGTAAACTTTCACCAATTTTTACCTACAGGTAAGCTTATAAAAAGGTTACCCATAGGCAAAATGAATATCTCCTAAACATGCACCATTTAAGAGATATTCCAGTGAACAAAGCCAGTAACGCTACCTCTGCAGCAGTCACAGCGTGCCTTTGTAGGGCTTTCTTTTAAATTAAGTCTCTCATAATGTGCTAGTATGCCATGCATACTAGCACATTGTGATATTAGCTTTCAGGTAGTTTTTTTTTAATTCAACTACCACTTTAAGATAAATTAAAGTGGATGCAGCAATCTTAATGTAAACTAAACTCTTTAAAAAAAACTTAATTGTTAGACATTGTGGGGTCCTTTCCAGCTTACCTGATAGAAAAATGGGATAGTGGATTATGGATGTCATGAAACTGCTAAATTGTAACAGTGGGAGGGGCTTAAAACTTGATTCTACATACAGATTGCAGTTATAAGGAATGGATAATGCACAGAGTGTAGAGGTCACAAATATGTAATGTACAGAAAGCAGGGGTCAAAAGTACATCATATACAAAGTTCATGGGTAAGAATTGTGTAACATACAAAGTACAGAGGTCAGCAGTAGGTCATGTACAGAATGCAGGGATCAAGATACTGTAACATACACAGTGTAGGGGTCAGAGTGCAGGGATCAGAGGTATGTAATGTTCAGAGTACAGGGGTCAGAAGTATGTAATTTACAGTGTGCAGGACATTGATACACAAAAAATACTGACATACACATAGCATCATCACAAACAAGCAGTCGGCTAAGCTGCACCTTTCTGGGCCCCAACAGATGAGATTCCTCTCTGCAGAGAGACCTGCATAGGGGTTATCCTTTCCCAGTCCCTCTCCACTTCCAATTAGTGAATGGTGGGTGGACCTGGAGTTTTTCATCCAGAGTTTTGTCCAACAATTAAGGTGTCCTAAAAAATTTCTGCAGCCCAATGCAATGCTGCATTGAGGCCACCCACAGGCACCCCCTGTTGAGCCAGGACCTGATAAAGAGGGCTACCTCTACCGTCCTATCACGAGGCCTGATAATATTATACTGCCCGAAAATACATGGCTGCTTGTGGGTTGCATTAACACTAGTGATGAGCAAATCCAGGTTTGATTTGCAAAAATGTTCATCAAACTCTGTAAATGTTACCTAACTGAAAAAGCAAAAAGCATGGCAGATACATATTGCATAGCTGTGTAAATTTCAGAACTACATGGACAGAAATAAAAACCTTTGGTAGATAAAACAGCTTCCACATAAGTATTGCATGTGTTTATCTAGCTGCTTTCCTGGTGTTGAACTTTGAAGAAACTCTGTCACCTTGGGAAAGGAGGTGAACAGCTGTAAATATGGACTAAAAACATTGTTGCACATACCTACGACATCCTCTCAGAATTCACGTTATAGCAAATTGCAGGCCAATCTAGCAAGCAAATCTCCAACATGTTGTTACTAACTCTGTCCAGCACATTTCTATTGGCTCATTTCCAGGATGTTCCTCACTGGCCAATAGGATTACATAGTAGAAAAGAAGGATAGGGCAAGCTTTAACCCATATGAAGTGCTGAAAATTCCAACCTGATAGTAAGGTTTGAGAAGCTTAAGGTATGTGCATGTGCCCCTAAAATTTCTCTATCAACAATACTGGATCACTTGGTAGAAAAGCCTGAATTTTAATGATGGTCCTGGAGCCTTCCCAATAAATATAAGTCAGCAATGCCAGCTTCCAAGTTTTTTCCTCACAGATTCCATTTAGGGGAACTTGTTGGCATTTAAGGCTCAAAAGTCAGCTAAGAGCCCAGCAACAGGATAACCACATATAAATATAAATTCTCTTCTGTTGATTAATCAGTTAATAATGCTGATTTCCTCTGTTTTACAGTGCAGCCATCCAGTTTATAGTTGACAGAATTCATGAGCTTGTAAATTACAATTTTTTCTCCCTAAGAACAGATGAAGTGACCAAGGTCATAGGGAGAATAGCAACATTCAGAACATGTTCACTCATTAAAATGTAATTGCATTGTTACCAAAGTTCTCTTTCAAACCTGAATCAAAATGTATTTTTCTGTTATACACGGAAATATATAATTATTTAATCATTTTTTTTTCCTGATTGCAGAATTTTGTGATTAATCGACCAGTTTTAAAAGTAAATGATTGCACTTTCATGTTTCATTTAATTAAACAAACCTGCTGGGCAATGTAGAGGGATTTTCCAGACCTCTAGGAAGCTTAACAGTTTCATTTGCAAGACAATTCACATTCTATTCCTTAATGTCCAGTAACAATCACTTTAGGTTGACACTTTGTCAAGCAACAATTATGATACTTTAATATATATTTAAATTGTGTTGAATACCTGCAGGCAATTTCAATAATGGAAGGGAAATGTATATATATAGCCTCTGCGCTCTTGCACTCTGTAATGGTGCATTTTCATATGCATCTGAGTTGATTGAAAGGCTCTCACAAGTCTTCACATTGAGTAAAGTTGAAACAGGTATTGTATCCACAATACCTGTTTCAACTTTACTCAGTGTGAAGCACCAAGAGTGCCTTTCACCCTTCTTGGATATATATTGAGACAGTTCAGTTTTGTGGGATCACCGAAGAGAACTTTCTGACATAAAGGTACACTCAGACTTACCCTTTGTTCACACCCATGCGTTTTTTTAGTGCATTTTGTGCTTTGAGAAGCAGTCCATTTAACATGGTTTCTTGTGGATCTAGTTCACCTTGAGCCGCTGCTTTTTTTGGAAACGGTCGGGAACTTTTTTCCTCAAAGCAGATTTAATTTTGCATGTAATGGACTTCAATGGACCCTCACCAAAAATGCAAATGTTGCGTTGTTGATGCGTTTTGCAGGTTTTTTTAAGCTAATAGGAAAGTATGATAGTTCTGTTTATTGAGTGTGACTTTGATGCGACTTTACACTCCCTGGCACTCAAGTCACATCAAAGTAGTGCAGGAATCTTTATTTGTCCAAAGTCACATGTTAGGGTTAGGGGCTAGGGTTAGGGTTAAATGTTAGGGTTACAGGTAGAGTTAGATTTAGGGTTAGAGGTAATTATTAAAGTTAGGGTTTGTGGTAATTTTTATGGTTAGTGGTATTTGTCAGGGTTTGTTGTAATTGTTAGGGTTAGAACGCTAAACCTAAAATCACCGCTAACCCTAATGATTACCATTAACTCTATCCCTAACTCTAACCCTAACCCTAACTCTAATGCCCCGTACACACGGTCAGACATTGATCGGACATTCCGACAACAAAATCCATGGATTTTTTCCGACGGATGTTGGCTCAAACTTGTTTTGCATACACACGGTCGCACAAAGTTGTCGGAATTTCCGATCGCCAAGAACGTGGAGACTAGAAAAGGGCAGGTCTGGACCAAGTGCGGCACCCTTTGGGCTCCTTTTGCTAATCTCGTGTTAGTAAAAGTTTGGTGAGAGACGATTTGCGCTTTTTCAGACTCGTGGTTTTCAGATCGTTTTCTGCTGTTCAGTTTGTGCTTGTGGGTTTGTATCTGGTCTTCAGTGCATGCAGCGAGTTATGCGTGACTCTGTCATTCGTTCGTTACTGTTTTTCAGGTCGCTCTTCACAGACCTTGCTGTTCTTCAGTGCGTTCTGTTACTTCGTTCTGAGCAGCCGACCGTTTTCTAGCCATGATGCGTATACGTACTCCTAGTACAGGTTGGTGCTGTGCGGGGGCTTGGTGTTGGGGTCCTTACCTTGACACAAGTCCAGTCCATGAACAGGGTGAGGAGGAGTTCATGGACCAAGAATTGGTTGCTCCAGCGTGACCGGTTCTGTCATATGCCTTTGCTCCGTGAGATCCGTGAGAATAATCCTGATGATTTCAGGAACTTTCTTTGGATGACGGACCCCGTATTTCACCGTTTGTTGGCTTTGCTAACCCCTTATATTAGCAGGCAGGATACCTGCATGAGGCAAGCCATCACTCCGGAGCAGAGGTTAGTCGCCACCCTGCGGTACTTGGCGACGGGGAGAAGCCTGCAGGACCTCAAGTTCTCAACAGGCATCTCCCCCCAGGCTCTGGGGGTCATTATCCCAGAGACCTTTTCTGCCATCATCCAGGTCCTGCAGAAGGACTATATAAAGGTAAGATTTTTTATCCTTTAACGTCACATTTTATTGTATTTAATGTTTGATAATATATTGTATTTCTTTCCTCATTCCCTAATTACCATGATTGGAATATGCTGTGAATGTCCCCTTTGTCCTCATTCATGCTGTTTTTTTATGTAATTTTTTTTTTTGTCCTTCATACATATTTGCCTTCACTTACCTCCCCAGTATAGTCTCCTGGCCCTATATTTACCTCATGTAGTCACTTAACAATGTATTTTGTCAGCTCCATAGTAGTGCTTTACCCCAAATACCCCCTAAAATGTTTTAAAATGTGATTTGTGCTTAAAATTCAGGCAGAGTGCCAGAGGCTTTTTTTGGGGTCCCCAAATCAGTTGGAACCCTCCCTCCCCCCAACTGCTAAGTCAGCTGATACCAATTCTTTATCTATCCTCAATCATCTATCTGCTGACTTTGCCAAACCCATACACTATACCCATCTTTTTTGTGGTCATATTTATGGATGAATTCCCCAAAGCATGTAGTGCAAGGGCCTGCCTGTATACTTTCAAATGGTAATGTTTAAAGTTTTGGTATACTATTATTATCTTGACTGTCAATAGTGTAACTAAGGAGTGGCTGACCAAAGTAACACACATTATTTAGTCATTCATCTATCAATGAAGTGGAGAGGGTTACCTGTCCAAAAGATCCCCCCCCTAAAATGTTAGAAATGGCCCATGAGAGGGTGTGGGGGGGGGGTCTGATAGGTGGACCTTATACATTGGTCTTTAAAAACTCCCTCAAATAAATGTTATCTTGATATTGGCCAAGAATGTTTGTGTCTAATCTGCTTTCCCTGTTTATGTGCAAAATGATTTTTTTTTTCTTGTTTGACTCCACAGTTTCCTTCCAACCCACAGGAATGGCAGACTGTGGCCTCCCACTTTGCCCAGTGGTGGGACTTTCCTAACTGCGGAAGGGCAATTGATGGGAAACACGTCCACATCGTCCCACCACCCAACTCGGGGTCATACTATTTCAACTTTAAGGGGTTCAATAGTATTGTGATGTTGGCAGTGGTGTCGGCTACTTATGAGTTCCTGTATGTGGACGTTGGGAAGAATGGCCGGATGTCCGATGGTGGAGTCATCACCCAGACAGAGTTCTACAGGTTTGAAACAAATAAATAAATAATAATGCGCCAACTAAAACGAGAGGAAGCTGCCAACACAACAATCAGACTAATTGTGAAGAGATAATGGGTACATAAGTGTGGCGCTAAATAATCATGTACATTAGTGGACAAGGCCTGACAGAATGGAAATCCGTGAGGAAAATAGTCCAATAAAGTGTATTAATGAAACACCAAAACAACTTGTGTGTTAGACTAGTGAAAATAATACATAAATACGTGGGTTAATCAGAAGGGACCAACCAACATTAAAGGCAGTACTGGTACGAACCCCTGACTATACCCAATGTGAAAAAGGGATCAAGAGGTACTCTCTCACTAATCCTCATTCAAAAAGTGATGAATTTGGAAACCTTAAAAATGATGTGGTGACACATATGCAAATTATAAATAGTGAAATACCATAACAGCCTATGTAGCTGTCATAAAAACGTCCAGTCAATAATTAAATGAGAAAACTTCAGTGACCAACATTCAGAAATAAAGAATCAAAAGTCTGTAGTTGTCAAGATGATTGGTAGAAGACCTTCAGTCCAGGGATGGCATCCACAGGACAAGGGGCTCAGCATATATCAAGATGGAATAGGTAAAACATACTCTTACCGGAAATGGTGGACCCCTCGGCCAGCGGCCTGGGGGTCTAACAGGCTTAAGGATATGGGAGAAGACTTCCACGACAGTTGGAGGGGTTGGAGGGGACCCTCGACACTCTCCAACCGACCTCTCAAGTAGTGATGACTCCCGGTCTGCAAGGGTTCAATCGGAGGATGTTCACAAAAAAGCCGCTTCAGAAGGCCAGGTATGGGTCCTCAAAATGGGGTTTTAAAAGAAGGAAACCACCCCATAGTGTAAATCCGCTTACTCAGAAGCATTTATTAATAAAGCGAAGGTTAAACAACACGCCTTAACCCGGACACTCACAGTCAGGTATAGACAATAAAAAGCGCTATAAGATAAAAGTGGCAAAACAGGCATAACCACCCGACGCGTTTCGTCCTACGGGACTTCAACTGGGGTACATGACTGTGCGCCACAAATGCCTGTATATATATATAAAACTCATAATTACCTAATGGTAGCAGCTGTTTGTGCCATGTGTGCCGTTACTTCCGGGATATCCGGAAGAGGGCGTCAAAATAGGGGAACCGCCAATCACGAAGAGACAGAACCTGGCTCCAAACCAAGCCTCTCTATGGACGGTCCCATCAAGGTGTAGCGTGGGCAGCGTCTACCTCCCCGATGGAATGCAACGTCCATACGTGTCACCTCCCAGGGCCAATCATGGCCCAAATGCTAGAGGCGTCATGCGCAGCGTCCATGAAGGGGCGGTACTGACAGACCGTCCATGGTGTCAGTTCCGTAGCCGTCGGAAGTGACGAAAGGTGGGACGCAGATGCGTCACGTGGGAGCGCTCACTGGGAAGACGTGTGCGACGTCAGTTCCGTAATCTCCGGAAGTGACGAAGGGTGGAACGCACATGTGAACCAAGCCTCCCTGAACCTGGGACGCAAACATAATAGTCCGTCAATGAAAATACACATAACGTACTGTGAAGGCTGGCACGCATATGCGGTCCAGCCTCTAAAGGGGAAAGAAGAAAGAAATTTGATATAACATGGCTCAAACGTCGCTAGATACAATAACCTTATACTGGCTAGTAATACAATATGTTACCATACTGCAGAAATGTATAAAATTCACGAAATTCCTAGAGAGTACCTAAATAAACTATACCAATATAATGTATAGCTCCAACCGGCTAATCAAAATCAACCAAAATAGGGGTTATGGAGAACGGTAAAATAGGTACATATTATTAGCAACAAATGATGTATAAAAGGGGGGGAAAATATATTCAGCTAATTATAACCCCAAATCCCCATCTTGACACGAATATGCAAAATGAAAATAAAATAAAAAATACAAATAACATAAAATTGCAAAAAGGATTAGAAGTACAAAGATTCAGAGAGAGAGGACTACTAGTGTAACTATCACGACTGGTTAATAAAAGCATTTATATCCCAGTCGACATTGAGGCCAAAAGGTAGGTAACATTTTAGTTGATGTATCCAGAAAGTTTCCAATCTGGACACGCCCCTTTTCATCGACGCGCCCCTCCAATGTGGAATAAATTTATCAATAACTTGGAACTGAATACCATTCGGATTTTGGTTGTGACATTGCAAAAAGTGTTTAGGGACACTGTGATTCGTAAGGCCTTTTTTAATATTAGCTATGTGTTCATTACCTCTCACTGATAATGTATGTATGGTCCGGCCTACATACTGTTTTTTGCAGGGACATGTGATCAAATAGACCACATATCTGGTCTCACATGTCAAGAAATGTTTTATCTGGTATTCCCTCCCCGTAAAGGTGGAGGTGAATGTCTCCGTTCGTCTGCGTCCATTGATGTTGTGCAGACATACGTTACAACGTTTACAAGGGAAAAAGCCCTTCATATTGTGAAAAAATGAACGAATCGGAGGGGGATCGATAACATTAGCGGCGATTTGGCCTCTAATGGAAGGAGCCCCTTTAAAAATAATACCACTTCGTTCAGGAAGGACCGGACCCAGTATTGGGTCATTCTTAAGAACTTTCCAGTGTCTAGCTAGGATTGCTTTGATCTGTTTATGTTGTATGGAGAAATTAGTCAGCAAAGACCATTTGTGTTTATTATCAGAGTTGTTTTTGGGGTGTCCCATCAATAAAGATTCCCTATTAATCTGAGCGATGTTCATAATTTCACTGTCCACATCTCCGGGGTCGTAGCCCTTATCGATGAACCTGGACCTTAAAATTTGTGTCTGTTGGAAGTACTCAGTAAGGTTGCTACAGTTACGTCTAATCCGTGTGAATTGGCTACGTGGCACCGATTTCAGCCACGTGGCGTGGTGGCAACTATCGACCGGAATGTAACCATTCCGGTCGGTTGGTTTAAAAAATGTTTTAGTCTCTAGGTGATCATTAACTACCATTATTTCTAGGTCCAAAAAATGGATAGATGAAGCACTGATCTCATATTTTAGTTCAATCCCAATCTTGTTATCATTGAGTTTCTTCAAAAAGGCATGTAAGGTATCCACGCTCCCTCTCCAGAGGAGGAGGATGTCGTCTATGTACCTCGCCCAGAGAGCTAACTCCGGGGGATCGAGGGCATAGACGACATCCTCCTCCCACCGGGCCATAAAAATGTTGGCCAGGCTAGGGGCGAATTTAGCGCCCATAGCCACTCCCTTTCGTTGTATATAAAAATTTCCGTTATACCAGAAATAATTATGTGTAGTCGCGAACCTCAGCAGGTCCATAATGAATCTCTGCTGGGTTCTTGGGATGGAATCCTCTCTAGATAGGAAGAGTTCAACTGCAGCCAATCCCTCATCATGAGGTATGGAAGTATATAACGACGTTACATCAGCGGTAACGAGAAGTAGGTCTTTACTATAAGTTATATTATTGAGTTTGGAGATAGTATCTTTAGTATCCCTGAGATAGGATGGTGTAGATCGTACAATGGGCTGTAAGAAAAAATCTATGTATTTCCCTATGCGGGAAGTAATGGACTCAATGCCGCTAATAATGGGGCGGCCAGGTGGTTGGGTAACACTTTTATGTACCTTTGGTAAATAGTAGATTACCGGGATTCTCGAGGCAGTCGGAATAAGAAAACTTTTTTCTTTATTATTTAGGATACCTAGTTGGAAACCAGTATCCACCAAGTCCGTGAGTGACCTCTTAAAGGATACTGTGGGGTTGGTATAGATCCTAGAGTATGTGTCCGTATCCCCCAGGATTCTAGTTATTTCTAAGTGGTAATCATTTTTATCCAATACAACTATTCCCCCCCCCTTATCAGCGGGGCGGATAACTAAGTCTTTACGTTCGCATAGTTCCTTAAGTCCGATTCTTACCGTGGGGTTACTATATACTCTTTTAGATGGTAATTTGTCCAGGTCCTGTAGAACTAAGTCCCGAAACACTTTAATGGAAGGGGCAGTAGGGCCAGGGGGGTTGAAGAGGGAAGGGTTTGAGAGTCCTGAATGGACTATATGTGAATTGGTCTCTGTTTTCGGTCTCGTGGGGTTAGAGATGATATATCTCTGTACATTTAGTTTTCGTACGTATTTCTGGATGTCTATAAAAGTGTTAAATTTATTTAATTTATTCGGAGGAGCAAACTTCAGGCCTTTCTCCAAGACCAAAAGTTCTGCTTCCGAAAGAGAAGTTTTACTCAGATTAAATATCCCACTTTCTGTCAGACCCTTTTTCTTTTGTCGGGAGCGCCTCCCCCCTCTGGTCCCGCGTTTCCGTCTATGGCTCGCTTGAATCTCACTTGTTCTTTGGGAAAATCCCCTTGGTAGGAGGGGCCTGGTTGTGGCTGGTTATAATTAAAAGGAGATTTGTTATAATAACTGTAGTCCGTCTCTCTATATGGATGATAAGAGTTAAGATTCTCACGTGATCTGTCCTCTCTCAAAGGGGAATACCTATTGAACGTACGTATAGGCGTCCTTTGTGGATAAGAATATTCATATTGTTCATTATATCTGTCGTGGTAGTTATCTCTTTTCGGTGTCAGTCTCTGGCCCTCATAGTGAGAGGACCTATCTCTCTGACCTCTCCCCCTCCCTCTCCCCACTCTCTCCCTACCTCTAGGGTGTGTCGGGGGTCCCCTCCGGTGTGGGTTGGGTGTATGGGGGGGGGCCAACCGATAATGGTCAGCGGCCCTACGGTCTGTCACACCTGTATTTTTCAACAGTGGTTGGGGGTGGGGAAGTTGTTGCTCCGAGACTTCCATCTGGCAGGGGCCGTTCTCGGGGGCAACCAGTTCACCATCCTTATTCTGCCAGGAAAAAACATTCCCATTTTTGTAGTCATTAACATCCCTGGTATATTTTTTTTTGTTTCTTAATCTTCTGATCTTTTTCTTCCTTCTCAAGGAGATTTCTCAGGGCGGTAGAATGTGTGACATATTCTGGAGAGGATCTAAAGGGAATCAGTTTTCGTACCAGTACTGCCTTTAATGTTGGTTGGTCCCTTCTGATTAACCCACGTATTTATGTATTATTTTCACTAGTCTAACACACAAGTTGTTTTGGTGTTTCATTAATACACTTTATTGGACTATTTTCCTCACGGATTTCCATTCTGTCAGGCCTTGTCCACTAATGTACATGATTATTTAGCGCCACACTTATGTACCCATTATCTCTTCACAATTAGTCTGATTGTTGTGTTGGCAGCTTCCTCTCGTTTTAGTTGGCGCATTATTATTTATTTATTTGTTTCAAGTTACGTATTTAGACTTTTATAGTGCTGCCCCTATTTGACCTTCCTGAGTCATCCGCGTCCACCATGGATGTATTTGACTACCGCACCAACCGCTCAGTAAATACTGAGGGGGTGTTTACCCTTATTAAAACAGATACTGAATTAGGAGGTTTATTCCTCAGATTGAAGAACCTTATGGTATCCGAGCTCCACTTAGATTGGGATATCGTTTTTTTGGAGCAGTATACCAAGGAACACATGGTCCCTAGAGGCCTAAGGTGGAACGTATACCCACAACAGGGAGATCTTGAATTAGAATCTTGGTTTCGTTATTTTAATGAAGTGGGGATCTCTCTTTTAAAATTTCTAGTGGACAAAAAAAGAGCCAGAATGATAGTCATAGATAGAGAGATAAAGGAAATCAAAGAAAAACTGATTCCCTTTAGATCCTCTCCAGAATATGTCACACATTCTACCGCCCTGAGAAATCTCCTTGAGAAGGAAGAAAAAGATCAGAAGATTAAGAAACAAAAAAAATATACCAGGGATGTTAATGACTACAAAAATGGGAATGTTTTTTCCTGGCAGAATAAGGATGGTGAACTGGTTGCCCCCGAGAACGGCCCCTGCCAGATGGAAGTCTCGGAGCAACAACTTCCCCACCCCCAACCACCGTTGAAAAATACAGGTGTGACAGACCGTAGGGCCGCTGACCATTATCGGTTGGCCCCCCCCCATACACCCAACCCACACCGGAGGGGACCCCCGACACACCCTAGAGGTAGGGAGAGAGTGGGGAGAGGGAGGGGGAGAGGTCAGAGAGATAGGTCCTCTCACTATGAGGGCCAGAGACTGACACCGAAAAGAGATAACTACCACGACAGATATAATGAACAATATGAATATTCTTATCCACAAAGGACGCCTATACGTACGTTCAATAGGTATTCCCCTTTGAGAGAGGACAGATCACGTGAGAATCTTAACTCTTATCATCCATATAGAGAGACGGACTACAGTTATTATAACAAATCTCCTTTTAATTATAACCAGCCACAACCAGGCCCCTCCTACCAAGGGGATTTTCCCAAAGAACAAGTGAGATTCAAGCGAGCCATAGACGGAAACGCGGGACCAGAGGGGGGAGGCGCTCCCGACAAAAGAAAAAGGGTCTGACAGAAAGTGGGATATTTAATCTGAGTAAAACTTCTCTTTCGGAAGCAGAACTTTTGGTCTTGGAGAAAGGCCTGAAGTTTGCTCCTCCGAATAAATTAAATAAATTTAACACTTTTATAGACATCCAGAAATACGTACGAAAACTAAATGTACAGAGATATATCATCTCTAACCCCACGAGACCGAAAACAGAGACCAATTCACATATAGTCCATTCAGGACTCTCAAACCCTTCCCTCTTCAACCCCCCTGGCCCTACTGCCCCTTCCATTAAAGTGTTTCGGGACTTAGTTCTACAGGACCTGGACAAATTACCATCTAAAAGAGTATATAGTAACCCCACGGTAAGAATCGGACTTAAGGAACTATGCGAACGTAAAGACTTAGTTATCCGCCCCGCTGATAAGGGGGGGGAATAGTTGTATTGGATAAAAATGATTACCACTTAGAAATAACTAGAATCCTGGGGGATACGGACACATACTCTAGGATCTATACCAACCCCACAGTATCCTTTAAGAGGTCACTCACGGACTTGGTGGATACTGGTTTCCAACTAGGTATCCTAAATAATAAAGAAAAAAGTTTTCTTATTCCGACTGCCCCGAGAATCCCGGTAATCTACTATTTACCAAAGGTACATAAAAGTGTTACCCAACCACCTGGCCGCCCCATTATTAGCGGCATTGAGTCCATTACTTCCCGCATAGGGAAATACATAGATTTTTTCTTACAGCCCATTGTACGATCTACACCATCCTATCTCAGGGATACTAAAGATACTATCTCCAAACTCAATAATATAACTTATAGTAAAGACCTACTTCTCGTTACCGCTGATGTAACGTCGTTATATACTTCCATACCTCATGATGAGGGATTGGCTGCAGTTGAACTCTTCCTATCTAGAGAGGATTCCATCCCAAGAACCCAGCAGAGATTCATTATGGACCTGCTGAGGTTCGCGACTACACATAATTATTTCTGGTATAACGGAAATTTTTATATACAACGAAAGGGAGTGGCTATGGGCGCTAAATTCGCCCCTAGCCTGGCCAACATTTTTATGGCCCGGTGGGAGGAGGATGTCGTCTATGCCCTCGATCCCCCGGAGTTAGCTCTCTGGGCGAGGTACATAGACGACATCCTCCTCCTCTGGAGAGGGAGCGTGGATACCTTACATGCCTTTTTGAAGAAACTCAATGATAACAAGATTGGGATTGAACTAAAATATGAGATCAGTGCTTCATCTATCCATTTTTTGGACCTAGAAATAATGGTAGTTAATGATCACCTAGAGACTAAAACATTTTTTAAACCAACCGACCGGAATGGTTACATTCCGGTCGATAGTTGCCACCACGCCACGTGGCTGAAATCGGTGCCACGTAGCCAATTCACACGGATTAGACGTAACTGTAGCAACCTTACTGAGTACTTCCAACAGACACAAATTTTAAGGTCCAGGTTCATCGATAAGGGCTACGACCCCGGAGATGTGGACAGTGAAATTATGAACATCGCTCAGATTAATAGGGAATCTTTATTGATGGGACACCCCAAAAACAACTCTGATAATAAACACAAATGGTCTTTGCTGACTAATTTCTCCATACAACATAAACAGATCAAAGCAATCCTAGCTAGACACTGGAAAGTTCTTAAGAATGACCCAATACTGGGTCCGGTCCTTCCTGAACGAAGTGGTATTATTTTTAAAGGGGCTCCTTCCATTAGAGGCCAAATCGCCGCTAATGTTATCGATCCCCCTCCGATTCGTTCATTTTTTCACAATATGAAGGGCTTTTTCCCTTGTAAACGTTGTAACGTATGTCTGCACAACATCAATGGACGCAGACGAACGGAGACATTCACCTCCACCTTTACGGGGAGGGAATACCAGATAAAACATTTCTTGACATGTGAGACCAGATATGTGGTCTATTTGATCACATGTCCCTGCAAAAAACAGTATGTAGGCCGGACCATACGTACATTATCAGTGAGAGGTAATGAACACATAGCTAATATTAAAAAAGGCCTTACGAATCACAGTGTCCCTAAACACTTTTTGCAATGTCACAACCAAAATCCGAATGGTATTCAGTTCCAAGTTATTGATAAATTTATTCCACATTGGAGGGGCGCGTCGATGAAAAGGGGCGTGTCCAGATTGGAAACTTTCTGGATACAACAACTAAAATGTTACCTACCTTTTGGCCTCAATGTCGACTGGGATATAAATGCTTTTATTAACCAGTCGTGATAGTTACACTAGTAGTCCTCTCTCTCTGAATCTTTGTACTTCTAATCCTTTTTGCAATTTTATGTTATTTGTATTTTTTATTTTATTTTCATTTTGCATATTCGTGTCAAGATGGGGATTTGGGGTTATAATTAGCTGAATATATTTTCCCCCCCTTTTATACATCATTTGTTGCTAATAATATGTACCTATTTTACCGTTCTCCATAACCCCTATTTTGGTTGATTTTGATTAGCCGGTTGGAGCTATACATTATATTGGTATAGTTTATTTAGGTACTCTCTAGGAATTTCGTGAATTTTATACATTTCTGCAGTATGGTAACATATTGTATTACTAGCCAGTATAAGGTTATTGTATCTAGCGACGTTTGAGCCATGTTATATCAAATTTCTTTCTTCTTTCCCCTTTAGAGGCTGGACCGCATATGCGTGCCAGCCTTCACAGTATGTTATGTGTATTTTCATTGACGGACTATTATGTTTGCGTCCCAGGTTCAGGGAGGCTTGGTTCACATGTGCGTTCCACCCTTCGTCACTTCCGGAGATTACGGAACTGACGTCGCACACGTCTTCCCAGTGAGCGCTCCCACGTGACGCATCTGCGTCCCACCTTTCGTCACTTCCGACGGCTACGGAACTGACACCATGGACGGTCTGTCAGTACCGCCCCTTCATGGACGCTGCGCATGACGCCTCTAGCATTTGGGCCATGATTGGCCCTGGGAGGTGACACGTATGGACGTTGCATTCCATCGGGGAGGTAGACGCTGCCCACGCTACACCTTGATGGGACCGTCCATAGAGAGGCTTGGTTTGGAGCCAGGTTCTGTCTCTTCGTGATTGGCGGTTCCCCTATTTTGACGCCCTCTTCCGGATATCCCGGAAGTAACGGCACACATGGCACAAACAGCTGCTACCATTAGGTAATTATGAGTTTTATATATATATACAGGCATTTGTGGCGGACAGTCATGTACCCCAGTTGAAGTCCCGTAGGACGAAACGCGTCGGGTGGTTATGCCTGTTTTGCCACTTTTATCTTATAGCGCTTTTTATTGTCTATACCTGACTGTGAGTGTCCGGGTTAAGGCGTGTTGTTTAACCTTCGCTTTATTAATAAATGCTTCTGAGTAAGCGGATTTACACTATGGGGTGGTTTCCTTCTTTTAAAACCCCATTTTGAGGACCCATACCTGGCCTTCTGAAGCGGCTTTTTTGTGAACATCCTCCGATTGAACCCTTGCAGACCGGGAGTCATCACTACTTGAGAGGTCGGTTGGAGAGTGTCGAGGGTCCCCTCCAACCCCTCCAACTGTCGTGGAAGTCTTCTCCCATATCCTTAAGCCTGTTAGACCCCCAGGCCGCTGGCCGAGGGGTCCACCATTTCCGGTAAGAGTATGTTTTACCTATTCCATCTTGATATATGCTGAGCCCCTTGTCCTGTGGATGCCATCCCTGGACTGAAGGTCTTCTACCAATCATCTTGACAACTACAGACTTTTGATTCTTTATTTCTGAATGTTGGTCACTGAAGTTTTCTCATTTAATTATTGACTGGACGTTTTTATGACAGCTACATAGGCTGTTATGGTATTTCACTATTTATAATTTGCATATGTGTCACCACATCATTTTTAAGGTTTCCAAATTCATCACTTTTTGAATGAGGATTAGTGAGAGAGTACCTCTTGATCCCTTTTTCACATTGGGTATAGTCAGGGGTTCGTACCAGTACTGCCTTTAATGTTGGTTGGTCCCTTCTGATTAACCCACGTATTTATGTATTATTTTCACTAGTCTAACACACAAGTTGTTTTGGTGTTTCATTAATACACTTTATTGGACTATTTTCCTCACGGATTTCCATTCTGTCAGGCCTTGTCCACTAATGTACATGATTATTTAGCGCCACACTTATGTACCCAGAGTTCTACAGGTGTCTCCAGAATGGCAGCTTGGACTTGCCACCTCCAGAAGACAATGCGGAAGGACTCCCATTCGTCTTTGTTGTGGATGAAGCATTTGCGCTGGGGGACCATCTTATGTGGCCATTCCCAATGAGGGTTTTTAATTACCGGCTGGCCAGAGCCAGAAGAGTGGTGAACACGTTTGGAATCATGGCCAGCCGGTTCCGCCTATTTCTTACACCCATACACATGGCAGAGTACAAACTGCATCATATGATCCTGGCGTGCTGTGTTCTACACAACTTTTTACAGCAACATTCTGCCAACTATGCTGGCTCAGTTGGGCCTGAGGCCGGAGTTCCGAATGAACCAACCCTGACGGCGCTTGAAAGTGCCCGTCCTGGCTTGCCCCCCCTGAGTGCCCTTGAGGTCCATCTAAGATACCTTGAATACTTTGCGGGTAGGGGGGCCATCAATATGCCAGACAATGTCTGAAACCTTTTTCAAATAAAAAAATCATTTGAACTACTAAAATCTTTGGTGACATTTACTGCTTGTGTTTCTTTTAGCTGACCCTGACAGAAATGTGGTGAGTCCTGAAAATGGCGTGATTGTGTAACATTACAAAGCACTGTTGGGTGTTATTTACTAAAGGCAAAGACACTTTGCACTACAAGTGCAGTTGAAACTGCACTTGTAGTGCAAAGTGGATTTTACTTTAGGAAATAACACCCATTGTCACAGAAAACACCAATTAGATCACAACAAAAGTTTTGGAGCGTTGAAACAATAATCCACACATTCTTGATTATCAATCTTTTTAATCCCAGCACAATTACATGTGAATTTGTAAAAGGTTTTTAAAACAAACCAACATGTTTGTTGTATAACAATTTTTGGGTCACATTAGAAAAAGTAGAAATGTCCATTTAAGATAAAACAGGTATGTTTAAAACCAACAAGAAAGACACAAACCTTGAACTTGAACTATACCAGACATGAGTATTTACAAACTGTGTTTGATATTGCGTTCAGATGGGGCGAAGTCACCCCAGGAAAAGCCAAATTTTGAAGATACACAAAAATTGTCGAATGTCAACATGTGCTAGCTGCCATCATGGGGGACCAAGGGACGTGTTTTGTGGGTGCAACCCTTTCCTCACAGCTACTTTATTATTGAGGAAGGAGTTGCACCCCCAAAACGCCTACATTGATCTCCCGTGATGGCAGATAGCACATGTTGACACACTGTGTGGATCTTCAAAATTTGGCTTTTCGCAAATCTGTCAAAAAAGGGTATTAATTTTTAGATCACAAAAAGCACAAAAAAAAAAAAGGGATTTGGATGGGTTTTAAACTCTCCCTAAAACATCAGTGATGTTCTTCATTTTTTTTTGAACATCATTGATGTTTTTATGGATGTTTTCCAAGTCCCTATTACACCCCATGATCTCCACGATCAGGATTTGTGCACTTTCAGAGGTGAAATAATCTGGATCCACAACATCGCGATCACCTAAAAATATAGAAACAAAAACACACCATGTATTATAAATCTGCTGGCATCAATCTCTTACCTGAGCCTGTAGTCGCAGACACTCACCTGTTGTGGTGACAATTTCCACCACGTCTTCCTCCTCCTCCTCCTGTTGTGTTTGGGGGATTTCCACTTCTTCCAGAGGTGTGGGGTCTGTGGTCTCCTCGGATGAGGGGTGTCCTCCGAGTCTTTTATCCCCTATGTAAAAACAAATAGGTCTACCTAGGACACAGATATTTGATGGCAGAACTATAAATATGAAACATTGCTTGGAAGTGGGGTATAATTATCTCTTTTGGCAGAGTTCCAAGATGTTGAAATTTTTTTGTCCTTTGTCAAGCTTGAATACTTACCTTTTTAGTACAAGCTTCACAGATGTAGTCACCCCTATAGTATACACTGGAGCACCTGTGTGGGACCCCCTAATAAAAAGGGTGTTCTGGGGTCCCACACTAGTGCTCCTGTGTCCAGATGTGTAAACAGCTACTGAGTGTCCCCTCCTTACACAGAATCTAGTTTGCATTTCATTCTAGTTACAAACGCATCTACACAACCAAATTATTTTCTGACAATTAGGCCATGAAAAATGTTTTCAAATGCATATGGCCAAAACAATGGTGTTTTCTAGGCCGAGCGAACAATGTTACATACGAACGAATAATGTGTCCATGAACATGAAAGTTGCCATTTTATACTGTACAACAGTTAAGAAAAGCACATGGAGCAGCACGAACGTAATAAACATAAAGAATAGGAACACAGGACAACTACTTACATTTTTGCAGCACTCTCCTGATCCTTCTGTACTGCTCATGCTCCCTTAATTTCAGGTCCGACCACTGCTTCCTAAGCTGATCCTTGGATCGTCGTACCCCGAAATTCCAGTGCAGACTCTTGACCACTTTCGCCATGATCTTGGCCTTTCTGACATTGGGGTAGGGGTGAGGTCCATACTTCCCATCATAGTCGGCCCTCTTCAGGATGTCCACCATATCCAACATCTCCCCAAAGGACATATTTGATGATTTAAAACATCTCCTTCTGGATCGGGATGTTTCTGCCTCTCGGCTTTCCTCCTCCTTCTCGTTGGTGTAATTATCTGACACCTGCTGTGTCTCCGCCATGTGCTCTTCCCCCACTGTGACGAACGAGAAGGGGTGGGGAATAGACTGGAAAGAAAGAACGTCAGGGGCGGGCAGAGTTTCACGCATGCACAGTGTCTATAAAGCGTAACACGCGTGCGTAGTACGTACGGTCTGTGAGCGGAGGAAGGAGTAACGGAGGCGCCCTTCATGATAGTGAAGGTAAGATTTAACATTGGGCCAATACTGCTTCTAGATTGAGGCCTGTATTTGGACAAGTTTAGAAGACTTTAGGCTGACATTAGGGTTTGTCTTGTGTTGTGTCTTGCAGTTAAAATGCATATCCTGAAGGATCGTGACTTTATGCCAATCTTTGATATGTTCAGGGAGCTGCCCTGTCTGTGGCAGATAAACCACCCTGAATATAAGAACCAAACAAAGAGGAAGGCAGTGCTGAATAATTTGCTGCAATTTGTGAAGACGGTGATCCCCACGGCAGACATCATCTATTTGAAGATCTAATTGGTGGCCTGAGGAGCCCTTAACTAAGGGAGCACAAGAAGGATTCCCAGAGATCAGGAGCTGCAGATAACATTTATGTCCCCAGGCTGTGGTACTAAGACAGGCTGCATTTTCTGGCAGGTCAGACTGAACCCAGGCCAGCACTCTCCACGCTTCCTTACCCCCCAGCTGAGGCTAAAACAAGGTCCCTTTTTCATACACAGGGAACTCTCAGCCAGGAGGTGTCCGGGCCAAGCAGGCTGCCTGATATCCAGGTCCCTCCCCTACACCTTCAAAGACAAAGTGGCAGGAAGAGGAGTAACCTGGAGGAGGCTGCCATAGGCCTCTTTTGGAAGGCTACTGAGCCCCTCAGAACACCCCACACTGTGGAGGAGGACTTTGCTGCCATAAAAATGATGCAGATGGAGGAGGGCCAACAACTCCTATGTGAGTTTTTAATTTTGGAAGCTCTAAATAAGGGGTTGAGGGGCCAACTCACATGTGCAACCCACATTTGTCACCTCACCCATAGTCCTCCTCCTCCTCCAGGTCCTACTCCTCCTCCTCCTCCTCCAGGTCCTACTCCTCCTCCTGACACATCTCCAACACCAGAGCCACAGCCAGGAAGGAAGCGTGGAAGGAAGACCAGAGAGTGATGACCTGGGTTCATTCTGGTCTGGCAAAATATGCAGCCTCTTGTAGTACCACAGCCTGGGGACACAGATGTCATCTGCTGCTTTCAGGATCTCTTGGACTTCTGGACCAGACTGCACTCCCTTACATAAGGACTCCTCAGGCCACCAATTTTGGTGTCAAATAATTGATGTCTGCCATGGGGGGCAAAGGCTTCGCCAATTTCTGCTGTTTCTCCAGCGTTCCCTCCCTCTTTGTTTGGTTCTGAGCCCTTAATAAAGGAATTTTGGTTTCAATTAGACTTGCCTATGTGTGTTTTCCTTCAAAAAGGACAGTTTGTTTGTGAGGAGGCAGGTACATTTCAAAAATACAATATGAAATTAACAAGAGACACCAACACCAAACAATCTCCTTGAGATTAAATAATACAAGATAATAATGGTGTTGTGGTAACTTGACACACAAAACACACCCAAAAAAATTCTGGAGTAAAAAAATAAATAAATAAAAAAACATCAGCCTTGAAAAAAATACAAAACAAAAAAAAAAAAAAAAAAAAGATTTTTGGTCAGATGTGACAAATCAAAATATATTGAGGGAATCACGATAAATAATAAAGAAAGAAGGTTGCGAGAAGTCTGTGTGAATATGAGCAGCAAAAATACTTCATTCTTCTAGCATTATAAAGAAGAAGAGAGTGGGCTGTATTAAACTATTTTAAACATTGCAGCCTGACGAAAGTGCTCTATCCATTCCGAACGCTAATTTTACCAGACCGAGCTGTTCCGTCTCGGAATTTCTTCTGAGCATGCGTGGCACTTTATGTGCCGAAATTGGCCACACACGGTCGGAATTGATGTGATCGGATTTTGTTGTCGGAAAATTTTATAGCCTGCTCTCAAACTTTGATATGTCGGAAAATCCAATGGAAAAAGTCCGATGGAGCCCACACACGGTCAGAATTTCCGACAACACGCTCCGATCGCACATTTTCCGTTGGAAAATCCGACCGTGTGTACGGGGCATAACCCTAACACTAAACCCTAGCACTTAACCCTGAACCCTAATATGCAACTTTGGACACATAAATGTTCTTGCACACCTTTGATGCAACTTTGATGTGACTTCAGTGCCAGAGAGTGTAAAGTCACATCAAAGTTACATCAAAATCACACTCCGTGAACAGAACTGTCATAATTTCCTATTGCATCACCAACTCCAAAACTTATTTTTCCCAACTGACTTATGTAGTCTTATTGCAGCTCTCACAGAGTAGCTTTCTGAACCCCCTGACAGAGAGTGAGCTCTGTTACGAGCCTTCCCTTGTATCTCTGCTCACAGCTCACAGCAACTATTGGCCAGTAATCAAATTGGAAAAATTCTGTGAGCCACAATGATCTTATGCCTTGCTTGTGCTACTTCCAGCTGCATGTGCTAATCACGCTTCATATAACGTGCATAGGATAAATTTACAAGTTATGCGCTGTGCTTGGGTGACCCCAAAAACAAAATTAATATTAACCCACCCTGTGCTTACTAGTGCGTTAATATTAAATACAAATAATATGAATGTTGAATAAATAACCAAGATGTGAAAAAACATGTGCTTGTTACACCATAAATTAGTGCTTATTAGTGCTTGTTACACCATACATAGTGTCTTAATCAACATAAAAAGTGCTTAGTGCTCAATATAAAGTATCCTGCTTGTCTGAATGAATAAATTAATAAATAATAAATAATGAAAAAAATTCTCTTTAGCACTCTAAATAGTGAGTGCAAATAATGTCCAGCAGTGATAATAAAACAATGCGTGCAGGTGGTGTTCAGCTGTGACAACAATCCAACATCATGCCGAAGATATCCTGAGTGCTGCAAAACATGCTCCAGTGCTCCTTCGTGACCCCCTTAAGCTAATGTGCTCACCTCAGAGCATGTGACTCAGCTGTTACCCTGAGTCCAAATACGCTTTGGAGCCACCCCTGGGCTCAGTCTCAGTGTCTGCTGCACTCCTCCAGCTGGAAACAATGTGGCTCCATACATATAAATGAAAAGGAAACTATATAGTGTAATATAGTCAAAATACTTTTATTAAAAGAAAACGCTCCCCACACCGAGGTACTCACATGGCACTGGTGCGTCAGTGCACCATACTATAAAGGCTTTCTATGCAAAATCACTGGATGTTTGGTGCGGTATGCTGTGCTGCGACAGCGCTGGTGTAAAGTCCGTGTCAGTCTCTCTGTCTTGGCACCTCCCCTACGCGTCTTCGACACAGGGATCAGGATCAGGAATCACGTGTCATCATCAGGGTGATATGAATAGAAGGATGCTCTACAGGATTATATAAGGCACACCTTGGTTATTTATTCAACATTCATATTATTTGTATTTAATATTATCGCACTAGTAAGCACAGGGTTGGTTAATATTAATTTTGTTTTTGGGGTCACCCAAGCGCAGCGCATAACTATTGGCCAGTAGAAACAAAACATGGCCGGGATCAGAACCATATGTAAGTGAAACAATACAAACTAAATCAAAGATATTTTAGAAGCCTTATGCCCTGTACACACGATCGAACATTGATCGGACATTCCAACAACAAAATCCATGGATTTTTTCCGACGGATGTCGGCTTAAACTTGTCTTGCATACACATGGTTGCACAAAGTTGTTGAAAAATCCGATCGCTCTGAACGTGGTGGCGTAAAACACGTACGTCGGGACTTTAAACGGTGCAGTAGCCAATAGCTTTCGTCTCTTGATTTATTCTGAGCATGCGTGGCACTTTGTGCGTCGGATTTGTGTACACACGATCAGAATTTCCGACAACGGATTTTGTTGTCAGAAAATTTTATAGCAAGCTCTCAAACTTGGTGTGTCGGAAATTCCGATGGAAAATGTGTGATGGAGCCCACACACGGTCGGAATTTCCGACAACAAGGTCCTATTACACATTTTCCGTCAGAAAATCCGACCGTGTTTTCAGGGCATAAGAGCTCATTTACACCAGTTCTGGTTGTTTTCTAAGTGTAGTGTTATACATTGTTACAATACATCACACAGTTTACTTTTTTCTTTTAACTTAATTGAAGTACAACAAAATGACACTTTATTCAGCTCTATGCACAACAGTGCATTGTGATACTTGATGATGAATTGTAACACATTGTAGTGTGTGGCACTGCCTAAAAATACCGACATGCTGCATTTTTATATGCAACATACACACCAGCTCACCTGTATTGTGTGAACAAACAACAAAGAAATGGCAGTGTGAGATCCTCATTAGAATGATAAAGTAATTTATTCCATAAAAACAAATAGTACACTTACATGCTAAATTCTTAGTAATCAGCATAGATGGAAGATGAAAAACACCACAGGGTTATCCGCAGTGTGATGGATGAAGAAACTGTAAAGATGTCAATGGTCGAGCCTGTCCTATCCCTCTAGCAGGTACCAATCCTTGGCATTCTGCACAAGAGTGGTCTACCTTGTGGCAACCTCTTTGTGTCTGTGAGAAATGGGGGGCAGTGCTGGGGGCCGTGATGCATTTCAGAGGTTCACTCCTCCTTTGTTTTTGACAAAGGAGGAGTGGACCTCTGAATGACCAATATTCTGAGCGGAAAATCATATGGCACAGGCTAGTAAAGTGACTGATCAATATTTGAGACCACATGTTACAATTCTTTCCTCATTAACGAGGGATTCATGGTTTTTCTCCAAACTTTAGAAGGAGTCTTAAACCTGCAAGGATCACTATTAGTATCCATAGAAATGGAAACGCTGCATTGTAGTATTCCTCACAATAAAACATTTACAATAAGTTAAAATGTTTTTAAGAGAAATGGGACATAGGAGGTGGGAGTAAAATACTTTTATTTTGTCCCTCTTATAATTTATACTGACTAGGAATTTTTTATGCATAAGGATGTACATTATCTGTAA
The DNA here is from genome assembly GCF_042186555.1 of Aquarana catesbeiana. Lineage (NCBI taxonomy): Eukaryota > Metazoa > Chordata > Amphibia > Anura > Ranidae > Aquarana > Aquarana catesbeiana. The sequence goes on from NC_133327.1 coordinate 389,237,258, forward strand.
GTACAGGGCTTTGCAATAGGCACTTGTTGTGCCACAGCGTATGCCAATTTATATCTAGGCAATTAGCAGAAAGTAATCTTCTCTAGTGTACTTGTGCCATCTTCTTACATGGCGCAGATACATCAACAATATTTTCATGATTTGGATGGGTCCGAATTGAGGTTTTAAATGACTTTATGTGACCCAGCTTGGGTGCCTCTGTCAAGATATAGCTTCCTCCAGTCTAGAACCAGGAACCAAGTTTTATAGTTGAATATTGCACCAAGATACTAGACGACACTAGCTTAGGTGCAAACTGGAACTGGAACCGTTTATTGTAAATTCACACAGAATATATACCATGCAAGGTCAAATAAGAGACTTATTTTGCAAATAAATAATTATTCTTTATAAATGTAGCCCAAAATGTATTCTGCTACATTTATTTGGTGAAAATAACCCAAATCAGTATATATTATTTAGTCCGTGTGAAAGTTATAGAGTCCACAAACTATGGTATATATCTGAAAATTGATCAATCCTGATGTACTGGCAGCCTATCCCATTTCTTGAGGCCCTAAAATGCCAGGACAGTAGAAATACCCCTCAAATGACCCATCTTTGAAAGCAGACAGTCCAAGGTATTTAGTAAGAGGCATTAAGAAATTAAGAAAAAAGTCCACAATTGTATTTTTTTACATACTGTCACCAGTGCAGTACAGCATCATCATATAACTGGTGTGGAAGTGATCAGGGACACTAACAGGGACAGTTCGAAAACATTTTTTTTTTATAATTTTTCTTTTTTTATTAATTTTTTTTTTCTTTTTTTTACAACTTTTCTGTTTACACACTGTGATCAGAGCAATATAATTTTACCATATCATTTTACTGCTCTGGGGAAGTGATCACATTACACAATATGTTTGCTATTAGCAGTGCATTATATTGCTCTAAGCAAGCATTTTACTGAATAAAATTGATTCATTCAGTGTGTTTGGTTGTGAATACCTGTGATTGCTTATCACATGGTACAGATGGGATGTGATTGGCCCTGCCTGTACCATGTGATCAGATTGACCTATCACAGCTAGCAACACAGTTGTACACATTAGATGGCATGAAAGAAAGCCATCCATTGTGTACAACTGTCATGTGACCTGCTGTAAATTGTCATGGCAGTTACAAGATACCGGCAACGAGCTAGTACACTGATCAGTCATTGGCTGTGTCCTGTAGACACGGCCGGTGACAAATCGTGCTGCTGCTTGGCTATGTGGCCACGTGCATGATGTGATCTGGGAGGATGTTATATGGATGTTATATGACATTCACCCAGATTAACTAGAGGCCAGTGCCAGCGTCATTCTACCATAAGCCGGGCGAGAACCAGTTAACAATAAACACATAACACCTTGATAAACAGACTTTAGCAGGAGACTCCAGTATCAGGTTGATTTGAGCTGATTAGATTAACATCTTCTCTGAATCTCACAGTCTAAAGGAGTCATTGCTGGTTTGGGCACAAAGGACCCAAAATATGTATCCCGGGCCTAGGTTCCCAGAGTCTGTGTGTTTCGGGGAGACAATCTCGAATCCAAAGCAAGACCACTCCAATGATCCCCCAGGTACACACCTCCCAAGAATAGAGCCCCCCATAAAAGCCAGGGCCGATAGTCAGTAGGCAAGAGGCTACCCTGCAGTCCTCTCCAAAAGCCCCTGTCTTGGTTGGGATCTGTCACACTTTATATCAAAATTTAATGAAAATTAGTTTAATCTCTATTTTACCATGCAATGGGATAAAAGTGATTTTCCCTTTCTTGATATTACAATTAGAGCACATAAAGATAGTTCACTTAATACACATAAACCAAAGGCGGGGAATACAATTCTCCATGCCTCAAGCCCACACCCTCCATCTCTAATTAGGAGTATTCCATACCGGCAATACCTGCGAGTGTGCAGGCATTACTCTGGTGAACAAGGCTTTAGATGTAAAACTAGAGAGCTACAGGAAAGGCCTATTTAGAGAGGCTAGAGCAAAACGTCTTTGAAGAGAGCAAAGCAGAGGTTCAGTATATGGTCAAGAGGCTTAATCCTTTTTTCAAAGAGAAATAATACGGAGGGAGATAATATAAGATTCATCACTAGGTATTCTAGACAAAATTTGACAAATTATGGGCAAATGTTGGTATCTTCTATCAAATGATGAGAAGGTAAATACATTTTTGGGAAAAGCACCCCAAATTATGAAATTATTATTAAATGGGGAACCACATTTTCCTAAACATTTCGAAAATTGTGAAACTAGGGGCTTAGTATATATAATGAGGTGGAGGTGTGGTGACTTTTATATTGGAAAAGCAAAAATAATGTTTTCTAAGAGGATCCAGGATCATATCTACTTCATTGAGAATGAGAAGATTACTATTCCCATAGGGGTAGGTCTAACTATAATATGTCTTAGGACAAGCGGAACGGGTAGAGATCAGTTTTCAGAGGGCACTAGAAAGTTTTTTGTACCAACATCCCTAAAAATAATAGAACAAAAATGTGTAGAATATAGGACTTTAGAGGTACACTCAATGTATGAAAAACACTATTGAATAAAGTTATATAAATATTTAATGAAAACAATTTAAAAAGACAAATGAAAAGTGAAAACAGTTTACAGTCACAGTCAGAGGTAAACATCCATTACCAAATATTGACAAATGAAGGAGAAAACTGTAATCACATAAATCTAAACGTAGCCACGTCCACAAATTTCAACATCAAGACAGATGATGTCTTAACGGATGATGGAGTCATGGTTGTGCAAGCTATAGAGCTACTAACATGTATAAATATAAATGCTATGTGTCATTTCAAATATTTTTCCTATTTAATTATTTTTTTTGTTTCTTTTTCATACATCCAAGGTTGATCATATCATGTGTATAGTTATTGAATAATCAAATATCCTCATCCATTTTTCCTGATGAAGCCTTCCTGGCGAAACATGTTGAAATTTGTGGATGTGGCTACGTTTAGATTTATGTGATTACAGTTTTCTCCTTCATTTGTCAATATTTGGTAATGGATGTTTACCTCTGACTGTGACTGTAAACTGTTTTCACTTTTCATTTGTCTTTTTAAATTGTTTTCAATAAATATTTATATAATTTTATTCAATAGTGTTTTTCATACATTGGGTGTACCTCTAAAGTCCCATATTCTACACATATTTGTTCTATAATATGTCTTAGATCAAATTTGTTGCTTTGGAGGATGTTTATGAAAATGAAAGAGGTGATGATTAGGATAAAAAATTCCTAAAACAGAAGACCAGATGGATTTATCAATTAAAAGCAACCACACCCTCAGAAACAAATGAGGTTCTGAGCTTTAAGCCCTCTTTCTATAAAAAAACTTAAAAATAGTGCTCTAATCAAGATCCTTTATGCATATGCAAAATTGCTGTGCATGAGATTAGACTCACTACCTGTATTTGAAAACTCCTGAAAACTATGGTTAGACTGGTACAATAAATGATACACTGATATTTTCATCAATATCTGATGAAACCAGTCAGGTGGTGTTTAGGAACAGGTCACCACGCATGCACGCCATCTAGTTGCCATCTTTGTTGTGGGAAACTTAACACAGAGCTGTTTGATGCTCTTGTTCAGTTTAAGTGCAATTATATAATAAAGGATGATGTTTAAATATAGTTTTACTGTATCGGGATTTTTTTTATGCTTTGTATTCTTACATATAATATTGAACCATTCAGGCTGATTAGTTTTGAGTGAGTTTTATCTGGAAAAATTCCATCTAATCTGGAAAGCTCCAAGTGAAGGAAATATTAGGCTAACTCTTGGTTTCTGAAGGAAATTGTTAATTACAACAAGCATGTTTTGACCTATCTTTCATAGATGGTCATGTTTCTTTGGTAAGCATTTGGTCTCACTACATGTGGGTGGAGGTATTCAAAAGGCATTGCTGTGGATCACCAAGTATACCAAAGAAGCACATAGAAGATTTTTTATGTTTATAAGTAGGGATGAACCGATCACCCACCTGTTTAGTTTGCAGCAGAACATGCGAACAGGCAAAAAATTTGGCAGAACACACGAACACCGTTAAAGTCTATGGGACACGAACATGAATAATCAAAAGTGCTAATTTTAAAGGCTTATATGCAAGTTATTGTCATAAAAAGTGTTTGGGGACCAGGGTCCTGCCCCAGGGGACATGTATCAATGCAAATTTTTTGGGGGGAGCAGTGATTTTTTAATGCTTAAAGTGAAACAATAAAAATGAAATATTCCTTTAAATATCGTGCCTGGGGGTGTCTATAGTATGCCTGTAAAGTGGCACATTTTTCCCGTGTTTAGAACAGTACCACAGCAAAATGACATTTCTAAAACTGATCGCGGCTGTAATGAATTGTCGGGTCTCGGCAATATAGATAAAACTCATTGAAAAAAAGAGCATGGGATCCCCTACAGTCCATTACCAGGCCCTTTGGGTCTGATATGGAAATTAAGGGGAACCCTGCGCCAAATTAAAAAAAAATAGCTCAAATAGTAAAAAAGACAAGAGACAGCTTGGGACAAGTCCTTTATTAACCACTTGCTTACTGGGCACTTAAACCCCCCTCCTATCCATACCAATTTTCAGCTTTCAGCGCTGATGCACTTTGAATGACAATTGCGCGGACATACAACATTGTACCCAAATGAAATTTTTATCATTTTTTTCCCACAAATAGAGCTTTCTTTTGGGGGTATTTGATCATCTTTGCAGTTTTTATTTTTTGTTAAAAAATGTAAAAAGACCGAATTTAAAAAAAAAAAAAAAAAACATTTTTTTTCATATTTTGTTATAAAATTAAAAAAAAGGTAATTTTTCTCCTTCATTGATGTAAGCTGATGAGGCAGCACTGATGGGCACCGATAGGTGGTAGTGATGGGCACTGATGGGTGGCAGTGATGGGCACTGATGGGTGGCAATAATGAGCACTGATAGGTTACACTGATAGGCATCACTGTTAGGTGGCACTGATTGGCACCACTGGTGGGCATTAATAGGTGGAACTTGTGGGCATTGATAGGTGGCACTTGTAGGCGGTGCCCAACCCTATGGATGGGCCAAACACCCCCCCCATTCTGTTCGTAACAGAACTCCCAAACAGGGGAAATGTTCTAACCTAAATAGCGAACCCATTGAGGTCTATGAGAGCCAAACAGGAAAAATCAAAAGTGCCCATTTTTAAAGCTTATATGCAAGTAATTGGCAATAAAAGGGGTATGGAGGTCTGGGTACTACCCTAGGGGACATGTATCAATAAAAAAAAAATAACAGCAATTGTTTTTTCAGGAGCAGTGATTTTAATTATGCTTAAAGTGCAACAATAAAAATGAAAAAATCCTTTAAATATAGTGCCTGGGGGTCCCCTTAATGTGCCTGTAGAGTGGCACATCTGTAGCAAATGCTGTAGCATTTAGCAGAGCCCCCCAACCCAAAGTACCTTGTCACCATGTTGATGGGGACAAGGGTCTCTTCCCGACAACCCTGGCTGTGGTTGTTGGGGTCTGCGGGTGCGGGGGTTATCGGAATCTGGAAGCTCCCTTTAACAAGGGGGCCCCCAGATCCCGGCCTCCCCTTTGCAAATTGGTATTTGGTACATAGTACCCCTACCCATTCACCATAAAATCCATTGGTGGGCAGTGTGATTGAAGATGAATTTACATCGAGGGACACTATTTTTTAATAAAGGATTTGTCAAAAACTGTCTTGTGTGGTTATTACTTTTCTATACTTTTTTGGTTAATGGGTAGGAGTACTATGTACCCCATGCCCATTCACATAGGGGGGTCTGGCATCTGGGGGCCCCTTGTTAAAGGGGGCTTCCAGATTCCGATAAGCCCCCCACCTGCAGACCCTGACAACCACAGCCCAGGGTTGTCGGGAAGAGGCCCTTGTCCCCATCAAAAATGGGGACAAGGTGCTTTGGTGTTTGGGGTATCAGAGCCCCCTACCCCAAAGCACCCACCCCCCATGCTACCTCTCTCCTGACCTGTCAGGCTGCATGCCCTGACAGGGGTCTGGTATGGATTTTGGGTTCCCCTCCAAATCCATACCAGACCCGAAGGGCCTGGTATGGACTGAGGGGGGGGGGCATGCCATTTTTTTCATTATTTTTTTTTACCGGCACTTTTCTTTTTTTTGTATTCAGCTGTCAACAGGAATACCCATTGACAGCTGATGACTCATCTGTTTTTAAGGATGCCGCAGCTGGCTTCTCGGCCCTGCTCCTTAACAACCAGCTTACACTGTGACCTGATTGGGCAAAACTTTTCCCAATCAAGGCAAAGAATGCACTGTGCAGTGCTCAATGTATTGCAGGGTGTTCGTCGGGGCAAACACCCGGCGAACACCTTGATAATTTGGGTGTTTGGCGAAAGGCCGAACAGGCAGATATTCAGCCCAAATGTATTTTTGGGTAGAACCGTTCACCCATCCCTATTTATAAGTACATTTAAGGTATGCACATATATGTCATGTGGAGATTTATGACTTTTGTTTTGGTTCACATGGACTTTTTATGCACAATTTAAAATTTTTATGTTCATAAGCACATTTAGTGTATATACATACAGCGATAAGTGCTATATTTATTCTGATTTGTACTTGTTTGTATATAATTATAGAGCTCTTTATAGTACAAACTTTATATTTGTATAGTTTTACAGAGCTTGGAAAAGTGGGATATTTGGAACCCACAAAATGTGTTGTGAAATAATTGTTGGGGGCTTGATGTATAGGTCATTCATTAAAAAGCCTCCCCGTATCTTAATATTAGTATCCCAAAAAAGGAATGGACTAATTTCTTCTAGTGATTTTAAAATGAAATCCAGGAATCATGCAGTTAAAATACTGGTGAAAGACTAATGACTCACCCTTTCCCTCTAATACCATAAACAAGTCATTGATAAAACAATACCAAAATATACAAATCTGATGGAGATAACAAGTTAGAACAGTGTTTCTCAACTCCAGTCCTCAAGGCGCCCCAACAGGTCATGTTTTCAGGATTTCCATTATTTTGCACAGGTGATTTGACCAGTTTCACTGCCTTGGTAATTACCGTAGCCGGTTCATCTGAGGGAAATCCTGAAAACATGACCTGTTGGGGCGCCTTGAGGACTGGAGTTGAGAAACACTGAGTTAGAATACTGTAAGTTAATGATTCTTCAAACATATCCATGAGTGTGTATGCATATGGGGGTTACATTTGAACCAATCACTGGCACCTCCAATTGTAAATAATATCTTTCTTTAAAGAGAAAAAACATATATTTTCTAACATTTTCTCAATAAATCCAAAAAGAAGCATATCTGCAATGTGGCATACATCTGTGATGCAATTAGCCTACAATCACAAGCTTCAAGTCTTAAATCATGTGGGATAGATCTATTTAAACTTGAGACTAGGGATGAGCTTCGAGTTCGAGTCGAACTCATGTTCGACACGAACATTGGCTGTTCGCAAGTTCGCCGAACAGCGAACAATTTGGGGTGTTCGCGGCAAATTCGAATGCCGCAGAACACCCTTTAAAAGTCTATGGGAGAAATCAAAAGTGCTAATTTTAAAGGCTTATATGCAAGTTATTGTCATAAAAAGTGTTTGGGGACCTGGGTCCTGCCCCAGGGGACATGGATCAATGCAAAAAAAAGTTTTAAAAAAGGCAGTTTTTTCAGGAGCAGTGATTTTAATAATGCTTAAAGTCAAACAATAAAAGTGTAATATCCCTTTAAATTTCGTACCTGGGGGGTGTCTATAGTATGCCTGTAAAGGGGCGCATGTTTCCCGTGTTTAGAACAGTCTGACAGCAAAATGACATTTCAAAGGAAAAATTCCGTTTAAAACTACCCGCGGCTATTGCATTGCCGACAATACACATAGAAGTTCATTGATAAAAACGGCATGGGAATTCCCCACAGGGAAACCCCGAACCAAAATTTAAAAAAAAAATGATGTGGGAGTCCCCCTAAATTCCATACCAGGCCCTTCAGGTCTGGTATGGATATTAAGGGGAACCCCGGCCAAATTTTTTTTTAAAAATGACGTGGGGTTCCCCCTAAATTCCATACCAGACCCTTATCTGAGCACGCAACCTGGCAGGCCGCAGGAAAAGAGGGGGGGACGAGAGTGCGGCCCCCTCCTGAACCGTACCAGGCCACATGCCCTTAAAATTGGGAGGGTGCTTTGGGGTAGCCCCCCAAAACACCTTGTCCCCATGTTGATGAGGACAAGGGCCTCATCCCCACAACCCTGGCCAGTGGTTGTGGGGGTCTGCGGTCGGGGGGCTTATCGGAATCTGGAAGCCCCCTTTAACAAGGGAACCCCCAGATCCCGGCCCCCCCTGTGTGAAATGGTAAGTACGGGGGGGGGCCACCCGGTGACCCCGCCCCCTCTGATGCACGGGACATGACGGGACTTCCCTGTGGCATTCCCCGTGACGTCACAGGGAAGTCCCGTCAAGTCACCGTGTGCCAGAGGGGGGCAGGGTCACCGGGTGGCCCCGCCCCCTGTTATTTAAGAACCGTCAGATGAGGAGACTCCGTCATACAGCGGGAGCCTCCCTCCATGCCAGCATGGGTGCGGAGCGGCCCGGAGAAGAAAATGAAGAAGAGAGGAAGGAAGAAGAGAAGAGGATGAAGAAGAAGATGAAGAGAAGAGCGGGAGCCTCCCCCCATGCCATGGGTGCAGAGTGGCCCGAGGAGAAGAAGATAGAAGACGCCACGGAGGAGATGCTGAACGAGAACGCCGGAGGAAGAACCAGAAGAACCAGAAGAAGAAGATGAAGGAAGATAGAAGAAAGAAGAAGCATTTAAATAAAGGAATTTTTAACATTTTTGACAGTTTTTTAGTGAAATGGTAGGGGTAAGTACCCCCTTACCATTTCACACAGGGGGGGCCGGGATGTGGGGGTCCCCTTGTTAAAGGGGGCTTCCAGATTCCGATAAGCCCCCCGCCCGCAGACCCCCACAACCACCGGACAGGGTTGTGGGGATGAGGCCCTTGTCCTCATCAACATGGGGACAAGGTGTTTTGGGGGGCTACCCCAAAGCACCCTCCCAATGTTGAGGGCATGTGGCCTGGTACGGTTCAGGAGGGGGGGGCGCACTCTCCTCCCCCCCTCTTTTCCTGCGGCCTGCCAGGTTGCATGCTCGGATAAGGGTCTGGTATGGATTTTTGGGGGGAGCCCACACCGTTTTTTTTTTTGGCGCGGGGTTCCCCTTAAAATCCATACCAGACCTGAAGGGTCTGGTATGGAATTTAGGGGGAACCCCACGTCATTTTTTTAAAAAATTTTGGCTGGGGTTCCCCTTAATATCCATACCAGACCTGAAGGGCCTGGTATGGAATTTAGGGGGACTCCCACGTCATTTTTTTTTTTTAATTTTGGTTCGGGCTTTCCCTGTGTTGAATTCCCATGCCGTTTTTATCAATGAACTTCTATGTGTATTGTCGGCAATGCAATAGCCGCGGGTAGTTTTGAATGGAATTTTTCCTTCGAAATGTCATTTTGCTGTCAGACTGTTCTAAACACGGGAAACATGCGCCCCTTTACAGGCATACTATAGACACCCCCCAGGTACAAAATTTAAAGGGATATTACACTTTTATTGTTTGACTTTAAGCATTATTAAAATCACTGCTCCTGAAAAAATGGCTGTTTTTAAAACTTTTTTTTGCATTGATCCATGTCCCCTGGGGCAGGACCCGGGTCCCCAAACACTTTTTATGACAATAACTTGCATATAAGCCTTTAAAATTAGCACTTTTGATTATTCATGTTCGTGTCCCATAGACTTTAACGGTGTTCGCGTGTTCGAGCGAACTTTTTTCCTGTTCGCATGTTCTGGTGCGAACCGAACAGGGGGGGTGTTCGACTCATCCCTACTTGAGACATATCAAGTAATGAGAATGGAGTCAGGAGGCACCTTAATACCAGGGGGCCCTGGAAAATGTGAAAAATTATATAAACAGATTTGTGGGTTATAGTCCAATCAAGGTTGGTCTTCTAGTGAAGAGTGGCGAAGACCCGAACACTGTTAGATATGGTGGACATCAAAGATATTGCATCATCAATAATAAAGAAGTGCGTGTGCCCTTACCGGAACAGGTGGACTCCTATGTCAATGACATGGAGTCATACATACATGGTGCCACAAATGGCCAAAGTATGGAGCTCAGCAGGGTCCAGGACTTCCAGGGTGGGATCCAGAAAAGAGACAGAAAACCTCCAAATGGACCTCCAATCCTTGGTGCATCAAACTGGATCTTGATGGTAGGATCAACAGGACTCTGGAGCCACTCTCAGAGAAGCATTATGTGGAAAAAGAAAATGCTTCCGCATGGTGTAGATTAAAAAAGATGGTATTTTATTTCTAAAAACCAGCATACAAGTATAAAAGTGATCACAAAAATAAAAACTGGGCAATGTGGAGAGCGATAAGCCTAAAAAAATCCTACGCATTTTTGACCAATAAGTCTTCAACAGGGGCATATATCTGCTCCCTCACATTGCAGAAATATTTATACACAGGGATCAAACAATTCAGAACAACCAATCAATGTTCAGATCCAAAGATGGCCACTGATTGGGTGTAAGGTGATCAGCTGATCACTGAGTTTCAGACCTCATTCTGGAACCCAATGAAAAAAGAATACTGCTGTTCAGATGCACTACTAAGCCAACCAGAAAGTGACCCGGAAATGTGTATAGAACCACCCAGTGGCCACATGACAGAACTCCGGGCTATCATTGGATGAAAAGCCGGGAAGAATTAAATCATTCAACCATGTGACTGGCTCGAACACTGAGCACATGACCCGGGAGGTGTCACATGACCGGGACCAACCAAACCTGGAGGCAAGAGAAGAAAAGAAATGAAATGGTCTCAAGGGAGATCAATCATAAAGGGAACATAAAAATAAATGTATATTACTGATGGACCTGACTGAATAGTTCCAATGGCTACAACTGAAAGATAGGGAGGCCTTCCGGGTCACAAGGCCAATCCTGGGAATGGATGGCTCCGCAAGCGGAAGTGGAAGAGCATCTAACCGGAAGCATTCTGATCGACCTGATCACATGTCTAAACACAGATCACATGACAGGCCGACCAAAACAAAAACAATGACATGGTAGAGGGATACAAAAGACCCACAGCCTCAATATAGAGCGTGACGCCGATAGACAACAAATGCATGTAGACAACGGAACACAGTATAAAGATGGTATGGTAAAGGGTGAAAATGGAAATGTAAAAATAAATATAAAAATGTGATACAATACATGATATATTAACCGGACAAAGCAATACCTAAGTATGATAATATAAATGAATATGTGAACATTCATAAAGAAACAAAGATGCTAAACAGATATGGATGGACAAAGAAAAATTCAAAAGGATTGAACTTAAGATTGATTGATAAATGAGTTGATATCCCACTCCACGTTCAAGCCAAATGGTGAGTAGGATCTGAGCTCATATATCCAATAGGTCTCGAGGCGGGAGACCCCACATAAACGGGACTCCCCCTGCAGTGGGGGACAAACTTGTCAATGATCTGAAACAGGGTACCCTTAGGATCCTTATTGTGGAACTACAAATAATGATGGGGTACGCTATGTTTACTCTTCCCACTTTTTATGCCGGCCATGTGTTCATTCATGCGTGTGGAGAATGTCCTGATGGTACGGCCCACGTACTGCTTTTTGCAGGGGCAGGTGAGTAGTAAACAATGAATTTTGTGGCACAAATGGTAAAGTGTCTCATAGAATAAATATGTTCAGTGGTTGTTGAAACAAAAGTGTCTGTTTTGCGTTTCCCTCCAATGTTATGGAGGCACACATTACACTTTCTGCATAGGTAGTAACCCTTACACTGCTGGAAAAAAGAGAACCCTGTATTGATTGTGCTCCCCTGAATATCACACCAGCCTGTTCCGGAAGACTTTCCAATGCTTCCTGAAAATTTCTCTAACCTGCCTAGATTGGGTAGAGTAGGTAGGGAAAAATGAATTTGTGATCTGTAACATCCTTAGGCCGTTCCATGAGGGTGGAGCTTCTATCAATCTAAAGAGCTCTATTTATCTCCACATCTAAGTCAGCAATTTTATAACCTTTTTCTGTAAACCTTTCTTTAAGGACCTGAGACTGCAGAAGAAAATCCTGGGTTCTTGTACAATTCCAGCGCAGCCTCAAAAACTGGCTACGAGGAATGGATTTGAGTCTGTGTCTGATGGCAGCTGTCAACCGGAATATATCAGTTGTGGTCTGTAGGTTTAAAGTAGGTCTTGAACTCTAGATGTTGGTCAACAACCATAATTTCAAGGTCTAGAAAATGGATGGAGGTTAGACTGGCCTCATAGCTAAGAATGATACCTCGGTCATTACAGTTAAGTGTGGCCATAAAAGCATCCAGAGATTTCCGGTAGCCCCTCCATAGGAGGAAGATGTCGTCAATGTACCTAGCCCAGAGAACCATTTCGGATCTCTGGGAGGCATAGATGACATCCTCCTCCCACTGGGCCATAAAAAGGTTCTCCAAACTTGGGGTCAACTTTGCCCCCATGGCCACCCCTTTTATCTGTAAATAAAATTGGTTTTGAAACCAAAAATAATTATGCCTTGTGGCCAACATAAGAAGCTGCATAATGGAATTGCACTGGACCAAAGGGAGGGTCGTCTGTTTGGACAGATAGTTTTCTACTGCGGAGAATCCCTAAGAGTGGGGTATGAACGTGTAGAGTACAGCGACACCTGCTGTAACCAGGATCATCCCCTCTTCAAAGACAACAGGCTCAAGGAGTTTAATGGTATTGCTGGTGTCCTTGAGATAGGAGGGAATGGAGTGAACAATGGGTTGGAGATAAAAGTCCACATACTTCCCAATACGGGAAGTGACCAAGTCAATCACGCTGACTATGGGTCGGCCAGGGGGATTGACTGGGTCCTTGTGGACCTTGGGGAAATAATAGATGGCGGGAATGCAAGGGACAAGAGGAACAAGGAAACTTCTTTCCTTCGTATGTAGAATCCCTAGTGCAAAACCCTCATCTATCAATTTGTTGTATGAGGTCCCCTATAGAAGGGACACAAGTACCCCCCGGTACATTGGGACTTTATAGGCGAACAATAAGAACATCATATATAAAAAAGTCATTTATTTAGAAAAATATATTAAAAAAGCATGTATCAGAAACATAGTCATGTTTGATACAGCACATATGAAAACAATATTTTACATACAAATACAATATTGCGGAATTCAGAAATGAATATGAAATTCCTCTATTGGCTTGACATGTTTCGGGAGAATATCCCTTCTTCAGAGGCATTTATTAAAGAGGATATAAATATATTCTGAAAAGAAACAGAAAACAAAGTTTTTGTCAGAAAGTTTTTCAAGCAGCATCAACATTTGCAGTATATGAACATGTCCAGCATACATACCAGTGTTGAATGTTAAAAATTGTATATGGATTTTATTTAGAGAAATAGTTTGTAAAATTTGTCACTGTCTATCTATCAAACCGATGAATCCCATGGGACAGCCCACACAAGGGTCCCCAAAAAGGATGACCACTGCAGCACGACCACAAGGAAAAACCCTAAAGAATAATGAAATATTTCATTTTGTGTGTGAAAAAAACACACATCTATAAAAAAGAGAAGTTCTTTTCTTTTTTATAGATGTGTGTTTTTGCACAGATGTCCCATTTGGATGAAATGCGTCGGTCTACACTTACCACTCCCCACATTGCTTTTAACACCATGATCACTTTTTATGTACCATTGGTTTTAATAAATTTACCCTTTTGACCCTCACCATTGGAGCCTCCTCTTTCTTCTTTTCACATACATTGATTGTGAGGAGAGTTGCTGTAGCATTCCTCTTTGGATACATCGCATTTCCAGTCTCCAGTCAGTCATTGAGTTCCATGCGGTCATTTGGAGACATCCGTGGAGATCCTGGACTTCCACTTTTCATCAGAGAGAACCACCGATCTGATTATCCAAGCCTTTATGACACGGTGTCGCTGACATCCGGGTCCATCAACTCTGGTAGGAGTACCCCATCTTATTTCACTTTTTGGATCCATCACTGTTGAGGTTTCACTTGGTCATTTGCACAAATAGAAGACCGACACTTGATCCTTGTGCTTATTTTTTGGACTTTCACTCACTCTATTTATCTTGGACTTTTGTCTGGAGATTTATAGTCATACTACTGCCCATTTTTCATATTTATTGGGTTTGATTTGTCTCATTGTTTCATTTTTTGCACTGTACCACAGGGCATATATTCTGTTAGCGCTACATTTCTTCACAGTACATTATTTTTTTATTTCTTAAAATTTGTCAAAAACCTGTCTACCGCTTCTATTTTTGACACTTTTTTTGGTGAATGGGTAGGGATACAATGTACCCCATACTCATTAACATAGGGGGTGCGGAATCTTGTTAAAGGGGGTTTCCAGATTATGATAAGCCCCCTGCCCACAGACCCCCAAAACCACAGCCCAGGGTTGTTGGGAAGAGGTGGGTGCTTTGGGGTGGCATGTGCCCTGATATGGTTCCGGAGGGGGGCACTCGCTAGTCCCCCCTCCTTTCCTGGCCTACCAGGCTGCGTTCGTTGATAAGGTATTGGTTTTGGGGGATCCAAAAATTTGGAGTGGGGTTCCCCTTAAAATTCATGCCAGACCCAAAGAGCTTGGTATGTACTGGGGGGACCCCACGCCATTTTTTCCAATTTTTTTTGTATTGCTGGGTGCCGGCAATAGCTTGCAGCCATGAAGTACATTTAAATGCTTTTTGTTTTCTTTGGAAAATGTATTTTTGTTGCAGCATGTTCTATACATGCTACAGATGCACCACTTTACAGGCAGACTTATGCCGCGTACACACGATCGGACTTTATGGCATACTTGGTCCGGCGTACCGGATTTCGTCGGACAGTTCGATCGTGTGCGGGCTCCAGCGGACTTTGTTTTCTCAAAAGTTGGACGGACTTAGATTTGAAACATGTTTCAAATCTTTCAGACGGACTCTGCTTTCTAGTGTACAAACCGTTCGTCTGTGTGGTAGTCCGACGGACCCAAACTGACGCATGCTCTGAAGCAAGACGGAAGCGCTCAGTCTGGTAAAACTAGCCTTCGTATTGAAGCTAGCACATTCCTCTTCTGTGATCTTTTAATACAGTGTATTCTTTTTTTTCTTTATAATGCGAGAAGAAGGAAGTTGTTTTGCTGCTTATACTCACAAAGAGTTCTCACAAACTACTTTCTTCATGATTTATCCTCATGCCATGACTAATATGATATTTTTTAAAAGCCAGATCTCCAGAACTATAAAGTAGCAAATTTTTTTTGGACTCATCTTTATTTTTTTACAGATTTCAACAATATAGATTTTACAATGTGTGCTACATTATACAAAATGTTTTTTTTTTTGTTTTTGGATTTTGAGTTTCAAGTTACCACAATAACCTTAATAATTTTTATTGTTTTAATGAACCTTAATGAGGTTGGTGTCCCTTGTTAATTAGACATAGGGGGGTTATTTTAAAAAGGCAAAATCATTTTTCACTAAAAGTGCAAATTGTACTTGGAATTGCCCTGAAAGAGCATTTGGAAGTGCATTCGCTGTGGATCCGAGGGGCACATGCAAGGAACCCCAAAAAAAAAAATTCTCTTGCACATGATTGTATGATGAAATCAGCAGAGCTTCCCCTCATTTCATAGCTTGCCCTCAGATTTACAGCGACTGCAACAAGTACACTTGCAGTGCAATTTATCAAGTGCACTTTGCAATAGCACTTTGCACTTGAATTGCAAAATGATTTAGCCTTTTGTAAATAACCCACATATAGTCTTTTTGACCTGTACCTGCCTACTCACAAACCAAATGTCCTTTTTGAATCAAAACACATAGTCAATAATGTAAGGTAACGAAAATATCCATTTATTTTGGTCAAAACAGAAATGAGGAAGGCAACACTGGAGACACTTTTGGAATGTGTGAAGCCTTTTGTCCCCCAGGACACACCTCAAGTTAGAGGACAATAAAATTGGTATCTTGCAACTAGGGAGCACAGGGAGCACAGTCAGAAGTCAGACCAGACAGAAGCCAGACAATCACTTTCAACTATTCCGTGGAGCCTTCCCTGCACGCTGCCCTACAGCCTTCCCTCCACGCTTCGCTGCAGCCTTCCTTGGAGGCTGTGCCTCTGGTGGTGTACTTGGGGCAGGAGGAGGAGTAGCAGGAGGAGTGGCTTCATCTGCTATATATGTTTTTGCAGTAAGCTCCCCTCTCAAGCCCTTCTGATATGCTTGGAAAATCAGACCCTCACAGAGGAGGCGTTGCCCCTTTTCTAGTTCCAGCAATCTGGTGGCCATATAAGTTCCATAAGCCTCTTCCGCATTGGGTGGTGTGCTGAGGATTTGGCTGGCTTCGCGAATGAGGGCTAGTGATTCCTCCTCTGTTCGGGTTATCTTTCTGGGCCTTTTGGTGGTAATGCGGAGGGGAGGCACCTGACACTCCGTGAGGCTTCTACTGGGCCCAGCCACGGCCTCCTCCTCTCTCCCACTGGGCAAGGCCTCCTCCTCTATACCTCTGGGCACAGACTCCTCCTGACTGAGCTCATCCTGGGTCAAAAAAAGGGACATACCGGTAGTTGCAATTTTTGCTTACGCAATCACACACAATTTTCAGCTCATGACTTGCAAATATAATTCTAAACAAATAGTAAAGGCTATCTTTTTGACCCCACCATTATTCTAGCTGCTCACCAATATTTGAAGTATATTTTTGGACACTACTGTCTAGTGATATGTCTACATATTAATAATTGTGATATAGTCATTTTTGGTGAAGCACTTCAAAAATTTTTAGGTTTACATCATCAATATTTACACAATCCCAAATTCACCAAAAAAGTATACCTGGCTGAAGCTGGGCACATCCACTTCATCAAGGATGAAAGGGCCCAGTTCTTCTTGGGACTCCTCAGCTGGGGTGGAGGGAAGGGTGGAGGTGGAGGGAAGGCTGGAGGGAAGAGTGGAGGTGGAGGGAAGGCTGGAGGGAAGGCTGGAGGGAAGGCTGGAGGGAAGGGTGGAGGTGGAGGGAAGGCTGGAGGGAAAGGTGGAGGGAAGGCTGGAGGGAAAGGTGGAGGGAAGGCTGGAGGGAAGGGTGGAGGTGAGGCTGGAGGGAAGGCTCAAAAGTGATTGCCTTGCTTCTGTCTGGTCATCCAGAAATTGCATTTTTTGGTAGTACCACAGCTTGGGGACATAAACCTGGTCTGCTGCTGCTCCGGATCTGCGCGACTCCTGGATCTTCTTGTGTTCCCGTCTGTACATGTTGCGCAAGATACTAATTTTATTGTTCACAAACTTAAGGTCTGCCTGGGGGACTCGAGTCTTCACAAATTCCAAAAGTGTGCCCAGTGTTGCCTTCCTTACATCTCTATTAAAATACAATGGGTGATTGACTTCCCACAGGTTTCTGTTTTCTTGATACAAATCAAGAAAACGTGTCAAAAATTCTTCCTCCTTAAAAGGATTCATTTTTGCTGAAAGACAAAACACAAGATAAAAACTGTAATGTCAGTCCAAACTCCCAGTATTATATTTGGCTCAATCTAGGGTACACACACACACACACACACACACACCAAACACATTCACCAAACACACACCCACGTTTAATCTTACCTTGGTTTCTGATGCTCGCTACTTCCCCTGGACATACGTAGGCCAGCGTAATAGCTTTATATACACTGTGCATGTGTCGTGCTACGCCTGCGTGGCCCGCTCCTGATGTTCTTTAGTACGATTTGTCCCCGCCCCTTCACTCTTCGCTGTGCAGTGGCAGGATATAGAGAAAGATGGCAGAGAGATTATCTGCAAGTAGCGCGGAGGAAAGCCCGGAGTCACAACCATCCAGATCCAAGAGGAGATATAAGGCCACCAACATAGGCTTTGAAGAGATGGTGGAGATGGTGTCCATTTTGAGAAGGGAGAACTACGATGGCAAAAAAGGACCGTACACCTGACCCAATATGTGGAAGGACAAATAATGTCCTCAGTTGTCACCGCTCTTGAACAAAAAATTGGCACTAAACAGGCTAAAGAACAATTGAGGAAGCGGTGGTCTGACCTCAAAACTAGGGAGCCTGAACAATATTGGCGAATAAAGAAGCTGCTTAAAAAAAGTAAGTACTTGTGTGTTCTGAATTAGATACTTAACTTGCATGCTGATCCATATGCTTTTCATTTATACAGCATCGTTCGTAAAGACCGTTCTTTTGAAAAAACATATGATACTAAGAAAATGATGTTTTTTTTTCGCCAAATACGATGGTACAGGGTTTTGACATACATTTAGGTCTTGATAATTTGTCGTATTCCAAAAATGTGGTGATGTTGTGTGGATGTGTTTGAAAATATAATGCTTCTTCAATAATGATTCAGTGTAATGTAAGGACAGGACACAGCAGCTGTTTCCACATCTGGACTCACGAGCACTAGCGTACTATGTGACACCCGAGAAAATTTTGGGTGGTAATACACATAGGGGCTCCAGGGGATACTTGAGGTCTCTGCATCTGTGAAACTTGCATGAAAATGTGTATTGTTTGGCATTTTTGGGCATAGTGAATTTTAATCCTGTCTTCAAAATTTTTGGTGCCAAAAAATGACAATTGTCCACAACTTCTAACGAAGGTTTCATATTCCTTTTTCAAGACTGAAATATCACTGTGTTTTAACTATACCTTTTGTTTAATTATCATGGGGAGAAAAGACTCAGACAACAGTCCAAGGATCACAGGACCCCCCCAAGTCACCAGCCTGAAGCTGACATTACCCCAAGCCCCAGGCCAAGACCACGCCAACCAGACGAGCTGGAGGAAGGAGAGGTGGAGGAAGTGTGCAATATTTCCACCCCACCAAGTGAGTGACTGACACCCCAGCTTAAGTTCCTCTATTTAGGCGTGCATATTTTACAATAATTTTTTATCCACAAATTTTAGGTGACGTTCTGGTTGTGGAAGGCCAAGCGGCGGAGCCATTTAGCACAGACAGTGCACAAAGACTCATTGGCCAGATAATGGTGTGGAATGGCCAAATTGATTGAATGCGTGACCAAATTTAGAGCATGAGAAATCGGCTGGACAGCATGCAACAGGAAATGAAGAACATGATTGATGTTTTGGGCAGAATCTAATAACTTTTTGCCTAAAAACATCAATCATGTTCTTCATTTCATTGTCAAGTTTTACTTTTCTAAAATGTTTTAACTTGCTAAATACTATAATGTAAAAATTTTGCAGATGCATACGGTGTGTCATCATGTGCTATCTTCCATCAGGGGATATCAATGTACTTGTTTTGTGTTTGCAACCCCTTCATCAGAATAATGTTAGTTTGTGAGAGGAACAAAGGGATTGCACACACAAAACACGTCCATTGCTCCCCCATGATGGGAGATAGCACATGTTGACTTGAACCTTTTTTTCACGAGAAATTGTGAGCATCTGCAATTTTTTTATTTTACATGGGTGACATCACCAGCACCGTTATTAACATGTTGAACTTTGTAAGTTCCTGTTATTTTTTGTTCTTATGGTTTTTAAAACCCTGTTGTGAAGCCAAATTTTGTAAACAATGTATATTTTCTACAAATATGCCTAAACTAAAAAAATTCAAAAAAAATTGATAACAAAAAAAACTAAAAAAAAAACAAGTTCAAACAAAATACACCTTTCAATGTGCACACAGTAAAATGTTTTTACTACTACAATGTGTATGGCTTATTATTTATCAATAACAGTTTGTTATTTTTTTGTGTGGTTACAGTGACAAAGGGCTTTATTAACTAAAGGGTAGTGCACTTGCCACTACAAGTGCACTAGGAGACAGACAAAACTAAATGCAAACAAGAATCAAAACAAGAGATTGTTGCCAATTTTTTTTTTTTTTCAAAAAATCTTAAAGATCTTGTTGCAATGCAATGGCCCCCGACCATTAAAATAATTGACATATCTGTCACGCACTTCACGGGCAGTTTGGGGGGCCAAGCCAATACGGCCACTTTCCAGGCCTCTGAGTGGTTCATCAACACCAAGTCCGGCCTCAGGCCCAACAGAAGTTATATATGTCAAATAATTACGTCTCAAGAAATTATGCAGAATGATTTATTGCGGAGAGGAACAAACGGAACCGGCTGGCCAGAATCCCAAAGGCATTCTCCACAACTATTCTTGCTCTGGCCAGCCGGTAATTAAATACCCTCCTCTCAGGGGTGAGTGTCCTTTGGGGGAACGGCCTCATCAAGTGCTCGCCGAGAGCAAACTCTTCATCAGCGATGAAAACTGAGGGGAGTCCATCCACATTCTGGTCATCAGGTGGCAATCCCGGGGGCGTGGCTTGGACTCCACCGAGATGGCGGTGTGACTCCTGAGCTCCAGCATATAGCGGGACGAAATAGCAGCTCACGGCGACCTGAGGCACAGTAAACGCCTCTAATACCGGCGGATTGTTCCCCTAACCATCCGGTAACATGCCTAGAAAATTGCAAGCAGAGCATCGCCCAAAAAAGCTCACGGGCTATTACACACAGCCATCACGGCCTCATGGGCAAAGTGGCGTCGGCTCCTCTCCCCCACAACGCGCGGCTCACAAACAACCACAGGGCCATGATTCCCAGTCTTACAGACGGGCTTTCGATATGGAGGAATCCTCACAACCCCCTTCACCACTAAACAGAAGCCCGGCCAAGGCACGCTTCAGAATGGATGATTCTGGGACACAGAACTGTGAGGTAAGATCCAATGCAGATTCACAAGAGGACACAAGAGAACTCCTAGACTCCATAGTCTCCTTCCCCACGCTGAACCAGCCAGTGTTAGACACTACACTAAAAGACATGCTCATATCTTTAAGAAGCACACTGCACACCGATATGATGGCATGTATGAGGAAGTTTAACACAGAACTAACTGCAGTGGGAGAAAGAATAGATCATATTGAGACCAGAATGGGGGAATACGCCACCACCATTAACGACCTGGTAGATGCACACGATACAGCGGAAGAAGAACAAACATGGATCAAAGCAAAATTAGCGGATTTAGAAGACAGATCCAGACGCAATAATGTTAAAATCCGTGGGATCCCCGAAAATGTGCAACCCTCAGATCTGCGTTCCTATGCAACTGCAATGCTAACCACCCTCATGCCTGAAGTACCTGCCATAGAGCTGTCTAAAGATAGGATACATAGGTTACCTAAACCTTCATTTATCCCAGAAAATGTACCTAGGGATGTGTTATTCTGAATGCACTTTTACCAATCAAAAAAACGCCTGATGTCAATCACATGTAAAGGGGAACACCAGGACACCGAATACGCTGCATTACAATTCTATGCAGATCTATCACAATTTACTTTGCAACTATGCAAAAATCTGAACAACCTAACCAAAGCATTAAGGAACCACAAAATTACATACAGATGGGGCTATCCAACTAAACTGCTGATTACTAAAGATGGCGTGAATCACATAATCACATCCCCATCCAAGGGATACCAACTGCTTCAAAAATGGAAAATCACCTCAGATGAACATTCTACCCCCTCTGACGATAGGAACTTCAACAAGATTCCTCCAGATTGGCAGCAAGCCTCAGCCTACAAATGACAGTAGCCACCTTAAGCTTTCACTGTTATACCTCATATTGTTAGCCCTAACATAGGGCCCTGCTTATTGGAGTTTATGCCACACCACAAGCTCCTGCAACCTGAGCAGATATGATCTGCACAAGGGTTATCATTACCCTCCTTTTAAGTTCTAGTTTATATGGTTCTCTCCTTTTGTTTTGCTTTCCATTTTTCCCTATTTTACAGGAACTATACCCACCATTCTATCCAGAGGAATTTATTGATAACTCTTACTAAAAACAAGATATCTACAGACTCTGTACGATCGTCAACAAGCTGAACAAAAGAACAATAGCAGAACACATCCAACCTGCATATGCGCCTAACTGTGAGTACGTTTATCATCAAACACAAAAACACCATTTAAAATACTAAGATGCCAGTTAATATTTTCTCAATAAAAGCCCACAGCTTAAATCACCCAGCTAAGAGGGCATCCTTATGGAAGGAAGCAGACTCATCTAAGTGCGATGTGCTTTGCGTCCAAGAGACCCATTTTCACCTAAAAGCACCACCTAAATGTACACATAAATCTTTTCAACATTTTTTCTTCTCCATCATGCCAGCAAAAAAAAAGAGGGGTGATGATTGCGGTTAAAGACACAATCGCTTTCAACCTAATTTCAGTTATGACGGACATTGCAGGACGCTATCTCATTATAGTCTGCAATATCAATAACACCCGTTACACTCTACTAAATGTACATGTACCTAACAAAAGGCAAATTAAATTCTTACATGGGCTTATGAGGAAAGTACAGAACTTGCAATAAGGATCTATCATAATGTGCGGGGGACTTTAATATTATTCCGGATCCACAAATGGACTCTACTACAGCACCCTCTAAAAGAACCTCTTCTCTAAATAATTTTTTACGTTCACATGATCTGTATGATACTTGGCGTTGTCTACATGCCAGTGAGAAGGATTATTCTTTTTTTTCACACAGGCACTGTACATACACAAGAATTGACCTGATCCTGACGGACAAGTGGCTATTACTAAAAGTGTCCAAAGTCAAAATAGGAACAATAACATGGTCAGACCACGCTCCTATTCTCCTTACACTAAAGGATTCTTATCCTAATACCACCACATATATGTGGCACGCCAATTCCTACATCATCCAAAATCCTAAAACTAAAAAAATACTAGAAGACCACTTGTCCAGTTATTTTCAGACCAATTCACCGTCCACAAATAATGCTTTTCTACTATGGAATGCCCATAAGGCCTACATAAGAGGAATATTTATACAGTTGGGAGCTAGGCTTAGGAAGCAGTGGCAGCAAAAAATTACTAATCTACTAAAGGAAATTGACACCTTGGAAGCTTTTAATAAAACTAACCCTACCCCCTCCATAAGTGCTAAACTTACTGAATTGAGACATAATCTCAGAATCATATTGATCAGGTGGCAATCCCAGGCCACCAGTCTGGAGACGCTGGCACAGCTCGGTCTGTGCAAAGACTCCTTCGTCAGACATCCGGCCGTTCTTCCCCACGTCCATGAACATAAATTCCAATTGTGCCGAGACCACCACCATCAAAACTACACTATGGAACCCCTTATAGTTGTAGAAATAAGACCCCGAATGGGGTGGTGGCACAATGCGGACATGCTTCCCATCGATCGCCCAGACACCGTTTGGAAAATCCCAATGGTCAGCGAACTGGGAGGCCACAGTCTGCCATTCCTGTGTGTTTGAAGGAAACTATGGAGTCAAACAAGAAAAAAAAAATTAAGTACTTTTAAACATAATTTGGATATCAGATTACACAAAAACATTCTTGAACAACAGCAGTTGAACATTATTAATATGTGTTATTTTTAGATTAAAAAAAAAAAATAAGGCCCACTTATAAGATTACTCACCCCCTCTGATGGACCATTGATCAATTTGTATGTGAGGGGAGGGGTACTAATTGGGGCCAAGAACACACCTGACAGTTGCAAACATTTGAGGGGGTGGGGAGGGGTACTAATTGGAGCCAATAACACACCTGACAGTTGCAAACATTTGAGGGGGTGGGGGAGGGGTACTAATTGGGGCCAAGAACACACCTGACAGTTGCAAACATTTTAGGGGTGGGGGAGGGGTACTAATTGGGGACAAGAACACACCTGACAGTTGCAAACATTTGAGGGGGTGGGGGAGGGGTACTAATTGGGTCCAAGAACACACCTGACAGTTGCAAACATTTGAGGGGGTGGGGGAGGGGTACTAATTGGGGCCAAGAACACATTTGACAGTTGCAAACATTTGAGGGGGTGGGGGACAGGTACTAATTGGGGCCAAGAACACACCTGACAGTTGCAAACATTTGAGGGGGTGGGAGAGGGGTACTAATTGGGTCCAAGAACACACCTGACAGATGCAAACATTTGAGGGGGTGGGGGAGGGTAAAACAGTACAATGGAGCTGACAATATACATTGTTCAAAGGGCTATAGGCTAGAGGTATAAATGGACCCAGGATTGCTTGGTAGGGAGGTTATTGAAGGGAAATATGCATGTAGGCCCAAAAATGATTAAGGTAAAAAAACAGGCATGCATGAAGATAAAGGGGACATTCCCAGCATATTCAAAGCATGGTAATTAGGTAATGAGGACATTTAGACAATACATTAGCAAACATTAAATACATATCATGCAATGTTAAAGGAAAAAACTTACCTTCATATAGTCCTTCTGCAGGACCTGAATAATAGCAGAACAGGTCTCTGGGATTATGATCCCCAGAGCCTGGGGGAGATGCCTGTCGAGAACTTCAAGTCCTGAAGACGTCTCCCAGTCGCCAAGTAATGTAAAGTGGCAACTAGCCTCTGCTCCGCAGTGATGGCTTGCCTCATGCAGGTATCCTGCCTGCTGATATAGAGGGTTAGCATAGCCAGCAGATGTTCAAAAACGGGGTCCGTCATCCTGAGAAAATTCCTGAAATCCTCAGGATTATTCTCACGGATCTCACGGAGCAAAGGCATGTGTGAGAATTGGTCAAGCTGGCGCAACCAATTCTTCATCCATAAACTCCTCCTCGCCCTGTTCATGGACTGGACTCGGGTCAAAGTATTAACCCCAACACCAAGTCCCCATGCAGCATGAACTCGAGTACTAGTACGTCCATGCACCATGTCTTTAAAACGATCGGCTGGTCAAACAAACAAACTTAGAACAAACGCACTGAAGAACAGCAAGAACTATGAAGAGCGACCTGAAAATCAGGAACGAGCGAACCAGAACGGCCTGCTAGGCAGGTTATGAACTGACCAACATGCTCTGAAAAGCAGATACAAACCTCACAAGCACAAACTGAACCACAGAAAACGATCGAAATAAGCTGAAGTGTAAAAAGCGCGAATCGTCTCTAACCAAACTTCTACTAACATGAGATAAACACGAGATTAGCAGAAGGAGCCCAAAGGCTGGCGTAGTGGGGCTTGAACTTCCTTTTTCTAGTCCCGTCGTACATGCTGTACGTCACAGCGTTCAAAACCATCGGACTTTAGAAGTGATCGTGTGTGTCCAAGTCCATCCGTTTTTAAGTCCGGGGCACCTAGCGTACAAAGTCTGTCAAAAAGATCGCCGGACCAAGTATGCCGTAAAGTCCAATCGTGTGTACGCGGCATCAGGGGACCCCCCAGGCACTGTGTTTAAAAGAATTTTTCATTTCACTTTATGCATCAGTGAAATCACTGCTCATTTAAAAACTATTATGGCCAATAACTTGTATATAAGCCTTCAAAGTGGAGACTTTTGATTTTTCAAGTTCGGATCTCATAGACTTCAATGGGGTTCGGTGTTTGGGTCCAAACCTTTTGCGATATTCGGCTGTTCTGGTGTGAACCAGGGGATGTTCAGCCTATCTCTTACTGGTGCTGTGTAACCAGGCTGTCCTATCCAACCAATATATGCTAAAAAAAAAGTCCAAAGGTTGCAGCACTCCACAAAATGTTATTACAATAGTTAAGTAAATAATATACTTACATGTTTCAAAAAATGAAAGTTTTGGACCAATATAACAAGCCTTTTTCATACGCAAGAAACACATCTATCAGCATATTGCAGTAGACTCTTAATTTATACCATACTGAGTACCATAATTGTATCATCGAATCCATACTGGTGAACAAAATACTTTTAATTACAATAAAAAGAGACAACAGCAGTGTCAGACTCTCCCAACCATCTATTTGCATGTTAAACTGCTCTATTCATGTCACTATGTGCATCTTTACACTCTGATAAAACATCTGTCTGTCATAGAAAATATAAAGTTAGCTAGTTAGTTTGTGTATAAGGGTGGTTACCTCCAGCAAGACACAGACATAAAGTTTCTACAGGCAGCCAAGTTTGTTACCAAAAAATACCAAAATAAACAAAACAAAGGAGCTATATATTTATTACCTATTCATTAGCATTATTATTATTATTATACAGTATTTATATAGCGCCAACAGTTTACGTAGCGCTCTATGTTGCCGGCATTAGGGTCCACCATATCCGGTAAGAGCATCCACATCTCGTTTAATATTTGATGATCCTCCCATTGGATGTTTCCATCATGGATTGAGTTGTGTCCCCATTCACTTCACCAACACTTGTTTTATTAAACTTTCCTTTTCCACCTTGGGACATTACTTTTTGCATTTATTTTCATTTGAGGTTTACCACACAATTGTTTTGTTTGCAGATGGACGTTTGCATACAACACTCAGTTTAATTTCAGTATTATTACACATGGTGGTCATCATTTGTGTATATTTTCAGCGCTACATTTTGCCATTTTCTGTATTCACATGTTTGTCACACTTTTTTATATAGCTGCTTTTTCTTCTTTGTTTTTTTGGGGTTTAGCGCAGTAATTACTTCCCACTTCTCTGTGCAGATACACCCACTGCATGCCAACATACTCAAAGTGGCTTAAGAGTTTAGAGTTCCCAGAGTTCCTCCTTACATTACAGGACATGGATCACCCCTGGAGAATCAGGGGACAGGGATCACTGCTGGAGAATCAGAGGACAGGGACCCCTAATAAGGTCATTTGGCAGAGCTCCTTTCCCATTCCAGCACTGTAAACAGCTCCCCCCCACAATACACAGGGCTGAAATTACATTCCTTTACACACAGTCTATCAGCCTTCACAGGGTGTATCTAACTTTTATGTTGCTGTTCTGACCTGTAAAATCCCCTGGTTGGAACGGCAGTGTAGTTGCAGTAGGCAAATACACCCTATGCAGATCATGGCTGACTGGCTGTGTTATAAAGGAATGTGATTTCAGCCCTGTGGAGGAGGAGAAATATAAAGTGCTGTACTGGGAAAGAAGCTCAGCAGCGGGCATAGCATCCAGGGCAGAGGGGGTGGTTGGGGGGCTTTGGGGGGGCAAAACTTAGATATGGGGGGGAAAGCCATGTGACATGAAATCTGGAGACTGCAGCCCCTCAGGGGCCCCTCAGGAGGTGTTAAGGGATTTGTTTTAGCAATTTCTGAAGGTTTCTCTGTCAGTGTTGGCAGGTGTTGGGGGAAGGTCACCTCCCGGAGGTGCGTGTCTTTTTCCCAGTTGTCAGGGAAGTGGGGTAAGCGGACATCCCCGGGTGGGGGTGGGGGGTACAGAGAATCCCAGCTAGTGACTGAGCAGTGTCTTACCTCACCAGTGACATTGGTCCCATCGTGGCTACAGGACGGCACTCTCCACCTCTTAACTCGCTGAGCTCGGTTACCATTCCATGTTGCCAGCACACAGCACAGACACTTCCACATTCTGGGCTGTTCTCACCTCATGCTCCTCTCCATTCAGAAAATGGCTTGCAGCTTCTCCACAGCCAATGAGAACAGAGGGGTGTGGACTGTGGAAGGCAAAGTGGAAGCCCAGTAATGGAGTGTGACTGTGGGGACCAAGGGCAGATTGGAGCTGGACTTTGTGGAGGATATGATAATATGACAGGGAGGCTGCAGGGGCCCCCTGGAGCTAGGGGCGGGGTTGCAATTGTGATGCCTGCATCTCCTTATGCTACGCCCATGCACATGAATATTTCACTGACAAAGCAACACAACAGACTGAAGAAAGAAAAAAAGGGTACCTGTGGCTCCAAGGGTACAGTTGTCCACAGAGGAACAGGAACTTAGTCAGTCGGATATGCAGATGGGTCAGTACAGGTGGAAGGCAGTGATGTGGTCAGCAAACAGGTGAAGGATTGGTCCAGTTGTCAAGCAGAAACATATTTGATTAACAGGCCAGAGTCAGTTTAAACAGTAGGCAGAGACATGATCAACATGCATGCATAATATCAGTCTGTGCAGCAGGCAGAATTGTGATCAATAAACAGGCCAGGGTCAGTTCAAGCAGAAGGCAGAGAATTTTGTCCTTTGGATCAGTCCAGATGGCAGGCAGAAACATGGTCGATAAACAGGTCAGGGTCAGTTAAGGCAGAGGCATGGTCAGTATGTAAGTAAAGAATCAGTCTAGGTGACAGGCAGTAATGTGGTTAATAAACAGGCACTGGTGCAGTGACACTGGTAATACTGCACCAGTGTGGCTAGAGATAAGAGCACTTTTGTTGGCTTCACTAATTCTGGTGACACTAGCACAGATGTGGCTAGAAATTAGGACAATTTTGCTGGCTTCACTTGCTCTGGTGACACCGGCACTGGTGTGGCTAGCAATCAGAACAGTGTTTCTGGCTTTCACTGGTTCTAAAGACAATGTACTGGTGTGGTGGTGATCATGACACTATTGTTGACTTACACTGGCTCTGGTGACACCTTATTGGTGTGGATATTGATTAGGACAATGTTTCTGGTTAGTCTGGTCTGATGACATTAGAACTGGTGTATGCCAATCGGGAACACTGTTGCTGGCTTGCAATGGTCTAGTGACATTGTGACTGGTGTGTTGACCATCAGGAACACTCTTGTTGGCTGCACTGGATCTAGTTACACTGTAATGACATGGCAGTGATCAAAACTCTGTTGTTGGCTTACATTGACACTGGCACTGGTTTAGTTAGCAGTCAGGACAATGTTCTGCTCTGTGGCTGCTCTGGTTTGGTGACACTGGCACTAGTATGGCAGCAATCTGGAACACATTTGCTGGCTGTGCTGGTCTGACAACACTGGCATTGGTATCGCTAACAATCAGGAGTCCTGTTGCTGGCTCGCACTATTCTAGTGACAATGTGACTGGTGTGGCAACTATCAGGAATACCGTTGTTGGCTGCACCGGTCTGGCTACCCTGGCACTGGTGTGACGGTGATCAGGAACATTATTGCTGGATTACACTGTTCTGGTGACACTGGAACTGGTATGGCGGTGATTAGGAACATTGTTACTGGCTGTACTGGTCTGACATCACTGGAACTGATGCGGTTACGATCAGGAACATTGCTGCTGGCTTATACTGGCCTGGTGACACTGTGCTGGTATGCACAGCAATCAGTGCATAGTTTTACAGGCTCCAGTCCTGTACTGAAATTCACTGCATTAAAAGCTGCTGCAAGTGAGATATAGCCAACTTAATTTCCTGACTGGAGGATATCCAGTACCGTCTAGATCAGGGATATGCAAATAGCGGACCTCCAGCTGTTCCAAAACCACAAGTTCCATCATGCCTCTGCCTCTGGGTGTCATGCTTGTGGCTTTCAGATTCTTGCTATGCCTCATGGGACTTGTAGATCTGCAACAGCTGGAGGTCCGCTGATTGGATATCCCTGATCTAGATCTTTCCTCCTCAGTCTAAAGCCCCATACACACTCTTAGATTTTCTGCAGATTTTTGTCTTCAGATTTACCAAAACCATATAATATGAGGTCAAACCTTAAGAGTTTCAATTTGTATGCAATCGGGCAGGCCTTTGCACTATATGGTTTTGGTAAATCTGAAGACAAAAATCTGCATTTAATCTAATAGTGTGTATGGGGCGTTAGTCCTCCCCTGGCCCACCCCTTTTATTCACTGGATTTCAGTTTTTACAATCAAAGAGGTTCTGCATCACATGTGGGCATTATCTAGGGTGGCCTGTATGCATGTGTAATCTGTTTAGGAATGTCCCGCCTCCATATTGACACAAGCATATAAAGGCATTTTGAAATTTGCAACACACTGTTTGTATCAGGGTTGAAGGTTCTTGAGATTAATACTAACGCAAGGTGCTGTAATGTGTTTCAGGAAGATATGTACAGCACCCAGCAGGCCCCTCCCAAAAGCCATGATCTGCCTGGCATAGAGACACTTAGAGACCCAGTGATGACATAATTGGATCTATAATGAAGTGTATATATGAAAATGCAAAGGTTTTATTTGAAAACAAAATAATTAGCATGTTAAAAAGTTGTTGATATGGGGGGGATAATTTAATACACAAACTGGCTTAGACAATATTTGTGAAGCATCTATATGGCTCAATGATTTAAAAAATGGCATGATTTATTTCAGGTATTAAATTAAAATAAGTAGTAAACAATTACATTGGTAGCATTTTGATTGAATATAACATGTGCATATATAGAAAATGTATTATGCCGTGTACACATGGGTGGACTTTTCAGCATCAAACGTCCGACAGTCTTTCCGACGGACTTTCGGCGGAGTTACGACGGACTTTCGGACGACCGGACTTGCCCACACATGAATGGACTAAAGTCCGTTTGAAAGTCCATTGGTCTGAACGTGATGACGTACAAAAGGACTAGAATAGGAAAGTTCATAGCCAGTAGTCAATAGCTGCCCTTGCGTCCTTTTTTGTCCGTCAGACTAGCATACAGACGAATGGATTTTTCGACCGAACTCAAGTCCGTCGGAAAGATTTGAAACATGTTCCAAATCTAAAGTCCGTCTGATTTTTGGCAGAAATAGTCCGCCGAAGGTCCGATGAAGCCCACACACGGTCAGATTGTCCGACGGATTCGTTCCATTAGACCAGTCTGGTAGAAAAGTCCGCCTGTGTCTGTGTGTACACGGCATTACATTTTTGTATGCAACATTCAGAAGCTGAACTCTTTCCCTGATTCATCTACTCTTTTTCTCTTTTTACTTTTATCAACTCTGAGGCAACCCTGTCTGCGCAAGTTCACTTACCTTTCCAGTAGCCAATGTCTTGAGATTCTGCAACTATTCTAAACTTCTGACTTTTAAGTCACTACAAAACATACAATCTGGAGGCAGGAGGAAAACACAATGCGTGGCAGGGGAAACAGGTATTCAACCCACCTGAAGGTTTGAATACTTGCAGAGGCTAGGGAGCAGAACAGCTCTTTATTTCAAGACATAAGCTACCGGAAAAGCGAGTACTACTGTATATATTTATCCTTCCTTTAGCAAGTACGCTTTTGTATACAAGTAAAAATGTGGTGACAAATCTCTTTAATCAGTTATTCTTCTAAGCCTGTCAGCTTCTGTTTGTGATATTAAAGCAGATCTTTAGTCATTTTGTAACTTTCCGTGCATTATATTTTCTGCCTCTGATGTGTTATCATTGGAACTCAAAGAGTTAATTTTGTGCCAGTAAAAAAACTTTATATTATTCACTTCCACCTTGTTAGCTTGTCATTCTAGGACTCGTGGGATTGAATCGTCATGTATCCCAGGAGTAATCACTTTTCTTTCTCACTATCATGAGAATATGCTGCTCAGGGAAGAGGGGCGGAAAGAGTGGAGGAGGGCTTTGGGAAAGCAGAGGGAGCAAGGAGGGCTGGAGGGGGCCAGATGAGGGAAGGAGACATGCAGGGATCACTGTGTTTACTGCACGTGCGCAGCTGAGAGCCCTTTTCCTACGTATGCACAAGATTTCAATGGGCCAGCGAGGTGGAGTGATGCATCATATTGCCAGAATAATGTGTCCAGGCTTCAGTTGCCTAGAGTAAACATGGTTTCTTCCAGAAACAGGGTGGTTTATAAAAAAAGGTCTTTTACCTGGAAAAGGTAAGCATTACAATAACATTAATTGCTAAATAGGCTTATCACTGTTTAAACTGAAAGGAGTTGTAAAGGGAGAAGATTTTTTATTTGAATGCATTCTATACATTAAGATAAAAAACCTTCTGTGTGTAGTAGCTTCCCCAGCACTTACCAGAGCCCCATCTCTCTCCAGTGATGTCTACAATTGTCTAAGCTGTCCGGGACACTCCTCCTGATTGGCTGAGACACAGCAACAGCGCCATTGGCTCCCAAGACTGTCAATCAAACTCAGTCGTCAGCCAATAAGGGGAGAAGGGGGCAGGGCCAGGTCTGGGCTTTGTGTCTTAATGGATACATGTAGCTGTGACTCGGCTCGAGTGCCCCCATAGAAAGCTGCTGGCTGAGGGGACACTTGATAGGAGGGAGGGGCCAGGAGCAGCAAAGAGGGACCCAAATAGAGGAGGATCCAGGCTGCTCTGTGCAAAACCCACTGCACAGAGCAGGTAAGTATAACATGTTTGTTATTTATTTATTTTTTTTAAACAAGACTTTACAATCACTTGGCCAATGCTATACTTTTTGGGATGAGGCATCTTTGGCTGCAGTTCCTCTTTAAGTTGAACAACAATTTAAGTAACATAAAAATCATAGAATTCTTACATTATGAGTAGGAACTGCTAAAAATGTGAATGCCAATTTAAAGATAAATGGTAAGAGTACTAAAAGTTAAAGATTTTGATGCGCGAGGGACTCCAAGATGGCCGCGCAAGCCGGGAGCTCCTCACTACCCCAGCCAGTCAGCCGCCCTAAAGCCGATTCGGAGCCAGCCGCGACCCCGTACATAGCAGGATCCAATCGGGGAACACTGCAGCATCTCCCCTATGCCAGGTGGCACAGTAAAAAGAGATCTGGGACCCCGATTTGACGCCGGAGGAGTGCAGGCCGAATCCGAGATGGCTGCCGCGCCTCAGCCATGAGACACAGTCACAGGGGGAATGACGGATAACAGGCAAGTGATCGCAGTTGCTACACTAGCATTCCCTCCTCCAGCGATCTCCACGGCCCCCCTCAACGCATCCCCATAGCACGGATTCGCTGGATGATCACTCCCTGGCTACCCTCATGTTATCTCCTATGGGAACTATCTCATCCCCCAGCACACTAGCAAAAATATGGGAGGCCCAGACCCTGACATGCCCCAGAATGCAGGTGATCTCTTCATCAAACTATCTGAGCTTTTGGAGCAGGGATTAGCTAACACGGCCCACAAAATTACAAATTACATTCGCTCTGATTTCCAGAACCTGGAATAGAAGCAATTGAACAGAAACTTAATTTCACAGTCGCAAGGGCCAATCAAAACACTGATCATATTCAGGTCATACAAGAGCAGTTGGATGTGGCCTTAAATAGGATCGATGATCTGTAAAACCGTTAGAGAAGGGAGAATTTCAGGGTCAGAGGCATCCCAGAATCTTGCACGGATGTCCCCACAGCGGTCCAGGACCTGATCAAAACCCTCATTCCTGGTATTTCTACACACAAGCTGGAGTTAGACAGAGTCCACAGATCACTGGGACCCCCCAGAAAGGATGGGTCCCCCAGGGATGTAGTGGTAAAACCGCACTACTATGGAGTTAAAGAGGACATTATGAAGCTTTCTCGTCAGCAACCACACATCTCCTTCCAAGGACACGATGTTCAAATATTTGCGGACATTTCTCCTATGACGATACAAAAGCGCAGAGCCCTCAAACCACTTTTATTGATCCTGGCGCAGAAGGAAATTAGATACTGGTGGGCTTTTCCCTTTGCTTTAAAATTTACCTACAAAGGTAAAACCCACTCCTTCACCAATCTACATGAAGGAGAACGGGTCCTCCTTTCCCTGAAGCTCATATCTCAGGACTCAGAGATGGACACGTCAAATATACAAACAGGATCCTACAAGAGACCCACACCTACCAGTTTGGTTCCCCCTTATGGAAAACAACCAAAAGCAGACGCTTGAGGGAACCTCTGCCCACCTGATTCTGGAAGTAACTCTACATTATCATACATCAAATTCCTCAGGGACAGGTCCAGGGTGCTATTCTCCCTAAAAACTCTACTCTCTGATTTGGGGGCTCCCCCTGACTCTTCCCCATGGTTTGTGTGGCCACTCTACGGTTCCCTAAGGGATGGAGGAGTCCCCCCAAATCCAGTCCACCTAATGACTCTGAGACCTCAGGCCTGAAAGGCTCCACCCACCCACAAGTTTGGTATTCCACTCAAAGCTAGTATTTCTGCTTGCTCTTCGGGTTCTGCACAAGCGGGCCGGACTGCCATAGGCCCTCCCCTATCTTCAAGAGGACTACCCTGTTCTCTGTCTCTCAACACTACAACATGCCCCAGAGAACTAGTATTTCGACTCCCCTCCCCTCTTAGATTTACTTAACGCCAGCTATTCGAATTGAAGATCTGGAGACGGACATGAAAGCTCACCATGAAGGATTCTCCAAAGACTCTAAGGGAACATACTGAGGGCATACCAGAGAGCTACTAACTCATATCCCTAACAACCCAGGACTTGGAATACTTATCCCTTAGTAGCTTTGGGTGCATCCCTTCCCACAATCCTCCCCCTCACTCCTCCCGCTCATCCCCCAATCCCTTCCTTTTTCCTCCCCACCTCTACCCATCACCCCCTTTCCCCCATACCCCTCCCTGGCTTCTTATGCCTATCGTTGGAATATTTCAGCCGGCTGGCTTTGACTCATGCATTTTATAATGTTTGAGTTCTTAATTGGTTTTCACCATAAGGTTATAGAAAGCATTTTATCCAGGTTGACCAATTGGGATGGCACTGACTGGGGTAGCAGTCATGCACCTCCATCCATCCCACGATAATGGGTACCCCATTTTCGGGAGATGAACAGTTAGCCCCTTTGGAGGGCTACTATTGTTCATGGTTTGGCGTCATTGGGAGGCACCTTTTGCCCTCCCGATGCCGCAGGTCCTTTTTGGGTCACTTTGCACTACATCATCTGCTCTCTCTTTCTTTTTATTTTTATTTTCTTCTGTTCTTTTACTCTAACCTTGTCTTCTCTTGTGCCAGTCCACAGATGATGCTGCTTCGCTCCTCTCCTTCAGGTTCCAGGTTCTGCTTCATACCTCGAGAAACACCACTCCACAACATCCCAGAGGAGGTAAGAAATATTGATCTTCACATGCTTCCCCCCTTCAGCCACTATGTCAAGTAACACCGTGCCCCTAACATCCATTAGGCTAGCATCACACAATGCCCAAGGTCTTAATTCAGCTGTAAAAAGACGTAAATTATTTCAGTTCTATCATGCCCAAAAAATGGCAGTAGTTATGATTCAAGAAACCCATTTTCCCTCAAGATATAACCCGTCATTTCTGCATGCTCAATATCCCCTATTCTTCCTAGCTAACACAGAAGATAAAACCAAAGGTGTGGCAATACTGTTTGCAAAAACTTGTAAATTTAAGCCCAGTCTGGTGCACAGGGACCCAGAGGGTAGGTTTATTTTAGTCAAGGGCATGATAAATGAGTGCCTGTACTCGTTCATATCATATTACTCTCCCAACAAGGGCCAGACAAAATTTTTTCAAGCAATGTTTCAAACCCTAAGCCCTCTGTTGGAAGGAACAGTAATATTCGGAGGTGAATCTAATGTCGCTTTCGACCCAGGACTAGATAAGTCTAAACCTCTTGCTGCACAACAAGTCCGTCCCACAAAAACAAGTTCCAAGATAGCGAAACTTATTTATCTACAAGGCTTGGCCGACATTTGGAGAGAACATAACCCAACAAAGAGGGATTTTACCCATTATTCAAACCCACATAGAACATATTCCAGGATTGATCACATCCTCATTTCAGCGATCCATATTCCTTGTGTGCTCAAAGCCTATATCAAGGACACAGCCCTATCAGACCATTCCATGGTGGTCATCTCTTTACAAGGCAGATTCCACAGACCACCCACTACCCATTGAAGACTCAATGAAATTCTCCTTAATGATCCTATTTCAGTGACAGAGATTGAGAGGGAGTTGAAAGAATATTTTTTGCCGAATGATGTGGAGGGAATCTCGGCGGAGACTCTCTGGGCAGCTCATAAAGCTACCATCTGGGGAAAGCTCATTCAAATGTCTTCTCAACGGAAGAAGGAAAAAATAGCGGAGATTGAGAAACTTGAGAGGGACTTCTCAGCCCTATGTAAACAACACAAAAGGGACCCTTCTAAAGTCCAAATAGCGCAAATAGACGCAGCTAGAATAGCTTTAAACTTAGCTCACACAGTAGGGGCCGAGAGATCTCTAAACTGGAATAGTACGAAATTCTACTTTCAGAGAGACAAGATGAGTACGCTATTAGCAAGAAAGCTCTCCCCCAAATTTAGTACCTCTATACTTCCAAAAATCAGAATGCAGGATGGCTCCACAACACTTAATCCCCAAAAAACCCTACAAGCATTTCAGTGTTTCTACTCTAAACTCTCTCAGAAAAACGACACTATGGAAGAATCTACCATAAAATCCTTCCTAGATGATCTTAATATACCCACTCTAAGTAAAGACCATGTAGAAATCATGGAAACACCCTTCTCCACAGAAGAAACATTAGATGTAATTAAAAAATTAAAAGGGGGTTCAGCTCCCGGCCCCCATGGCTTCTCCAATCAATATTACAAAACCTTCGCAGACACCTTAGCACCCCATATTACTAAATTTTTCAACTCCAAAAGGGAAGGGATACCGGTGGAATCCCAACTAAATATGGCTTTCATCTCAGTCATTCCCAAACCCGACAAGGACCCAACTTTAGTAGAAAAACTACAGACCGATATCCCTTATTAATAACGACTTGAAAATACTTACTAAAATCCTAGCTAACAGAATAAATTCATTCATCAACCAATATATACACAAAGACCAAGTGGGTTTTATCCCAGGAAGACAAGGCCCAGATCAAGTTAGACGGGCAGTCGACATTGTCTCACTACTACAATTGGGATGGGATGGAGGCTCATGCCAGGAAGGCTTACTATTGTCGTTGGACCTACAAAAGGCCTTCGACTCCCTTTCTTGGTCTTACCTTTTTATAGTCCTGAGACGCTGGGGATTCGGGGAAAAGTTCATAGGAACTTTGAAAGCTCTATACTCCGCTCCTAATGCCAAGGTCAAATTACAGGGGTACTATTCTGGCTCCATTCAAATAGCCAGGGGTACCAGACAGGGGTGCCCCCTTTCCCCTCTGATATTTGCGCTGGCTATAGAGGTTCTTGCCATGCAATCAGGTCTAACCAAAACATCAAAGGTGTACAATGTGGTCCGAACACCCACAAGTGCGCTCTTTTTGCTGATGACATCCTTTTATTTGTCACATCCCCAACTACCTCCCTCCCTAATTTATGCAAGCTCCTAGAAACCTTTGGGTCCTTGTCGGGTCTTCGGGTCAACATGGACAAATCCCAAGCTCTAAACATTTCAATTCAACTGACAGAAGTAGACAGGATCAAACCTTCATTTAAATTTAAATGGAGCGACTCATCGATCCGGTATCTTGGGATAAATCTCACCCCCAAGTTTGAGCAGCTTTATCAGGCTAACTTTCCTCCCATGTTCCGCAAATTAGAATCTGATCTCCTATCCTGGTCCCAATACAATATTTCATGGCTAGGTAGAGTACATTCTACTAAAATTACCCTGTTGCCCAGGCTCCTTTATTTATTTAGGTCACTCCCGATAGAAATTAGAAAACATCATCTCAAGGCGTTCCAAGGGAAAATTATCAAATTCATATGGGGAAAAAAAGGTTACAGGCTAGCCCCCAATATTCTTTATAGTCCCAAAACAAGGGGGGGACTAGGTCTGCCAGACCTATATAGCTATTACCAAGCAGCCAGACTGGCCCAACTCTCAATGGTATACTTCAGAGTTGAGAAACCCGATTGGATAAATATTGAGAGACAAGCTGTACCGGCACACACCATAGACTACCTCCTCTGGTGCTCCATGAAATCAAGGCCCTCTATCCTATCACCGGAATTATCCCAATCCTTTAAATTATGGGACACCATGAAACACTTACCAGCACTGACCTCAACCATCCACCCTCTAGACCACATTTTCCATAATCCCCAATTTGGACCAGGCATGGACATCAAGTCCTTCCAGTGGTGGCTGGACAAGGGGTTGTACCATATTGGCCACTTTTATACTCCCTCTGGTCCGATTACGTTGAAACACTGTATTGATAAACTTGAGCTTCCAGGCTCAGAGAGATTCAGATTCCTCCAGATCTCTCACTTCCTCTCCTAACTAACGAAGGGGCAAGCACACCCTCTGGAATTTACACAATAAGAGCGCTGGTGCGGCCAAGCTTTAGACATAAAGGGGGCATATCTCTCATATACGCATCTCTTTTGGAACCCACCACCAAATTTTCCTACATGGAGGCATGGGAGAGGGACCTGCAGGAGACCTGGAACCTGGAGGAGTGGCACCGGAGGGGAACTAGAGCCTTTCAAGGTATTTTAAATATTTCTTTGATAGAAGCTAATTTAAAAGTGTTGATGAGATGGTATCTTGTACCCTCCAGACTGGCAACTATGTTTTCTTCTGCCTCCCCGTTGTGCTTCAGAGATTGTCAAGCCCAGGGCTCCATGCTCCATATATGGTGGGAATGCCCGAGATTAAGAGGATTCTGGAACAAAGTGTTTGCTATGATTTGAAAAGTCTCAGGTCTTCCTGTCACGAAATCTCCCCAGGTAGCATTACTCAATGCCCCAATTCCTAGGATAACAAAACATACACAAAAGTTGATAACCTTTATGCTGCTAGGAGCTAAAACCGCCATAGCTAAAACCGCCCTCTGATCCCTCCTGTATTGATTTGTATTGTAAGTGTACTGTCTGCCCCATGTTGTAAAGCGCTGAGCAAACTGTTGGCGCTATATAAATCCTGTATAATAATAATAATAATAATAGCTAAGGCCTGGAAGCAACCCACGGTATCTTTTAAGGCAGCCAAAAGAAAGATTTCATGGATCATGTCCCAAGAAAAACTGGTCAGTAATATGACAGACACCACTAAATCCTTCGAGGCAATATGGGAGCCCTGGGCTAGACATATAGGCATATCCTTTATTCCTGGAATACAAATGATACGGACGAGTTAGTGAAAGACAGGGCCTGGCACAATTCTACTCAACCCTTCTTTCTATCTCTTTTTTCCTTCTTTTCTATTCTTTATTCCTTCTACTACTATGATTCACTATCACAACCGCAGTGTACCAGTACTATTTCTATTACTATTCCTCAATGGAGTAGAATAGCTAAAGTCAACATAAGCACTTGAGTCTTGCGTAGGAGTCAAAGACTCATAGCGGATCATCTCCAGTTAGAGGGGAGCTGTTGGAGAGGATCGTTTGCCTCTCTAGCAGCCCCTACAATCTCCTCAGGGACTATTGTGGGTCATTGGACGCGGGGCCAGCAGTGGTCTCTGGGGAGCCAGAACTCTTTCCCTGGAGATGGGGGGGCACCTGACACAGTGTGAGCCCATAAGGGGTGTTGGGAATGCCGACCCACTCAGGGGTCATGAGATACCGCTTTTCATACATCTCCAGTTGCATTTATAAGTCGTTGTGATTAACATTACTGTACATTTCATTTGCTATTCCCTTACTGGTATGGGATATGTCAGTTTGTGTATTGATTTATTTACACTGTACTGCACTGCTCTTTAATAAAGCTTTTTAAAAAAAAAAAAAGAAAAAAAAAAAAGTTAAAAATTTTAATCAGACTGGTTAACTGCGTACCCCCAATTTGGTATAAATTATTCACATGTTGCTTTTTTATTATATAGATTATTAACTATAAAATAATATATAAATATTGGGTAATAACAAAATAGCATATAAATATTAAAGTACATGTATGTTGTTGTAAGATTACACATTTATATACATTGCAACAAAAGATAATTGATTTGATCTGGTTTAAGATCCAACTTGCGTTGATGGAGGTCAAACATCATCAGCTCTAACCTGCTTGCATTTTAATGCCATCTGGCTTTTTTCTTCCATTCCTAAAACATATAATTAATTTACATTTTCTAAAAATGCTATTGCCAAAAATATCAGCGTAGCACCTACCAGCCATTGGCTGTATTCCCAGGGCAGCTGAGTTGCCACAAAAAGACTCTCTATACGTTGCTTTTACCAGCCTATATGTCATTCAGTACTGAGTGGGTAGTTCCTTGGTAAATGGGTGCAGGGATCTGGTTTATTCATTCACCAGTTGACAAGGCCTCTTTCTGCCTGAAAGTTGAATGTTATGTTACTGTGTGAATGGTTTTCTTCCAATTGTTCCATTTTCCTCCCATAGACCAAAAACATAAATCATCAGCTTTCTAAAATGTTACTAGGATGAGTTATATTTGTGGAGGTAAGGTCTAGGTATTTACATACTTGTCTATATTTTAAAAGAAACCATAAAGTGGAACTATAACCAAAACCTCTTTTGTTTCTGATAGAGTGGAGAAAGGCACAAGGAGTAGGCACACTGGACTGCCACTGGGAGCACACACATAATAGCTACTGGAAAAATTCACACATGACAGCCACTTTAACACCCCACCACCACCACCACAGTCTCTGAAAGCATGCACTCAAAACAACCACTTGAAGTGCACACACACAGAACAGCCACTGGGAGCACAGATACAGGACAGCCAGGAGCAGCATTTCTTGTTTCTGCACAGACACTGACAGCTCCCACAATACTGAGGAGCTGCCAGTACCAGGGTAAAACAGCAGCTACAGTTGCTGACTGATTTGGATGCATGCTCCCACACTCTGCCTTGGTATAAGACTAGTGATATAGCTTTAGGATGGAAGCAGAAGTTTTTAGGCAGCACATCACTACAGAAGTGTAGGATAATCATGAAACTTTTATTCAATAGAATTTGACTAACCAAAAAAAAAAATGAGCAAGAAAGACATTTTGTAGTCATAATCATAATAAATCAAATGCGCTAAATGTTTCTTTATCACAAGCAGAATTTCTCCAAGCTAAATCATTATTAACATTCAACTGGGTATCACATCATCTTCCATATTTGGGAATACAAATCACAAACTCATTAACAGATCTTTTTTCAATTAACTACTTACCACTTCTAAAATCAATCACTGGTTTATTGAAGCAATGGTCTTCCCTTTCCTTGTCTTGGTTCGGGAGGATTAATGCCATTAAGATGTCAATTTTACCAAAATTCCTTTACCTATTTACTGTAGGGTACTTCCCATTCCAATACCATCATACTTTTTACGTCTTACACAGCGCCAAATTATGTCCTTTATTTGGAGCACTAATAAACCCGTATCCCTAAATCTACACTTCTCCTTACTAAATTGAAAGGCGGATTAAGGTTACCAAATTTTTCTTCCTTTTATTATGCAGCACAACTATCCCAATTGCCTAAATACCATTCCACTATGGAAACTCCTCTATGGGTAGCTGTCGAATCTATTGATACTGACCCTATCTCTGTGGCTAACATGTTATGGCTCCAGCTTAAATATAGAATACATATATCTAATCCTATTACCAAGCATTCTTTAGCTATTTGGGACAAATTTAAAAGTTTGCACAATCTTCAGTCCTCACATAATCCCCTGCTTTATTTCATTAAGAACCCAGCTTTTTACCCAGCTTGGAAATTCCCAATGTCATTTACAGCTTGGTCCTCCACAAACCTAGTCAGATTACATAATTTAGTTCCTAACAACACATTATACACATTTCCCGAATTATGTGAAACCTTTGGACTTCCGAGAACTGAAATTTTTCCATACTTACAAATTACAAAGATTTGTATACACCCTTCTTTAGGACAAGTTCTCCACTCATCAGATGTCACAGTTTGAGTACATTTGTAAGAGCGACCCACATATTAGGGGCCTGATTTCACACCTATATCGACACATTAATTTGCCTTCTAATGAAACACTACCCTCATATACTGTCAAATGGTTGCAAGATTTGGATCGCACCTTTGACATAGAGGAGTGGTCTAATATCTGGTTAGCTACTAAAACTTCTTCCCCGAATTGATTTGTGTTTGAAACCAATTTTAAAGTTTTGGCTCGATGGTATCTAGTACTGGCTAGAATAGCAAAATTGGTTCCATCCTATCCAGACTCCTGTTTCCTGGGATGTCCAACGCCTGGTACACACTTTCATATCTGGTGGCTATGTCCGATAGCCCAAGAATTTTGGAAGAAAATATTTGAGATAGCCTCCAAAGCTCTGGGCACCTTTATTCTTCCTGACCCGGCAATTGCCCTCTTGAATTTCAAACCATCAGATTTAACGCAAACTCAATTAAAATTATTCATTCACTTTGCCACTGCAGCTAAACAAACTATAGCCAAGGCATGGAAATCTCAAACCTTGGTGGTAGCTGAGGCTAAACATAGGATGAACAGAGCCCTTACCTTTGCCAAAATGACAGCTATAGAAAATAATAGTATGATTCCTTTCCACTTCTCCTGATGCACGGCTAACCTCCTTCCCACAAAGCTTGGTGAACCACCTGAATTATCACTCACTCCTCACAGCTATTACACAAATCTCAGGTACTTGTCAGCCCTGCAACACACTCTCTACTGAACTGACATCAGGCCTTTAAAGGGACACCCCCCCCTACAATTAGATTTAAAGGCACCAGTTCTTCTGCTCATGCCCTCAAAGAGCAAAACGCTGGACATGTGAGGCTTCTGATCATGGCAGACATGTGAGATTGGGGCTCTGTCTCTCGCCATCTCTCCAAGACCCCCGCTGACTGATCTATAGCTTCAATATACACGGGAGTCATCTCCTCAGCCTTCCGCAATGGCCGCGCACCCCATGGGCAAAATTGGGGATCAAAGGCACAATTACTCCGCAAGCCTCAGGCCTCTTCCATGATGGATTGCTTTCTAAGTAGACCATCATCCACGGCTTCGGGAGCCCTCGATGGCACACAGACCACATCGGAGCAATCAGAACTAAGCACAGGTACTCTTTTCGACACTGCCCCCACTCCTACATCAGGACCTTCCCCCTCGCTGACAGCAGAAGTTTTAGATGCTAAATTACACTCCCTGCTCCAGGCTATTACCCACAACATCGCACAAGAAGTGGGAAAACTAGCCAAAGAATTGAGAGGGGAAATCGACCAACTAGGAGAACGCACCGACTTCTTAAAATATAAATTTGATGAGATGGTACAGTATGTACAGGTGCTGGAGGAAGACAATGCTACTATAAAAAACACAATCACCCAGCTCCAAGCCCAGCAGGAAGACCTGGAAAACAGAGAACACAGGCAAAACTTGAGATTGAGAGGTATTCCTGAAGCTGTAGAAGATAAAGACCTCCGTTCCTACCTTTTAAGTCTTTTCAAAAGGTTGCCCCCAATATCCCTGACATTGACTGGCGTTTGGACAGGGCTTACAGGTCACTTGCCCCTAAACCTCCAGCAGGGGCTAACCACAGAGATGTGATTGTCAGGTTCCATTACTATGATAGTAAAGAAGCTCTGGCCTTAGCAACCCGCAACCAATCCAGAATTGAATTCAAGGGATCCAAGATCCAAATCTTTAGCGACCTCTCACCTATTACTCTAGCTAGAAGGAGAAATCTTCACCCTCTAACCCTACATCTTCAATTCCATAAAGTAATGTATCGATGGGGTTTCCCCTTTCTGCATAATATACTCCTTACATGATCTGCAGGAGAGTGACACCTTTCTGCGCAACTTGGGTATACTACCCCTCCCTGACGAAGACCCTCCGCCTCTCCCAAGTACTCCTAAACCACTGATGGCTCTGAGTCGCATTTGGACCCCGGTGAGTCAGAAACCATCGAAGTCAAATTTCACACCCCAGAAGCGCCATGCCTCAAGATTTCCAACCTGAATGCCCTTTCCACTGACTGAGGCTGAGTATACCTTTTTATTTGACCCCCAGTCACTGTGTTTTTTGAGTGGTCAACAACCCTTTAGTGGGTTCATACACCCCCTGGCCCGGGGGGTGCAGGGCTTGTTATACTCAGCTACCCTGGTTTAACGGTTTGTTAATAGTTCATTTTTTGTTTTTGGATTCCGGGCAATTTTTACTTCAGAGAGTGGTGGGAGACCCCCCCGGTCCCTATGTTCGGAAGTCCCCATGCTCCCCCTCCTTACCCACGGCTCAGACCTGGGCTTCCTGGTGGCTTCCAGGTTTCTACTTGGTGGACATTGAGACTTTTTTTTTCATTTTGACTTTTATTTTTATTTTTTCTTCTTCTTCATTTTGTTTTTTTACTCAGGTTCCCTTTTTTCTTAACATGGGCTGCTAATCTTCATAGAATCAATAACACTCAGTCACTTTGCTACCACTGTTGCACACGTTCTTATGATACTTGATATGTATTTCTTTTACAGTGTACCATGGAAATCCTCCCCTATTGTATGTTATGTTTAAGTATTTAATGCTTTTTCTTTTGACTAAGTTGTTATGGCACTGACATTCCTGATGTATAATGTTAAAGGTTTAAACTCTATTCAAAAAAGATGGATGGCTTTGAAGGAGTTTAAAAGCAGACATAATCCTAGTTCAGGAGACTCATTTCCACCCTGGAGGATCCCTCAACTTTGCTAGCAAGCACTTCCTGACATCTTTTCTGGTTTCTGATCCGTCTGGAAAGGCAGGCATAACTATTTTGATTAACCTATTTTGCCCTCTACGAGTTAAGTCTTCCCACCTGGACCCCCAGGGCAGATTTATTATTCTGAAATGTTCATTTCTCACCCAATCCCTCACTATTGTTAATGTCTATGCTCCCAACTCTGGTCAGATTAGCTTTCTATCCTCTATGTTTGACACTCTAGACAAATTCTCCCAACCCTTTATGGTGATCAGAGGGGAATTTAATGTGACTATGTCCCCTGACAAGGATAGACGTTAGATAGATGTTTCCATCAACTTCACCTTACAAAACTAACCGCCTCTCT
The DNA here is from genome assembly GCF_042186555.1 of Aquarana catesbeiana. Classification (NCBI taxonomy): domain Eukaryota; kingdom Metazoa; phylum Chordata; class Amphibia; order Anura; family Ranidae; genus Aquarana; species Aquarana catesbeiana. Next base: position 389,281,972 of record NC_133327.1, read on the forward strand.
AAATCATTTCGTAAACTAATAAGAGCTAAAAATCTCTTGGACATTTGGAGGATTAAACACCCCACCCACAAACAATTCACATTTTATTCACACCCCCACAAACTCTATTCTAGACTGGATCACTTTTTTAGTTCTACACCTCTCCTGACATCAACGGTTTCTTCTGAAATCAACCCTGTAACATGGTCAGATCATTCCTCCGTCCATCTTGACATTCACCTCTCCTCTGCTTCCCCTAAAACCTGTCACTGGCGACTCAATGAGACATTTCTTCGCACCCCTGAACTTAAAGACCTCCTATCTAATGGACTAAAGAAATATTTTCAACTTAACGTAGGCACAGTCTCGGAGCCCTCCACTCTGTGGGAGGCGCATAAAGCCATCTTTCGGGGGCCCTGTATAGCTATAGGTTCCCGTCTAAAAAAAGACTCAGCATTCCAATACTTGTCTATCATGTCTAAACTCCGATCAGCTGAGAAACTATTGTTAACCTCCCCCACGGTGGCTGGACTCCGGACTGTGGTGTCATTACGAAACCAACTTAGATCCCTGACGATGAGCAAAATTGATAAATCCCTTCTATGGTCCAAGCAGAAATTCTACGAATATTCAAATAAACCTCGTCCCTTTCAATCCTCCCCTGACTTTCTCAAATGAACTGACAGAACTCCCACCTATTGCCCCTTTACTATGTCTGAACTTTTTGGAGAATTTTATCAACAACTATTTAACTGTTCAGACAGATCCTAACTATAGTTTCACACAAGAGAAATTTTATCTATTCTTTGAACACCTATAGCTACCCAAACTTTCACCCAAACACCTTACATCCCTGAATTCGGCAGTTACGCCCAAAGAGTTGGAAGAGGTAGTTAAACATCTTCCCACCCAGAAATCCCCTGGCCCGGATGGTCTACCTTATTCTTATTACCGATTCTAAGCCCCATATGATTTCGCTATTTGCTTTGCTATTCAAAGGGACTATACCACACCCTTAATTTCTTCATGCCCATATTTCCGTGATCCCAAAACCTGGCAAAGATCCCTCCCTCCCTGATAACTATAGGCCCATTGCATTACTTAATTCAGACTACAAGATATTCACAAAAGTGCTGGCTAATAGACTATCCCATATAATCCCTAGACTTATACATAAGGATCAGGTAGGCTTTGTACGAGCCAGACATGCAGGGGACAATACGAGATGTACAGTTGACCTCATAGATCTATTAAACAAGACATCCCGTCCAGCCCTAGTCTTAAATCTTGATGCACAAAAAGCCTTCGACCGGCTTAGCTGGCCATATCTGTTTGCTACCCTCTCCAACTATGGATTTGAAGGTCCTTTCATAGCAGCCCTATTCCTGTCCTTTATCCCAAATTCAACTAGCTTCTTACTTATCGTCATCTTTCTCATTAAGTAATGGAACCAGACAAGGATGCCCTTTATCCCCCCTCCTTTTCATTCTTTGTCTGGAACCCCTAGCTGCAGCCATTCGCATCCACCCTGATATACGGGGAGTTCTGCTACCCCAAAAAGAGTATAAGCTGTCCTTGTTCTTTTATCTGACCCTCTTCATTTACTTTTATCTCCCCTGAACTATATAGCATAAGTCTAGATTTTCCTTATATTGGTAGCGATGTGACTGCTTTTTTTAAAAAAAAAAAGAAAAATCTTTTTTCAGATATGATATATGTTGTATACAAAACTTGAATGTTTCTACACATGTTTTTGTTTGTATGGAATTTTTTTTCAATAAAAACCACAATTTAAAAAAAAAAGAAAATAATAATAAAAATAAATTTCGTAAGATTTGGCAACCATGGGTCAAACATTATTTACCGACTGACTTTGACCAGTCGTTATTGTTACCTTGCTGAGTTTACTCTTTTTTCTTTCATTGTCATCCATTAGGCATATGCACTGCCCGGGTGGGGGCCGCACCACCACCACAAGAGACTTTCTTTCTTTCTTTCTTTCTTTCTTTCTTTCTTTCTTTCTTTCTTTCTTTCTTTCTTTCTTTCTTTCTTTCTTTCTTTCTTTCTTTCTTTCTTTCTTTCTTTCTTTCTTTCTTTCTTTCTTTTCTCTTAGCATCCTGTTATTATTCTTTCTTTTATTTCTCCACATACTGACTTACTAACATTAGCTAGAGGTGAATGATACTTACTTTACATTTTTTTTATCTCATATGTAAATTGGAACATGTGTTGTTCGCCTCTGGTTCTAGTAATAGTATCTTTCTCTTGTTTCTACTTTCTTACTTTCGTCCTTTCTTTTCCTTTTTATTTTCATCCTATTATCCTCATACATGAGGTCATTTACCATTATTGAAATTTCAGTCATACATTGTTCATTTTCCTTACGCTATCACCTCTTCTGTATATACTTTATTTACTCTATACAGGAAGAAAACACAAGTTGTTGTTTTTTATACCTTGACCACTCTAAGATTCGTCAAACTCTCCCTATATTCTGTAAATTGTTAATTCATTGTCTTATGATCATGCCCCCATCTGTCCACAGTTTGATCCCATTTGAGGTGGTCGGGTGGTCCAGAGGCATGGCTTAATTGATACGCAGATACCGTAATTGAGGGAATTCTGTTTTTGTATTAATTTCTATTTTTACTTCTTAGGATCTTATACTCTCTATTGAATGGATCGAGTTTATTCCTGATTCTTTTTTCAACTTCTTTTGTATGTATTTAAGTTCTTTCTTGTATTATTTAAAAGAGATTGTATCTTCAAATGTATGACATTGTTTCTTAATTTTCAAATCTTATGTACATGTCAATATACTGTTATATTCTCCTTTTTTATTGTAAATCTCAAAAAACATATTGAGTGAGACATTTTGTAGTCATTATCTTGCTTTGAAAAATTGGGATAGGGGTAAGTGGCGCTACCTCTATTGGGGTACCTATTGTGATAAATTTGTGCTATTTTGTGCAAAATGAGAAAAAATACTCAACAAGGAAACCTTTAGTTAGTGAGTATGCTCCTAAGAGCCTATAAACTAACTATGCCGTGCTAGTGTGTATAAACCAAAGGATGTTCATATATATAACTGAGGTGAGTATACCTTCCAAATAAGTGCAGCATATAATAGAAGCAGATATATAACACACACCCCCACCTATTGCATGAAACGGAATCTATCCAGTAGAAATCCCCTCTGCAAGTGGTGTAATGAAAAAATTATTAATCAATACATACAGGGTGAAAACTCATAAAACCAAAAACATAGGTTAAACCCCTCATCCATCCAGCTCCAAACTAGAGATGATGAGAGGTGTAATAGATCTAAAATTCATTCACCATATGTTATAAACATGAATAGTTAGTGTAAATAAATAAATAAAAGTCTGAAAAATGTGAAAAAATCTGGAAACCCACATATGAAAAAATATAGTTCCAGTAAAAAAATATAGTATTCCAGCAATGTTCTTATGATTAGTGACTTTCGTGAGAGCAAAAAAATTATATGTGTTCCAGCAGTGTTCTTATGATTAGTGACTTTCGTGAAAGAAAACAGCTGATATCCAGTGACTTCCGGTGCTCCCCCTCAAGGATCCCCACTCACCAGCTCCCTGCACCCCTGCAGGGGTAATAGGCGTGTAGTATCAGGCCATGGAGTGGCGTCCTAAATTCCAGTAGGGCTGTTCCTGGGTGCTCCCGCTCCAGACATAAAACCCGTCCGCAATATGGTCATCCACATAGGAAAGGAAACAGGGCTCCCGTAGTGTATTACGTTTAAAATTACTTTATTAAAAAGTTAATTAACCCAAAACATCAGGCTAAATAAAATAAAATAACTAAAAAGTCCAAGCTCCTTATAGGAAGGAAGCCAAATAATCACACTGCGTATAAGTGGCGTACACTGAGAGAGCTCGTGGATCCCAAAGCCATCAGCTGAGCGGCGTGCACCTCAGCTGCGTTCCACACTCTCTCCGACTTCCACGTGTGACGTAATCGCGTAGCTCCGCCTTACGCGTTTCGTCATCGACGTTGTCAAAGGCGTAGCTAGCGTACCTCATACTCTACTATATGTAGGCAAGCGGGCATACTGAGTTCCGACATTGCTCCTCCCATGGGCGGAATTTTGTTGCAGATCACAGGAGAAACAGTAAATTATATCCAGATCACAGGATATCTCCTGTGATCTGGATATATATTTTACATAGGACTCTGCTTATGATATCTTTAACCCCCTTTCGGAAGATATATATATGGTCCCCCATTTGCTACAAACCCGATAAGGGTACATGGGGGACCCTATATATAATATATATAGTTTTATATATATATACACATGTTTTCTGAGGTCCTATTCCACTGAGATCTATTTCCTCAAAATATAAAAGTTCCCTACATATATAATGGTGATATATGGTAATACCAATTCCTTAGTCCAGTGTATGAAGTCCATTATCTGAATCGGGGGATGGTAAAATTATGAGGGCGGAGTGCAAGAGTATATCTATTAATATGGCCACCTTGCAAATATACCCCATATTAACCATGTTAATGACACAATATTACTAATAAGGATATGGAGCAGTAATACATAAACTTCACCCATAGGAGTCCTACCCTAGGTTTTTTTTTTCTATCGGTCTCCCCTATGATTTTGTAATCCAAGCCTTGGACTAAAGAAATGGTATCCCCGAATTAATAGTTTAAATTGGTTGACATGTCTGCCCCTTATGATGGCAAGCGGGGATATAAGGTTTCATATTTTATATAATGCTTGGAACAACCCCCTAGTCCACATTGATTCAACCCGATAGGAAAGGATTTTTAATATATGCAACAAAATTCCACCCATGGGAGGAGTAATTGCGGAACTCAGTATGCCCGTTTGCCTACATATAGTAGAGTATGAGGTACGCTAGCTACGCCTTTGACAACGTCGATGACGAAACGCGTAAGGTGGAGCTACGCGATTACGTCACACGCGGAAGTCGGAGAGAGTGTGGAACGCAGCTGAGGCGCACGCTGCTCAGCTGATGGCTTTGGGATCCACAAGCTCTCTCAGTTTACGCCACTTATACGCAGTGTGATTGTTTGGCTTCCTTCCTATAAGGAGCTTGGACTTTTTAGTTATTTTATTTTATTTAGCCTGATGTTTTGGGTTAATTAACTTTTTAAGTAATTTTAAACGTAATACACTACGGGAGCCCTGTTTCCTTTCCTATGTGGATGACCATATTGCGGACGGGTTTTATGTCTGGAGCGGGAGCACCCAGGAACAGCCCTACTGGAATTTAGGACGCCACTCCACGGCCTGATACTACACGCCTATTACTCCTGCAGGGGTGCAGGGAGCTGGTGAGTGGGGATCCTTGAGGGGGAGCACTGGAAGTCACTGGATATCAGCTGTTTTCTTTCACGAAAGTCACTAATCATAAGAACACTGCTGGAACACATATATTTTTTTGCTCTCACGAAAGTCACTAATCATAAGAACATTGCTGGAACACTATATTTTTTTACTGGAACTATATTTTTTCATATGTGGGTTTCCAGATTTTTTCACATTTTTCAGACTTTTATTTATTTATTTACACTAACTATTCATGTTTATAACATATGGTGAATGAATTTTTGGATCTATTACACCTCTCATCATCTCTAATTTGGAGCTGGATGGATGAGGGGTTTAACCTATGTTTTTGGTTTTATGAGTTTTCACCCTGTATGTATTGATTAATAATTTTTTCATTACAACACTTGCAGAGGGGATTTCTACTGGATAGATTCCGTTTCATGCAATAGGTGGGGGTGTGTGTTATATATCTGCTTCTATTATATGCTGCACTTATTTGGAAGGTATACTCACCTCAGTTATATATATGAACATCCTTTGGTTTATACACACTAGCATGGCATAGTTAGTTTATAGGCTCTTAGGAGCATACTCACTAACCAAAGGTTTCCTTGTTGAGTAGTTTTTCTTATTTTGCACAAAATAGCACAAATTTATCACAATAGGTACCCCAATAGAGGTAGCGCCACTTACCCCTATCCCAATTTTTCTATTACTATAAGTCACCCCCCAGGGGGGGTTGCCTAAGGGGAGGCTGCACACCTGAGTCCGTGAGCGCAGAAACCCTTTCTTACCTATTATCTTGCTTTGCTTCTTCAAGGTTTTAATTTTAAAGTTAGATCTGGGGATAGAATCTTTTTTGGTTGCATGGCCATCACCTGGTGTAAAACAAACATTCAGATTGGAAATTCAATGTAAAGTCACAATTTGTAATGGGCATAACTGTTCCAGGTCAATGAGTCACAAAGTAATACAATTGGAACAGTAAGATGGCGGTGACGACCTTCACATTTTCTCACAACACATTTTCTTTTGAGATAGCAATTCTCAATTTTTATGTTGTAGATGTGATTCTTTTTATGCATGCTCACATGTAAAAATAAATTGCCTTTCACATTAGGGTTCATGTTTACTTACTTTTTCCTTTGTTTCAATGTCCAGCACAAGGAACAAAGAACTTTATTTGCACAATACACAAATCATTTTTCCTTGATGAATTTGAACAGATTTTAAAGCAAGAATCTATACTTAAACTGACAACTGAGTGAAATAAACACTTGTATTAAAAAGGTATAAACACATTAATTAAAAGATGCTAAAAGTATTGAAGACCTACTTCCTTTGTTAGCCATCCTGTGGGAATTATGCTATGCAGACTGTAATTCTCAAAAAGAAAAGTTAATCTATAAATTATTTGGAAAGAGTTGTTTATCTAGTCAAAAATATATAAGGATATTTGGGTTTTTGGATGTTTTTGTTTAGTCTCTCCACTAATTAGAGATCTCTAAGCTCTTGGAGGTACTTATGTAGTCTACCAGTTTCAGGAGCAAAGCATTAAATATCTTAAACTCAATAAGTGTGTAAGTAGCCCCCATACTTTGAATGCGCCTGAACAAAACACATTTTATTCCTATAGAATCTGTTGGAATTCAACATGAATTAATATCAGGTTTCTGGATTTTGTACATATATTTCCTTATTCCCAAGAGAAGCCAGACTCCCATGGTTTTTGAAAGAATGAGATTTTCACACTTCCTGGGGGACAGGATGCCCCCCCCGGTTGGAATGTAGCCTGTTAAGCTTCTAGCTGCGCATGACAATGCTGGCTCCGATACAGGAGATCAAGGACCCAGATATCTGTGAAAGTTGACTCCGGTCGGATAATGGCAGTTCATGGACAAACACTGCCCCCAGAGGCCAGTTATGGCAAGACGGTCCGTGATATAACCTGTTGAGGAAACGCTCCAGAGATACTGTGATTCGTCCAAAGGCAAAGTTGGGCAGGCAATGGGAGGGGGTTTGGATGAGGTGTGTTTGTGAAAAGGGAATGTTTGCAAGCAGAGCTCCCTCTTTCAACACCTGGAGACCAGCCGATAGGATGTGTTAAGTATAAGTCTTGTATTGTGTTCTGATTGTAAGCTTTGTAACATTGCAATTTCTTGTAATACCTTTATGTTAGTTTTTTTCCTAATTCCGCTGTTTTAGTACATTCCTATTTTATTGGGAAATAAATGTAACTTGTTTACTAAGCAGAGGTGTTTGTTATATCATTGTGTTTATCACACTCTTACAGATTAGCAACTATAGGGATTAGACAAATTAACACAAGTATTCAATAGTTATATAGGATATATTAGATTGTACAATATTGCACTGATTATATCAGAATCCCTTTCTGCTTGAAAAACATAAAGAGAAGAATTTATTTGGTTGCCAAACATAGCGAGAAGGATCTATTTTAGGACATTTAATTTTATGATAGATTCCACGCTTAGGATAGCGTGGGTTGCAGCCCCCCTATTGGGTTCCCAAAGGAACTTACAAGAGCAGATATAAAAGATGGGGTAATTGGCGCTACCCTATGGAGCACTAAATGGTTGTTAAGGAGTAGTATAATGGGCTACAACTCCCTTAGACCCAAGTAGAAGTGTATGTACCCCCACATTTAAGTGTAATATACAAAGTGAGCTTGTAAAAAATGTATCAAATCATACCCAAATAATTGTAAGAAATAAATAAGTATAGAGTACCTGAAAGGTGAGTATGTGTTAGAGTGTGTCTAGGTGGGGCTAGGTTGCACCTCAGATTGCTAGTTAATGAGACATATACGCTCCCTCACCTAACCAACCTTGTGACCCAGCCCATAACCATACGATATCTCAAATCGTTAAAAGTAATGTGATAAGTGAATAATAGGAATATAATAAAGTGCAGAAATAATCCACACGTAACCATACAACCGCTAAAAGTATAAGCACACCCTTATTAATAAAGTGCAAATATAGTCCACAGCTGATACATAAAAATAATAAGTGATCAATATAAAAGTCCAAGTCCCTATTTAAAAGTGAAAAATATATATATAAAAAAGAAAACAAAAAATGTGGCCCCAAAATGTCCAGTATTGCATATATCAAGTGACTTCAGTGCACAGCAGGTAATGTGACTTGTGGTGCTCCCCCACTGAGTCCCCACTCACCAGACATAGTTACCCCTACAGGAGTAGTAAGCATAGAGTGGGTGACTTGAATGGGCCTCCTCCTTGGTAAACTGTGTTATGCCATCTGTTCCTCCGTCAGGCTTGTCCACCTGTTCATTCAAACTCTGGAGTGTGCTCCAATCAGGGCTTCCCAGATCGCTCCACAGCAGCAAGCGGCAAGGTCCTCACAGGAAAAAACAAGGGGCTCCCATAGTGCAGTATTTAAAATTGAATTTTATTTAAAAAATAAAGTAAAAACATTTGTTTCCCATCGCTGGTAGGCAAGAGCAAGAAAGCGCATTGATTTAGGTAAGCAAAGAGCCGGTCCGTGGCATGCGTACCATCTGCGTTCCAAGCTCTATTTTTCCAGGTGTGACGTAAGAGCGTGGCTCCGCCTTACGTGTTTCGTCACTGGATGTTCTCAAAGGCGGTAATCTTAGGTCAATCTTAGGTGCAACCTAGCCCCACATTCTGACAACAAAATTCATGGATTTTTTCCGATGGATGTTGGCTCAAACTTGTTTTGCATACACATGGTCACACAAAGTTTTCGGAATTTCCGATCGCCAAGAACGCGGTGACATACACCACATACGACGAGACTAGAAAAGGCCAGTTCAGAACCAAGCGCGGCACCCTTTGGGCTCCTTTGCTAATCTCGTGTTAGTAAAAGTTTGGTGAGAGATGATTCGCGCTTTTTCAGACTTTTTGTTTTCAGATCGTTTTCTGTCGTTCATTTTGTGCTTGTGGGTTTGTATCTGCTGTTCAGTGCGTGCAGTCAGTTCGTATTGGAATTTTCTGTATGATCTCGTCCGCTCGTTGCTGTTTTTCAGGTTGCTCTTCACAGGCCTTGCTGTTCTTCAGTGCGTTCTGTTACTTTGTTCTGAGCAGCCGACCGTTTTCTAGCCATGTTGCGTATACCTACTCCTCGTAGAGTTCGTGCTGTGCGGGGGCTTGGTGTTGGGGTCCTTACCTTGACACAAGTCCAGTCCATAAACAGGGTGGGGAGGAGTTCATGGACCAAGAATTGGTTGCTCCAGCGTGACCAGTTCTGTCATATGTCTTTGCTCTGTGAGATCCATGAGAATAATCCTGATGATTTCAGGAACTTTCTCTGGATGACGGACCCCGTATTTCACCGTTTGTTGGCTTTGCTGACCCCCTATATTAGTAGGCAGGATACCTGCATTAGGCAAGCCATCACTCCGGAGCAGAGGCTCGTCGCCACCCTGCAGTACTTGGCGAAGGGAGAAGCCTGCAGGACCTCAAGTTCTCGACAGGCATCTCCCCCCAGGCTCTGGGGATCATTATCCCAAAGACTTGTTCTGCCATCATCCAGGTCCTGCAGAAGGAGAATATTAAGGTAAGATTTATCCCTTAACATTACATTTTATTGTATTTAATGTTTGATAATATATTGTATTTATTTCCTCATTCCCTAATTACCATGATTATAATATGCTGTGAATGTCCCCTTTGTCCTCATGCATGCTGGATTTTTATGTAATTATTCTTTTGTCCTTCATACATATTTGCCTTCACTTACCTCCCCAGCATGGTCTCCTGGCCCTATATTCACCTCATGTAGTCACTTAACAATGTATTTTGTCAGCTCCATAGTAGTGCTTTACCCTAAATACCCCCTAAAATGTGTAAAAATGTGATTTGTGCTTTAAATTCAGGCAGAGTGCCAGAGGCTTTATTTTTTGGGTCCCCAAATCATTTGGAACCCTCCCTCCCCCCAACTGCTAAGTCAGCTGATACCAATTCTCTATCTATCCTCAATCCTCTATCTGCTGACTTTGCCAAACCCATACAACTATATCCATCTCTTTTGTGGTCAGATGTATGGATGAATTCCCCAAAGCATGTAGTGCAAGGGCCTGCCTGTATACTTTCAAATGGTACTGTTTCAAGTTTTCGTATACTATTATTTTCTTGATAGGTAATAGCAGAATGTCCAAATGTGCTAAAATGTGTACAGTGTGTATTTATATCTTTGTATTATGACACTTCTTACCTGTCCAGTGGGCTGTCTAGTGTAAGTAAGGAGGGGCTGGCCAGAGTAATACACATTATTTAGGCATTCATCTCTCATTGAAGTGGAGAGGGTTACCTGTCCAAGAGCTCACCCCCCTAAAATGTTAGAAATGGCTCATGAGAGGGTGGTATTTTTTTTTCTTGTTTGACTCCACAGTTTCCTTCCAACCCACAGGAATGGCAGACTGTGGCCTCCCACTTTGCCCAGCAGTGGGACATTCCTAACTGTGGAGGGGCAATTGATGGGAAACACATCCACATCATCCCACCACCCAACTCGGGGTCATACTAATATAATTATAAGGGGTTCAATAGTATTGTGATGTTGGCGGTGGTGTTGGATACTTATGAGTTCCTGTATGTGGACGTGGGGAAGAATGGCCGGATGTCCGATGGTGGAGTCATCGCCCAGACGGAGTTCTACAGGCGTCTCCAGAATGGCAGCTTGGACTTGCCACCTCCAGAAGACAATGTGGGAGGACTCCCATTTATCTTCATTGCTGATGAAGCGTTTGCGCTGGGGGACCATCTTATGCGGCCATTCCCGATGAGGACCCTCACCCCGGGCCAGAGGGTTTTTAATTACTGGCTGGCCAGAGCCAGAAGAGTGGTGGAGAACATGTTTGGAATCATGGCCAGCCGGTTCCACCTATTTCTTACACCCATACACATGGCGGAGTACAAATTGAATCATATTATCCTGGCGTGCTGTGTTCTACACAACTATTTACGGCAAAATTCTGCCAACTATGCTGGCTCAGTTGGGCCTGAGGCCAGAATTCATAATGAACCAACCCTGACGGCGCTTGAAAGTTCCCGTCCTGGCTTGCCCCCCCCTGAGTGCCCGTGAGGTCCGTCTAAGACACCTTGATTACTTTGCGGGCAGGGGGGCCATCAATATGCCAGACAATGTCCGAAACATTTTTAAAATAAAAAAATCATTTGAACTACTAAAATCTTTGGTGACATTTACTGCTTGTGTTTCTTTTAACTGACCCTGACAGAAATGTGGTGAGTCCTGAAAATGGCGTGATTGTGTAACATTACAAAGCACTGTTGGGTGTTATTTACTAAAGGCAAAGACACTTTGCACTACAAGTGCAGCTGAAACTGCACTTGTAGTGCAAAGTGAATTTTCCCTTAGGAAATAACCCCCATTGTCACAGAAAACACCAATTTGAGCACAACAAAATTTTTGGAGCGTTCAAACAATAATCCACACATTCTTGAGTATCAATCTTTTTAATACAATCACATGTGCATTTATAAAAGGTTTTTAAAACAAACCAACATGTTTGTTGTATAACAATTTTTGGGGTCACATTACTAAAAGTAGAAATGTCCATTTAAGATAAAACAGGCATGTTTAAAAGCAACAAGAAAGACACAAATCTTGAACTTACAAAGTTCAACTTTTCAAGAAATTGAAGGCAATTTCAGACATGAGTATTTCTAAACTGTGTTTGATATTGCATTCAGATGGGGTGAAGTCACCCCTGGAAAAGCCAAATTTTGAAGATGCACACAAATTGGTAAATGTCAACTTGTGCTAACTGCCATCACTGGGGATCAAGGGATGTGTTTTGGGGGTGCAACCCCTTCCTCCCATCTACTTTGTTATTGAGGAAGGGGTTGCACCCCCAAAACGCGTCCATTGATCTCCCATGATGGCAGATAGCACATGTTGACACACTGTGTGCATCTTTAAAATTTGGCTTTTCGAGAATATGTCAAAAAATGTTTGAAATTTTTAGAGCCCAAAAAGCACAAAAAAGGGATGGGATTTGGAGGGGTTTTAAACTCTCCCTAAAACATCAATGATGTTCTTCATTTTTTTTGAACATCATTGATGTTTTTCTGGATGTTTTCCAAGTCCCTATTACACCCCATGATCTCCCCGATCAGGATCTGTGCACTTTCAGAGGTGAAATGATCTGGATCCATAACATCACGATCACCTAAAAAGATAGAAACAAAAACAGACCATGTATTATAAATATGCCGGCATCCATCTCTTACCTGAGCCTGTGGTCGCAGACACTCATCTGTTGTGGTGACAATTTCCACCACATCTCCTTCCTCCTCCTCCTCCTGTTGTGTTTGGTGGGTCTCCACTTCTTCCTGAGGTGGGGGGTCTGTTGTCTCCTCAGATGAGGGGTGTCCTCCGAGTCTTTTATCCCCTATGTATAAAAAAATAGGTATGCTTAGTACACAGATATTTGATGGCAGAAATAGGAATTTGAAACATTGCTTGGAAGTGGGGTACAATTGTCTATTTTGGCAGAGTTCCAAGATTAAGAAATGTTTTTGTCCTTTGTCAAGCTTGAATATTTACCTGTTTTTTACAAGCTTCACAGATGGAGTCACCCCTATAGTATACACTGGAGCACCTGTGTGGGACCCCCTAATAAAAAGGGTGTTCTTGTGTCCCACACTAGTGCTCCAGTGTCCAGATGTGAAAACTGCTGCTGAGTGTCCTCTCCTTACCCAGAATCTAGTTTGCATTTCATTCTAGTTACAAACCCATCTACACAACCAAATTATTTTAAGAGAAGTAGGCCATAAAAAATCTATTCAAATGCATATGGCCAAAAAAATTGTGTTTTCTAGGCTGAACGAGCAATGTTTCATACGAACGTATGCCCATGAACATGAAAGTTGCCATTTTAAACTGTACAACAGTTAAGAAAAGCATATGGAGCAGCACAAACATAATAAAAATAAAAAATAGGAACACAGCACAACTAATTATTTTTTGCAGCACTCTCCCGATCCTTCTGTACTGCTCGTGCTCCCTTAATTTCAGGTCCGACCACACTTCCTGAGCTGATCCTTGGATCGTCATACTCCAAAATTCCAGTGCAGACTCTTGACTACTTTCGCCATGATCTTGGCCTTTCTGACATTGGGGTTGGGGTAAGGTCCATACTTTCCGTCATAGTCGGCCTTCTTCAGGATGTCCACCATCTCCAACATCTCCCCAAAGGCCATATTTGATGCCTGAAATCTTCTCCTTCGGGATCGGGACGTTTCAGGCTCCGGGCTTTCCTCCTCCTCATTGCTGTAATTAGCACGCACCTGCTGTGCCTCCACCATGTGCTCTTCCCCCACTGTGCCGAACGAGAAGGGGCGGGGAATAGACTAGAAAGTATGTCAGGGGCAGGCGGAGTTTCACACATGCGCAGTGTATATAAAGCGTAACACGCGTGCATAGTACGTACAATCTGTATGCGGAGGAAGGAGTATCGGAGGCGCCGATCGTGATAACGAAGGTAAGATCTAAACTTGGGCCTATACTGCTTCTAGATTGAGGCCTATATTGTAACAAGATTAGGAGGGTTTTGCCTGACATTAGGGTTTGTCTTGTCTTGTGTCTTGCAGATAAAATGGATGCCTTCAATGACCACAACTTCCTCCCCCTGTTCATAGACAAGTACAGGGAGCTGCCTTGTCTGTGGCAGGTGAAACATCCACATTATAATCATAAACAAAAAAAGCAGACAGCGCTGGAGAAACTGCTGGAGTTGGTGAAGCCGGCGGTCCCCACGGCAACCATCCCCTATTTAAAAGCCAAAATTGGTGACCTAAGGAGCACTTATCTTAGGGAGTGCAAGAAATTCACAGATTCCCAGAGATCCAGAGCTGCAGCAGATGACGTTTATGTTCCCAGGCTGTGGTACTATGAGAGACTGCAATTTCTGTCAGACCAGAATGAAGTCAGGGAATCCCTCTCAACCCTTCCTTCCACTCTTCCTTCCACCCCAGCTGAGGCTTCCAATGTCCAACCTGGGACTTCCAGCCAGGAAAAAGTAGAGGAGCCCAGCTGGAGCCAGGTATAGCATTCTTCTACAGATTTCTGGTCAATAAATAAATGATGTTTACTAAATATTATTATTGATCACTAATTGCTGATTTAATAAAGTGTTTTACATATCAATAGATACAGTAGTTTTATAAAATATTCGGGACAAGAATGAAAAATGCTGGGCTCAGAATGATAGTCTGTTATATTTGTTAACATTCAATTTGCTACAATCATGAGGTGAAAATTGTGTGTGATTGATGAATAAAAAACTAAAACTATGTCCCTTTTTCATACACAGGAAGACCTCAGCCAAGACGAGGCTGTGGAATGTGCCACACAGGAGGAGGCTGTGGAATGTGGCAGCCAGGAGGAGGCAGGGATTAGTGGTAGCCAGGAGAAGCCTGGGCCCAGTAGGAGCCTGACAGAATCGCAGGTTCCTCCCCTCCGCCTTCCAAACAAAAGACCCAGGAAGGGGAGTCACGTGCAGGATTCAGGTATCAGGCTGATTCAGGAGGCTTCTGCGTCCCTCAGAGCCACCCCCACTCCTGAAGAGGCCTTTGCCTGCATGGCTGCCACAAAACTGCAGGGCATGCAGGAGGGCCAATGCCTCCTGTGTGAGGACCTTCTTTATAAAGTCTTAACTAAGGGGGTGAGGGGCGAAATCACACCCAATACCCTCCTGAGTGAGTTGGACCATCCTCCTCCTCCTCCTCCTTCTGCCACAACTCCACCACCACAGCCACAGCATGGAAGGAAGCGTGGAAGGAAGACCAGAGAGTGATGACCTGGGTTCAGTCTGGTCTCACAAAAGATGCAGGCTCTTGTATGACCACAGCCTGGGGACACAGATGTCATCTGCTGCTGTTCATGATCTCTGGGACTTCTGGACCAGACTGCACTCCCTTAGATATGGACTCCTCAGGCCACCAATTTTGAAATAATTAATGTGTGCCCTGGGGGCCAAAGGCTTCACCAATTTCTGCTGTTTCTCCAGCGTTGCCTCCCTCTTTGTTTGGTTCTGAGCCCTTAATAAAGGAATTTTTGTTTCAATTATACTCGCCTATGTGTGTTTTCCTTCAAAAAGGACAGTTTGTTTGTGAGGAGGCAGGTACATTTCAAAAATACAATGTGAAATTAACAAGAGACACCAACAACAACCAATCTCCTTGAGATCAAAGATTAAATAATACCAGATAATAATGATGTTGTGGTAACTTGACACAAAACACACACAAAAATATTCAGGATCTAAAATTAAAAAAAAAAAAATTAACAACAAGATCAGGCTTGAAAACAATACAAACCAAAAAAATATATATATTTTTTTTTCTGATGTGACAAATCTAAATATATTGATGAAATCACGATAAATAATAAAGAAAGAAGTTTGTGAGAAGTCTGTGTGAATATGAGCAGCAAAAATAATTCATTCTTCTAGCATTATAAAGAAGAACAGAGTGCGCTGTATTAAACAATTTTAAACATTGCAGCCTGACGAAAGTGCTATATTCATTTTGAACGCTAATTTTACCAGACCAGGCTGTTTCGTCTCGAAATTTCTTTTGAGCATGCGTGGTACTTTGTGCGTCGGAATTGGCCACGCACGGTCAGAATTGACGCGATCGGATTTTGTTGTCAGAAAATTTTATAGCCTGCTCTCAAACTTTGTGTGTCAGAAAATCCAATGGAAAATGTCCGATGGAGCCCACACACGGTCGGAAATTTCTGACAACAAGCTCCGATCACACATTTTCCGTTGGAAAGTCTGACTGTATGTACGGGGCATAACACATACTCAACTTTCAGGTACTCTATACTTATTTATTTCTTACAATTATTTGGGTATGATTTGATACATTTTTTACAAGCTCACTGTAAAATGTAGAGAAAGCGAAAACTGCTTCTCTTCTCACAGACACGTGTTATGTCAACAGTGTCTTATGCCGCGTACACACGAGCGGACTTTCTATCCTACTTGGTCCGGCACACTTTCCGACGGACTTTGTCCGCCAGGTGCGCCGGACTTTAAAACGGACGGACTTGCCCACACACGCCGGGACTTTCCGGCGGGCTAAGTCCGCCCGTCTTTCCGACGGACTTTCGCCGGAGTTCCGGCGGACTTTCAGAATGAACGGACTTGCCCACACACGGACAAGTCCGTTCATTTTGAACGTGACTCAGGTGCGACGGGACTAGAAAAGGATGTCAATCTTGCCGCTTTTATCGGCGAGATTGACACCTTACTAGCCCCGTCGCGGGGCATACCAGGCCCTTAGGTCTGGTATGGATTATAAAGGGGAACCCCGCTACGCCGAAAAAACGGCGTGGGGTCCCCCTAAAATCCATACCAGACCCCGATCCGAGCACGCAGCCTGGCCGGTCAGGAAAGGGGGTGGGGACGAGCGAGCGCCCCCCCCCTCCTGAACCGTACCAGGCCGCATGCCCTCAACATGGGGGGTGGGTGCTTTGGGGGAGGGGGGCACCCTGCGCCCCCCCCCCAAAGCACCTTGTCCCCATGTTGATGAGGACAAGGGCCTCTTCCCGACAACCCTGGCCGTTGGTTGTCGGGGTCTGCGGGCGGGGGCTTATCGGAATCTGGGAGCCCCCTTTAATAAGGGGGCCCCCAGATCCCGGCCCCCCACCCTATGTAAATGAGTATGGGGTACATGGTACCCCTACCCATTTACCTAGGAAAAAAGTGTAAGTAATAAAACACACTACACAGGTTTTTAAAATATTTTATTAAACAGCTCCGGGGGGGGGGATCTTCCTCCGGCTTCGGGGGTCTTCTTCCGGCTTCGGGGGTCCCTCCGCTTCATCTTCTCCCGGCGTCCGGTTGGTTCTTCTCCGCTCTCCGGCCTCTTCTCCCGGTGTCGCAGGTCTTCGGCCGGCCCCTCCGCTGTCTTCATGTAGCTCTATTGCGAGCGGAGGTCCGGACTTCTGGGCTTCTTGGCTTCTTGGCTTCTCTTCTCTTCTCTTCTCCCAGATGTTGACACGACGCTCTCTCCGGCTGGACTGGTCTCTGAGGGCTGCGTTGTGACTTATATAGGCGGAGACCCCGCCCCCATATGATGTCACAGTCCCTGGGCATGCTGGGACTGTGACGTTTTAGGGGGCGTGGTCGACCACGCCCCCTAAAACGTCACAGTCCCAGCATGCCCAGGGACTGTAACATCATATGGGGGCGGGGTCTCCGCCTATATAAGTCACAACGCAGCCCTCAGAGACCAGTCCAGCCGGAGAGAGCATCGTGTCAACATCTGGGAGAAGAGAAGAGAAGAGAAGCCAAGAAGCCAAGAAGCCCAGAAGTCCGGACCTCCACTCGCAATAGAGCTACATGAAGACAGCGGAGGGGCCGGCCGAAGACCTGCGACACCGGGAGAAGAGGCCGGAGAGCGGAGAAGAACCAACCGGACGCCGGGAGAAGATGAAGCGGAGGGACCCCCGAAGCCGGAAGAAGACCCCCGAAGCCGGAGGAAGATCCCCCCCCCGGAGCTGTTTAATAAAATATTTTAAAAACCTGTGTAGTGTGTTTTATTACTTACACTTTTTTCCTAGGTAAATGGGTAGGGGTACCATGTACCCCATACTCATTTACATAGGGTGGGGGGCCGGGATCTGGGGGCCCCCTTATTAAAGGGGGCTCCCAGATTCCGATAAGCCCCCGCCCGCAGACCCCGACAACCAACGGCCAGGGTTGTCGGGAAGAGGCCCTTGTCCTCATCAACATGGGGACAAGGTGCTTTGGGGGGGGGCGCAGGGCGCCCCCCTCCCCCAAAGCACCCACCCCCCATGTTGAGGGCATGCGGCCTGGTACGGTTCAGGAGGGGGGGGGGCGCTCGCTCGTCCCCACCCCCTTTCCTGACCGGCCAGGCTGCGTGCTCGGATCGGGGTCTGGTATGGATTTTAGGGGGACCCCACGCCGTTTTTTCGGCGTAGCGGGGTTCCCCTTTATAATCCATACCAGACCTAAGGGCCTGGTATGCCCCGCGCTCGCCGCAATAGGAAGATTTGTTTTTCCTATTGCAGCGAGCGCGAGATGCAATACCATCCCCTCGTGTCGCATTTGGTCTGTCGGACCAGCCTACACACGAGCGGGCTTTCCGTCGGACCAGCACACACACGAGCGGACTTTCCGCCCGAAACTGAGTCCGACGGAAAGATTTGAAACTTTCTTCAAATCTAGGTCCGGCGGGCTTTTGGGAAGAAGTCCGCCGGAAAAGTCCGCCGCCGCCCACACACGGGCGGATTGTCCGGCACACTCTGGTCCGCCGGACCAAGTATGCCGGAAAGTCCGACCGTGTGTACGCGGCATTAGGCGTTTTGTTCAAAAGTTCAGTAGCCAGGCTGTCTTAAAACAAAGTGTGAGTTTATTTGGCCACACTTGGCAACAACTTGAAAATATATACAAAGTTAAATTCTTCTTACAGCTTGATGTAGTAAAAAGATAATAGGAACAAAATCTTGTATCAAGAAAGTTCAAGAGATGTTTCAGCTCCGTCTGTGCTTCTCTATGTCAGAGAGGTGTCTGCTGTAGCAGCTGTTTGTGAGGTAGGCTGTATTTAGGCCTAATGTAAACAAAATGTCTTCTGTAGTGTAAGGATGCGTGTGTCCTTCTTTGAGTGTGTGAAAAAGTAGTGAAGTCCTTCTGTGTGTGAGTGAAGGACCTGTGTAGTGTGTTGTGTGGTGAAGTGAAGTGTCTCTAGCCTTGTGTCACACTGTTTTTTATACTATTTCAAATCTACTAGTCAGCAAACTACAGCCATAACCATATATAGCTAGAACTAAAAATGAAATGATCATATTTGTGATTATTCTAAATATTCTCTTTGCCAACAGCTGACACGTCTCTTAACCACTTCAGCCCCGGAAGGATTTACCCCCTTCCTGACCAGAGCACTTTTTACAATTTGGCACTGCGTCGCTTTAACTGCTAATTGCGCGGTCATGCAATGCTGTACCCAAACGAAATTTGCGTCCTTTTCTTCCCACAAATAGAGCTTTATTTTGATGGTATTTGATCACCTCTGCCGCTTTTATTTTTTGCGATATAAACGGAAAAAGACCGAAAATTTTGAAAAAAAATGATATTTTCTACTTTTTGTTATAAAAAAAATCCATTAAAATCAATTTTAGTCATACATTTAGGCCAAAATGTATTCGGCCACATGTCTTTGGTAAAAAAAATGTCAATAAGCGTATATTTATTGGTTTGCGCAAAAGTTATAGCGCCTACAAACTAGGGTACATTTTCTGGAATTTACACAGCTTTTAGTTTATGACTGTCTATGTCATTTCATGAGGTGCTAAAATGGCAGGGCAGTACAAAACCCCCCCAAATGACCCCATTTTGGAAAGAAGACACCCCAAGGAAATTGCTGAGAGGCATGTTGAACCCATTGAATATTTTTTTTTTTTGTCCCAAGTGATTGAAAAATGACAAAAAAAAAAAAAAAAAATTACAAAAAGTTGTCACTAAATGATATATTGCTCACACAGGCCATGGGCATATGTGGAATTGCACCCCAAAATACATTCAGCTGCTTCTACTAAGTACGGGGATACCAAATGTGTGGGACTTTTTGGGAGCCTAGCTGCGTACGGGCCCCGAAAACCAAGCACCGCCTTCAGGATTTCAAAGGGCATACATTTTTGATTTTACTCCTCACTACCTATCACAGTTTTGAAGGCCATAAAATGCCAGGATGGCACAAACCCCCCCCAAATGACCCCATTTTGGAAAGTAGACACCCCAAGCTATTTGCTGAGAGGCATGTTGAGTCCATGGAATATTTTATATTTGGACACAAGTTGCGGGAAAGTGACAATTTTTTTTTTTTTTTTTTGCACAAAGTTGTCACTAAATGATATATTGCTCAAACATGCCATGGGCATATGTGGAATTACACCCCAAAATACATTCTGCTGCTTCTCCTGAGTACGGGGATACCACATGTGTGGGACTTTTTGGGAGCCTACCCGCGTACGGGGCCCCAAAAACCAAGCACCGCCTTCAGGATTTCTAAGGGCATAAATTTTTGATTTTACTCCTCACTACCTATCACAGTTTTGAAGGCCATAAAATGCCAAGATGGCACAAACCCTGCCCAAATGACCCCATTTTGGAAAGTAGACACCCCAAGCTATTTGCTGAGAGGCATGTTGAGTCCATGGAAAATTTTATTTTTTGACACAAGTTGCGGGAAAGTGACAATTTTTTTTTTTTTTGCACAAAGTTGTCACTAAATTATATATTGCTCACACAGGCCATGGGCTTATGTGGAATTGCACCCCAAAATACATTCTGCTGATTCTCCTGAGTATGGGGATACCAAATGTGTGGGACTTTTTGGGAGCCTAGCCGCGTACGGGGCCCCGAAAACCCAGCACCGCCTTCAGGATTTCTAAGGGCGTAAAGTTGTGATTTCATTCCTCACTACCTATCACATTTTTGAAGGCCATAAAATGCCCAGATGGCACAAAACCCCCCCAAATGACCCCATTTTGGAAAGAAGACACCCCAAGCTATTTGCTGAGAGGCATGATGAGTACATGGAATATTTTATATTTTGACACAAGTTGCGGGAAAGTGACAATTTTTTTTTTTTTTTTTTTTTGCACAAAGTTGTCACTAAATGATATATTGCTCAAACATGCCATGGGCATATGTGGAATTACACCCCAAAATACATTCTGCTGCTTCTCCTGAGTACGGGGATACCACATGAGTGGCACTTTTTGGGAGCCTAGCTTCATACGGGGCCCCGAAATCCAATCACCGCCTTCAGGATTTCTAAGAGCGTTAATTTTTGATTTCACTCCTTACTACCCATCACAGTTTTGAAGGCCATAAAATGCCAAGATAGCACAAAACCGCCCCAAAATGACCCCATTTTGGAAAGTAGACACCCCAAGCTATTTGCTGAGAGGCATGGTGAGTATTTTGCAGCTCTCATTTGTTTTTGAAAATGAAGAAAGACAAGAAAAACTTTTTTTTTTTTTCTTTTTTCAATTTTCAAAAGTTTGTGACAAAAAGTGAGGTCTGCAAAATACTCACTATACCTCTCAGCAAATAGCTTTGGGTGTCTATTTTCCAAAATGGGGTCATTTGGGGGGGGTTTGTGCCATCTGGGCATTACATGGCCTCCGAAACTGTGATAGGCAGTGAAGAGTGAAATCAAAAATTTACGCCCTTAGAAAGCCTGAAGGCGGTGCTTGGTTTTCAGGGTCCCCTATGCGGTTAGGCTCCCAAAAAGTCTCACACATGTGGTATCCCCGTACTCAGGAGAGGCAACAGAATGTATTTTGGGGTGTAATTTCACATATTCCCATGGCATGTTTGAGCAATATATCATTTAGTGACAACTTTGTGCAAAAAAAAAAAAAAAAAATAATAATTTGTCTTTTTCCCGCAACTTGTGTCACAATATAAAATATTCCATGGACTCGACATGCCTCTCAGCAAATAGCTTGGGGTGTCTACTTTCCAAAATGGGGTCATTTGGGGGAGTTTTGAACTGTCCTGGCATTTTATGCACAACATTTAGAAGCTTATGTCACACATCACCCACTCTTCTAACCACTGGAAGACAAAGCCCTTTCTGACACTTTTTGTTTACATGAAAAAATTATTTTTTTTTGCAAGAAAATTACTTTGAACCCCCAAACATTATATTTTTTTTAAAGCAAATGCCCTACAGATTAAAATGGTGGGTGTCTCATTTTTTTTTTTCACACAGTATTTGCGCAGCGATTTTTCAAACGCATTTTTTGGGGAAAAAACACACTTTTTAAAATTTTAATGCACTAAAACACACTATATTGTCCAAATGTTTGATGAAATAAAAAAGATGATCTTAGGCCGAGTACATGGATACCAAACATGACATGTTTTAAAATTGCGCACAAACGTGCAGTGGCGACAAACTAAATACATTTTTAAAAGCCTTTAAAAGCCTTTACAGGTTACCACTTTAGATTTACAGAGGACGTCTACTGCTAAAATTACTGCCCTCGATCTGACCTTCGCGGTGATACCTCACATGCATGGTGCAATTGCTGTTTACATTTGACGCCAGACCAACGCTTGCGTTCGCCTTTGCACGAGAGCAGGGGGGGACAGGGGTGCTTTTTTTTTTTTTTTTTTTTAATTAATTTTTTGATTTTTTTATCTTATTTTTAAACTGTTCCTTTCATTTTTATTTTTTTTAAATCATTTTTATTGTTATCTCAGGGAATGTAAATATCCCCTATGATAGCAATAGGTAGTGACAGGTACTCTTTTTTGAAAAAATTGGGGTCTATTAGACCCTAGATCTCTCCTCTGCCCTCAAAGCATCTGACCACACCAAGATCGGTGTGATAAAATGCTTTCCCAATTTCCCAATGGCGCTGTTTACATCTGGCGAAATCTAAGTCATGAAATGCTCGTAGCTTCCGGATTCTTAGGCCATAGAGATGTTTGGAGCCATTCTGGTCTCTGATCAGCTCTATGGTCAGCTGGCCGAATCACTGGCTGCATTCTCAGGTTCCCTGTTGGGACAGGAGAGCCAGAGAAAAACATGGAAGACGGTGGGGGGGGGGCATTTCCTCCCACTGCTTGTAAAAGCAGTCTAGAGGCTAATTAGCCACTAGGATTGCTTTTACATGAAAGCCGACCGCTGGCTGAAAAGAATGATACCAAGATGATACCTAAACCTGCAGGCATCATTCTGGTATAACCACTCAAAGTCCAGCAACATACCAGTACGTTGCTGGTCCTTGTTGGGCATATATTGTAAACTTTTTTTTCATGCAGCCTGTGGGCTGAATGAAAAAAAGATATTGATCGGTGGGTATGCCCACCATTAGAATACCTCCCTTCATCCACCCACTTCTAATGATGGGCATACATGCACCATTTATATATGCCGAAGCATGGGGGCATCCTCCCGCAAAAGGCAGGAGCAAATTGCTCCTCCACCCACTGCCCCCACGCTTCGGCATATATGCTGAAGTATGTAACTGTGGTGGTGAAATCACCTCCGACAGCGCTGGAGTCACGGCTTTATTTATCGTGGGAGCAAACGCTGTTGCTGTCAAGATAAATAAATCCGCGCTGCAACTGAATGGCGTACCTGCTAAGCAAATGATGGTTAACAAAAAACAAAGTAACATTACAGTATAACAGTAATACTTACCATACCTGCAAAGCAAATACAAAAAAAAACCATAGTAAAAAATAAAACATTTAACGCAACCTGTGCCTACCTAAAATATATATATGCCGAAGCATGGGGGCATCCTCCCGCAAAAGGCAGGAGCAAATCGCTCCTCCACCCACTTCTGCCCCCATGCTTCGGCATATATGCTGAAGTATGTAACTGTGGTGGTGAAATCACCTCCGACAGCGCTGGAGTCACGGCTTTATGTATCGTGGGAGCAAACGCTGTTGCTGTCAAGATAAATAAATCCGCGCTGCAGCTGAATGGCGTACCTGAAAACAAAAAAATGTTTAAAACACAGTAAACTATAAAAAAATTACATACCTGAAAAGCAAACATGATAAAACATAACAATAAAACATTGCAGAATAGAATACAGTAAAAAAGAGCAGAACAATAGAGAGAAAATAGAGAGAGAGAGAACAATAAAACGACAACTATTTTTGGTTTTTTTATTTTATATTTTTTTTTGTGTATTTTTTTTTTTTTACTTTTTTTTTTTTTATAACTGTAACTTTTAAAACTGTAACGGTTCCAGGTTTGGGTCTCTCAAAATGCGATGGCATCTTGGGAGACCCTGTGGAAGTGTGTCCTAGTCTGTGCAGTGCTGTACCCTACTCTAATACTCAACTAGTGTATGGTAGCGTTCAAAACATTCACCAATGCAAAGACCAGGATTGCCAGGACAGGAGGGACAATAATACCGGGTGTCACGCCTAAATCCGCGCTTTCTGCAGACACGACATTTTCTTTGGGGGGCTCGTTGGGTAGGGGTACTCTGGAGGACATAAGGAAAATGCCTCTCATGCAGCCGGCCTACTGCATTTGGATTGGGAAGGTGAGGTGGAGCACCGTCTGGAAACAGAAGGGCTCTGACGATCTCTTCCTGGAATTTAAGGAAGGATCCAGTCCGTCCTGAAGCTCTGTATAGCACATGAGCGTTCAGCAAAGCCAATTGAAATAAATAAACAGACACTTTTTTGTACCAGCATCTGGCCTTACGGGCAATTAGGTACGGCGCCAACAACTGGTCGTTGAGGTCCACCCCTCCCATATTAAGGTTGTATTCGTGGACACAGAGGGGTTTCTCCACAACACCAGTCGCCGTAGTAATTTGGGTCGTCGTGTCTGCATGAAGGGAGGTGAGAACGAAAACATTCTTCTTATCCCTCCACTTCATAGCGAGCAAATTATTATACTTCAAGCAGGCTCTCTCCCCCAGCCTAAGACGGGACTCTACAAGCCGCTGGGGAAAGCCCCGGCGATTAGGTCGCACAGTGCCACATGCTCCAATCTGCTGATCAAACAAGTGTCTAAAAAGTGGCACGCTCGTATAATAATTGTCCACGTACAAGTGGTACCCCTTTCCGAATAAGGTTGACACCAAGTCCCACACTATCTTGCCAGCGCTTCCTATGTAGTCAGGGCAGTTTATCGGCTCTACGTGACTATCTTTGCCCTCGTAAACCATAAATCTACATGTATAGCCTGTGGCCCTGTCACAGAGCTTATACATCTTGACCCCGTATCTGGCACGCTTGCTGGGAAGGTACTGTTTGAAGGACAAGCGGCCAGAAAACTTAATCAGGGACTCATCAACGCAGACAACTTGATAAGGGGGGTAAACAAGTCTGCAAAACGTTGGTTGAAGTGGTTTACGAGGGGCCGAATTTTGTAGAGCCGATCGTATGCAGGGTCTCCACGAGGACGACAGAGTTCATTGTCGTTGAAGTGCATGAACCGCAAAATCTGCTCGTATCGTGCCCTGGCCATTGAAGCAGAGAACACGGGCATATGGTGAATTGGGTCAGTGGACCAATATGACCGCAACTCACTCTTTTTGGTTATGCCCATGTTGAGGGAAAGGCCCAGAAAGATCTTAAATTCGGAGACCGTAATTGGTCTCCAATCTCTGGCAAGTGAGGACTGGGGATTAGCGGCGATGTGTTGACCAGCGTATAAATTGCTTTGGTCCACAATAGATCTATAGAGATCTTCGGTGAAAAACAGTGAATAAAAATCCAGTGGCATAAAGTCAACTGTTTCCACCTGAATTCCGGGTTGGCCAGTGAAAGGGGGAAGTACGGGTGCTGCAGAAGTGGTGGGTACCCAATTCGGATTGGCGAATGCAGCAGGAAGGGCACTATGGGCACGACGGGCCTGTCTTTGTCTTATTGGTGGCAGCGGGACACTAGTTGTGCTTGCCACCTCGCCAGCTTGAACTGCACTTATGGGACTCGCCACGTCACCACGTGATACTGCAGTGCTGGATGTACGACCAGGGTGTACTAGGCCGCTGGTGCTTGCCAGTTCACCAGAAGGAGTAGCGGCACTAGTACCTCTCTGCTCCATACGAGAGCCCTGCGGTTCTTGCACTTCAAGGACAGAAGAAGAAGATCAGGGTCTGGTACGCCTGACCCTAGCAGGGACCACAACTCCGTCGTCAGAGCTATCTGTCATGGAGCCGCTGTCCTCTACAGGTTCGTATTCTGAGCTTGAACTTGACAGATGAGTGACTTCCTCTTCACTATCTGTCATGCTCAGAAAGGTGTAGGCCTCTTCACTAGTGTACCTTCTATTTGCCATTTTGGGCTCTAAATTTAGGGGTACACTAGTGAGACTCACAGGCAAAAAAGCTCCTGACTGTCAGCGACTGATTCAAAGCGCTACCAAAAAACTGTTAGCGATCGCAGGGATCAGGCCTGACTCTGCGAACGCTACAGTTATGTGTGCTTAGTGTTTTGTGACAGTTATCGATCGATACTGCACTTGGGTGGGCTGGGCTGGGCTGGGCCGAGGAGCAAAACGCAGGTGCTAGCAGGTATCTGGGCTGATCCCGCTAACACTGCATTTTTTTGGGGGACCCTAAACTGCTGGGGAGTATAGATCTGATCGGATCAGATATCGATCCGTTCAGATACTATAGCACTAAGGGAGGTGTATGCTGCGTGCGTGGGTGTTAGCGGTACTGGCGCTAACCTGACGCTGCCTGGGGCGACGCAGACCTTATCTGATCCTAAAAACTTAACTTCTATCACCGCCGGGCAATTAGGGGGTTAAACCTTTATAGGGTAATAAACGGCGGGTGCCCTAAAACTGTAATAAACTACAATAAACTACAAAAAACAAACCAACTAACCAGCGTCACCTGTAACAATTATATGGTGATCGCTGGTGAAAGGGTTAACTAGGGGGCAATCAAGGGGTTAAAACCTTTAGTAGGTAGTATATGGGGGTCCCTGTCGCTATAAAACCCTGAGAGAGGGGTAGAGAAGGAAGCGCCACCTGAGTGTAGTATTAACAAATGATGTTTAATGACACCAGGTAAAAACACACTTACAGGATAAAAACATATAAAAGGCTCATCTGTATGAGTATGTGGTCCTCAGTGTTCCCTCTGATCCTGTGGTGGTGACGCTGCAGGGATGCTGGGCTGCAGAAGGTGGATTACCAGCCGGGAGCTCCTTCTGTGGCCATCAGGAAGAGACTAGGGGCCGGCGTGGAGCGCACGTGAAGCGTGCATGACGTCACAGGTCCTCCGTCTGCTTCTGGGTTCGGTATCCAGGGGAGGGATCGTCCAGGGAGGAGGGCTAGCAGAGAGGTTAAGAGAAGGCTACGCGCTCGGAGCCACTGCTCCTTCAATAGGCCTCGGTTTTCACCTGGTGTCATTAAACATCATTTGTTAATACTACACTCAGGTGGCGCTTCCTTCTCTACCCCTCTCTCATCCATCACAGAGCCAGCTCTCTGAGGAAACAGCAGCCGCCTAGCCTACCAGCCTACTTTAACCATTGCATTACCGGTTACCACTTAACCCTTGAACTTCCAGCCTGTCCCCTATGGACTAAGTTGCCCAGCCCCTTATATCTCCTGTTATATATGGACTTGTGTGTTTGCGCTTACAGTTACCAATACTCTGCTATAAAACACTGACAGCAAACCTATATACTTACCTCCCTAACTAGCGTCACCTGTGTCACTAATACAGCGATCAGAAAAACGATCGCTTAGTGACACTGGCGACGGGGGGTGATCACGGGGTTAAAACTTTATTAGGGGGGTTAGGGGGGTACCCTGGACCTAAAGGGGGGTACCCTAGACCTAAAGGGGGCTAACCTAACTGCCCTAACACTTGTAACTGTCACAAACTGACACCAATGCAATAAATCAGAAAAAAAAAAACCTGCTATTGGTGTCAGAGTGACAGGGGGTACAGGGGGGTGATCAGGGGGTGACTGGGGGGTGACAGGGGGGTGACAAGTGTGCCTGCGTGTTCTACTGTATGTGTAGTGTTGGTGCACTTACTTGGATGTCTTCTCTCCTCGGCGCCGGACGAAAAGACCGGCTCGAGGAGAGATGACATCACTTCCTCCGCTTCTGTTTACATTCACAGAAGCCGAGGAAGCTTGTCATTGGCCAGGAGCGATCGCGAGGGGGGGGCCACGAATGAGTGGCCTCCCCCTCACCTTTGATCAACCCTGACCTCGATCCGACCGCCGCTGGCACCGGGGGGGGTCCGATCGGACCCCCCACCCGCGGGCAGGCAAGGACGTACAGGTAAGCCCTTTTGCCTGCCCGTGCCGCTCTGTCGACGTACATCGTCGTGCAGCGGTCGGCAACTGGTTAAGCTTCTTTAATTGTCAGTAACACACAACAGATTCTTATAAAAAACTCAAGGTGAATGACCTTTCCAAATGGCCGAATTCTTGTAATGGATATACTTTAAGCTACAGAAATGCAATTCTGTACCAAACCTTACAAATGCATATTAAACTATAATTAGATATATATATAAATATATATTACTTCACACAAACTCAGTCTAGCTAACTAATTAAATAACTATATCAAATAACTAACTATATTATAGATAATATATGTTTTTACTTTTAAAAAGATCTTTACAATAATGTCTATGACAGATACTCTGAGTATATTCTTATCTGTGAAACCACTGACCTACTGACCTTTAGTCATTAACTCTGTACATGGAGAACAACTGGTACAAAAATGACATGCACACAACCTAACTATTTCAAGATTCGTCTTATGCTGAGCTGAGTGAGCTTTTTCAATGTCAAAGCATAAAAGGGAACTCAGACTGCATAAATACAGATCTTGATTATAAAGCCAAATTAATATAATTATTCTACAATTCCCCCTGAATATAATTTATTATATTAACTAAATCACGCACACTCCATTTATTGCCCTTTCATACACATTTTGAATCAGTTGCTCCGGATGTACCACAGCTCATCATAGGATCAGATAAGCCAGAAGTAATTTTCCGACTAAAATACCTGTCATAATTTTTTCACCTTTTTTCATTTCTTCCTTAATCAATTTATAAAATTGTTTCATTCTAACCATAATACAGATTTGAAATAAAATACATAATATCATGATAATAAATGTAATAACTATAGGATGCAATAAACAAAAAATTATAATTCCAATGTACCTTAAAAATAACAAAATAATCTTTCCAATTGGCATCCCAATTGACATCTCTGTTTGCATCCCTGGTACCTTCAGATCTATAATTGTTAACCATAACTTTAGCTACTGGAATAAATTACTAAACATACTCATTAGAAGTAGAAATATCATTCAAGACATCATTTCTATTTAAGTTTAGCAAAGGCCTAGCCATGTTTTGTGAACCACACTTCTTTCTATACAACAGATTAATCTCAAAAGACATCCTGTCATTAACTCAAAAAGTTAACAAACCCTATGTTTAGAAAATAGTAAAGTTTTTAAACTAAAACTGTAGCAGGTAAAGGGGCGTGTCCGGACGTCCTGCTGGAAAGACGTGTGTGAGCTAAGCTCCTCACAGACTGCAGTAATCTGGAGCCATCCTTTGTTCCTGCTCATCCCATCACAGCCACAAACGGCTCATTTTACTCCCAGACCACTGCCAATCGATCCTGGGAGTATATTGTTACATTCTGATAACCAGATCCTCTCCATATCCCCCTTTGCCATCAGGACCGTCCGCCGCCATCTTGGGGCCTACGGACGGACTCTCTGCCCTGTCCCTCTGGAGAGGTGGAGGGACAAATCAAACGGCCTGGCGGAGGATACAGCCTACGAGGGGCAGGCGGATTGCCCTATAGATGAAGAGGGATTACCTGGTTCAGTCCGGCGGTTGATCTAAGCAAGTCCCGGCCTACCATCCAGACGCGGACCGCGGCCTGGATTACGGACGCTATCCCGGGACACTGTAAGTGAGGCATCCCGCAAAACCTACCCCAACCGAGTCCCCAGGAGACTAAGGCCTACCTGTCCCTCCGTTCCCATACCCCCGGGGAGGTGCTGGAGACCCGGGGCGGCCGTGTGCACGTCCCCGGCGGCCGTCCCTTAGGATAGACCGCGGCTTCGGCCTACCTCTGGAGGCCGGCGGCCATATTGGGACTCCAATCTGCTCCCAGTAGCAATCACCCCACCCCTTAAGCTACACAGGCTCACACAGAGTGCTGGGGATTGTGAACACTGCCTCCTCTCTCCCAGTAAAATGATAGGGAGGAGGAGGGGAACAAATAAGGGGTTTTGAGGCCCCAGATGAAGCTTGTTACTATATATGAAAAGGATGCAGCTTAAATAATCTCAGGGTCCTAGCCTGCTCACCGAGACCTCCGTACAACAACAGTAGCTATACATAGAGTCGGAGGTAAGCCTGCAAGTTTGACCACTAAATCCTCTGCATACCTCATGGGCAAAGTCGGCCAACAGCAACAATACTACAAATCACTGATTACACCACGAGAAGAACCAAACATGGAACGTTTTGTTACCAGATCACAACCTATCTCCTCTAATCCTTCCGTAAACCCTTTTGCCCTGCTGGATCCATCTTTAGATTCAGAAGAAGCTACAAACCCCTCTCTAACCAACTCGCAGATACCGGCGCCCACTTTGCCATCCTCAAATGCGACTCTTACCCCTGAAATCCTGGATTCCAAGCTACAACTTTTACTTCAACAGATTACGTCCAATGTCTCGGCCGAGGTAAGCAAACTGGCTGCCGAACTGAGGGGGGGAAATAACCCAAATTGGCGACCGCACAGACACTCTAGAGAACAAATTCGACGAAATGATAAATTACGTGCAAACGATTGAGGAAGAAAACCATACTTTATGCCTTTCTGTATCTCAACTACAAATACAACAGGAGGACTTGGAAAATAGAGAAAGAAGACAAAACCTTCGATTCAGAGGGATACCCGAGACAGTGGGTGACTCTGAACTCCGAGCCTACCTCCTAAGCCTTTTCAATTCTCTAGCCCCCTCAGTGGTAGATATAGATTGGCGCCTGGATAGGGCCCATCGGTCTTTAGGCCCAAAACCTCCGGCTGGAGCTAGGCCAAGAGATGTCGTGGTACGTTTTCATTTTTTTGAAAGTAAGGAAGCACTGACCATGGCGACTCGCAATAGATCCCAAATAATGTTCAAAGGTGCTAAATTGCAAATCTTCAGCGACCTCTCCCCCATCACCCTTGCTAAACGTAGGAACTTACGTCCCCTGACCTCACATCTGCAACAACTCAAGATTCCGTATTACTGGGGATTCCCTTTCCGTTTAACTGTATCCAAAGAGGGCACCCAATACTCGCTACGTGAATTGCAAGAAGCAGAAGCCTTCCTGAAAAATTTGGGGCTCCCCCCCCTCCCGGAAGAGGACATGATCCCACCGGCCGCACAAGTCCGTCTACCTCCGACTACTCCTACTCGCATCTGGACCCCTGTCCGGGGCAAATCTAAGAAGCATCTTTCCACCCCTCAACGTCTGCGATCTTCTAAACAACCCCCTTGAACTTCTCTGGATTCTCCTTTTTGGTTCTACTTTCTCAATTTTTTTTTTTTTTCTTTTGTGCATTTCCGTTTCCTCTGGAGTTTTCTTTTTCTCTCCCGACGAAACGATGTTGCTGAACTGGTCCTACCGATTTTCGTTTGATCCTACCCCGTTTATCTTCGGGGGAAGATCCTTTCTCATCCCATGGGATGCATTCACAAAAGGTTTTGAAATTTTAAGTGTTCAACGTACCTGTTTTATTTGTTAACCTTGCTTTTTCTTTAAGGCTTTACAGGTTTTTGTTTTTTATTTTTACTCCTCTAATGAACGTTGTCCTACTTTGTTCTATTAGCAACCAATTACACAAGGTGAGCAGCAGACCCATCTCATCCCCTCAGACAGAGTCGCCAGATGGGAGTCCGTTCACCCCCCTACCAGGCCCTGGTTTGCATCCAGGGCTTCCTGAGAGATTCTTATCTCTCAGGTACACAGAGTTTTGAACTCTTTTTTGCTTTTTTGTTTTTCATTTTAATTTTTTTTTGTTGTTTTTCCTTTTTAATTTTTTCAACTATATCCACTGCTGTGTTTCACAGATTGAAATCCCATGGTCATTATTACCTCACTTTGAGAGAGATATACCTTGGTGTTTATGTCTTAATGGTTAGAGATGGGAGGTTGCTCACCATTACTAATACCCGTAAAATACATCATATGTATTTTCTTTCTTTAAATACTCTAATGTTTATAGTGTTAGCGGTGTTTATATCGATATCCCTACATAGACCACAAACATGGCTTTAAAAATTATGTCCTACAATGTAAAGGGATTGGGCTCCATTAGTAAGCGCTGGATGGCCCTGAAAGATTTCAGGGCCTCAGGCGCAGACGTGGTGATGATCCAGGAGACCCACTTTCGGTCAAGGGGATCGTTCAAGTTTGCCTCAAGGTTCTTCCCTACTTCATACCTTGCCTCTGACTCTACGGGCAGGGCAGGAGTGGCAATTTTGATCAGAAAAACATGTCCTATTAAAGTTCGGAAGTCCCATGCAGACCCTCACGGGAGATTTCTTGTTCTAGAGTGTGAGTACATGTCTACCTCCTTTACACTGGTTAATTTGTATGCCCCGAACACGGGCCAGATTGATTTCCTTGACAAACTCTTTGATACCCCCCAATATTGCTCACAACCTTTTATGATAGTTGGTGGGGATTTCAATCTGGTCATGTCACCCACTAGAGACAGACAAACACTTTTTAGTCCTACCCCATCTAAAAGAGTATTGTCTCAGGCTAACGCCTTCCGTAAATGTATTAGGTCACATAGACTTTTCGACTCATGGAGGATAAAACACCCTTCTGCTAAACAATTTACGTTCTACTCATCAGCTCATAATATGTATTCCCGTCTAGATCATTTCTTTATTTCAGCCCCACTTATCCCTTATTTAGTTGATTCAGACATTTCTCCCATTACATGGTCAGATCACGCACCCATTATGCTGGATTTAATGTTAACTCAGACCTATACCAAATCCTGTCATTGGCGTTTCAATGACCATCTCTTGCAGTCTGAAATCTCCCGCTCTACTCTAGCAAATAGCTTGAGTGAGTATTTCTTACTCAACACTGGATCTGTGTCTCAGATTTCCACACTGTGGGAAGCACATAAGGCTGTTTTCCGAGGCACATGTATTGCTGAAGGTTCTCGACTGAAGAGAGATAGAAATAACCTATTACAGTCCCTAATGTCTGCTCTGGTAACTGCTGAGCGGAGACTTTTGGGTAGTCCCACAGTGCCAAAACTTCGCAAAGTCATTCAACTTAGAGAACAAATTAGATCAACAAAACTTAACAAAACAGCTAGATCCATGTTATGGACGAAGCAAAAATTTTATGAATTCTCCAATAAACCTCACAGAATGCTAGTCAATAAGTTATGCCCTCGTCCGTTTAACTCCTTGCCTGATTTTCTTATACGACCAGACGGTTCTAGAACTCATTGCCCTCGTGAGATGTCCAAAATTTTTGGCAACTTTTACAATAAATTATACAATTGCCTGAATCCGGAGAATCAATTTGAATTCACCCAGGAAAATTTTGAGTCTTTTTTTTCCAATATAAAGCTACCGAAACTATCTACAACGGATTTAGAAAGCTTAAACGTAGCAGTTACAGCTGAAGAACTCTCTGCTATAATTAAAAATCTCCCATTACACAAAGCCCCTGGCCCAGATGGGTTGCCTTATTCATACTATAAATCTTTTATCGATATTTTATCTCCTCACATGCTAGCTTTATATGCCTCCTTTCTCAAAGGTACTCCCCCTCATTCACAGTTCTCCCATTCTTTCATATCAGTTATTCCTAAACCTGGAAAGGATCCCTCTCTCCCGGATAACTATAGGCCCATAGCCCTTTTAAACTCGGACTACAAGATTTTTACTAAAATTCTTGCTACCAGACTTTCTGTATTCATCCCCAAACTGATACACAGGGATCAGGTAGGTTTCGTCCTTGGGAGACATGCGGGAGATAACACCCGGCGTACAATAGATCTGATAGACCTCTTGGACAGAACCTCCCGACCGGCACTGATCCTGAGTTTAGACGCACAAAAAGCTTTTGACAGGCTAAGCTGGCCCTACATGTTCGCCACCCTAAAGATATATGGTTTTGTTGGCCCTTTTTTTAACAGCCCTAGAAGCCTTATATTCCAACGTCTCTGCACAGGTACAAATGTCGTCTTTCCTGTCTCCTGGCTTTCCCATGACAAACGGAACTCGACAGGGTTGCCCCCTCTCGCCATTGCTTTTTATTCTATGCCTAGAACCCCTGGCTGAGTATATTCGGGTTCACCCGGATGTCGGTGGGGTAGTGATGAGACAGGGGGAATATAAATTATCGTTATTTGCAGACGACATTTTGCTTACAATCACTAACCCGCTAATATCCCTTCCCTCACTGCATAAAGTACTGAACTCTTTTAGTGCTATTTCCGGGTACAAAATCAACACTTCCAAAACTGAAGCCCTTCCTATACACATTCCATCGCCATTAT
Organism: Aquarana catesbeiana; assembly: GCF_042186555.1. Classification (NCBI taxonomy): domain Eukaryota; kingdom Metazoa; phylum Chordata; class Amphibia; order Anura; family Ranidae; genus Aquarana; species Aquarana catesbeiana. The sequence goes on from NC_133327.1 coordinate 389,316,404, forward strand.
TATCTCAACTTAAAGAATCTTTCCCTTATAAATGGTGTAACACCTCTCTTAAATATTTAGGTGTATTACTTACCCCTTCTTACACCTCCCTATATGATACAAACTTCCCGCCCCTAATACTAGATATTAATAAATCTCTGTCGAACTGGACCAAATACCCCCTATCTCTATTAGGCAGAATTAATGTTTTGAAAATGTCTATACTGCCTAGATTACTTTACTATTTTGAAACCCTTCCAGTAGCTGTACCTGCCACACAATTAAAAGCACTTCACAGAACTTTTCTGAAGTTTATATGGAATGGCGGAGCGCACCGTATAGCAAGCTCAGTGTTGTTTGCCATTAGATCCAGAGGGGGCTTAGGAGCTCCTGACATCACTAAATATTATTATGCTACACACCTGAGGACCATTACCTCATGGTCTTCCTTACATGCACCAAACCAATGGTCTGCTATTGAAAAGGGAGTACTTTACCCGGTCCACCCGGGATCCTTGGTATGGGGCGCTCCCCCTGCTCTGGATCCTATATATAAACGTCAATGTACTGGACCAATGATACTGACTCTAAATATATGGCGTAACTGCCTTAAACGCTTTTCCCTTATGTCACCCTGCTCCCCTCTTATAAACGTATTATTTAACCCTCTCATTCCGGATAGTATGTCCTTGGGCAGGATATTCCCATGGGTGAACGCTCACCTCTTTCAGCTCAGAAACCTTGTACATCCCATAACAAGGAAACTACATACCTTTAACACTTTAAGTGAGAAATTTGACCTTACACCACATCTCTTCCACTTCTATATGCAAATTAGACATTTCTTTCATTCTAAATCACCATCCCTAATTCTAGATAAACCAACTACTTTTGAATATCTATGTGCCCAAGGCCCCCATCAATTACATTTAATTTCCTGTATATATAGTATCCTCCATGAGTCGTCTCCCGTCACAGAGACATTACATTTTTATATGCGCAAGTGGTCCCATCTAGTGGGCCGCCCTGTTACAATACAGATGTGGGATAGAATCTGGTCCTCTACATTTAAATCTTCCAAATGTGTCACCCAGAGAGAGACAACCATTAAAATTCTCATGTTCTGGTACAGAACACCCGATGTAATTCATAAGTATGACCCTTCAGTCTCGCAACATTGTTGGCGATGTGAAACTGAAATAGGCTCACTGTTCCACATTTTTTGGCAGTGCTCCTTGATTCAACCTTTTTGGTGTGATGTACATCTTCTTATACAAAAGGTGACGGGGGTGTCCCTTCCGGTAGATCCCTTGACCTATCTATTGGGCCTACCTCCATCAGGGATACCTAAAAAGACAAGCAAATTAATATCCTACATTTTACTAGCCGCCAGAAGACTTATTCCGTTATTCTGGCTATCCAGTACTCCTCCCCCACGGTCCAGATTACTACTCTTGGTGGCTGAGATTCGGACAATGGAGTTTTTGACAGCCTCGGTACACGATTGTGTTTCCAAGTTCACTGAAATATGGGAGCCATGGGATCTTTCGGAGTATGGGACCCCCATGACACCAGGCTCACCCTAATCTTAAGTCAACTCTATACTACCTGTGCATATGGCCTGAACTGATCTCAAGGATCCAGACTCCCTCCAATATTACGCTTACTCTCACACCATGGGGAATTGACCTAATATATCTATGTGTCTTGTTACTGTGAACACTTTTTGTCACCTATATTTGTTACTTTATACTTTGTTTTTCTTCTTTCCATAATGATTACTGTATAATGCACATGCATTGACAATGTAATGCTCGTTTTGCTAAAACTTTGTACTTAATTTTTGAAAATCAATAAAAATACAATTATAAAAAAAAAAAAACTGTAGCAGGTAAATAAGTCACCCAATCTTTACCTTATTCTTGAATCATCTTACCCTATTTAGACTATAATACTAATCATACGTTCTACAATACCTGAGTACTTAAGATGATAAGAAACAAAAACTTTACTAAATACCTAAAATTGCATACATGTCCTATAAAATTTTAAATCATAATCTGATTCCATGGTTTGAAATCCAACCCCAATGGAATATGACATCAGTTCACAACAACTTAGCTTTTGTTAAAAAATATTATTTTTTCTAGAATTATCTCAATTAATTTATCAAAAAGAAACATTAACTAAAAAAAACAACATCCTTGTATCCTCCTGAAGCAGGAAAAAACTAATATAATCAATCTATATAGATTTGCCAAATTCCTCAATACTTTATAGTATTGGGTTACTCTTTCCTTTTGGATTGTTCTATAAACAAATAAAACATTATTCAGAAGTTTGATGACAAAGTGTTCTAAAATGAGTAGTTCAGAATTTCTTTCATTAGCTTAAACAAAAAATCAATCAGTCAGTCAGTCAGGTACCTGGATATGCAAAAAGAAATATTTTCATTTAAAAATAACTCTATCCATTATTGTTGGAATCAATTCTTTTTTACCATAAATTTTATCTCCATAATCAATCTGTACTGACTCTAACTAAGACAAAATGTCATAGTCCCCCTCTTTATCCTGTGACTAATATTAAATTGTGTAAAAGAATAATCTTACCAGATTATTGTATTTTTTCCTTTACACTGACAATTTAGGTTGGGCTTTCCTAAATACTCTATTTCTGAAAGAAATTTGATAATGTTGAAGTTTCTTTTCAGAACTAAAAACATTCCTCTCATACAATATGATTGAATGAGCCACACATGCCTGCCACTCTGACTGCTAAACACATGGCAGTCTTAAGTTCAGCTTTTAATGCAGACACTTACAGAAAGTTTAATATTGTCATTCCATTGTGCCAATATTTGGATCCATCTATAGAAGCACAAGAAATTCTTTCCCAATAAATGTCCACTAAGAGTTGAAAAAGTGACTTTTTCATGATTAATTTACACAATTGTGGCTCTATCCCTCACACTGCATCAATTTTTAGTCTTTTTAGTCACCACCATATTTATATACCACTACAACTGATCTTTTTAACATCCAATTGCCACTAGACAAAGCTGTGTGTGTTGACACCTTCTGTTTTCCTTGTAATAACACCTTTAGTGTAACATAAGATGTTTTTCAAAACAAATGGTGCAAAACTCACAATTCCTCTGATCTGTAGCATTGGACAATGCACTCCTAACACATTTTTTTATAAATAACAATGAATTTGTCTCATCATCCACATACACTTGAATGTAAAATGGCTGAGAGAGATCTCTATATTATTCAAAAAATACTAAATTAATAAGGGCTTTCTTTAGATCTTCAAATTATTATATATAAGTTCTCTCTTGTTATTAAAAATATTTGCCCTACAGTAAGCCTATATAATTCATTAAAATTCACTCAGACAGATACTTTGTCTGCAAAAATCTCAATGAACTCTTGAGAAAAGTTATTAAGGCTCAAAAAATCTTATTTTTTAAAAACAATTACTTTAGTAAGTAATAATACCTTTTAAAAATACATTTTTCTCATCAATGAATCCTCTTCCAGATATTTGGAAGACTTAACACAAAAATGTGTTGTGCTTTGATCCACAAAAGTGAAAAATGTCATGACATGACGACTAGTCTGTGTAACTTGATCTGCATTTCTCTGTTGGTAATATACTCCTCGCATGTCACAAACTCTTCAGAGAATGATCTGTTACAATCAGTCTTAGCTAACATGCTTTGTATACAATACACTGTACAATTCGGTAACAATCTAGTTTTTCGTTTTTAAAATGTTTAACCTTTTTACCACTTTTTAAACATATTTTGTTTGTACATCTGCCAAAAATCATGTACACTACGTTATATGACTTTCCTGATTATAGTAATGACAAAAAAAAAATTGTTTAGAGGACAATCTCAATCACAGGACAATCACAGATTAGGTCCTGCCCAAAAACTGCGATTGGCCATATCCCCGAGAAAACTCCTCCCTCAATCAAAGTCCTTACTTTTACCAGAAATACTCATTTACAAAGACTTTTAACAATTGTTATTTTTACAATTTTTTTAGATTGAACAAAACTTTCATATTTTAATATTTTCTCTGGGTAGTCTTAAATAAATTAGAACAATCTACTACTTTTAATTTAATAACCAAATCCAAATTTGGAATTTTTGTAAAAATTGTTCAATCCTTAACTTATTATTTCCTACAACCAAATCTGTAGGATTTTTGTAAAACACTAAACACCATGTTATTTTCCATTATCTCAATTTCATACAGTTCTTTCCACAATCTTAATCAATACTTTTTTCTCTGAAAACTTTTTCTGCCCACTATATATGTGTTATAGAATGACCACGTGTAATAACACACATTTCCTGTTGTTCAGGGCCTAAATATTCATAAACATTTACATGCAGCATTAAATTTAGTTTCCTTATTAAATAACTTCTTTACACTCTGGCATTAATTAATTACTACTGCATGTATTCCATATATATGGAATGTATCAATTTCCCGATGGTACAGGAAAATACTTTTGAGCCTTGAGATGTTAACCATCCCATGTTACCCTTTTATATAAACAAACACACTCACCCCTTGTTTAGTATGATAGTCCTGTGTGCACTTAAAAAAAAACAAGAGATAAATAATGTCCTTTAACTTTGTTGTTCGTTGCCTTTTCTTTCGTTTGTTGCTTTTTCTTTCATTAGTTGCTTTTTCTTTCGTTTGTTGCTTTTTCTTTCGTATGTTGCTTTTTGCCTTGTTCCTTGTATTATGTTTTATAGTGTGCTGTAGTGTGCTTGCCTGTTGATTTTTCTTTGCCTTTTGTTCTTGGACTTTCCATCTTCAAACATCAAAATCCGACTTTCATCTTAGCTTACCCAAAGAGTACCTCTGCCAGTTGTACACAATGGTAGCTTTTTCAAATAACGTGAAGTCTCAGTTCCTGATTCAACATTTTTTCTTATTGGGCAACTACCCAATATTTTCTTATGTGAGACTTTCTCACCTTCTTAGGAACTAACCTTGGCAGAAATCTTCACGTACGTAATGTTACGTTTTCACAAACAAAGTCCTGGATTTCCAAAAATAATTTGAAGCATACCGTCCAAATGGCCTTGTCAATCAACTTCGTAGGCTGGGTCTTCCTTTTTTTTTTTTCTTCAAAGTTACAAACTTTGGCTAGAGGTGAGAAAACAGACAAAGAAAAACTCACCCTCGACTTTACTGAACTGTTGTCCACATCTGACGCAAACGCCTCCGTCTAGGTTCTTTACTTAGTTTCATCTTGGTGCTTGTTGTTCCTCCATATTTGATTATCAGATGCCATATTGTATTTAGAAGAATTTCTCGTCTTTAGCTGGCTCAGTTCCTTGGACCTTTCATCCTCATCTGATGGAACACAAACGCCTCTTTCTAGGTTCTTTGATCGTTTTTTCCCGAGACTTGATCAATCATGAAAATGTGTTAGTCTCCCCCCTTGTCCGAGGAGCAGGGAAAAAAAAACTAACTGGCTGGCTATAGCCAATGTAAAATGTAGAGAAAGCGAAACCTGCTTCTCTTCTCACAGACACGTGTTATGTCAACAGTGTCTTAGGCGTTTTGTTCAAAAGTTCAGTAGCCAGGCTGTCTTAAAACAAAGTGTGAGTTTATTTGGTCACACTTGGCAACAACTTGAAAATATATACAAAGTTAAATTCTTCTTACAGCTTGATGTAGTAAAAAGATTATAGGAACAAAATCTTGTATCAAGAAAGTTCAAGAGATGTTTCAGCTCCATCTGTGCTTCTCTATGTCAGAGAGGTGTCTGCTCTAGCAGCTGTTTGTGAGGTAGGCTGTATTTAGGCCTAATGTAAACAAAATGTCTTCTGTATTGTAAGGATGCGTGTGTCCTTCTTTGTGTGTGTGAAAAAGTAGTGAAGTCCTTCTGTGTGTGAGTGAAGGACCTGTGTAGTGTGTCGTGTGGTGAAGTGAAGTGAAGTGTCTCTAGCCTTGTGTCACACTGTTTTTTATACTATTTCAAATCTACTAGTCAGCAAACTACAGCCATAACCATATATAGCTAGAACTAAAAATGAAATGATCATATTCGTGATTATTCTAAATATTCTCTTTGCCAACAGCTGACATGTCTCCTAAGCTTCTTTGATTGTCAGTAACATACAATAGATTCTTATAAAAAAACTCAAGGTGAATGACCTTTCCAAATGGCCGAATTCTTGTAATGGATATACTTTAAGCTACAGAAATGCAATTCTATACCAAACCTTACAAATGCATATTAAACTATAATTAGATATATATAAATATATATTACTTCACACAAACTCAATCTAGCTAACTAATTAAATAACTATATCAAATAACTAACTATATTATAGATAATATATGTTTTTACTTTTAAAAAGATCTTTACAATAAAGTCTATGACAGATACTCTGAGTATATTGTTATCTGTGAAACCACTAACCTACTGACCTTTAGTCATTAACTCTGTACATGGAGAACAACTGGTACAAAAATGACATGCACACAACCTAACTATTTCAAGATTCGTCTTATGCTGAGCTGAGTGAGCTTTTTCAATGTCAAAGCATAAAAGGGAACTCAGACTGCATAAATACAGATCTTGATTATAAAGCCAAATTAATATAATTATTCTACACTCACTTTGTATATTACACTTAAATGTGGGGGTACGTACACTTCTACTTGGGCTTAAGGGAGTTTTAGCCCATTATACTACTCCTTAACAACCATTTAGTGCTCCATAGGGTAGCGCCAATTACCCCATCTTTTATATCTATTTTAGGATATTTGTATGTCTATCTCAGTTTCTCTGTTTTACATCATGATCTCTAGCCTCACTAAATATACTGAAAATATAATCATTGCAGAATGTATCAAAGTTATATGAGATAAAGAAATTAGGGTGGGACTTAATGGATGGGGATTAATACTTTACTATGTTCTACATTCTATTTATTGTGATATTTGATCTGGAACTTATATCTACTAATTAATACTCACTTTGATCTTTGCCTTGCCTGGGTCTTCTGGCTTTGGTTTTTAACTAGTCTTTTCACCTGCTTCCTTGTTTATTATTGCCCGACATTTAGGGTACCATTTAATGAGCATGGAATGTAGCTGGTGATTACACACAAAAATATTCAGGATCTAAAATTAAAAAAAAAAAAATTAACAACAAGATCAGGCTTGAAAACAATACAAACCAAAAAAATATATATATTTTTTTTCCGATGTGACAAATCTAAATATATTGATGAAATCATGATAAATAATAAAGAAAGAAGTTTGTGAGAAGTCTGTGTGAATATGAGCAGCAAAAATACTTCATTCTTCTAGCATTATAAAGAAGAACAGAGTGCGCTGTATTAAACAATTTTAAACATTGCAGCCTGATGAAAGTGCTGTATCCATTCCGAACGCTAATTTTACCAGACCGAGCTGTTCCGTCTCGGAATTTCTTCTGAATATGCATGGTACTTTGTGCGTCGGAATTGGCCACACACGGTCGGAATTGACGCGATCGGATTTTGTTGTCGGAAAATTTTATAGCCTGCTCTCAAACTTTGTGTGTCAGAAAATCCGATGGAAAATGTCCGATGGAGCCCACACACGGTCGGAATTTCCGACAACAAGCTCCGATCACACATTTTCCGTCGGAAAGTCCGACCGTATGTAGTAAGTATAATTTGTATGCTGGTCAATACATCGCCATTAATCCCCAGTTCTCCCTTGCCAGAGATTGGAAACCAATTACGGTTTCCAAATTTATGACCTTTATGGGCCTATCCCTCGACATGGGCATAGTTAAAATGAGTATGTTGTGGTCATATTGATCCACTGACCCAATTTACCATATGCCCGTGTTCCCTGCCTCCAATACCAGGCCACGATACGAGCAGATCTTGCGGTTCATGCATAACACCAACAATGAACTCTGTTGCCTTCGTGGAGACCCTGGATATGATCTGCTCTACAAAATTCGGCCCCTTGTAAACCACTTAAACTAACGTTTTGCAGACATTTTTACTCCCCGTCAAGTTGTCTGCATTGATGAGTCCCTGATTAAGTTTTCTGGCCGCTTGTCTTTCAAACAGTATATTCCCAGCAAGCGTGCCAGATACGGGGTCAAAATGTATAAGCTCTGTGACAGGGCCACAGGCTATACGTGTAGTTTTATGGTTTACAAAAGAAGAGATAGCCACATAGAGCTGCCAAACTGTCCATATTACATAGGGAGTGCTGGCAAGATTGTGTGGGACTTGGTGTCATCCTTATTCGGAAAGGGGTACCATTTGTATGTGAACAATTATTACACTAGCTTGCCGCTTTTTAGTCACTTGTTTGAACATCAGATTGGCGCATGTGGCACCGTGCAATCTAATCACCGGGGCTTTCCCCAGTGGCTTGTAGATTCCCGTCTTAGGCTGGGGGAGAGAGCCTGCTTGAAGTGTAATAAATTGCTCGCTGTGAAGTGGAGGAATAATAAGAATGTCTTCATGCAGACACAACGGTCCAAATTCCTATGGCGACTGGTGTTGTGGAATATAACCAAAATATGGGAGGGGTGGACCTCAACGACCAGTTGTTGGCGCCATACCTAGTTGCCCGTAAGGCCAGATGCTGGTACAAAAAAGTGTCTGTTTATTTATTTCAATTGACTTTGCTGAACACTCATGTGCTATACAGAGCTTCAGGATGGACTGTATCCTTCCTTAAATTCCATTAGGAGATCGTCCGTGACCTTCTCCTTCCAGACGGTGCTCCACCTCACCTTCCCAATCTAAATGCAGTAAGCCGGCTGCATGAGAGGCATTTTCTGTATGTCCTTCTGAGTACCCCTACCCAACGAGCCCCTCAAAGAAGATGTAATATCGTAAAAAATACTGCGCTATCCCATAAGTGGAAATGATCCCCACATGTGTGTGATGAAAATACAAATATCTCAAACCAAAAATTGAAATGTAAAATGCTGCTGCAACCTTAGATGTGAAACAACCTCCACCTTACTAGCTATACAATTTAAAGGCTGCGCTGCTAGTGCAAATACATGATCATATTAACTGAAAATACCATAATTATGAATGAACACAAGTGAATTGTTTCATAACAAAAAAAAAAAAAAAAAAAATGCACATAAATCGCATGCAAAAAAAAAATCGCATGCAAAAAAAATGAGTGGAACATTCAGTAAACAAAAACGATTAAGTAGAGTCCATTTAGTCATAGATTGAAATGAACTGTAGGTCTTGTGGGTGTAGAAAATGGTTGGATAGAGGGAGAAAGACACCCTTCCTTCAAGTGATATAAAGATTATCTCCGTAGGGAGCGTGATGTTAAAATAGAGAGAAGATCCTCCACCTCAAGTAAGGTAAGCCCCTTACCAGATCCAAAGATCTCCTGTCACAGAGATCATGCACACATGTGGCTGTGTCCCCCAGCCACTGGGTCTCTGTCAGTGCGCAGATCGGAAGCCACCTCTCCAGGAAATCAATCCAAACGTGATTTATCCGCTCACAGACCATGGATAAATAGGAAAGAAATGCTCCATAGCGTAATACAGTTAAAATCCACTTTAATTTATAAAAGAAAAGCACTTACAATTTGTGCAGTAAAGATCGCTTATAAAAACATGTAGCGCCGGCCGGCTTCAGCTGCTGCCCGTTTCTTCCGGGTTCAGCGTGGTATGGTGGTGACGTCAGCACGCCGCTCCTGCCTACGCCGTTTCGACAAATCTGTCGTCTTCCTGGGGTACGGGCGGCATGCTGACACACCACTTATATGGGAACTCAAAGCAGAGGAACGCCCCCTTCTGTGATCAGGGCGTCCGAGGCCGCTGCCGCCATCTTTGTATGGGGCAAGCGGAAACTGTATGTTGTTGATTCACTACCATGTATACCGTCACAACCCGGGCAAAAAGGGTTATAACAGGGCGAATAGGATTATACGCTCCATTGTTGCCAACAGCGTATAGACCACAAAAAAATGGATGTCAAAGGGATGCAGAAATTCAGATCGGAAAATACCGCATCTGATATTAGATGCATAATAAGCAAAAAATGAAAACAAAAATACAAACTATCTGTTAAATAAATAACATCATCATGTATTTGCACTAGCAGCGCAGCCTTTAAATTGTATAGCTAGTAAGGTGGAGGTTGTTTCACATCTAAGGTTGCAGCAGCATTTTACATTTCAATTTTTGGTTTGAGATATTTGTCTTTTCATCACACACATGTGGGGATCATTTCCACTTATGGGATAGCGCAGTATTTTTTACGATATTACAGTTGCTTATTGAGACACACTATACAGCAGCAATCCCTGAACGCGTCCTAGAGCGTTCATTCACTCACATTGTCACTAATTTTTTTGTTGATTTTTTGTCATTTATTGTCACATACGTTGTATATCACGTTCACATCTGATATATTGCTGTGCACTTTTGTTTTTTTTAAGTTCATTTTGTCATACATTTTCCCACTTATAGTGAGAATAGTAGATTCTTTTGGGAAAGAAGAGATTATTCCATAAACATGGATATCTTTGAGTATAGGACATCAAAGAAAGTCAACACCGATGGGGTCTTTGAAACCTATAAGGATGGGGATAATGATTTGGGAGGCCTCTTCATGAGACTAAAAAATCTTATGGTCTCAGAAATCCATACACAATGGGATGTGGCTTTCTTGGAAACTTACATCCGTTTAAAAATGGTCCCTAGAAGCTTGAGGTGGGAGGTCTGCCCACAAAAAGGAGAGACGGAGCTTGAAGAATGGTTCCGGTATTTCAATAATGCTGGTACTGACTTCCTCCAGTTCCTGGTAACTCGCAAAAAAGATAAACTCACGAGATTAGATTTGGAAATCAAGACTCTCAAAGACAGTCTCCTTCCTTATAAAAACGGTGAGGAATATAAAGAAAGAACCAGTTCCCTGATTAAAACACTTGACAAAGAGGAAAGGGAACAAAAAATCAAAAAACGCAAAAAATACAATAGGGATTATGATGACTATCTAGCCTGGTTTTCGAGTGGCAGAAAAAAATAATGGCTGAACAAACGGCCCATTCTGATCCTCGGATGGAGGCTATTACTCAGGGAGAGGAATGCCCTGACACAGCTCCCACATCGTCACAACAATTACCTAGAACACATCAAACCCAACAGACATCAAAAAAACAATCAAGAAATGTTAGGGGTGACAAGAGAGGGAGGAGGGCCTCTTACCAATCCCCACTTAGGGTGAGGGGTATGCCCGGAGGAGGATATCCAAAGAAACTCACAGGGGACCATACTCTTCCACCACAAAGAAGGAATGGTCACTATGAATATGGCTCTCCACACTACAAGGGTCCCTTCCGTGATCAGGGGAGAGAACATCAATACCCCAGAAGGGAAATAGATAGAACGCCATATTATGATCATGGCCCTAATAGGCATTATGATTATGAATACCGCTACAGGGACCGTACTTATTCTGAAAGGGATAACGATTATGGTTATGACTTTAGAATTGATACCCAGAACCGGTTTTTTCCCTTGAGTGACAGGGAGGGACCAACTGAATTGAGATCTGGTAATTCCGCCAACTATGGCCGTGATTATGAACATGTGAGACCAGGTCCCTCTGGTGAATATTCTAATAACCGGAAGGGGGCAAACCATTCACAGCAGGATTGGGGTTTTCCCAGGCCAAATCAAGGGGTCAAAAGACCGGTGGAAAACAAAGAGGAACCAGAGGGGGGAGGAGAGCACAGTCAAAAAAAATCAAGGAAGTGAATAGCGATGGGATCTTTAATCTCAGTTCTCAAGCTCTCACTGCCGCAGAGACCTCCTTGTTGAGTAAAGGTTTGAAATTTGCACCTCCTAAAAAGTTAAATAAGTTTCAAACCTATATGGATATACATAGATTTGTTCGCAAGGTAAATATCAAACGACATTTTGCGACCAATCAAACCATCCATACTATTACTGAACAACAACAAATCCAACACTCAGGGTTATCTAATGCTTCAACGTTCAATCCCCCTGGAACTTTGGCTCCTTCACTGAGGGTATTCAGGGATGTCCTTATACGGGATTTGGAACTTATAAAGAATCCGAATCCACGTATGGATAAGACCCTTGAGGAAGGGCTGGATTCACTCTGTAACAAAAAAAACATAGTGATTTGCCCGGCAGATAAGGGTGGGGGCATCGTCATTTTAGATAGAGATGCTTCTCTCCTGGAAATACAGAACATTCTAAGTGATCAAGACACGTATGTCCGATTACCAGGTGACCCAACCCGCGACTATAAAAAGACGTTAATTCCTTTAGTTGACAAGGGTTTTAGATTGGGCATTTTAAATGAAAAAGAAAAACTCTTCCTCATTCCTAAAGCCCCGAGAATTCCCATTTTGTATTGTCTACCCAAGATTCACAAAAGTCTGACTTGCCCCCCGGGACGTCCCATTGTTAGTGGGATTGATTCCATCACGTCCCGGGTGGGCAAGTATATAGACCATTTCCTCCAACCATTGGTGCACACCATGCCCTCATATGTGAAGGACACCCGACATATAATTAATTTACTGTCGGAACAGAGGCCTAATGACCAGACATTGTTAGTGACTGCGGATGTCACATCCTTATACACCATCATCCCTCATCATTTAGGAGTGGCAGCCGTGGAACACTATTTGAAGAGGTTCTCTACCCTACAGGCACAACAACAGACATATATTTTGGAATTGCTTGAATACGCAGCTGGCCATAATTATTTTTGGTTTAGTCATCAGTTTTATCGCCAACAACGTGGCGTGGCCATGGGGGCAAAATATGCCCCCAGTTTGGCCAACCTATTTATGGCCAAGTGGGAGGAGGACGTCATCTATAAAGACCGAAATCCCCATCTTAAGTTTTGGGCTAGGTATATAGATGATGTCCTCCTCCTATGGGATGGGTCCACCTCTCAGCTTGAGGACTTCTTCTCCGCAATTAATGACAACAATAGGGGGATAAGGTTTGTCCATGAGAGCAGCTACGAGAGGATTAATTTCCTCGATCTCACCATCTCTAAGGAGGGTGATATGTTTACAACCATTTCCTTTTTTAAGAAAACGGATCGGAACTCCTTTATCCCCATTGGGAGCTGCCATCATGATCCGTGGCTTAAATCCATTCCGAAGAGCCAATTTACCAGAATGAGGCGTAATTGCACTGACATTAAAGACTACAGGGTACAGGCTGATATCATATCCAAAAGATTAGAAGAAAAAGGATACGATAAAGAACTTCTAGTTAGAACTAAGCAACAAGTTGAAGCCCTTGACAGAGCCTCACTATTGAATGAGGCCCCCAAGGCTAATTTGGGGGGACCGTCATTACCGTTCATTACGGGCTTTTCCACTCAACATTATCAGATCACGAGGATCTTGCGAAAACACTGGCACCTTCTAGAAAATGACAGGATCATTAAAACAATCTTGCCCCATAAACCACAGATTGTATTTAGGGGGGTCCCTTCGTTGCGGGACAGAATTGCCCCTAATGTTGTGGACCCACCCACTCAAAAGGTATCCTTCTTCCAGAATTTATCTGGTTACCACCAATGTCGAAGGTGTCAGATATGCTCACTCAACAGAAGCAAACAGAGAAAAACAGAATCCTTTGTATCCTCCAGTACCTCTAGGGTCCATAAGATCGAACCTTTTGTCACTTGTAGCACTAAAGGGGTGGTGTATTTATTGCAATGTCCTTGTGGGCTGCAATATATAGGCCGTACCAAACGCCCCATGCAGGTCCGCTTAGGAGAACACATTACTAATATCAAGAATGGATATCAATACCATTCGGTATCAAAACACTATGCTTTACATCACAATAGGAACCCTGCTAACACTCTATTTTTGGGGATAGATAGGTACAGTGCACACTGGAGGGGTGGATCCTTAGTCAGAGAATTATCTAGATTGGAAATGACTTGGATCCATCGTGTCCGGTGTTACACCCCTTATGGTTTGAATATAGACACTGATGTGAACGCCTTCATTGATAATGGTTGATTGTTCATGTGTGTAACCTTCATCTGAGATCATGGTGTCCGGAGGTGGGCTAATAAGGTACGGGAAAAGAAAAACTCCCCATAGCACATTCTTCCTTTTTTCTGTTTATTTATTTTTATTAATGAAATTTGGGACATGGAGGGCTGTGTTTTTTATAGAGCATCATTCGCTATGTTCATTTTACATTTGGACTTTCATAGGGCATTCTACAATCAAACTTCTCTTTGGATTCTATGCTCCATTGTTGCAGAGATGGACCAATATGTATAGGTACACACTGACGGTGTGATCGTCTTTAAGTTTTATTATTATTATTCATTTAATTTTTTATTAGAACACAAAGGGTTACTCTATACAAGAAAACCTTGGAACCTAAGGGTTAAATTTTCCTTGACTTGATGTTGCATTAGCTCACTAGGGTCCCCAGTGGCGAATCTACCTAGTTTCAGCCCCAATTAATGATAATATCAGGCCACCTGGGCATTTTTACATAGATTTTTTTATTTAAATAGATGTTATTTATTTAACAGATAGTTTGTATTTTTGTTTTCATTTTTTGCTTATTATGCATCTAATATCAGATGCGGTATTTTCCGATCTGAATTTCTGCATCCCTTTGACATCCATTTTTTTGTGGTCTATACGCTGTTGGCAACAATGGAGCGTATAATCCTATTCGCCCTGTTATAACCCTTTTTGCCCGGGTTGTGACGGTATACATGGTAGTGAATCAACAACATACAGTTTCCGCTTGCCCCATACAAAGATGGCGGCAGCGGCCTCGGACGCCCTGATCACAGAAGGGGGCGTTCCTCTGCTTTGAGTTCCCATATAGGTGGTGTGTCAGCATGCCGCCCGTACCCCAGGAAGACGACAGATTTGTCGAAACGGCGTAGGCAGGAGCGGCGTGCTGACGTCACCACCATACCACGCTGAACCCGGAAGAAACGGGCAGCAGCTGAAGCCGGCCGGCGCTACATGTTTTTATAAGCGATCTTTACTGCACAAATTGTAAGTGCTTTTCTTTTATAAATTAAAGTGGATTTTAACTGTATTACGCTATGGAGCATTTCTTTCCTATTTATCCATGGTCTGTGAGCGGATAAATCACGTTTGGATTGATTTCCTGGAGAGGTGGCTTCCGATCTGCGCACTGACAGAGACCCAGTGGCTGGGGGACACAGCCACATGTGTGCATGATCTCTGTGACAGGAGATCTTTGGATCTGGTAAGGGGCTTACCTTACTTGAGGTGGAGGATCTTCTCTCTATTTTAACATCACGCTCCCTACGGAGATAATCTTTATATCACTTGAAGGAAGGGTGTCTTTCTCCCTCTATCCAACCATTTTCTACACCCACAAGACCTACAGTTCATTTCAATCTATGACTAAATGGACTCTACTTAATCGTTTTTGTTTACTGAATGTTCCACTCATTTTTTTTGCATGCGATTCTTTTTTTTTTGCATGCGATTTATGTGCATTTTTTTTTTTTTTTTTTTTTGTTATGAAACAATTCACTTGTGTTCATTCATAATTATGGTATTTTCAGTTAATATGATCATGTATTTGCACTAGCAGCGCAGCCTTTAAATTGTATACCCTCAAAGAAGATGTTGTGTCTGCAGCAAGCACGGATATAGGCGTGACACCCGCTATTATTGTCCCTCCTGTCCCGACAATCCTGGTTGTTGCATTGGTGAATGATTTGAACGCTACCATACACTAGTTGAGTATTAGCGTAGGGTACAGCACTGCACAGACTAGGACACACTTTCACAGGGTCTCCCAAGATGCCATTGCATTTTGAGAGACCCGAACCTGGAACCGTTACAGTTACAATCGTTACAGTTACAAAAAAAAAGTGTAAAAAAAAAAACACAAAAAAATATATAAAATAAAAAAAAACAAAAATAGTTGTCATTTTATTATTCTCTCTCTCTCTATTCTCTCTCTATTGTTCTGCTCTTTTTTACTGTATTCTATTCTGCAATGTTTTATTGTTATTATGTTTTATCATGTTTGCTTTTCAGGTATGTAATTTTTGTATACTTTACTGTTTACTATGTTTTATTGTTAACCATTTTTTGTTTTCAGGTACGCCATTCAGCTTCAGCGCAGATTTATTTACCTTGACAGCAACAGCGTTTGCTCCCACGATACATAAAGCCATGACTCCAGTGCTGTAGGAGGTGATTTTACCACCACAGTCAAAAAAAAAGAGCATATATGCTGAAGCATGGGGGCAGCAGGGGTGGAGGAGCGATTTGCTCCTAACTTTTGGGGCGCTTGCCCCCATGCTTCGGCATATATATATTAGGCACAGATTGCGTTAAAAATGTTTTATTTTTTACTATTTTTTTTTGTATTTGCTTTGCAGGTATGGTATGTCTTACTGTTATACTGTAATGTTACTTTGTTTTATTGTTAACCATCATTTGCTTAGCAGGTACGCCATTCAGTTGCAGTGCGGATTTATTTATCTTGACAGCAACAGCGTTTGCTCCCATGATACATAAAGCCGTGACTCCAGCGCTGTCTGAGGTGATTTCACCACCACAGTTAAAAAAAAAAAAGAGCATATATGTTGAAGCATGGAGGCAGCAGGGGTGGAGGAGCGATTTGCGATTCCTAACTTTTGGGGCAAATGCCCCCAATGCTTTGGCCTATATTTTTTAGGCCGTTCAGCTGCAGCACTGATTTATTTATCTTGACAGCAACAGCATTTGCTCCCACGGTACATAAAGCCGTGACTCCAGCGCTGTAGGAGGTGATTTCACCACCACAGTTAAAAACAAAATGGTGCATGTATGCACATCATTAGAAGTGGGTGGATGAAGGGAGGTATTCTAATGGTGGATGTACCCACCGATCAATCTCTTTTTTTCGTTCAGCCCACAGGCTGCATGAAAATAAAGATTACAATATATGCCCAACAACGACCAGCAACGTACTGGTATGTTGCTGGATTTTGAGTGGTTATACCAGAATGATGCCTGCGGGTTTAGGTATCATCTTGGTATCATTCTTTTCAGCCAGTGGTCGGCTTTCATGTAAAAGCAATCCTAGCAGCTAATTAGCCTCTAGACTGCTTTTACAAGCAGTGGGAGGGAATGTCCCCCCCACCATCTTCCATGGTTTTCTCTGGCTCCCCTGCCCCAACAGGGAACCTGAGAATGCAGCCGGTGATTCCGCCAGCTGACTATGGAGCCGATCAGAGATCAAAATGGCTCCAATCATCTCTATGGCCTAAGAAACCAGAAGCTAAGAGCATTTCATGACTTAGATTTTGCCAGATGTAAACAGCACCATTGGGAAATTGAGAAAGCATTTTATCACACCGATCTTGGTGTGGTCAGATGGTTTGAGGTCAGAGGAGAGATCTAAGACCCAATTTTTTTCAAAAAAGAGTACCTGTCACTACCTATTGCTGTCATAGGGGATATTTACATACCCTGAGATAATAATAAAAATGATAAAAAAAAAAAAAATGAAAGGAACAGTTTAAAAATAAAATAAAAAATCAAAATAAATAATTAAAAAAAAAAGCACCCCTGTCCCCCACTGCTCTCACGCAAAGGCAAACGCAAGCGTCAGTGCGGCGTCATATGTAAACAGCAATTGCACCATGCATGTGAGGTATCACCGCGAAGGTCAGATCGAGGGCAGTAATTTTAGCAGTAGACCTCCTCTGTAAATCAAAAGTGGTAACCTGTAACAGCTTTTAAAGGCTTTTAAAAATGTATGTAGTTTGTCGCCGCTGCACGTTTGTGCGCAATTTTAAAGCATGTCGTGTTTGGTATCCATGTACTCGGCCTAAGATTATCTTTTTTATTTCATCAAACATTTGGGCAATAAAGTGTGTTTAAATTCATTAAAATTTAAAAAGTTTGTTTTTTCCCAGAAAAATCTCTGCACAAATACTGTGTGAAAAAAATGAAACACCCACAATTTTAATCTGTAAGGCCTTTGCTTTAAAAAATATATAATGTTTGGGGGTTCAAAGTAATTTTCTTGCAAAAAAAAAAAAAATTTTTCATGTAAACTAAAAGTGTCAGAAAGGGCTTTCTCTTCAAGTGGTTAGAAGAGTGCGTGATGTGTGACACAAGCTTCTAAATGTTGTGCAAAAAATGCCAGGACAGTTCAAAACCCGCCCAATTGACCCCATTTTGGAAAGTAGACACCCCAATCTATTTGCTAAGAGGCATGTTGAGTCCATGGAATATTTTATATTTTGACGCAAGTTGCGGGAAAAAGACCATTTTTTTTTTGCACAAAGTTGTCACTAAATGATATATTGCTTAAACATGCCATGGGCATATGTGAAATTACACCCCAAAATACATTCTGTTGCTTCTCCTGAGTATGGGGACACCACATGTGTGAGACTTTTTGGGAGCCTAGCTGCATACGGGACCCAAAAAACCAAGCACCGCCTTCAGGCTTTGTAAGGGTGTAAATTTTTTATTTCACTCCTCATTGCCTATCACAGTTTCGGAGGCCATGGCATGCCCAGATGGCACAAACTCCCCCCCAAATTACCCCATTTTGGAAAGTAGACACCCCAAGCTATTTGCTGAGAGGCATGTCGAGTCCATGGAATATTTTATATTTTGCCACAAGTTGTGGGAAAAAGACAATTTTTTTTGCACAAAGTTGTCACCAAATGATATATTGCTCAAACATGCCATTGGCATATGTGAAATTACACCCCAAAATACATTCTGCTGCTTCTCCTGAGTACAGAGATACCACATGAGTGGGACATTTTGGGAGCCTAGCCACGTACGGGGCCCTGAAAACCAATCACCGCCTTTAGGATTTCTAAGGGCGTAAATTTTTGATTTCACTCCTCACTACCTATCACAGTTTTGTTTTATATATATATACTTTATACTTTATGTCATACCGTATTTGCGCAGCAGTTTTACAAGTGCAATTTTTTAGGAAAAAATACACCTTTTTGAATTAAAAAATAAAACAACAGTAAAATCAGCCCATTTTTTATATTGTGAAAGATAAGGTTGCTTCGAGTTAATTCTTACCTAACATGTCACGCTTCAAAATTGCGCCTGCTCGTGGAATAGCAACAAACTTTGGCACTTAAAAATCTCCATTGGCGACGTTTAAAAATTTCTACAGGTTACCAGTTTTGAGTTACAGAGGAGGTTTGGTACTAGAACTATTGCTCTCGCTCTAACAATCGTGGAGATCACTCACAAGTGTGGTTTGAACACCGTTTACCGGGTGTGACTTAAATGCGTTTGCTTCTGCTCACAAGTTCGTCAGGACGGGGCACTTTGAAAAAAAATGTTTTCTTATTTATTTTACTTTTTATTTTTTGTTTTACACTGTCCATTTAAAAAAAAATTGGGTCACTTGTATTTCTATTACAAGGAATGTAAACAACCCTTGTAGTAGAAAAAAAAAGCATGACAGGACCTCTTTAATGTGAGATCTGGGGTCAAAAAGACCTCAGATCTCATGTGTACACTTAAAAGCAATAAAAAAAATTCCCCTTTAAGACCACTGGGCGAAAGTGATGTTTGGCGTCGCTTCTGTCAGCCAATGGTATGGAGCCGAGTGGGTGCCATCTTTCCCTCACTCAACTTCCAGCCTCAGAGGGGAAAGGACCCGATCGTCTCCCGCCATGCTTCGGTCATCTCTGCCAACCGGAGATGTTAATAGCAAGGCGGCACCTCTCCCATCGTTGATAAAAGTGATCTTGCGGTGAATCCACCACAGAGACCACTTTTATCTGAAAGAGGACCGTCCGCCATTTTTAAAAATACAGAGGTTATGGTTGCTATCTGCTGCCAATACAACGGTATTTATCGTCTAAGTACTGACGTATTACGATGGCGGCTGGTCCGTAAGTGGTGGAACACCTTTACAGCTCATCAATTTAACCCCCTGGCGGCATGATTATTTCAGATTTTAGGTGCTGAAAGCACTACCATTATTTTGCATGAAAATTTGGCGTTCTATATTGTAGGCCTGTAATTCTTAGAAATAGCTCACTTAAATCTGTCCAAACAAGAGTCTAGTAGACATCCCGGGTACGATAAAGTTTGAAACACGAAATCATAAATTATAATATAATAAATAACTATAAATAATTATAACAAATAATAATATAACAATAATAAAAATTATTCAATAATGTAATCAAATCAAAAACACTGAAATTTGCTCAGTTGCAGAATTGTCGCTGTTATTACTTTTAGTGTTTGATGACGAATTTCCCCACAAATCGCTATCGCTCAATTCTGCAAGTGATTCTAATTTATTATTGCTGTTTTCTAGCTGGTCTAAAACCACTTTTGACGTAAACAGACATTTTTTGGTTGCTATGGACAATCTCCAGTTTCATGGCAGAAAGAACAGTATTTATAATATAAAACTGCATGCAGGACACTGGACAAACCACTAGTGACAAAGGGGATGTGTAATTATTTGATACAGTACTGTAATCTGTAAGATTACAGTATACTGTATCTGTACTGTGTTTTTTACTTTTTGAATTTGGCACCGAATACCATCCCCATGCGTCGCAATGGAGCTCGGCACTGTGAATTGAGCAAGACACGGCAGCTCACAGATCACAGCGGGGAGACATTGCAGGATCCAAGACACAAGGCCAGACTCGGGAATACCGCCAGGGAGGTTAAAGTTAACCATTAATCATGGCTCTAGAATTATTGCTGATCTGATGTTTATGAAGATCTGATGTTTATGAAGATACCTTGCATGTGTGGTGTAATCAAGGTTTACACACACTTGCCCTAGGTGCGTGTTTGCATGTGTGTGTGTGTACCAAGCATTTCAGCCAGGTGTTTGACAGCTCAGAAGTAGGAAATGCTCAGAGTTAGATGCTTCCAGGCTCATTGATCACAGAGCAGATTGAGGATTGCATGTTCACCAATCTGCTTCCTCTCCCCAACCTGACAACTCCGGGGGATCCTGGGGCCAGGGGAAGCAGGACAACCCAGAAACTATGGCAGGCGGTGGCAGCAGAGGGGGGGGGGCATTTTCACAGTCCTGTATAAGTTATTGGTTAGCTATATAGCCACCCAAATCACTTTTACTAAAAAGCCAGGAGCCAGCTGAAAAAAAAACAATACCATCTCATGGCTGCTGCAGCTGTGAACTTATTTTAACTATGTGAAGTCTAAACTGTATACTGTACATACGGTCTGTGGATGATAAGTAGTAAAAGAGTCATGTGACTGTGTCTAAACCTCAGATGTGTAATCTGGAAGAATGATATCATCCTTCACTCACATCCTTTCTGAAATTAAGAGGTAGCAGAGGTTGCAGAATTGTGTGAAAAATGTACACAATCAAGCAAATCTAAACAACTATGTGTGCAAAGGAACTCGCATGATTGTATTGTCCTTGGGGCAGCATCTTGGTCTGGAATGTAGATATCAATGCTGGATAGGGATGAGCTTCGTGTTTGAGTCGATCCCATGTTCGACTCGAACATCGTCTGTTCGCCCGTTTGCCGAATTGCCAACGATATGGGCCATTCGTGCCAAATTCGCGTGGCGCATCACGGCCCATAATTCACTGCGGCATCGCAGTGCATTGCTGGCTGATGATTGGCCAAGCATGCACTATGACCCGCATGCTTGGCCAATCACAGCGCCGTCTGTAGAGAGAGCTGTAATTGGCCAAAGCCAGGGTGGCTTTGGCCAATTATGGCTCAGGGGGTTTAGTACACGCCCCACACTATATAAGGCCGCCTGCACGACGGCCCTGTGCAGTGTGTGTTCCGGCGTTGAGAGACAGACACAGAGAGACAGTGTCATTTGATTTAAGTTAGATAGATTAGGCAGGACCTAATGCTCTCTGCACAGTGTTCAGCTAAAGCTAACTGTAGAAGGTTGGTGGTGTTTTCCTGATCCCATCACTACCACAGGCAGCTACATTATTTTAACGTTAGTGTAGTGCGTCCTCTGCACAGTGTTCAGCTAAAGCTATCTGTAGAAGGTTGGTGGTGTTTTCCTGATCCTATCACTACAGCAGGCAGGTACATTATTTATACGTTAGTGTAGTGCTACCTCTGCACAGTGTTCAGCTAAAGCTACCTGTAGAGGGTTGGTGGTGTTTTCTTGATCCTATCACTACCGCAGGCAGCTACATTATTTTAACATTAGCGTAGTGCGTCCTCTACACAGTGTTCAGCTAAAGCTATCTGTAGAAGGTTGGTGGTGTTTTCCTGATCCTATCACTACCGCAGGCAGCTACATTATTTACACGTTAGTGTAGTGCGACCTCTGCACGGTGTTCAGCTTAAGCTACCTGTAGAAGGTTGGTGGTGTTTTCCTGATCCTATCACTACCGCAGGCAGCTACATTATTTTAACATTAGTGTAGTGCATCCTCTTCACAGTGTTCAGCTAAAGCTACCTGTAGAAGGTTGGTGGTGTTTTCCTGATCCTATCACTACCGCAGGCAGCTACATTATTTTAACGTTAGTGTAGTGCGTCCTCTGCACAGTGTTCAGCTAAAGCTATCTGTAGAAGGTTGGTGGTGTTTTCCTGATCCTATCACTACCGCAGGCAGCTACATTATTTACACGTTAGTGTAGTGCGACCTCTGCACAGTGTTCAGCTAAAGCTACCTGTAGAGGGTTGGTGGTGTTTTCCTGATCCTATCACTACCGCAGGCAGCTACATTATTTTAACATTAGTGTAGTGCGTCCTCTGCACAGTGTTCAGCTAAAGCTATCTGTAGAAGGTTGGTGGTGTTTTCCTGATCCTATCACTACCACAGGCAGGTACATTATTTACACGTTAGTGTAGTGCAACCTCTGCACGGTGTTCAGCTTAAGCTACCTGTAGAGGGTTGGTGGTGTTTTCCTGATCCTATCACTACCGCAGGTCAGCTAAAGCTATCTGTAGAAGGTTGGTGGTGTTTTCCTGATCCTATCACTACCGCAGGCAGGTACATTATTTACACGTTAGTGTAGTGCGACCTCTGCACAGTGGTCAGTTAAAGCTACAAGTTAGTGTACTGCGACCTCTGCACAGTGTTCATCTAAAGCTACCTGTAGAAGGTTGGTGGTGTTTTCCTAATCCTATCACTACCACAGGTAGCTACATTATTTACATGTTAGTGTAGTGCGACCTCTGCACAGTGTTCAGCTAAAGCTACCTGTAGAAGGTTGGTGGTGTTTTCCTGATCCTATCACTACCGCAGGTCAGCTAAAGCTATCTGTAGAAGGTTGGTGGTGTTTTCCTGATCCTATCACTACCGCAGGCAGGTACATTATTTACACGTTAGTGTAGTGCGACCTCTGCATGGTGTTCAGCTTAAGCTACCTGTAGAAGGTTGGTGGTGTTTTCCTGATCCCATCACTACCGCAGGCAGCTACATTATTTTAACATTAGTGTAGTGCGTCCTCTTCACAGTGTTCAGCTAAAGCTACCTGTAGAAGGTTGGTGGTGTTTTCCTGATCCTATCACTACCGCAGGTCAGCTAAAGCTATCTGTAGAAGGTTGGTGGTGTTTTCCTGATCCTATCACTACCGCAGGCAGGTACATTATTTACACGTTAGTGTAGTGTGACCTCTGCATGGTGTTCAGCTTAAGCTACCTGTAGAAGGTTGGTGGTGTTTTCCTGATCCTATCACTACCGCAGGCAGCTACATTATTTTAACGTTAGTGTAGTGCGTCCTCTTCACAGTGTTCAGCTAAAGCTACCTGTAGAAGGTTGGTGGTGTTTTCCTGATCCTATCACTACCGTAGGCAGCTACATTATTTTAACATTAGTATAGTGCATCCTCTGCACAGTGTTCAGCTTAAGCTTCCTGTAGAAGGTTAGTGGTGTTTTCCTGATCCTATCACTACCGCAGGCAGCTACATTATTTACATGTTAGTGTAGTGCGACCTCTGCACAGTGTTCAGCTAAAGCTACCTGTAGAGGGTTGGTGGTGTTTTCCTGATCCTATCACTACCGTAGGCAGCTACATTATTTTAACATTAGTATAGTGCGTCCTCTGCACAATGTTCAGCTAAAGCTATCTGTAGAAGGTTGGTGGTGTTTTCCTGATCCTATCACTACCGCAGGCAGGTACATTATTTACACGTTAGTGTAGTGCGACCTCTGCATGGTGTTCAGCTTAAGCTACCTGTAGAAGGTTGGTGGTGTTTTCCTGATCCTATCACTACCGCAGGCAGCTACATTATTTTAACGTTAGTGTAGTGCGTCCTCTTCACAGTGTTCAGCTAAAGCTACCTGTAGAAGGTTGGTGGTGTTTTCCTGATCCTATCACTACCGTAGGCAGCTACATTATTTTAACATTAGTATAGTGCATCCTCTGCACAGTGTTCAGCTTAAGCTACCTGTAGAAGGTTAGTGGTGTTTTCCTGATCCTATCACTACCGCAGGCAGCTACATTATTTACATGTTAGTGTAGTGCGACCTCTGCACAGTGTTCAGCTAAAGCTACCTGTAGAGGGTTGGTGGTGTTTTCCTGATCCTATCACTACCGCAGGCAGCTACATTATTTTAACATTAGTATAGTGTGTCCTCTGCACAGTGTTCAGCTAAAGCTATCTGTAGAAGGTTGGTGGTGTTTTCCTGATCCTATCACTACCGCAGGCAGGTACATTATTTACACGTTAGTGTAGTGCGACCTCTGCATGGTGTTCAGCTTAAGCTACCTGTAGAAGGTTGGTGGTGTTTTCCTGGTCCTATCACTACCGCAGGCAGCTACATTATTTTAACGTTGGTGTAGTGCATCCTCCACACAGTGGTCAGCTAAAGCTACAAGTTAGTGTACTGCGACCTCTGCACAGTGTTCATCTAAAGCTACCTGTAGAAGGTTGGTGGTGTTTTCCTGATCCCATCACTACCGCAGGCAGCTACATTATTTTAACGTTAGTGTAGTGCGTCCTCAGCACAGTGTTCAGCTAAAGTTACCTGTAGAAGGTTGGTGGTGTTTTCCTGATCCTATCACTACCGCAGGCAGCTACATTATTTTAACGTTAGTGTAGTGCGTCCTCTGCACAGTGTTCAGCTAAAGCTATCTGTAGAAGGTTGGTCGTGTTTTCTTGATCATATCACTACCGCAGGCAGCTACATTATTTTAACGTTAGGGTAGTGCATCCTCTGCACAGTGTTCAGCTAAAGCTACAAGTTAGTGTACTGCGACCTCTGCACAGTGTTCATCTAAAACTACCTGTAGAAGGTTGGTGGTGTTTTCCAAATCCTATCACTATCGCAGGCAGCTACATTATTTGCATGTTAGTGTAGTGCAACCTCTGCACAGTGTTCAGCTAAAGCTACCTGTAGAAGGTTGGTGGTGTTTTCCTGATCCTATCACTACCACAGGCAGCTACATTATTTTAACGTTAGTGTAGTGCGTCCTCTGCACGGTGTTCAGCTAAAGCTATCTGTAGAAGGTTGGTGGTGTTTTCCTGATTCTATCACTACCACAGGCAGCTACATTATTTTAACGTTAGTGTAGTGTGACCTCTGCACAGTGTTCAGCTTAAGCTACCTGTAGAATGTTGGTGGTGTTTTCCTGATCCTATCACTACCGCAGGCAGCTACATTATTTTAACGTTGGTGTAGTAAATCCTCTGCACAGTGGTCAGCTAAAGCTACAAGTTAGTGTACTGTGACCTCTGCACAGTATTCACCTGTAGAAGATTGGTGGTGTTCTCATACTACAGGCAGGCAGTTGATTTTGCTAGCTGCAGTATCAGTATATATATATATATATATATATATATATATATATATATATATCCCAGCTTAGTGCAGCTACATTTCACTGCAGGCCATTAGTATGTCTGGAAGGCCAACAAGGAAAGGCAGACAGTCACAAGCCAATAAAAGAGGGCAAGCAGGCTCTGTGTCTAGAGACAACAGTGCTGGTCGTGGAGACGGTGCATCCTCATCAGCACGTGGCCGTGGGACACGCTTGGCCTTTTTTTCGGCAGCTGGTCGTGTTGAACCGCAACATGTGGAAGACTTGGTCGAGTGGGTGACCAAGCCGTCCTCATCCTCCTCATCCTCTCTCACCCATGCTCAGGGTACTTTGTCTGGCAAAGCAGCTGCCAACGCGGCCTCTTCCCTCGGCTCAATGGCATCAGTGACTCCTTCTGTAGCCCCACCATGTTCTCCTGAGGAGTCCCTCAAACTGTTTGACTACAGTGTTGGGTACATGCTCCAGGAGGATGCCCAGCGTTTAGAAGGCTATGATGATGATACTGAGCTAGATGAAGGCAGTAAAGTGAGCACAGACAGAGGGGGTGCCCAAGAAGGACAGCAATCTGGCAGCCATGCTCCCCCTGCTGCAGCATACTGCCAGGTTTGCTCCAGTGATGAGGAGGGAAGGGATGATGAGGTCACTGACTCAACGTGGGTGCCTGATAGGAGAGAGCAGGAGGAGGAGGAGGAGGCACATCACCAACGAGGCAGGATGCCCTCCAGGGGCCAGCCAAAGGGCAGCACACTGACTGCATCACACCCAAAGCTCCACATGTGCAGGGCGCTGCTGTCTCTGCGCGTTATTCCAAAAGTTCTTTGGTGTGGGCCTTTTTTGAGACGAGTGCATTAGATCGCACCGCTGCTATTTGCAACATATGTCTCAAGCATATCTCGCGTGGCCAAAACATCTCCCGCTTGGGAACCACATGCTGGACCAGACATATGTTGACCTGCCATGCAGTTCGTTGGCAAGCGTATCTAAAAGACCCACACCAAAGAACAAAGAGGACCTCTCCTTGCTCCTCATCAGCTGAGATCTCCAACCCCACTATACCTTCAGTCCTCTCTGAGACCTGCACTGAGAGGAATGAAGGTGTAGTATTAGGTGTGTCACAGCCAAGTACTTGTGGGCAATCTGCTTTTGATACATCAACGTCAGATTGTACCAGGCAGATTTCCCTGCCCCAGCTGCTGCACCGCCGAAAGAAGTTCGCTCCCAGCCATCCACATGCCCAGTGGTTGAATGCTAGTTTGGCAAAATTGCTAGCACTTTAACTGCTACCTTTTCAGTTTGTAGACTCTGCCCCTTCCGTGAGTTTGTGGAATGTGCGGTTCCTCAGTGTCAGGTACCCAAACGCCACTTTTTCTCACGGAAGGCGATTCCGGCTCTCTACCGGCATGTGGAAGGCAATTTCCATGTCTCGCTGGACAGCGGTAAGGTGCATTTTACCACTGACTCATGGTCCAGCAGGCATGGACAGGGACGTTACGTAAGTTTCACGGCGCATTGGGTGACTCTGCTGGCAGCTGGGAAGGATGCAGGACAAGGTGCAGTAGTGTTGGAGGTTGTTCCACCACCACGCCTCCAAAATGCCACTACTAATGATTCTGACACACCTCTCTCCTCCACCCCCTCCTCTTCTTCTTCCTCCATGGCCTCTTCCTGTGCTTTGCCCTCGGAACCAGTGGTGCTCCATAGGCATTCAAGGGGCTACTCAAGTATGCAGGCCAAAAGATGCCATGCGGTGCTTGAGCTGGTGTGCTTGGGGGACAGGAGCCACACTGGGGCAGATGTTCTGTCAGCTCTGCAGGGGCAGGTTCAGAGGTGGTTGACGCCACGCCAACTTAAGGCAGGAATGGTGGTTTGCGACAATGGCACCAACCTCCTCTCCGCTCTCTGACAGGGACAAATGACCCATGTGCCCTGTTTGGCTCACGTCCTTAACTTGGTGGTGCAGCGGTTCTTGGACAGGTACCCGGGCTTACAGGATGTCCTGAGGCAGGCCAGGAAAGTCTGTGTGCATTTCCGCCGGTCATATAATGCCAGTGCTCAGCTGGCAGACCTCCAAAAGGAATTTAACCTGCCCAAGAACCGCCTAATCTGTGACATGCCCACCAGGTGGAACTCAACGTTGGCCATGCTGCAGCGGCTGCACACGCAGCACAGGGCCATCAATGAGTACCTGTGCGACTATGGCACCAGGACAGGGTCAGGGGAGCTTTTTTTTTCTCCACGCCAGTGGGCCATGATCAGGGATGCATGCACTGTCCTGTCACCATTTGAGAAGACCACGAGGATGGTGAGCAGTGACAGTGCATGCATCAGTGACACTGTCCCCCTTGTCCACCTGTTGGAGCACACGCTGCATGGAATAATGGACAGGGCACTTGAGGCAGAACAGAGGCAGAAAGAGGAGGACTTCCTTAGCTCTCAAGGCCCCCTTTATCCAGACAGTGTTTCTGCATGCTCGCCGATCACACAGGAAGATTATGAGGAGGAGGAGGATTGTGTCAGTATGGAGGTGGAGCCTGGCACTCAGCATCAGCAGCAGTCTTTAAGGGATTATTTACAGTCCCAAGAAACACATGGACTTGTACGTAGCTGGGAGGAGGTGGATGTGGATCATGTCATCCTTAGTGACCCAGAGGACTCCGGACTGAATGCCTCAGCAAACCTACGCTGCATGGCCTCCCTTATCCTGCAAAGCCTGCGGAAGGATCCTCGTATTCGTGGTATCATGGAGGGGGATCGTTACTGGCTGGCAACCCTCCTTGATCCACGTTACAAGGGTAAGGTTGCAGACCTTATCTTGCCGTCGCAGAGGGAGCAGAGGATGAAACATCTTCGGGAGGCCTGGCAGAAAGGTCTGTGCAACGCGTTCCCAGAGACTGGGAGGTTACAAACTCCTGTTCCTGGACAACGTGTTGCTGAGGCTCCAATCAGTCAAAGAAGGAGCGGTGGAGAAGGTGGCCATCTGACCGATGCGTTCAGACAATTTTTTATTCCACAGCCCCAAGGTATGATCAGTTCCGGCAACCATCGCCAGCGTCTGTTTTACATGGTGCAGGAATACCTAGGGGCAAGATCTGACTTGGACACCTTTCCCACCGAAAATCCTCTGGGTTACTGGGTCTTGAGGATGGATCACTGGCCATAGCTTGCACAGTATGCAATTGAGCTACTGGCCTGTCCAGCATCCAACGTTCAATCAGAACGCACATTCAGTGCTGCTGGAGGCTTTGTGACCGATCACAGGGTGCATCTGTCCACCGACTCGGTTGATTGACTGACCTTCATAAAAATGAATCAGTCTTGGATTACCACCAGTTACCAAGCACCTGATGCTGATGTAACCATTTTTGAAATGTCAGATCCCTTTAAAGACTGCCTATGCTGATGCTGAGTGACTATCCTGTTATACTGAGTAATTATCCTCTTCCTCCTCAGTGATCATGATGATAGCTTGTAAGAACATTTTTGGTTCTGGGCGCCGCCAGTCCCACCACTAGTGCCTAAGCCCAATGTTTCAGCCCCTGTTTAACAGGGGCATGTAATTACAATTTTTCATGCAATTCTTTGCAGCAGGGCTAGTTCCTGCGCTCCAACTAGAGTATCTGTGAGGGATTGCAGTGTTGTGGCACCATCACCAGTGCCTAAGGCCCAATTTTTCAGTCCCTGTTTAACAGGGGCATGTAATTACAATTTTTTATACAATTCTTTGCAGCAGGGCTAGTTCCTGCGCTCCAACTAGAGTATCTGTGAGGGGTTGCAGTGTTGTGGCACCAGCACCAGTGCCTAAGGCCCAATTTTTCAGCCCCTGTTTAACAGGGGCGTGTAATTACAATTTTTGATGCAATTCTTTGCAGCAGGGCTAGTTCCTGCACTCCAACTGGAGTATTGCCCTGTACACACGATAGGATTTTCGGATGGAAAATGTGCTCCTGAAGAAGCGTTCTTTGTCAACGTGAAACATGTCGAGCAATTAGAGAGCATCTCACCTTGGATCACCAGACCTGCAGCACTTTTTCAATTATAGCTCTATATATTTCCACCGCTCCATGTTTGGGGAAGTATATTCTCCTTTATTTGGAATAAGTGCTTGGAATACGTACTTATAACTTTATTCATACAAGCTTGCAGGATAGGATCCATATGGTGTATTAAACTAGGTTCTATGTCTAGCCTGATTTGTTTTTAAACTTCCATGTTTGTTCTTTGTCTTTTTGTACTTTAATAATAAAAATTCTAAAACAATACTTACTTTTTCATAGTTTAATACCGTTGTGCCCTTAAAGTCCCATTTCTTAGATTTTATTTGTTTACAATTACAATGCTGGGGACGTTGGCACAAATTGTTACTAATTACCTACAGAGTCACCCTGTTTTTTGAGGTACTTCAGAACTAGGACCTCTCTTTTGATATACAAATGGAACATGTTTGCCACTGTATACTGTATGAAACTTACTCACCCATCCAGTGGTGTATTTAGGTTTTGTGCTGCTCTAGGCCTGACTAAGCTTGCGCACCCCCTAATTTAACTATGACCCACCCCTTCCTGTCAAGGCCACACCCCTTCCTTTTTAAGATCCGCCCTGTCATCTTCATGGGAGGACAGAGGGATGCCACGGGAAGAGGACAGTGAGCGATACAGCATCTTTTCATTTGGGGGGTAAGGGGATATGTGCTGGATGCTTTGGGAGGCTCTTGCACTGAAGTTGTGTCCCTCCTCTGTGGCCCCTCCTCCTCCTCGCTGTGTACTGAGTGTGTGTGGCTGACAGTGGGGAGAGAGGTGTCGGCTGCTACGGAAAGCCCATCGCCGCTTGTGGGACTCCGGGCGGCAGATTTCCTGGGTGCCCACGCTGGTGCATCCCTGTCTGGCCAGTTACCGAAACTCAGTGCCGGAACTTGTTTTGGGCTCCGGGACAGTGGCGTCACTAGGGTTGGCCTAGAGGATATCAGGTTAGGCACTTCCTAATGGCTCAGTTCCTGGGAACAGTAATGTATAATGGCTAACAGGCTCTCTTACCAGACCCGGTGAAACTGCAACAGTGATCCCTCCGGCTGGACGTTCGCTCACTCTGGGTTGCCCAGGCCAACTCTAGTCAGTAGTGTAGCATGTCTCTACCCTGGCAGTGGCTTCATCTTTTTCCCCCTCTGGTGGTGCAGGAACAACGTGACTCTCTGGTGGTGCATGTACAGCGTGGCTCTCTGATGGTGCGGGTACAGCGTGGCTCTGGTGGTGCGAGTACAGCGTGGCTCTGGTGGTGTGGGAACAACGTGGCTCTCTGGTGGTGCAGGAACAGCATGGCTCTTTGGTGGTGCAGGGACAGTGTGGCTCTCTCTCTGGTGGTGCGGGTACATCATGGCTCCCTCTCTGGTGGTGCGGGAACAACGTGGCTCTCTGGTAGTGTGGGAACAGTGTGGGAACAGCGTGGCTCTCTCTCTCTGGTGGTGTGGGAACAACGTGGCTCTCTCTCTGGTGGTGTGGGTATAGTGTGGCTCTCTGGTGGTGTGTGTACAGTGTGGCTCTCTGGTGGTGCGTGTACAGCGTGGCTCTCTGGTGGTGCTTGTACAGCGTGGCTCTCTGATGGTAGGGGTACAGTGTGGCAGAGAACTCCCCCGCTCGCCCCCCTCCCCTTTCTGTCAGCCGAAGGGAGAAGAGAGAGAGAGCGGCTCTAATTGATTTTGCCGGGCCGCCGCCCAGCTTCCTGCCCGCTGTTTCCCTCCCCATGATTGGCCACAGCAGAGGGCCAATCAGAGAGAGAGAATCACGGCTTTACGGGGGCGGTTTGATGGCTCCTGCTTTAACTGCTTTCTGGCCCCATCTGCAGCCGCGACGCCACTGCACTCCTAAGCTGTGCTCCCCTGATGTGCCATGCTGTGCGGGAGGAGGGCGCGGATGTCGTTTTGGTGGGGGGGGCGGCTTTTTTGCCACCCCCCACAAAGTGCCGCCCTAGGCCTGGACCTTGTTGGCCTAGGCCAAAACACAGCACTGCACCCATCAACAGAATGACATTCTGAATTACAGATAAAATTGTTGTGGTTCCTGGTTGTGACACAAAGATGGGGCATACAGTATGTTTCACCTTTAATTGACTAAAGTATGTTTTTTTTGTAAACATTTTAGGGTGCAGGGGGCATGGTCAGGTTCTGGTCTAAGATGGAAGCTTAGTCTCAGAGTTCCCATGGTGCGAGGCCCTGCAACCTGCCTAGCTGCGACGACTCACCAATTTAGCATGGGGAGAACGTTCCTAAGTCACCTCGAGATCAAGGAACACAGCTGAGTTGCAACATTCTGGGGATTTTCCAGATGCTACCCAGAGATGCCATTCTGTCCTTCTAGGCCTCTTCTCACCAGTCCTGCTCACCTAGCAAAAGTCCTTCTCACGCTCAGAGCCAGAGCCCTCAATCCTCAGGCTCCCAATTGGCTCCTGCACTGAGCCTGAATGACCTGTAAACAGCGGCAGCTTATATCAAAAACACCCTCTCTGCCGCTCTGAAATCAGACATCCAAGCCATTGCAGGGAGAGTGGAGGAAGTTGAAATAGTGACCGACCACCATGATGCTCTACCACGTACAGCAGGTTACAGAGTCCCATACCATCCACCTGAGAGAGCTTAACAGGCATGTAGAGGACCTGAACAACCACATCAGGCACCGCAATCTCAGGGTAAGGGGACTCCCCCAAGACCATTGAACCAACCAGCTCACACAGGCTGTCCTAGCAGACTTTAACAACCTCCTAGAGAGGCCCCTGATGCACCAATAACCATAGAATGCATCCATAGAGCATGGCGACCAAGGGGAAGAGATCCCTCCAAGGGATATAGTCTGCTGCTTCACCAACTTTCTGTTGGAGGAAGAATTCCTCCATAAACCCAGGGACCTAACTTAACAGGGAGCGGAGGTGAAGACCTCTCTAATATAACTTTACAATGCAAAAGGGAACTATGACTCTTGTTGGATCTACTACATTCCAGAGCACTCAAATATCACTGGATGTTTCCCTTCTGCCTCTCGGCTACAGCCCATGGATGCACAGCCAATCTCAGAGTAGAAGAGGATCAAGATAATTTCTGCACCACTCTAGACATCTCTCTCATTGATCTACAAGACTGGTACAGCAACTTATTTCTACCACTGCTGTGGAGGGCTACATCCATGAAAGATGTCTGAGAAGCGGGCAATTTCAGTTTCCGGCACTACCATACCCATCCTCAGTCCTCTTCACCTCCAGCGGCCATCGATACTCCATGGAACGCCAGTTCTACAGCATCTCCAGCCAACCGTAGAGCTTGCCACTCACCATAAGGTACAGTCCTCCTTTCCATATTACACCCGTTACAAACATTGCTCCCTCTTCCTACAGGGCAGTTGTTCAATAGCCCTGCGAGTGCTCAATCAGCCTCCTGCCTCCTACCACTGGCCCTTGCAGTTCAGCAATAATTCATCCCGCGTCTTCAGATGGGCAACCTACTCCCCTTATTTATCACAAACAAACCTGACCAGCAATCAAACAATTAAAACAAGGCAAAAGTCCTGGCCCAGATGGCCTCATGGCTGCCTACTACAAGTCATTCTCAGAGGTGTTGGTTCTCTCATGCTTGAGTGTCTTTAACTCCCTCTCTGCCACAAACCCCCTTACTCCCGGAATGCTTGAAGCCCATATAAGGGTCATTCCTAAAGAGAGAAAAAAACTCTCACAGGCTGCTCACTACAGAATAATATCTCCTTAATGTTGACATCAAGATCTTCTCTAAAATCTTCACCAACAGACTTCTCCCACTCCTCTCATCAATTGTTGCCTGAGACCAAGTAGGCTTTATTCTCGGCCGTAATGCCAGAGACAACACCATCAAAGCTCTCAACCTACACCATGTACTGACCCTCTAAGGCCAGAAAGGCTTTTTCTTTCCCTGTATGTGGAGAAGGCATTTGACAGGGTGGCATGGGATTATATTTAAGCAGTCCTTCGGGCCATAAGTCTAGGTTCACATATGCTAGGCTTCATCATGTCCCTGTATCTTAACACCTCAGCAAAGGTATGCATCAACAGCACCCTGCCAAATGCTTTCTCCATCCGCAATGGGACAAGACAAGGCTGCCCTTTGCCCCCCATTCTTTTTGTAGTCACCCTAGAGCTGTTCCTTCTCTGTTTTAGACACAATCCAGATATTCAGGGGATTTGCACTGCCTATTGGGAGTATAAATTCATTGATTTACAGGTGATATTCTGCTGTTTCTCACAAAATCACTCACCACACTTCCAGTCCTACTGGCAGAATTCCAGCATTTCCGCTCATTATCCAATTTGAAAATTAACTTCTCTAAGTCCTTTGCACTCAACATTTCCCTCCAGCAGCAAATGGTTGATCAGTGTCAAGGATATTTTTGCCTCCACTGGAAATGAGACTCCATAACATACACTATATTGTCAAACGTATTGGGACACCTGCATTTACACGCAAGGGTTCAATATTGACTTGGCCCACCCTTTGCAGCTATAACAACTTCAACACTTCTGGGAAGGCTGTCCACAAGGTTTAGGAGTGTGTCTATGGGAATGTTTGACCATTCTTCCAGAAGTGCATTTGTGAGGTCAGACACTGATGTGGACAAGAAGGTCTGGCTCACAGTCTCCACTCTGATTCATCCTAAAGGTGTTCTATCGAGTTGAAGTCAGGACTCTGTGCAGGCCAGTTAAGTTCCTTCACCCAAAACACGATCATCCATGTCTTTATAGACCTTGCTTTGTGCACTGGTGCGCAGTCATGTTGGAAAAGGACCACACCAAAATTCCCCTTCCACCAAATGAATTGGACCAGTGCACAAAGCAAGGTCCATAAAGACATGGATGAGTGAGTTTGAGGTGGAGGAACTTGACTGGTCTGGACAGAGTCCTTACCTCAACCCAATAGAAACACCTTTGGGATGAATTAGAGCAGAGACTACAAGCCAGGCCTTCTCCTCTACATCAGTGCCTGATCTCACAAATGCGCTTCTGGAAGAATGGTCAAACATTCCCATAGACACACTCCTAAACCTTGTGGACAGCCTTCCCAGAAGACTTGAAGCTGTTATAACTGAATATTGAACCCTACGGACTAAGACTGGGATGCAAATAAAGTTCATGTGCATGTAAAGGCAGGTGTCCCAATACTTTTGACAATATAGTGTATTTAGGAATCCAGCTTCCCCTAGATCACAAGAATTATACTCAAAAAATTATCTACCCATCCTGAATTACTTAACAATTGACCTCAAACACTGGAATAAGCATTTCTTCTTTTTCTGGTTTGTCAGGGCAACAATCTAAAAAATGAATGCTCTCCCACGACTGTTATACATTCTACAAACTGTACCCATATGCCTGGCCCCAGCTTTTTTCAAGACAAGCAAAAGCTCCTGTTCCAAATTCCTATGGGGGGATTACAAACCCAGGATCAGTTATACACAACTTTCCTTACCCAAACATTTACCAGATCTCCAAAGCTACCAACAAGCTTGCCATCTATCAATGATAATTGATTGGAATGTCCATGAGTATCTTAAAGACTGAGTTTCTTTGGAAACTTTGGAAGCTTCAGTCACCTCTCTATCTCTGAGCTCCTTCCTCCTCCCCTCCAGGCATGCATTGCAAATTCTTATCTGAACACTGGCCTCATGATAGGGTACTGACACATCGCTTCTATGATTGCTGTAGATTTCTATCTAACATTTCCATTCCTCCCGAATGGAAAGAATGCTCATCCCTCCCTGGACATACCCAGGGCCGTCTTTTCGCATGGGCACGCTGGGCAGTTGACCGGGGGCCCCACCTGCCCAGCAACCGCAGCCAAGCATCATTCAGATGTCACAAAGTTTGCTGCCGCATTGTGCCAGTGCTGTGCAATGGCGTCACCAGTGTGGGGCCCCATGTGCCCCCCAAATTAAGTGCTGTACTGTTTTTGTATAAACAATGAAACAATGGCCGCCGGCTGGTGCTGCGCCGTGGCTGTCTGAGTGTCTGCCCGCTGATTGCTGAATGATTTATTATTGAGTGACAGTCTGTCAGGTGACAGCACATGACGGCGGCCGGCCGCCGCTATTGTTTGTGGGAGTTGTAGTCTGTGGCGGCTGCTGCATGCTCAGGCTCCCTGCTACCGGGGGGTGGAGTCAGTCTGAGGATAGCAGCGCAGCCAGCCTACCACGTGCTACAACTCCCATCGTGGCATCGCCATGGTCAGAATCCAGGATATTTTGCCTGCCCCAGTGCCTCTGCTTGGCTGGCCTGGGCGCATCACTACTGGCTGGTGGTAGAGTAACAGTACTGTGGAGTAGATGTGACCCCCGGCCAGGAGCAACATCATCACCCACCCCAGGACTGGAGGAAGCCGTGGAGAAGGAGGAAGAGAGGACCTGTCCTGCTGCTGCTGAGCACTGAGTCTGCCGAGCAAGTTCAGGTGAGAGACCCTGACACCCCCACAGGATCAATCATCCCATCGATCTGCCCCCATACACCTCATTTACCTTGCCCATGGCCTGTGAATCCTGCTGGAAGCTGCCCACGACCTGAAAGCCAGCAGGACCCACATGCCATGGTTGGCTCCCAGCAGGACCCACAGACCATGGCCAGCAGGACCCATAGGCTATTGTCCGTTCCCAGCAGGACCCACATGTCAGTGGCCAGCAGGACCCAGAGGGAAGTGGCCAGCTCCCACCAGGACCCACAGGTCAGTGGCCAGCAGGACCCACAGGTCCGCAGCTTGTGGGTCCTGCTGGGATCTGGCCACTGACCTGTGGATCCTACTGGCCACTGACATGTGGGTCCTGCTGGCCACTGACATGTGGGTCCTGCTGGCCACTAGCCTAGGGTAACCTGAAGTCCCCAGCACCACCAAATTACAAATATCTCCCGCTTACACATAATTAGTGCTTTTGTACTGTCCCATTTCAATCTGTATTTTCTTGTTTTTCAATTCCTTGCTTTTCAAGCTCGTTTTATATTATCCAAACATTGTGTTAATGTTTAAACACTGATTTTGTTGGAAGTACCAATAAATATAGCCTTATTGATAATTTGCATTTTTATTCTCGTGCGTAATTGTGTAGACAGGGCCCCAGTGCACTGTATTGCCCAGGGGCCTATAATGCTCTTAAGATGGCACTGGACATACCTCCTGCTCACACACTATCTACGCTCCCTAGACAACGTGTCCCCCTTGCTCGAGACCACTTACTCCTTTCAAGATGTTGTGCACACGAAAGACCCCACAGCATCATCTCATATCCACCATGTACTCATTGCCCTTTGCTGACTGCCCCTCCAACAGCAGCAAGGCCTGCATGTCCTGGGAGAAAGGCTTATCTTTATCACTCTCACAGGAAGACTGGGAACAAATATATTTAAACATCCACGAAGGTTTGATAAATGTTTCTACTCAGGAAAATGGATACGCCCTCGCTCTACTACACAAATTCAAAGAATTACAAGAGACATGCTCAAACAGACTATGGCACGCTACTACATATCTGGTGGTCTTGCTTACACATTCAAACCTTCTGGAGTGAAGTGAACTGCATTATTTCACTTGTGACTTCCTATGACTTAGACCATTCCCCAGCTCAATTCCTCCTACACCACTCATTCCTATCTCATAAAATGGCTAACGTGACAAAACAGTTGCCCCCTCCCCCCTCAATCAAGGAATGGATTAATAGAATCCATAAAATAGTAGAGATGGAGGAACTGAACCACACAGCGTGAGACCCACCCACAAAATTTGGGCTCAAATGAGCCTGCTTGACACATTTACAGTCATCTCTAGAATACTCCCTATTAAATAATTCACCCATCTAACTACAGAACGATCAAATCCTATGGTCCAACCTCTGCTAATTGGATTCTCCACAAGTAAGCACTATGATCATGACCTGCAGAACTTCACCCCTTACAGGCCATTAGGGATGGGGCTTTATGTTCGGGTCGAACATGAGTTCAACTCGAACATTAACTGTTCGCCGAACAGCGAACAATTTGGGGTGTTCACGGCAAATTCGAAAGCCGCGGAGCATCCTTTAAAAGTCTATGGGAGAAATCAAAAGTGCTCATTTTAAAGGCTAATATGCATGGTATTGTCATAAAAAGTGTTTGGGGACCTGGGTCCTGCCCCAGGGGACATGTATCAATGCAAAAAAAAGTTTTACAAACAGCCGTTTTTTCGGGAGCAGCGATTTTAATAATGCTTAAAGTAAAACAATAAAAGTGTAATATTCCTTTAAATTTTGTACCTGGGGGTTGTCTATAGTGTGCCTGTAAAGGGGCACGTTTCCCGTGTTTAGAACAGTCTGACAGCAAAATGGCATTTCTAAAGGAAAAAAAAGTCATTTAAAAGTGCTAGAGCTAGTGCCGGCTATAATGAATTGTCGGTCCGGCAATACATATAAGAGTTCATTGATAAAAACAGCATGGAATTTCCCCACAGGGGAACCCCGAACCAAATTTTTTTTTAAAAATGCGTGGGGGTCCCCCTAAATTCCATACCAGGCCCTTCAGGTCTGGTATGGATATTAAGGGGAACCCTGCTCCAAAATTTTTCAAAAAATGGCGTGGGTGTCCCCCTCAAAATCCATACCAGACCCTTCAGGTCTGGTATGGATTTTAAGGGGAACCCCGCACCAAAATTTTTTAAAAAATGACGTGGGGTCCTCTCAAAAATCCATACCAGACCCTTTTCCGAGCATGCAACCTGGCAGGCCGCAGGAAAAGAGGGGGGATGAGAGAATGCCCCCCTCCTGAACCGTACCAGGCCACATGCCCCCAACATTGGGAGGGTGCTTTGGGGTAGCCCCCCAAAGCACCTTGTCCCCGTGTTGATGGGGAGAAGGGCCTCATCCCCACAACCCTTGCCCGGTGGTTGTGGGGGGTCTGCGGGTGGGGGGCTTATCGGAATCTGGAAGCCCCCTTTAACAAAGGGACCTCCAGATCCCAACCCCCCACCGTGTGAATTGGTAATGGGGTACAAATGTACCCCTACCATTTCACTAAAAGGTGTCAAAAAGGTTAAAAAACACAAGAGATGGTTTTTGACAAGTCCTTTATTCATGTCTTCTTCTTTCGGCTTCTTCTTCAATCTTTTTTCTTCTAGTCTTTCTTTGCTGTTCTTCTTATTCCTCCATCTTCTTCTTCTCCATCTCCTTCTTCCTCCGCGCTTCTTGTCCCGTATCTTCCTCTGGCTTCTTCTCCGCTCCATCCGCACGATCCGCCTCAGTGAGAGTCTTCCGTTGTGTGACACTTCAGTTCTTCTGACACTTCTTATATAACGGAGGGTGGGGCCACCCGCCCCCCCCCCCCAAACCGAATTTTTAAAAAAAAAATGCATGGGGGGTCCCCCTAAATTCCATACCAGGCCCTTTTTTCCCAACAATTCATTATAGCTGGCACTAGCTCTGGCACTTTTAAATGACTTTTTTTTCCCTTTAGAAATGTCATTTTGCTGTCAGACTGTTCTAAACACGGGAAACATGCACCCCTTTACAGGCATACTATAGACACTCCCCAGGTACAAAATTTAAAGAAATATTACACTTTTATTGTTTCACTTTAAGCATTATTAAAATCACTGCTTCTGAAAAAACGTCCGTTTTTAAAACTTCTTTTTGCTTTGATACATGTCCCCTGGGGCAGGACCCGGGTCCCCAAACACTTTTTAAGACAATACCATGCATATAAGCCTTTAAAATTAGCACTTTTGATTTTTCATGTTCGTGTCCCATAGACTTTAACGGTGTTTGCGTATTCAAACAAATTTTTTGCCTGTTCGCATGTTCTGGTGCAAACCGAACGGGGGGTGTTCGGCTCATCCCTACAGGCCATCCCCCTTCACTGTTTATACACACTCCCGATCGAGTTGCATGTACTTAGGAGGGGAGTAAGATATGGTATCCCCCTTGTTTTTTTTCCTTTGCTTTTCCCTCCTTCCTTCCTTTTTTCCCCTCTCATCCTTTCTTGTGCTACACCCAAAAAAGTTCACTGTGCATTCACCACACTTTTACACCCGACTATAGCCCTTCTTCCCCCAAATTTCCATGGGACATCCATCATATTTCGGCACGTCTTGTCTCCCAACCTAGTCCAACTGACTTTTTTGCACCCTGAGAACCACACGCTAATAATTTTACGCTTGTAGCCGACACTGATAAGCTTATAAGTGGTCTGGCTCTCCCAACACTTTCACACTTTCAAGTTACTAACCTGTGACATGAAGGTCAATCAACTGTAGAACTCCGCTTTCATATCATGGTCTTAGGTGAATCATTTATCTGGTCTGCATGTATTTCTTTGTTTTAGACTCAGATCTCTTAATACACAAGACGAGATTGCTTCCTTCTTTACTGGTCTATGCATGGTCAACCTGAACTCACTCGTTGTACTACTCTGTTCTCTGTATCTCATTGTACAATTACTATTCATACCTATTGTATGCTTTACTTTAATCCAAATAAAAAGTTGCTGTGGAAAAAAAAACATTTTAGTTCAATGTATTCTTGTATTTTTACACTAGTCAAAACATGTTCTTGTGTTAAAGTCTCCTAAAAATTAAAAAATAATGTTGCAGAAGTTGGATGACAAGCAACACTTTGGAACAATTAGGCATACTTATAACATTGTGAAGAACAATTTGTGCTGCATATACACATGATGAACAGTGTTAAGAGTTTTGTATTAATGTGTTTTTGATCTAGATAGCTTTCTCTGCTGAAAAATGACTATAGTACCTGCAGGGCCTTTTTTGTGTGGCTCATATCTCTGATAAATTGACATCATGGTGTGATTGTTATTCATCTTTTTAGTTGATGTAAAAAACAATCTCACAAAGCCTTTCGCTTATGTATTTTTCTATTTCAATGTGACGGCGAACTTTAGTTTTATAGAAGTCTGTGTATTTCTGAAATATATGTTGTCCCCCTGCCTTAAAATTAATGAAAAGTTGAATGACCTTGAAGATGAAATATAGCCTGTTGCACATTTTTTTTAATAAAATATACTGTATAGCATGTCTTACTTGTTCCTCATGCCATAGTCCTGTTATATAAAACTATTATTTTAATTATTTGGTTTTACACTGTCTTAAACAAACCTTCTCAAGGACACCTAAGTATGACTTTAAAACCAGATGAAGATTCTTGTTTTTGGCAACAGATGACATGACAAATTTCAGCTTCAATACAAATGACCACATTCTCTTTGATTTGCAATTTACTTGAAACTCAATTACACATAGTATAGAAACTTTACAATTGAATGGACTTTATTGCTTGCTATCAATTTTTTGAAATGAGTTGTATTTTAATTAGGTTACACTAATACATACAAATGTTTTTTTATTAAGGAGATGGGTTTCAAATGTCTTGAATCCCTAATGAAACTTGACAAGGAATGAAAATTGTTTAGTGTGGTCCAATAGCAAGCACATTATGAGAGTGGAGTGTAATAAGTACAAAAAGCGCCTGCTCTCACTGGCCTAATACTAACATAATTTTATTTCAATACATTATTTAACTATGTAATCAGTGCAGAGATGCATTAATAATATTAAAAAAAGATTTCTATTTTATGTGTATGTTTATATATTTGTTGTTCATTTTCATAGATATATCACTTCTGTTCTGAAAATAAAGAGGACACATGCAGCAAATACAACTTGACAAAGGTTCTAACTCTTCCCCACTCTGTTCAAAACTTAAATATGACTTTTGGAATTCAAATAAATTAATTGGAATCCTTCAATATCCAAGAACTTACAATGTCATAATTATCTGTAGCTAAAAGAAGATATCCAGAAGCATTTTGCTTAATGGGTAATGGAATACCTTAACTACTAGAGTCCCTATGCCTTTTTTTCTCTATACTCTCTTAAGTGCCTGAGCTTCTTTCACTGCACACCCTCTTGGGTTCCTGAGCCTTTTTTATACCTTCTTGCATCCCAAAGGTTTTTTTTCTCTCTATACCTTTTGAGTCCTTGAGCTTTTTTTCCCTCTATACTCTCTTAATTCCTAGAGGGTTTTTTTTGTGTTTCATTTTGGTTAGCTTTTATAGGTTATTTTAACATAATATATGTTGTATTTCTTGGACAGATAGAACTGTAATTTTATAGCTGATTTAGATATTTTTTTTAGAAGACTATCACATAAATGTGACTTTTATGTATGTGTAACACAACATAATGGTAAGGCTCATCCTCCATAATTTTTAAACTGGGGGGATTAATCCAGGGGTGGGAGGGGGGACGGGGTGTTTTTCATTTTTTACCATTTAATTTCAAGATATATTATACAATATAAATACCTAACATCATCCACCCCCTCCCCTATGATGTTTTCCAAGAAAGGATCACTTCTAATAGTTGTGATATAATCCTGCAGAGTAAGGCAGCAAAGAGCTGCATCAGCTCCATCCTGTCCTCTGCACAGACGGGAAGTGCAATGACATTACTTACCTTGCAAATACAATGCAGAAGCATCGTGTTTCAAATTTCTGTTACAGAGCACTTATAATAAGCAATCATTTCATCTCCTGCATTGTGCTGCATTCTCCAGCAGTTACTGACAGCCATTGGTTCCAGCGCTAAAGCTGACTAGAAACTGCTGGAGCCTCTATGGGACAAATATTTACTGTCTCAGCACAATTTTACCACCCAAAAGGGGAAGCTCCACTTGTTTGCTTCCTCCACCCCTCCGGTGTCACATTTGGCACCTTTCAAGAAGGCGTGGGTACCTGTTTGGCACCTCTCTGCTGACCTCGCCTCAGGAAGTTCATCCACCCTCCTCCTTCCTCCACCGCCGGGCCAGTTATAAAGCACAGTATGCTTTGCGCATGTGCAGTAGGGAACCAGCTGTGAAGCCGCAAGGATATGTCCCGGCCTCCACTGACCGTCAGGCTTCAGCACTGTATAACTGTTTTTAAAGCTGATAAGTAAGTCATTTGGGGTGTCTGGGTTTTTCCTTCCCCTGCATCCTTGTTTAATTCATTGGAATAATTTTGGATATATTATTTCTAGACATGAAATCTGCAATTGCTTCTGAAGAAGTGGAATGACTCCACGAAACGCTTCAAGCTT
This sequence comes from Aquarana catesbeiana, assembly GCF_042186555.1. NCBI lineage: Eukaryota > Metazoa > Chordata > Amphibia > Anura > Ranidae > Aquarana > Aquarana catesbeiana. The sequence continues at coordinate 389,359,281 of NC_133327.1, forward strand.
ATTTATGCAGTTTTATACTTTATCATGTTTGTATACTAGAATGTCCCGTGGATTTTAAAACTTGTGCAACATGTATGCTGTTTATATGCATTACATGCCCATCAGCTTGTCATACTGGCAATGCATCAGGTCCAATGCAATTTTATTAATAAATTCTTTTTTTTGGTTATGTATGTAATTGCTTTTTGCTCACACACATCTCATTCAAAGTCCCAAACAATTTCTTTTTTTCTAAATGAGATGTGTAATTTATACTCCTAGAATGCCTGAAGGTACTATTTCAATGTTGGGCCTCTGTATGTGGCCAGGCTGTGTAAAAGTCTGACACATGTGGTATCGCCAAACTCAGGAAGAGTAGCAGAATGTATTTTGGGGTGTAATTTTTGCTATATACATGCTGTGTGTTAGAAATATCTTATAAATTGACAACTTTGTATAAAAAAATGCGTTTTCATATTTTTTCCACATTTTCCAAAAACTTCTGGAAAAAAATGAACCGTTCAAAAGACTCATTATGCCTCATAGATTATACATTGGGGTGTTTGCTTTCCAAAATGGGGTAATTTTGTGGGCAATTCCATTGTCCTGGTGTTCCAGGGCCTTCAAAAGTGTAATAGATGGTTGAGAAATGATATGTGTCATTTAAGGCTCGTAGAACGCCTGAAGGTACTACTTCAATGTTGGGCCTTTGTATGTGGCCAGGCTGTGTAAAAGTTTCCCACATGTGGTATCGCCATACTCGGGAAGAGGAGCAGAATGTATTTTGGGGTGTAATTAGTGGTATGCATATGCTGTGTGTGAGAAATAACCTGATAATATGTCAAATTTGTAAATTAAAAAAATCTTCATTTTGCAAAGAATTGTGGTAAAAAATTACAACTTAAAAAAACTCACCATGCTACTTACTTAATACCTTGGAATGTCTACATTCTAAAAAGGGGTCATTTGGGGAGTATTTGTACTTTCCTGACTTGTTAGTGTCTCAAGAAATGAGATACACCTGATGTACTAAAGGCCTGATCAGATGTGATCAATTTTCAATGATTGGCACCATAGTTTGTAGACTCTATAACTTTCACAAAGACCAAATAATATACATTAATTTAAGTTATTTTTACCAAAGTTATGTAGTAGTATAAATTTTGGCCAAATTTATGAAGAAAAATTACTAATTTGCTAAATTTTATGACAGAAACAAAGAAAAGGGTATTTTTCTTACAAAATTTACAGTCTTTTTTTATTTAAAGCACAAAAAATAAAAAACCCACTAGTGATTAAATACCACCAAAAGAAATCTCTATTTGTGTGAAAAAAAGGACATAAATTTCATATGGGTACAGTGTTGCATGACTGAGTAATTGTCATTCAAAGTGTGAGAGCGCTGAAAGCTGAAAATTGGTCTGGGCAGGAAGGGGATGTAAGTGTCTTGTATTGAGGTGGTTAAAAGTCAGCAGCTACAGTATTTGTAGCTGCTGACTTTTAATTTTTTGGTGGGGGAGCTGGACCTCCTCTTTAAATTCAATTACTAAAATATCATTAGGTTTAACATGATATTGTGATTTTATTAGTTGTTTTTATTTTTTAACTATGCAGCTTTCATTAACCACTTCACCTCTGGAGATTTACCTCCCTTCCTGACTAGGCCATTGTTGCGACACTGTACCCACATAAAATTGATGTGCTTTTTTCCCACAAATGGAGCTTTCTTTTGGTGATATTTGATCACCTCTGTGGTTTTAATTTTTTGCGCTATAACCAAAAAACAACCAACAATTTTGAAAAAAAAAAAAAACAATATTTTTTACTGTTTTAACATATCCAATAAAATAAAAAAATGAATGTCTTCATCAATTTAGGCCAATACACATTTTGCTACATATTTTTAGTGAAAAAATCCCAATAAGCATATACTGATTGGTTTACGCAAAAGTTATAGCGCCTACAAACTATGGAATATATGTATGGAATTTTTATTTATTTATTTGCTAGTAATGGATGTGATCAGTGACTTTTAGCAGGACTGCGATATTGCGTCAGACAAATCAGACACCTAACTGACACTTTTGACACTTTTTTAGGGACCAGTGACATTATTACAGTGATCAGTGCTAAAATATGCACTGACACTGTACTAATGACACTGGCTGGGAAGGGGTTAACATCAGGGGCGATCAAAGTGTTAAATGTTTGCCTAGCTGGTGATTCAGTGTAGTGGGGGAGGTGCTTTTACTAGTGGAAGGCATGGATCAGTGTTCCTGCTTTACAGGAACACAGGATCCATGCCTTCTGTACTGACAGAAAGACATTCTGCCTTTTTTACATAGGCAGACTGCAGTTCTGGCTGTGTACTGAACGATCAGCGGGTGCCTGTGAACATCGGGTTTGTGGGACCCATTAATCAGCTCCCGTTGTGTAATATCACAGCAGGAACAAGCCGCTGGTGGCGCGCATTCACGCCCGATACGCGGAAGTGCAGGATCAGGTATATGTACCTGATCCTGCGCAGCGTGGCTGCCCTGTAGCAGTAAATGTGCTATAAGGCGGTCAGCAAATGGTTAAAATAATACCTAAAGATCCTGTCATTATGGTCCTTGGACAGGCACTTCCTTGTATGGTGTAACAATTGCCTTCCAAATGTGCTGCTGTGATATCACTCTGTCAGATGCACCCCTGGTGGAGACTATGAGTGACTATGCTGACACACACTGGGTAGCTAACGTCTACCATTGTCACTATCAAGAAGCTTATCCAGGGGGCGTGGCTTGACCTCGTGGAAAATGGCTGCCTAACTTGAGAGCTCCCACTGACAGGAATAGAAATCTGACTAGAACAGGGATCTATTTATCTTCCACACACCAGAAAACTATGGGAACCTCATCCAGAAACTCCTCGACATCCCGGTCTCGTTTACCACGCGATTTGACTGGGAGAACGAGTCACAATATACTGGAGATGTTTCGTACCCAGGCAGGAAATATGGCGCCCACTCAATCCTCACAATGCCCTCACAGGCCCACAAACAGCGCTAGAGGAGCCCCTCCTGCCGTTCCTGTACCAATGACAGAATCCTCTCAGATCTGTGGCAGCAGACATAAAAGATAGCCTGACGGCAGCCATCACAGATTTACGGATAGACATTCAAGCTATAACAGGCGGTGGAAAAAATGGTGGCACTACATTCAGCAGCGATCCGTAATAACCACAAAGTAGTAGACACCCACACCTGGCAACTTCGAGACATAAACCGCCACATTGAGAGCCTAGACAATTGTGGCAGACGCCACAATCTTCGTCTGAGAGGCCTCACGTAGGACATTGAGCATTTACAGGCTGAAGTGACAGACATCTTTAATAATCTACTGACAAGACCTAGAGAGGCTCCAATCATCATGGAACAAATCCACCGTGCTCCCTGCCCCAAAGGAAAGGAAGAAGATCCACCTAGGGATGTAGTATGCTGCTGTCAGGAAGGGCATGCCAGCACCCAAGATGAAGAAGATGACCTGTTACCTCTGCCTCTGTCAGAATGCCATTGGTGCACACACACCCTGTGACAGCTTTTGACACCCAAACAGGCTACTTAAACTCAGCCAGTTTCCAGACTCAGTGCTATCTGCTCTACAGCGTTCCCAGTGTATCCTGCAATTACCTACCTGACTTCCATTCCTGTTGTGACCCGGCTTGCTTCCTGACGTTCCTGTTTCCTGCCTGCATCCGATCCCGGCTTGTCCTCTACTCTACATCTGCCTGCTCCTTCTGCCACTTCGCTGCCAGTCTGCTGACGACCCGGACTGTAATCTGATTCTGCTTCCGCTTCAGCCTCTGTTCCTGACGTGCCCGTTTGTGTATGACCTGGCCTGCCTGTACCTGCCTTCTCTTCAGCCTCGAGGGTGCCACCATCCCTTCTGCTGCACCTGTACTTATGCTTGTGGGGACCAATTGTCTACTCGCTCCAGCTACCTGCCTACCACTGCTCTGGGATTCCTACAGACACCTCTACTGCCCGGCCGAGTGCTCCAATCCAGCTTCAGGTTCATCCTGCCAGGCACTCGTGCGACTCTGCATCTCAGTGCTTTCTGTCAGCTCTATCAGGGGCTCCAAGTCAGAGTTGTAAGAGAGGCCGTCCTCTGCATATCAGGCTCCATCACCAAGTATGTGACAGCTGCATAGTGGACTATTGCCTCAAAGAAGAGATCCTACAGATAACCAGCACTCTAGCCCCGGTAAGGCACAATGGCACGGAGCTCCGGTTGTTCCAGGATCTGTCTAATATTACACTTCAACGCAGTAGAGAATTACAACCCCTCTTAGCAGTCCTCCGCACAAAAGGCATCACTTACCGCTGGAGGTTTCCTTTTGGCCTTTCAGCTACTACACAAGGATGCACTGCTCTCCTCAGGGTTCCGGAGGACCTCCAACATTTCTGTGACAGGCTGGGGAACCCGTTCACTGAGGTGCCCGAATGGTAAGTGGATTTCTGCCTGCCTTAGACCCACACATCGTCACCCCGATCCGAACCGATGGAAACCCAGGATGTCCGCTACTGCAGACAACGATCTCCGGAGGCAAGATCTCAACACATGGGTTCACATCCATTGTCTGCTGGCAGTCCGATGAAACAGCCACACATGTGCAGAGCCCGGAGGGGTTGTCAACTGATCGGAATCACCAAATGTGAATCTTGAAGCATTCATCGCTATGTTTATTTGGTCCTTGTTTTCCACCCCTTCCTTGCCAGACTTCTTCCTGCTTTAGTTCCTCAGCGCCTTGGACACCGGACACCATCGTTTACCCCTTTCTAACGGATGCCAAGGCACAGGCTATCCGGAGCATACACATAAAAACCCCTTATAAGAAATTGCCGATCTCCTGTGACATCAACTGAACACCCTCTGACCTGTGGAAGAAACTACACCTGACTGGCCATATTTTTGTTTTGCTGCTTGTGATGCCTCCTTTAGTCGGTGTGGTATGCATCTCTCAGCTCCCGATGAGTTTACTATTGACAGAAGACACCACGACATCCCCAGTTCCTTCTATAATAGAAGGGTGATATCCAGATACTTTAGTTAAAATGGTATTTTACTATTGAGAGGGCTAAGTTTTACTATTTTTTTCCCAGAGGGAAGGGCTCAAAAGCTGTATCGCCATCTTCCAGAGCACAGCTTTCCCCCAGTTAACACCAACCACCCCTGCCTACCTAAGGAAAGACTCATGGAAATAGTCAAACTCCCATGTGTTGTACTAGCGGTAGATATCCCACGGGCTCTAGAAGTCCTTGATTTAACTGTCCCCCCACGCTGACAAAACAAACTTGTTAAGTGATTGGTTCACCGAGCTCCTCCCTCTGCACCGCAATATCTTTATACAGATCTTTATATTAAGTAAACCAAGATTACCTTTTGTGAAACGATATGTACAAGCAGAAAGCTGGATGGAATCGACCCTTCTTACCAGTACAGGCATTAGCGTGCACCAGGGACAGGTTACTCTAAAGTGATAATGCTACTGTTACCTCATCTCTAAATTAGGGCGATCAATGCAAATAACAATCTCACACCCTTCACTCCTTCCCCTGAGAACACGTTCTGACCCTATGCAGAAAACTGAGTCCTCCAGCTAATTGTTCCCTATTTGCTTGCCCTCACTAATGACATACCAAAACTATAGAAATGATAGGATAGGAGTTGTAGTAAAGGTAAAACTGCGCATTCACACTTATGAAGACTTATACCATATCCGACTTATATCCATGCCTAATACCTATGATCCCCCACTTCTGACAACCACTTACTGATCAACACTAAGGCTTGCAGTTACACATAGCTGCGGGCAATAAGATAGATTGGAAAGACAAAACCTGAAGTTAACGGACAACAGCCACCAAAGCCGACTGCTATGAATCCCAGCTCTAGCAATAGGAGATTAAAAAAAAAAAAAAAAACAGGATCAATTTTGTTTGATATTTCATACACCGACTACCTGTGCACTAGGGATGAGCTTTGTGTTCGAGTCGAACCCATGTTCGACTCGAACATCGGCTGTTCGATCGTTCGCCGAATTGCGAACGATATGGGCCGTTCGTGCCAAATTCGTGTGGCGCATCACGGCCCATAATTCACTGAGGCATCGCAGTGCATTGCTGGCTGATGATTGGCCAAGCATGCACTGTGACCCGCATGCTTGGCCAATCACAGCGCCGTCAATAGAGAGAGCTGTAATTGGCAAAAGCCAGAGTGGCTTTGACCAATTATGGCTCAGGGGGTTTAGAACATTCCCCACACTATATAAGGCCGCCTGCACGGCGGCCCTGTGTAGTGTGTTCCGGCGTGCTTAGAGAGAGAGAGAGACAGTGTAATTTCATTTGAGTTAGATAGATTAGGCAGGACAGTCAGTGAGTTAGCTGCACTTACAGTGTATTGTGTATATATATGCATCCCAGGTGTTATATATATATATATATATATATATATATATATATATATATATATATATATATATATATACACTGTATTCAGTTTAGCTAGATCCGTTCCTGTTATCTTCCTACTGACAGGCAGGCTTGTGTTGTTACAGTATTTACAGCTACCTGAAGAAAATTGCTGGTGTTCTTTTGATCCGATTAGTACCAAAGTCAGGCAGCTAGACTATTTACAGTTAGTGTAATGCGTCCTCCTCACAGTGTTCAGTTAAAGCTACAAGTTAGTTTAGTGTGACCTCTGCACAGTGTTCAGCTAAAACTACAAGTTAGTGTAGTGCGTTCTCCTCACAGTGTTCAGCTAAAGCTACAAGTTAGTTTAGTGTGACCTCTACATAGTGTTCAGCTAAAGCTACAAGTTAGGGTGGTGCGTCCTCCTCACAGTGTTCAGCTAAAGCTACAAGTTAGTGTAGTGTGACCTCTGCACAGTGTTCAGCTAAAGCTGCAAGTTAGTGTAGTGCGTCCTCTGAACGGTGTTCAGCTAAAACTACATGTTATTGTAGTGCGACCTCTGCACAGTGTTCAGCTAAAGCTACAAGTTAGTGTAGTGCATCCTCTGAACAGTGTTCAGCTAAAACTACAAGTTAGTGTAGTGCAACCTCTGCACAGTGTTCAGCTAAAGCTACAAGTTAGTGTAGTGCGTCCTCTGAACAGTGTTCAGCTAAAACTACAAGTTAGTGTAGTGCAACCTCTGCACAGTGTTCAGATAAAGCTACAAGTTAGTGTAGTGCATCCTCTGAACAGTGTTCAGCTAAAACTACAAGTTAGTGTAGTGCAACCTCTGCACAGTGTTCAGATAAAGCTACAAGTTAGTGTAGTGCGTCCTCTGAACAGCGTTCAGCTAAAACTACAAGTTAGTGTAGTGTGACCTCTGCACAGTATTCAGCTAAAGCTACAAGTTAGTGTAGTGCGTCCTCCTCACAGTGTTCAGCTAAAACTACAAGTTAGCATAGTGCAACCTCTGCACAGTGTTCAGCTAAAGCTACAAGTTAGTGTAGTGCGTCCTCCTCACAGTGTTCAGCTAAAGCTATCAGTTAGTTTAGTGTGACCTCTGCACAGTGCTCAGCTAAAACTACAAGGTAGTGTAGTGCAACCTCTGCACAGTGTTCAGCTAAAGCTACAAGTTAGTGTATTGTGTCCTCTCAACAGTGTTCAGCTAAAGCTACAAGTTAGTGTAGTGCGTCCTCCTCACAGTGTTCAGCTAAAACTACAAGTTAGTTTTTTGCGAGCTCTGCACAGTCTTCAGCTAAAGCTACCTGTAGAAGGTTGGTGGTGTTTTCCTGATCCTATCATTACCGCAGGCAGCTAAATAAGCTACAAGTTAGTTTTTTGCGAGCTCTGCACAGTGTTCACCTAAAGCTATATGTAGAAGGGTGGTGGTGTTTTCCTGATCCTATCACTACCGCAGGCAGCTAAATAAGCTAAAAATGCTAATGTATACGTGTGAATGCGCTACTTTCAGATTATCACCACTTATATTATTCCCTTTTTCAAAACAACCACTTATAAATATTATCATGTGCTTTAAATCAAACCAAAATTAAACATCCAATGCATAAAAAGTCCTTTAAATGTGCTCCAAAATTCTTCATCTATAATTGTGACTGCCGTGCTCCTATGTTCCTTTGATAATTATGTGTGACTTAGTGAAACACCTCCACCATCCAGATTGGCCACTCACCAGATGCTTATATAAAGATGTGCCTTTGGTTCATTCAAGGGATAACCACTCCACCTTTGTAACACTCCTCACCAGCTAACCTTGGACTCTAGTATTCCTCATATAGAAGTATAGGGACAAAAAGTGATCATAGCGCAATATGTTTAAAATATTTATTTAAAAACCAAAGAAAGAGTATTCACTCACATTTAAAAGTGCCCTCGAGCCGGCACGAAGCTTATTCAGCAGTTACGGGCGGGTGTCTGGCTGTGTGCATGGTCCGCCTGTTGATAATGTGCGATGTCCACGCTTGGCTTGTACCTCAAGCCTCGTTCTCGTTCCCGTTCCTGTCTGGTCACGTGATACGAAAAAATCTCCCAGCAAGCCTCCTGATGACGCATTCTATGATGCGAAACGCGTAGAGGCTGCTGGGAGATTTTTTCGTATCACGTGACCAGACAGGAACGGGAACGAGAACGAGGCTTGAGGTACAAGCCAAGCGTGGACATCGCACATTATCAACAGGCGGGCCATGCACACAGCCAGACACCCGCCCGTAACTGCTGGATAAGCTTCGTGCCGGCTCGAGGGCACTTTTAAATGTGAGTGAATACTCTTTCTTTGGTTTTTAAATAAATATTTTAAACATATTGCGCTATGATCGCTTTTTGTCCCTATACTTCTATATGAGGAATACTAGAGTCCAAGGTTAGCCGGTGAGGAGTGTTACAAAGGTGGAGTGGTTATCCCTTGAATGAACCAAAGGCACATCGTTATATAAGCATCTGGTGAGTGGCCAATCTGGATGGTGGAGGTGTTTCACTAAGTCACACATGATTATCAAAGGAACATAGGAGCACGGCAGTCACAATTATAGATGAAGAATTTTGGAGCACATTTAAAGGACTTTTTATGCATTGGATGTTTAATTTTGATTTGATTTAAAGCACATGATAATATTTATAAGTGGTTGTTTTGAAAAAGGGAATAATATAAGTGGTGATAATCTGAAAGTAGCGCATTCACACATATACATTAGCATTTTCAGCCCACCTCAGTGAGGTTTTTTTTTAATGCAGCAACTTTGACACATCATATATATATTTTTTTGAAAAGTAGTGGTATTTGCGCCGGTGACACACATTCATTCACATACGTTTGTATAGCTAAATAAGCTACAAGTTATTTTTTTGCGAGCTCTGCACAGTGTTCAGCTAAAACTACAAGTTAGTGTAGTGCAACCTCTGCACAGTGTTCAGCTAAAGCTACCTGTAGAAGGTTGCTGGTGTTTTCCTGATCCTATCACTACGCAGGAAGCTAAATAAGCTACAAGTTAGTTTTTTGCAAGCTCTGCACAGTGTTCACCTAAAGCTACCTGTAGAAGGCTGGTGGTGTTTCCTGATCCTATCACTACCGCAGGCAGCTAAATAAGCTATAAGTTCGTCTTTTGCAAGCTCTGCACAGTGTTCACCTAAAGCTACCTGTAGAAGGGTGGTGGTGTTTTCCTGATCCTATCACTACCACAGGCAGCTAAATAAGCTACAAGTTAGTTTTTTGCAAGCTCTGCACAGTGTTCAGCTAAAACTACAAGTTAGTGTAGTGCAACCTCTGCACAGTGTTCAGCTAAAGCTACCTGTAGAAGGTTGGTGGTGTTTTCCTGATCCTATCACTACCGCAGGCAGCTAAATAAGCTACAAGTTAGTTTTTTGCGCGCTCTGCACAGTGTTCACCTAAAGCTACCTGTAGAAGGTTGGTGGTGTTTTCCTGATCCTATCACTACCGCAGGCAGCTAAATAAGCAACAAGTTAGTCTTTGTGCGAGCTCTGTACAGTGTTCACCTAAAGCTACCTGTAGAAAGTTGGTGGTGTTTTCCTGATCCTATCACTACCGCAGGCAGCTAAATAAGCTACAAGTTAGTTTTTTGCGAGCTCTGCACAGTGTTCAGCTAAAGCTGCAAGTTAGTGTAGTGCGAGCTCTGCACAGTGTTCAGCGAAAGGTAGCTGTAGAAGGTTGGTGGTGTTTTCCTGATCCTATCACTACCGCAGGCAGCTAAATAAGCTACAAGTTAGTTTTTTGTGAGCTCTGCACAGTATTCACCTAAAGCTACCTGTAGAAGGTTGGTGGTGTTTTCCTGATCCTATCACTACCGCAGGCAGCTAAATAAGCTACAAGTTAGTTTTTTGCGAGCTCTGCACAGTATTCACCTAAAGCTACCTGTAGAAGGTTGGTGGTGTTTTCATGATCCTATCACTACCGCAGGCATCTAGATAAGCTACAAGTTAGTTTTTTGAGAGCTCTGCACAGTGTTCAGCTAAAACTACAAGTTAGTGTAGTGCGAGCTCTACACAGTGTTAAGCTAAAGCTACCTGTAGAAGGTTGGTAGTGTTTTCCTGATCCTATCACTACCGCAGGCAGCTAAATAAGCTACAAGTTAGTGTAGTGCGAGCTCTGCACAGTGTTCAGCTAAAGCTACCTGTAGAAGGTTGGTGGTGTTTTCCTGATCCTATCACTACCGCAGGCAGCTAAATAAGCTACAAGTTAGTTTTTTGCGAGCTCTGCACGGTGCTTACCTAAAGCTACTTGTAGAAGGTTGGTGGTGTTTTCCTGATCCTATCACTACCGCAGGCAGCGAAACAAGCTACAAGTTATTTTTTTGCGAGCTCTGCACAGTGTTCAGCTAAAGCTACCTGTAGAAGGTTGGTGGTGTTTTCCTGATCCTATCACTACCGCAGGCAGCTAAATAAGCTACAAGTTATTTTTTTGTGAGCTCTGCACAGTGTTCACCTAAAGCTACCTGTAGAAGGTTGGTGGTGTTTTCCTGATCTTATCACTACCGCAGGCAGCTAAATAAGCTACAAGTTAGTTTTTTGCCAGCTCTGCACAGTGTTCACCTAAAGCTACCTGTAGAAAGTTGGTGGTGTTTTCCTCATCCTATCACTACCGCAGGCAGCAAAATAAGCTACAAGTTAGTTTTTTGCAAGCTCTGCACAGTGTTCACCTAAAGATACCTGTAGAAGGTTGGTGGTGTTTTCCTGATCCTATCACTACTGCAGGAAGCTAAATAAGCTACAAGTTAGTTTTTTGCGAGCTCTGCACAGTGTTCAGCTAAAACTACAAGTTAGTGTAGTGCGAGCTCTGCACAGTGTTCAGCTAAAGCTACCTGTAGAAGGTTGGTGGTGTTTTCCTGATCCTATCACTACCGCAGGCAGCTAAATAAGCTACAAGTTAGATTTTTGCGTGCTCTGCACAGTGTTCACCTAAAGCTACTTGTAGAAGGTTGGTGGTGTTTTACTGATCCTATCACTACCGCAGGCAGCTAAATAAGCTACAAGTTAGTTTTTGTGCGAGCTCTGCACAGTGTTCACCTAAAGCTACCTGTAGAAAGTTGGTGGTGTTTTCCTGATCATATCACTACCGCAGGCAGCAAAATAAGCTACAAGTTAGTTTTTTGCGAGCTCTGCAAAGTGTTTACCTAAAGCTACCTGTAGAAGGTTGGTGGTGTTTTACTGATCCTATCACTACCGCAGGCAGCAAAATAAGCTACAAGTTAGTTTTTTGCAAGCTCTGCACAGTGTTCAGCTAAAACTACAAGTTAGTGTAGTGCGAGCTCTGCACAGTGTTCAGCTAAAGCTACCTGTAGAAGGTTGGTGGTGTTTTCCTGATCCTATCACTACCGCAGGCAGCTAAATAACCTACAAGTTAGTTTTTTGTGCGCTCTGCACATTGTTCACCTAAAGCTACCTGTAGAAGGTTGGTGGTGTTTTCCTGATCCTATCACTACCGCAGGCAGCTAAATAAGCTACAAGTCAGTTTTTGTGCGAGCTCTGCACAGTGTTCACCTAAAGCTACCTGTAGAAAGTTGGTGGTGTTTGCCTGATCCTATCAGTATCGCAGGCAGCAAAATAAGCTACAAGTTAGTTTTTTGCGAGCTCTGCACAGTGTTCAGCTAAAACTACAAGTTAGTGTAGTGCGAGCTCTGCACAGTGCTCAGCTAAAGCTACCTGTAGAAGGTTGGTGGTGTTTTCCTGATCCTATCACTACCGCAGGCAGCTAAATAACCTACAAGTTAGTTTTTTGTGCGCTCTGCACAGTGTTCACCTAAAGCTACCTGTAGAAGGTTGGTGGTGTTTTCCTAATCCTATCACTACCGCAGGCAGCTAAATAAGCTACAAGTTAGTTTTTTGCAAGCTCTGCACAGTGTTCTCTTAAAACTACATGTAGAAGGTTGGTGGTGTTTTCCTGATCCTTTCACTACTGCAGGCAGCTAAATAAGCTACAAGTTAGTTTTTGCGAGCTCTGCACAGTGTTCAGTTAAAACTACAAGTTAGTGTAGTGCGAGCTCTGCACAGTGTTCAGCTAAAGCTACCTGTAGAAGGTTGGTTTTGTTTTCCTGATCCTATCACTACCGCAGGCAGCTAAATAAGCTACAAGTTAGTTTTTTGCGAGCTCTGCACAATGTTCACCTAAAGCTACTTGTAGAAGGTTGGTGGTGTTTTCCTGATCCTATCACTATCGCAGGCAGTTAAATAAGCTAAAAGTTAGTGTTTTGCGAGCTCTGCATAATGTTCAGCTTAAGCTACCTGTAGAAGGATGGTGGTGTTTTCCTAATCCTATCACTACCGCAGGCAGCTAAATAAGCTAAAAGTTAGTTTTTTGCGAGCTCTGCACAGTGTTCAGCTAAAGCTACCTGTAGAAGGTTGGTGGTGTTTTCCTGATCCTATCACTACCGCAGGGAGCTAAATAAGCTACAACTTAGTTTTTTGCAAGCTCTGCACAGTATTCACCTAAAGCTACCTGTAGAAGGTTGGTGGTGTTTTCCTTATCCTATCACTACCGCAGGCATCTAGATAAGCGACAAGTTAGTTTTTTGTGAGCTCTGCACAGTGTTCAGCTAAAACTACAAGTTAGTGTAGTGCGAGCTCTACACAGTGTTCAGCTAAAGCTACCTGTAGAAGGTTGGTGGTGTTTGCCTGATCCTACTACTACCGCAGGCAGCTAAATAAGCTACAAGTTAGTGTAGTGCAAGCTCTGCACAGTGTTCAGCTAAAGCTACCTGTAGAAGGTTGGTGGTGTTTTCCTGATCCTATCACTACCGCAGGCAGCTAAATAACCTACAAGTTAGTTTTTTGTGCGCTCTGCACATTGTTCACCTAAAACTACCTGTAGAAGGTTGGTGGTGTTTTCCTGATCCTATCACTACCGCAGGCAGCTAAATAAGCTACAAGTCAGTTTTTGTGCGAGCTCTGCACAGTGTTCACCTAAAGCTACCTGTAGAAAGTTGGTGGTGTTTGCCTGATCCTATCACTACCGCAGGCAGCAAAATAAGCTACAAGTTAGTTTTTTGCGAGCTCTGCACAGTGTTCAGCTAAAACTACAAGTTAGTGTAGTGCGAGCTCTGCACAGTGCTCAGCTAAAGCTACCTGTAGAAGGTTGGTGGTGTTTTCCTGATCCTATCACTACCGCAGGCAGCTAAATAACCTACAAGTTAGTTTTTTGTGCGCTCTGCACAGTGTTCACCTAAAGCTACCTGTAGAAGGTTGGTGGTGTTTTCCTAATCCTATCACTACCGCAGGCAGCTAAATAAGCTACAAGTTACTTTTTTGCGAGCTCTGCACAGTGTTCACCTAAAGCTACCTGTAGAAGGTTGGTGGTGTTTTCCTGATCCTATCACTACCGCAGGCAGCTAAATAAGCTAAAAGTTAGTTTTTTGCAAGCTCTGCACAGTGTTCACCTAAAGCTACCTGTAGAAGGTTGGTGGTGATTTACTGATCCTATCACTACCGCAGGCAGCTAAATAAGCTACAAGTTAGTTTTTTGCAAGCTCTGCACAGTATTCACCTAAAGCTACCTGTAGAAGGTTGGTGGTGTTTTCCTGATTCTATCACTACCGCAGGCATCTAAATAAGCTACAAGTTACTTTTTTGTGAGCTCTGCACAGTGTTCAGCTAAAACTACAAGTTAGTGTAGAGCGAGCTCTGCACAGTGATCAGCTAAAGCTACCTGTAGAAGGTTGGTGGTGTTTTCCTGAAACTATCACTACCGCAGGCAGCTAAATAAGCTACAAGTCAGTTTTTGTGCGAGGTCTGCACAGTGTTCACCTAAAGCTACCTGTAGAAAGTTGGTGGTGTTTTCCTGATCCTTTCACTACCGCAGGCAGCTAAATAAGCTACAAGTTAGTTTTTTGCGAGCTCTGCACAGTGCTCAGCTAAAGCTGCAAGTTAGTGTAGTGCGAGCTCTGCACAGTGTTCAGCTAAAGGTAGCTGTAGAAGGTTGGTGGTGTTTTCCTGATCCTATCACTACCGCAGGCAGCTAAATAAGCTACAAGTTAGTTTTTTGAAGCTCTGCGCAGTGTTCAGCTAAAGCTACCTGTAGAAGGTTGGTGGTGTTTTCCTGATCCTATCACTACCGCAGGCAGCTAAATAAGCTACAAGTTAGTTTTTTGCAAGCTCTGCACAGTATTCAGCTAAAGCTACCTGTAGAAGGTTAGTGGTGTTTTCCTGATAATATCACTACCGCAGGCATCTAGATAAGCTACAAGTTAGTTTTTTGCGAGCTCTGCACAGTGTTCAGCTAAAACTACAAGTTAGTGTAGTATGAGCTCTACACAGTGTTCAGCTAAAGGTAGCTTTAGAAGGTTGGTGGTGTTTTCCTGATCCTATCACTACCGCAGGCAGCTAAATAAGCTACAAGTTAGTTTTTTGTGCGCTCTGCACAGTGTTCAGCTAAAGCTGCAAGTTAGTGTAGTGCGAGCTCTGCACAGTGTTCAGCTAAAGGTAGCTGTAGAAGGTTGGTGGTGTTTTCCTGATCCTATCACTACCGCAGGCAGCTAAATAAGCTACAAGTTAGTTTTTTAAAGCTCTGCGCAGTGTTCAGCTAAAGCTACCTGTAGAAGGTTGGTGGTGTTTTCCTGATCCTATCACTACCGCAGGCAGCTAAATAAGCTACAAGTTAGTTTTTTGCAAGCTCTGCACAGTATTCACCTAAAGCTACCTGTAGAAGGTTAGTGGTGTTTTCCTGATAATATCACTACCGCAGGCATCTAGATAAGCTACAAGTTAGTTTTTTGCGAGCTCTGCACAGTGTTCAGCTAAAACTACAAGTTAGTGTAGTATGAGCTCTACACAGTGTTCAGCTAAAGGTAGCTTTAGAAGGTTGGTGGTGTTTTCCTGATCCTATCACTACCGCAGGCAGCTAAATAAGCTACAAGTTAGTTTTTTGTGCGCTCTGCACAGTGTTCAGCTAAAGCTGCAAGTTAGTGTAGTGCGAGCTCTGCACAGTGTTCAGCTAAAGGTAGCTGTAGAAGGTTGGTTGTGTTTTCCTGATCCTATCACTACCGCAGGCAGCTAAATAAGCTACAAGTTAGTTTTTTGCGAGCTCTGCACAGTGTTCAATTAAAGCTACCGTAGAAGGTTGGTAGTGTTTTCCTGATCCTATCACTACCGCAGGCAGCTAAATAAGCTACAAGTTAGTTTTTTGCAAGCTCTGCACAGTGTTCAGCTAAAGCTGCAAGTTAGTGTAGTGCGAGCTCTGCACAGTGTTCAGCTAAAGGTAGCTGTAGAAGGTTGGTGGTGTTTTCCTGATCCTATCACTACCGCAGGCAGCTAAATAAGCTACAAGTTAGTTTTTTGAAGCTCTGCGCAGTGTTCAGCTAAAGCTACCTGTAGAAGGTTGGTGGTGTTTTCCTGATCCTATCACTACCGCAGGCATCTAGATAAGCGACAAGTTAGTTTTTTGTGAGCTCTGCACAGTGTTCAGCTAAAACTACAAGTTAGTGTAGTGCGAGCTCTACACAGTGTTCAGCTAAAGCTACCTGTAGAAGGTTGGTGGTGTTTGCCTGATCCTACTACTACCGCAGGCAGCTAAATAAGCTACAAGTTAGTGTAGTGCAAGCTCTGCACAGTGTTCAGCTAAAGCTACCTGTAGAAGGTTGGTGGTGTTTTCCTGATCCTATCACTACCGCAGGCAGCTAAATAAGCTATAAGTTAGTTTTTTGCGAGCTCTGCACAGTGTTTACCTAAAGATACCTGTAGAAGGTTGGTGGTGTTTTCCTGATCCTATCACTACCGCAGGCAGCTAAATAAGCTACAAGTTACTTTTTTGCGAGCTCTGCACAGTGTTCACCTAAAGCTACCTGTAGAAGGTTGGTGGTGTTTTCCTGATCCTATCACTACCGCAGGCAGCTAAATAAGCTAAAAGTTAGTTTTTTGCAAGCTCTGCACAGTGTTCACCTAAAGCTACCTGTAGAAGGTTGGTGGTGATTTACTGATCCTATCACTACCGCAGGCAGCTAAATAAGCTACAAGTTAGTTTTTTGCAAGCTCTGCACAGTATTCACCTAAAGCTACCTGTAGAAGGTTGGTGGTGTTTTCCTGATTCTATCACTACCGCAGGCATCTAAATAAGCTACAAGTTACTTTTTTGTGAGCTCTGCACAGTGTTCAGCTAAAACTACAAGTTAGTGTAGAGCGAGCTCTGCACAGTGATCAGCTAAAGCTACCTGTAGAAGGTTGGTGGTGTTTTCCTGAAACTATCACTACCGCAGGCAGCTAAATAAGCTACAAGTCAGTTTTTGTGCGAGGTCTGCACAGTGTTCACCTAAAGCTACCTGTAGAAAGTTGGTGGTGTTTTCCTGATCCTTTCACTACCGCAGGCAGCTAAATAAGCTACAAGTTAGTTTTTTGCGAGCTCTGCACAGTGCTCAGCTAAAGCTGCAAGTTAGTGTAGTGCGAGCTCTGCACAGTGTTCAGCTAAAGGTAGCTGTAGAAGGTTGGTGGTGTTTTCCTGATCCTATCACTACCGCAGGCAGCTAAATAAGCTACAAGTTAGTTTTTTGAAGCTCTGCACAGTGTTCAGCTAAAGCTACCTGTAGAAGGTTGGTGGTGTTTTCCTGATCCTATCACTACCGCAGGCAGCTAAATAAGCTACAAGTTAGTTTTTTGCAAGCTCTGCACAGTATTCAGCTAAAGCTACCTGTAGAAGGTTAGTGGTGTTTTCCTGATAATATCACTACCGCAGGCATCTAGATAAGCTACAAGTTAGTTTTTTGCGAGCTCTGCACAGTGTTCAGCTAAAACTACAAGTTAGTGTAGTATGAGCTCTACACAGTGTTCAGCTAAAGGTAGCTTTAGAAGGTTGGTGGTGTTTTCCTGATCCTATCACTACCGCAGGCAGCTAAATAAGCTACAAGTTAGTTTTTTGTGCGCTCTGCACAGTGTTCAGCTAAAGCTGCAAGTTAGTGTAGTGCGAGCTCTGCACAGTGTTCAGCTAAAGGTAGCTGTAGAAGGTTGGTGGTGTTTTCCTGATCCTATCACTACCGCAGGCAGCTAAATAAGCTACAAGTTAGTTTTTTGCGAGCTCTGCACAGTGTTCAATTAAAGCTACCTGTAGAAGGTTGGTGGTGTTTTCCTGATCCTATCACTACCGCAGGCAGCTAAATAAGCTACAAGTTAGTTTTTTGCAAGCTCTGCACAGTATTCACCTAAAGCTACCTGTAGAAGGTTAGTGGTGTTTTCCTGATAATATCACTACCGCAGGCATCTAGATAAGCTACAAGTTAGTTTTTTGCGAGCTCTGCACAGTGTTCAGCTAAAACTACAAGTTAGTGTAGTATGAGCTCTACACAGTGTTCAGCTAAAGGTAGCTTTAGAAGGTTGGTGGTTTTTTCTTGATCCTATCACTACCGCAGGCAGCTAAATAAGCTACAAGTTAGTTTTTTGTGCGCTCTGCACAGTGTTCAGCTAAAGCTGCAAGTTAGTGTAGTGCGAGCTCTGCACAGTGTTCAGCTAAAGGTAGCTGTAGAAGGTTGGTTGTGTTTTCCTGATCCTATCACTACCGCAGGCAGCTAAATAAGCTACAAGTTAGTTTTTTGCGAGCTCTGCACAGTGTTCAATTAAAGCTACCGTAGAAGGTTGGTAGTGTTTTCCTGATCCTATCACTACCGCAGGCAGCTAAATAAGCTACAAGTTAGTTTTTTGCAAGCTCTGCACAGTGTTCAGCTAAAGCTGCAAGTTAGTGTAGTGCGAGCTCTGCACAGTGTTCAGCTAAAGGTAGCTGTAGAAGGTTGGTGGTGTTTTCCTGATCCTATCACTACCGCAGGCAGCTAAATAAGCTACAAGTTAGTTTTTTAAAGCTCTGCGCAGTGTTCAGCTAAAGCTACCTGTAGAAGGTTGGTGGTGTTTTCCTGATCCTATCACTACCGCAGGCAGCTAAATAAGCTACAAGTTAGTTTTTTGCAAGCTCTGCACAGTATTCACCTAAAGCTACCTGTAGAAGGTTAGTGGTGTTTTCCTGATAATATCACTACCGCAGGCATCTAGATAAGCTACAAGTTAGTTTTTTGCGAGCTCTGCACAGTGTTCAGCTAAAACTACAAGTTAGTGTAGTATGAGCTCTACACAGTGTTCAGCTAAAGGTAGCTTTAGAAGGTTGGTGGTGTTTTCCTGATCCTATCACTACCGCAGGCAGCTAAATAAGCTACAAGTTAGTTTTTTGTGCGCTCTGCACAGTGTTCAGCTAAAGCTGCAAGTTAGTGTAGTGCGAGCTCTGCACAGTGTTCAGCTAAAGGTAGCTGTAGAAGGTTGGTTGTGTTTTCCTGATCCTATCACTACCGCAGGCAGCTAAATAAGCTACAAGTTAGTTTTTTGCGAGCTCTGCACAGTGTTCAATTAAAGCTACCGTAGAAGGTTGGTAGTGTTTTCCTGATCCTATCACTACCGCAGGCAGCTAAATAAGCTACAAGTTAGTTTTTTGCAAGCTCTGCACAGTGTTCAGCTAAAGCTGCAAGTTAGTGTAGTGCGAGCTCTGCACAGTGTTCAGCTAAAGGTAGCTGTAGAAGGTTGGTGGTGTTTTCCTGATCCTATCACTACCGCAGGCAGCTAAATAAGCTACAAGTTAGTTTTTTGAAGCTCTGCGCAGTGTTCAGCTAAAGCTACCTGTAGAAGGTTGGTGGTGTTTTCCTGATCCTATCACTACCGCAGGCAGCTAAATAAGCTACAAGTTAGTTTTTTGCAAGCTCTGCACAGTATTCAGCTAAAGCTACCTGTAGAAGGTTAGTGGTGTTTTCCTGATAATATCACTACCGCAGGCATCTAGATAAGCTACAAGTTAGTTTTTTGCGAGCTCTGCACAGTGTTCAGCTAAAACTACAAGTTAGTGTAGTATGAGCTCTACACAGTGTTCAGCTAAAGGTAGCTTTAGAAGGTTGGTGGTGTTTTCCTGATCCTATCACTACCGCAGGCAGCTAAATAAGCTACAAGTTAGTTTTTTGTGCGCTCTGCACAGTGTTCAGCTAAAGCTGCAAGTTAGTGTAGTGCGAGCTCTGCACAGTGTTCAGCTAAAGGTAGCTGTAGAAGGTTGGTGGTGTTTTCCTGATCCTATCACTACCGCAGGCAGCTAAATAAGCTACAAGTTAGTTTTTTGCGAGCTCTGCACAGTGTTCAATTAAAGCTACCGTAGAAGGTTGGTAGTGTTTTCCTGATCCTATCACTACCGCAGGCAGCTAAATAAGCTACAAGTTAGTTTTTTGCAAGCTCTGCACAGTGTTCAGCTAAAGCTACCTGTAGAAGGTTGGTGGTGTTTTCCTGATCCTATCATTACCGCAGGCAGCTAAATAAGCTACAAGTTAGATTTTTGCAAGCTCTGCACAGTGTTCAGCTAAAGCTGCAAGTTAGTGTAGTGCGAGCTCTGCACAGTGTTCAGCTAAAGGTAGCTGTAGAAGGTTGGTGGTGTTTTCCTGATCCTATCACTACCGCAGGCAGCTAAATAAGCTACAAGTGAGTTTTTTGTGAGCTCTGCACAGTGTTTACCTAAAGCTACCTGTAGAAGGTTGGTGGTGTTTTCCTGATCCTATCACTACCGCAGGCAGCTAAATAAGCTACAAGTTAGATTTTTGCAAGCTCTGCACAGTGTTCAGCTAAAGCTGCAAGTTAGTATAGTGCGAGCTCTACACAGTGTTCAGCTAAAGCTAACTGTAGAAGGTTGGTGGTGTTTGCCTGATCCTATCACTACCGCAGGCAGCTAAATAAGCTACAAGTTATTTTTTTGCGAGCTCTGCACAGTGTTCAGCCAAAACTACAAGTTAGTGTAGTGCGAGCTCTGCACAGTGTTCAGCTAAAACTACCTGATGAAGGTTGGTGGTGTTTTCCTAAAACTATCACTACCGCAGGCAGCTAAATAAGCTACAGGTTAGTTTTTTGCGCGCTCTGCACAGTGTTCACCTAAAGTTACCGGTAGAGTTTTGGTAGTGTTTTCCTGATCCTATAACTACCGCAGGCAGCTAAATAAGCTACAAGTTAGTTTTTTGCGATCTCTGCACAGTGTTCAGCTAAAGCTACCTGTAGAAGGTTGGTGGTGTTTTCCTGATCCTATCACTACCGCAGGCAGCTAAATAAGCTACAAGTTAGTTTTTTGCAAGCTCTGAACAGTATTCACCTAAAGCTACCTGTAGAAGGTTGGTGGTGTTTTCCTGACCCTATCACTACCGCAGGCACCTAAATAAGCTACAAGTTAGTTTTTTGCGAGCTCTGCATATTTTTCACCTAAAGCTACCTGTAGAAGGTTGGTGGTGTTTTCCTGATCCTATCACTACCGCAGGCATCTAGATAAGCTACAAGTTATTTTTTTGCGAGCTCTGCACAGTGGTCAGCTAAAACTACAAGTTAGTGTAGTGCAAGCTCTACACAGTGTTCAGCTAAAGCTACCTGTAGAAGGTTGGTGGTGTTTTCCTTATCCTATCACTACCGCAGGCAGCTAAATAAGCTACAAGTTAGTGTAGAGCGAGCTCTGCACAGTGTTCAGCTAAAGCTACCTGTAGAAGGTTGGTGGTTTTTCCTGATCCTATCAATACCGCAAGCAGCTAAATAAGCTACAAGTGAGTTTTTTGCAAGCTCTGCACAGTATTCACCTAAAGCTACCTGTAGAAGGTTGGTGGTGTTTTCCTGATCCTATCACTACCGCAGGAAGCTAAATCAGCTACAAGTTATGTTTTTGTGAGCTCTGCACAGTGTTAACCTAAAGCTACCTGTAGAAGGTTGGTGGTGTTTTCCTGATCTTATCACTACCGCAGGCAGCTAAATAAGCTACAAGTTAGATTTTTGTGAGCTCTGCACAGTGTTTACCTAAAGCTACCTGTAGAAGGTTGGTCGAGTTTTCCTGATCCTATCACTACTGCAGGCACCTAAATAAGCTACAAGTTAGTTTTTTGCGAGCTCTGCACAGTGTTTATCTAAAGCTACCTGTAGAAAGTTGTTGGTGTTTTCCTGATCCTATCACTACCGCAGGCAGCTAAATAAGCTACAAGTTCGTTTTTTGTGAGCTCTGCACAGTGTTCAGCTAAAGATGCAAGTTAGTGTAGTGCGAGCTCTGCATAGTGTTCAGCTAAAGGTAGCTGTAGAAGGTTGGTGGTGTTTTCCTGATCCTATCACTACCGCAGGCAGCTAAATAAGCTACAAGTTAGTTTTTTGCGAGCTCTGCACAGTGTTCATCTAAAGCTACCTGTAGAAGGTTGGTAGTGTTTTCCTGATGCTATCACTACCACAGGCAGCGAAATAAGCTACAAGTTAGTTTTTGTGCGAGCTCTGCACAGTGTTCACCTAAAGCTACCTGTAGAAAGTTGGTGGTGTTTTCCTGATCCTATCACTACCGCAGGCAGCTAAATAAGCTACAAGTTAGTTTTTTGCGAGCTCTGCACAGTGTCCAGCTAAAGCTGCAAGTTAGTGAAGTGCGAGCTCTGCACAGTGTTCAGCTAAAGGTAGCTGTAGAAGGTTGGTGGTGTTTTCCTGATCCTATCACTACCGCAGGCAGCTAAATAAGCTACAAGTTAGTTTTTTGCGAGCTCTGCAGTGTTCACCTAAAGCTACCTGTAGAAGGTTGGTAGTGTTTTACTGATCCTATCACTACCGCAAGCAGCTAAATAAGCTAAAAGTTAGTTTTTTGCAAGTTCTGCACAGTGTTCACCTAAAGCTACCTGTAGAAGGTTTGTGGAGTTTTCCTGATGCTATCACTACCGCAGGCAGCTAAATAAGCTACAAGTTAGTTTTTTGCCAGCTCTGCACAGTGTTCAGCTAAAACTACAAGTTAGTGTAGTGCGAGCTCTGCACAGTGTTCAGCTAAAGCTACCTGTAGAAGGTTGGTGGTGTTTTCCTGATCCTATCACTACCGCAGACAGCTAAATAAGCTACCAGTTAGTTTTTTGCGCACTCTGCACAGTGTTCACCTAACGCTACCTATAGAAGGTTGGTGGTGGTTTCCTGATCCTATCACTACCGCAGGCAGCTAAATAAGTTACGAGTTAGTTTTTTGCGAGCTTTGCACAGTGTTCAGCTAAAGCTGCAAGTTAGTGTAGTGAGAGCTCTGCACAGTGTTCAGCGAAAGCTACCTGTAGAAGGTTGGTGGTGTTTACCTGATCTTATCACTACCGCAGGCAGCTAAATAACCTACAAGTTCGTTTTTTGTGCGCTCTGCACAGTGTTCAGCTAAAGCTACATGTCGAAGGTTGGTGGCGTTTTGATGATCCTATCACTACCGCAGGCACCTAAATAAGTTACAAGTTAGTTTTTGTGCAAGCTCTGCACAGTGTTCACCTAAAGCTACCTGTAGAAGATTGGTGGTGTTTTCCTGATCCTATCACTACCATACGCAGCTAAATAAGCTACAAGTTAGTTTTTTTACGAGGTCTGCACAGTGTTCAGCAAAAGCTGCAAGTTAGTGTAGTGCGAGCTCTGCACAGTGTTCAGCTAAAGCTACCTGTAGAAGGTTGGTGGTGTTTTCCTGATCCTATCACTACCGCAGGCAGCTAAATAAGCTACAAGTTAGATTTTTGCGTGCTCTGCACAGTGTTCACCTAAAGCTACTTGTAGAAGGTTGGTGGTGTTTTACTGATCCTATCACTACCGCAGGCAGCAAAATAAGCTACAAGTTAGTTTTTTGCAAGCTCTGCACAGTGTTCAGCTAAAACTACAAGTTAGTGTAGTGCGAGCTCTGCACAGTGTTCAGCTAAAGCTACCTGTAGAAGGTTGGTGGTGTTTTCCTGATCCTATCACTACCGCAGGCAATTAAATAAGCTATAAGTTAGTTTTTTGCGAGCTCTGCACAGTGTTCACCTAAAGCTACCTGTAGAAGGTTGGTAGTGTTTTCCTGATCCTATCACTACCACAGGCAGCCAAATAAGCTACAAGTTAGTTTTTTGCGAGCTCTGCACAGTGTTCAGCTAAAGCTACCTGTAGAAGGTTGGTGGTGTTTTCCTGATCCTATCACTACCGCAGGCAGCTAAATAAGCTACAAGTTAGTTTTTTACAAGCTCTGCACAGTATTCAGCAAAAGCTGCAAGTTATTGTAGTGCGAGCTCTGCACAGTGTTCAGCTAAAGGTAGCTGTAGAAGGTTGGTGGTGTTTTCCTGATCCTATCACTACCGCAAGCAATTAAATAAGCTATAAGTTAGTTTTTTGCGAGCTCTGCACAGTGTTCACCTAAAGCTACCTGTAGAAAGTTGGTAGTGTTTTCCTGATCCTATCACTACCACAGGCAGCTAAATAAGCTACAAGTTAGTTTTTTGCGAGCTCTGCACAGTGTTCAGCTAAAGCTACCTGTAGAAGGTTGGTGGTGTTTTCCTGATCCTATCACTACCGCAGGCAGCTAAATAAGCTACAAGTTAGTTTTTTGCAAGCTCTGCACAGTATTCAACTAAAGCTACCTGTAGAAAGTTGGTGGTGTTTTCCTGATCCAATCACTACCGCAGGCATCTAGATAAGCGACAAGTTAGTTTTTTGCGAGCTCTGCACAGTGTTCAGCTAAAACTACAAGTTAGTGTAGTGCGAGCTCTACACAGTGTTCAGCTAAAGCTACCTGTAGAAGGTTGGTGGTGTTTTCCTGATCCTATCACTACCGCAGGCAGCTAAATAAGCTACAAGTTAGTTTTTTGCGCGCTCTGCACAGTGTTCACCTAAAGCTACCTGTAGAAGGTTGGTGGTGTTTTCCTGATCCTATCACTACCGCAGGCAGCGAAATAAGCTACAAGTTAGTTTTTTGCGAGCTCTGCACAGTGTTCAGCTAAAACTACAAGTTAGTGTAGTGTGAGCTCTGCACAGTGTTCAGCTAAAGCTACCTGTAGAAGGTTGGTGGTGTTTTCCTGATCTTATCACTACCGCAGGCAGCTAAATAACCTACAAGTTCGTTTTTTGTGCACTCTGCACAGTGTTCAGCTAAAGCTACCTGTAGAGGGTTGGTGGTGTTTTCCTGATCCTATCACTACCGTAGGCACCTAAATAAGCTACACGTTAGTTTTTGTGCAAGCTCTGCACAGTGTTCACCTAAAGCTACCTGTACAAAGTTGGTGGTGTTTTCCTGATCCTATCACTACCGCAGGCAGCTAAATAAGCTACAAGTTAGTTTTTTGCAAGCTCTGCACAGTATTCACCTAAAGCTACCTGTAGAAGGTTGGTGGTGTTTTCCTGATCCTATCACTACCACAGGCATCTAGATAAGCTACAAGTTAGTTTTTTGCGAGCTCTGCAGAGTGTTCAGCTAAAACTACAAGTTAGTGTAGTGGGAGCTCTACATAGTGTTAAGCTAAAGCTACCTGTAGAATGTTGGTGGTGTTTTCCTGATCCTATCACTACCGCAGGCAGCTATATAAGCTACAAGTTAGTGTAGTGCGAGCTCTGCACAGTGTTTAGCTAAAGCTACCTGTAGAAGGTTGGTGGTGTTTTCCTGATCCTATCACTACCGCAGGCAGCTATATAAGCTACAAGTTAGTGTAGTGCGAGCTCTGCACAGTGTTTACCTAAAGCTACCTGTAGAAGGTTGGTGGTGTTTTCCTCATCCTATCACTACCGCAGGCAGCTAAATAAGCTACAAGTTATTTTATTGTGAGTTCTGCACAGTGTTCACCTAAAGCACCTGTAGAAGGTTGGTGGTGTTTTCCTGATCCTATCACTACCGCAGGCAGCTAAATAAGCTACAAGTTAGTGTTTTGCGAGCTCTGCACAGAGTTTACCTAAAGCTACCTGTAGAAGGTTGGTGGTGTTTTCCTGATCCTATCACTACTGCAGGAAGCTAAATAAGCTACAAGTTAGTTTTTAGCGAGCTCTGCACAGTGTTCAGCTAAAACTACAAGTTAGTGTAGTGCGAGCTCTGCACAGTGTTCAGCTAAAGCTACCTGTAGAAGGTTGGTGGTGTTTTCCTGATCCTATCACTACCGCAGGCAGCTAAATAAGCTACAAGTTAGTTTTTTGCGCGCTCTGCACAGTGTTCACCTAAAGCTACCTGTAGAAGGTTGGTGGTGTTTTCCTGATCCTATCACTACCGCAGGCAGCGAAATAAGCTACAAGTTAGTTTTTTGCGAGCTCTGCACAGTGTTCAGCTAAAACTACAAGTTAGTGTAGTGTGAGCTCTGCACAGTGTTCAGCTAAAGCTACCTGTAGAAGGTTGGTGGTATTTTCCTGATCTTATCACTACCGCAGGCAGCTAAATAACCTACAAGTTCGTTTTTTGTGCACTCTGCACAGTGTTCAGCTAAAGCTACCTGTAGTGGGTTGGTGGTGTTTTCTTGATCCTATCACTACCGCAGGCACCTAAATAAGCTACACGTTAGTTTTTGTGCAAGCTCTGCACAGTGTTCACCTAAAGCTACCTGTACAAAGTTGGTGGTGTTTTCCTGATCCTATCACTACCGCAGGCAGCTAAATAAGCTACAAGTTAGTTTTTTGCGAGCTCTGCACAGTGTTCAGCAAAAGCTACCTGTAGAAGGTTGGTGGTGTTTTTCTGATCCTATCACTACCGCAGGCAGCTAAATAAGCTACAAGTTAGTTTTTTGCAAGCTCTGCACAGTATTCACCTAAAGCTACCTGTAGAAGGTTGGTGGTGTTTTCCTGATCCTATCACTACCACAGGCATCTAGATAAGCTACAAGTTAGTTTTTTGCGAGCTCTGCACAGTGTTCAGCTAAAACTACAAGTTAGTGTAGTGGGAGCTCTACATAGTGTTAAGCTAAAGCTACCTGTAGAAGGTTGGTGGTGTTTTCCTGATCCTATCACTACCACAGGCATCTAGATAAGCTACAAGTTAGTTTTTTGCGAGCTCTGCACAGTGTTCAGCTAAAACTACAAGTTAGTGTAGTGTGAGCTCTGCACAGTGTTCAGCTAAAGCTACCTGTAGAAGGTTGGTGGTGTTTTCCTCATCCTATCACTACCGCAGGCAGCTAAATAAGCTACAAGTTATTTTATTGTGAGTTCTGCACAGTGTTCACTAAAGCACCTGTAGAAGGTTGGTGGTGTTTTCCTGATCCTATCACTACCGCAGGCAGCTAAATAAGCTACAAGTTAGTGTTTTGCGAGCTCTGCACAGAGTTTACCTAAAGCTACCTGTAGAAGGTTGGTGGTGTTTTCCTGATCCTATCACTACCGCAGGCAGCTAAATAAGCTACAAGTTAGTTTTTTGCGAGCTCTGCACAGTGTTCAGCTAAAACTACAAGTTAGTGTAGTGCGAGCTCTGCACAGTGTTCAGCTAAAGCTATCTGTAGAAGGTTGGTGGTGTTTTCCTGATTTTATCACTACCGCAGGCAGCTAAATAACCTACAAGTTCGTTTTTTGTGCGCTCTACACAGTGTTCACCTAAAGCTACCTGTAGAAGGTTGTTGGTGTTTTCCTGATCCTATCACTACCGCAGGCAGCAAAATAAGCTACAAGTTAGTTTTTTGCGAGCTCTGCACAGTGTTTAGCTAAAACTACAAGTTAGTGTAGTACGAGCTCTGCACAGTGTTCAGCTAAAGCTACCTGTAGAAGGTTGGTGGTGTTTTCCTGATCCTGTCACTACCACAGGCACCTAAATAAGCTACAAGTTATTTTTTGTGCAAGCTCTGCACAGTGTTCACCTAAAGCTACCTGTACAAAGTTGGTGGTTTTTTCCTGATCCTATCACTACCGCAGGCACCTAAATAAGCTACAAGTTAGTTTTTTGCAAGCTTTGCACAGTGTTCACCTAAAGCTACCTGAAGAAGGTTGGTGGTGTTTTCCTGATCCTATCACTACTGCAGGAAGCTAAATAAGCTACAAGTTAGTTTTTTGCGAGCTCTGCACAGTGTTCAGTTAAAACTACAAGTTAGTGTAGTGCGAGCTCTGCACAGTGTTAAGCTAAAGCTACCTGTAGAAGGTTGGTGTTGTTTTCCTGATCCTATCACTACCGCAGGCAGCTAAATAAGCTACAAGTTAGTGTAGTGCGAGCTCTGCACAGTGTTCAGCTAAAGCTACCTGTAGAAGGTAGGTGGTGTTTTCCTGATCCTATCACTACCGCAGGCAGCTAAATAAGCTACAAGTTAGTGTAGTGCGAGCTCTGCACAGTGTTCAGCTAACGCTACCTGTAGAAGGTTTTTGGTGTTTTCCTGATCCTATCACTACCGCAGGCAGCTAAATAAGCTACAAGTTAGTTTTTTGCGAGCTCTGCACAGTGTTTACCTAAAGCTACCTGTAGATGGTTGGTGGTGTTTTCCTGATCCTATCACTACCGCAGGCAGCTAAATAGGCTACAAGTGAGTTTTTTGCGAGCTCTGCACAGTGTTTACCTAAAGCTACCTGTAGAAGGTTGGTGGTGTTTTCCTGATCCTATCACTACCGCAGGCAGCTAAATAAGCTACAAGTTATTTTTTTGCGAGCTCTGAACAGTGTTTATCTAAAGCTACCTGTAAATGTAGTGCGAGCTCTGCACAGTGTTTAGCTAAAGCTACCTGTAGAAGGTTTTTGGTGTTTTCCTGATCCTATCACTACCGCAGGCAGCTAAATAAGCTACAAGTTAGTTTTTTGCGAGCTCTGCACAGTGTTTACCTAAAGCTACCTGTAGATGGTTGGTGGTGTTTTCCTGATCCTATCACTAAAGCAGGCAGCTTAATAAGCTACAAGTTAGTTTTTTGCGAGCTCTGCACAGTGTTCACCTAAAGCTACCTGTAGAAGGTTGGTGGTGTTTTCCTGATCCTATCACTACCGCAGGCAGCTAAATAAGCTACAAGTTATTTTTTTGTGAGGTCTGCACAGTGGTCACCTAAAGCTACCTGTAAAAGGTTGGTGGTGTTTTCCTGATCCTATCACTACCGCAGGCAGCTAAATAAGCTACAAGCTATTTTTTTGCAAGCTCTGCACAGTGTTCAGCCAAAGCTACCTGTAGAAGGTTGGTGGTATTTTCCTGATCCTATCACTACCGCAAGCAGCTAAATAAGCTACAAGTTAGTTTTTTGCAAGCTCTGCACAGAGTTTACCTAAAGCTACCTGTAGAAGGTTGGTGGTGTTTTCCTGATCCTATCACTACCGCAGGCAGCTAAATAAGCTACAAGTTATTTTTTTGCGAGCTCTGCACAGTGTTCACCTAAATCTACCTGTAGAAGGTTGGTGGTGTTTTCCTGATCCTATCACTACCGCAGGCAGCTAAATAAGCTACAAGTTAGTTTTTTGCAAGCTCTGCACAGTATTCACCTAAAGCTACCTTTAGAAGGTTGGTGGTGTTTTCCTGATCCTATCACTACTGCAGGCAGCTAGATAAGCTACAAGTTAGTTTTTTGCGAGCTCTGCACAGTGTTCAGCTAAAACTACAAGTTAGTGTAGTGCGAGCTCTACACAGTGTTCAGCTAAAGCTACCTGTAGAAGGTTGGTGGTGTTTTCCTGATCCTATCACTACCGCAGGCAGCTAAATAAGCTACAAGTTAGTTTTTTGCGAGCTCTGCACAGTGTTTACCTAAAGCTACCTGTAGAAGGTTGGTGGTGTTTTCCTGATCCTATCACTACCGCAGGCAGCTAAATAAGCTACAAGTTAGTTTTTTGCGAGCTCTGCACAGTGTTTATCTAAAGCTACCTGTAAATGTAGTGCGAGCTCTGCACAGTGTTTAGCTAAAGCTACCTGTAGAAGGTTTTTGGTGTTTTCCTGATCCTATCACTACCGCAGGCAGCTAAATAAGCTACAAGTTAGTTTTTTGCGAGCTCTGCACAGTGTTTACCTAAAGCTACCTGTAGATGGTTGGTGGTGTTTTCCTGATCCTATCACTACCGCAGGCAGCTTAATAAGCTACAAGTTATTTTTTTGCGAGCTCTGAACAGTGTTTATCTAAAGCTACCTGTAAATGTAGTGCGAGCTCTGCACAGTGTTTAGCTAAAGCTACCTGTAGAAGGTTTTTGGTGTTTTCCTGATCCTATCACTACCGCAGGCAGCTAAATAAGCTACAAGTTAGTTTTTTGCGAGCTCTGCACAGTGTTTACCTAAAGCTACCTGTAGATGGTTGGTGGTGTTTTCCTGATCCTATCACTAAAGCAGGCAGCTTAATAAGCTACAAGTTAGTTTTTTGCGAGCTCTGCACAGTGTTCACCTAAAGCTACCTGTAGAAGGTTGGTGGTGTTTTCCTGATCCTATCACTACCGCAGGCAGCTAAATAAGCTACAAGTTATTTTTTTGTGAGGTCTGCACAGTGGTCACCTAAAGCTACCTGTAAAAGGTTGGTGGTGTTTTCCTGATCCTATCACTACCGCAGGCAGCTAAATAAGCTACAAGCTATTTTTTTGCAAGCTCTGCACAGTGTTCAGCCAAAGCTACCTGTAGAAGGTTGGTGGTATTTTCCTGATCCTATCACTACCGCAAGCAGCTAAATAAGCTACAAGTTAGTTTTTTGCAAGCTCTGCACAGAGTTTACCTAAAGCTACCTGTAGGAGGTTGGTGGTGTTTTCCTGATCCTATCACTACCGCAGGCAGCTAAATAAGCTACAAGTTATTTTTTTGCGAGCTCTGCACAGTGTTCACCTAAATCTACCTGTAGAAGGTTGGTGGTGTTTTCCTGATCCTATCACTACCGCAGGCAGCTAAATAAGCTACAAGTTAGTTTTTTGCAAGCTCTGCACAGTATTCACCTAAAGCTACCTTTAGAAGGTTGGTGGTGTTTTCCTGATCCTATCACTACTGCAGGCAGCTAGATAAGCTACAAGTTAGTTTTTTGCGAGCTCTGCACAGTGTTCAGCTAAAACTACAAGTTAGTGTAGTGCGAGCTCTACACAGTGTTCAGCTAAAGCTACCTGTAGAAGGTTGGTGGTGTTTTCCTGATCCTATCACTACCGCAGGCAGCTAAATAAGCTACAAGTTAGTTTTTTGCGAGCTCTGCACAGTGTTTACCTAAAGCTACCTGTAGAAGGTTGGTGGTGTTTTCCTGATCCTATCACTACCGCAGGCAGCTAAATAAGCTACAAGTTAGTTTTTTGCGAGCTCTGCACAGTGTTTATCTAAAGCTACCTGTAAATGTAGTGCGAGCTCTGCACAGTGTTTAGCTAAAGCTACCTGTAGAAGGTTTTTGGTGTTTTCCTGATCCTATCACTACCGCAGGCAGCTAAATAAGCTACAAGTTAGTTTTTTGCGAGCTCTGCACAGTGTTTACCTAAAGCTACCTGTAGATGGTTGGTGGTGTTTTCCTGATCCTATCACTACCGCAGGCAGCTTAATAAGCTACAAGTTATTTTTTTGTGAGCTCTGCACAGTGTTCACCTAAAGCTACCTGTAGAAGGTTGGTGGTGTTTTCCTGATCCTATCACTACTGCAGGCAGCTAAATAAGCTACAAGTTATTTTTTTGCAAGCTCTGCACAGTGTTCACCTAAAGCTACATGTAGAAGGTTGGTGGTGTTTTTTTCTGATACTATCACTACCGCAGGCAGCTAAATAAGCTACAAATTAGTTTTTTGCGAGCTCTGCACAGTGTTCACCTAAAGTTACCTGTAGAAGGTTGGTGGTGTTTTCCTGATCCTATCACTACCGCAGACAGCTAAATAAGCTACAAGTTAGTTTTTTGCGAGCTCTGCACAGTGTTCACCTAAAGCTACCTGTAGAAGGTTGGTGGTGTTTTCCTGATCCTATCACTACCGCAGGCAGCTAAATAAGCTACAAGTTAGTTTTTTGCGAGCTCTATACAGTGTTCACCTAAAGCTACCTATAGAAGGTTGGTGGTGTTTTCCTTATTCTATCACTACCACAGGCAGCTAAATAAGCTACAAGTAATTTTTTTGTGAGCTCTGCACAGTGTTCATCTAAAACTACAAGTTAGTGTAGTGTGAGCTCTGCACAGTGTTCAGCTAAAGCTACCTGCAGAAATTTGGTGCTGTTTTCCTGATCCTATCACTACCGCATTCAGCTAAATAAGCTGCAAGTTAGTTTTTTGTGAGCTGTGCACAGTTTTCAGCTAAAACTACAAGTTAGTGTAGTGCGAGCTCTGCACAATGTTCAGCTAAAGCTACCCGTAGAAGGTTGGTGGTGTTTTCCTGATCCTCACTACTGCAGGCAGCTAAATAAGCTACAAGGTAGTTCTTTGCGAGCTCTGCACAGTGTTAAGCTAAAGCTATCTGTAGAAGGTTGGTGGTGTTCTCATACTACAGGCAGGCAGTTGATTTTGCTAGCTGCAGTATCAGTAAATATATATATATATATATATATATATATATATATATATATATATATATATATATATATATATATATATATCCTAGCTTAGTGCAGCTACAGGCCATTAGTATGTCTGGAAGGCCAACAAGGAGAGGCAGACAGTCACAAGCCAATAAAAGAGGGCAAGAGGCTCTGTGTCTAGAGGCAACAGTGCTGGTCGTGGAGACGGTGCATCCTCATCAGCACGTGGCCGTGGGACACGCTTGGCTTTTTTTCGGCAGCTGGCCGTGTTGAGCCACAACATGCGGAAGACTTGGTTGAGTGGATGACCAAGCCGTCCTTATCCTCCTCATCCTCTCTCACCCATGCACAGGGTACTTTGTCTGGCAAAGCAGCTGCCAACACGGCCTCTTCCCTTGGCTCAATGGCATCAGTGACTCCTTCCCTAGCCCCACCATGTCCTCCTGAGGAGTCCCTCGAACTGTTTGACCAGAGTGTTGGGCAAATGCTCCAGGAGGATGCCCAGTGTTTAGAAGGCTCTGATGATGATACTGAGCTGGATGAAGGCAGTAACATGAGCACAGACAGAGGGGGTGCCCATGAAGGACAGCAATCTTGCAGTCATGCTCCCCCTGCTGCAGCATAATGCCAGGTTTTCTCCAGTGATGAGGAGGGAGGGGATGATGAGGTCACTGACTCAACGTGGGTGCCTGATAGGAGAGAGGAGGAGGCACATCACCAATGAGGCAGGATGCCCTCCAGGGGCCAGCCTAAGGGCAGCACACTGACTGCATAACACCCCAAAGCTCCGCATGTGCAGGGCGCTGCTGTCTCTGCGCATTATTCCAAAAGTTCTTTGGTGTGGGCCTTTTTTGAGACGAGTGCATCAGATCACACCGCTGCTATTTGCAACATATGTCTCAAGCATATCTCACGTGGCCAAAACATCTCCTGCTTGGGCACCACATGCTTGACCAGACATATGTTTACCTGCCATGCAGTTCGTTGGCAAGCGTATCTAAAAGACCCACACCAAAGAACAAAGAGGACCTCTCCTTGCTCCCTATCAGCTGAGATCTCCAACCCCACTAGACCTTCAGTCCTTTCTGAGACCTGCACTGAGAGGAATGAAGGTGTAGAATTAGGTGTGTCACAGCCAAGTACTTGTGGGCAATCTGCTTTCGGTACACCAATGTCAGATTGTACCAGGCAAATTTCCCTGCCCCAGCTGCTGCACCGCCGAAAGAAGTTCGCTCCCAAATATACACATGCCCATCGGTTGAATGCTAGTTTTGGAAAATTGCTAGCACTTCAACTTTTGCCTTTTCAGTTGGTAGACTCTGCCCCCTTCCGTGAGTTTGTGGAATGTGCGGTTTCTCAGTGGCAGGTACTCAAACGCCACTTTTTCTCCGGCTCTCTACCAGCATGTGGAAGGCAATGTCTTGGCCTCGCTGGACAGGGCAGTCAGTGGTAAGGTGCATATTACCACTGACTCATGGTCCAGCAGGCATGGACAGGGAAGTTACCTAAGTTTCACTGTGCATTGGGTGACTCTGCTGGCAGCTGGGAAGGATGCAGGACAAGGTGCAGTAGTGTTGGAGGTTGTTCCACCACCACGCCTCCAAAATGCCACTACTAATGATTGTGACACACCTCTCTACTCCACCCCCTCCTCTTCCTCTTCCTGTGCTTTGTCCTCGGAACCAGCGGTGCTCCGTAGCCATTCAGGGGGCTACGCAAGTATGCAGGCCAAAAGATGCCATGCGGTGCTTGAGCTGGTGTGCTTGAGGGACAGGAGCCACACTGGGGCAAAGGTTCTGTCAGCTCTGCAGGGGCAGGTTCAGAGGTGGTTGATGCCATGCCAACTTAAGGCAGGAATGGTGGTTTGCGACAATGGCACCAACCTCCTCTCTGCCCTCCGACAGGGACAAATGACCCATGTGCCCTGTTTGGCTCACGTTCTTAACTTTGTGGTGCAGCGGTTCTTGGGAAGGTACCCGGGCTTACGGGATGTCCTGAGGCAGGCCAGGAAAGTCTGTGTGCATTTCCGCCGGTCATATAATGCCAGTGCTCGGCTGGCAGACCTCCAAAAGGAGTTTAACCTGCCCAAGAACCGCCTAATCTGTGACATGCCCACCAAGTGGATCTCAACGTTGGCCATGCTGCAGTGGCTGCACACGCAGCAGAGGGCCATCAATGAGTACCTGTGCGACTATGGCACCAGGACAGGGTCAGGGGAGCTTGTTTTTTTTCCCCACGCCAGTGGGCCATGATCAGGGATGCATGCACTGTCCTGTCACCATTTGAGGAGGCCACGAGGATGGTGAGCAGTGACAGTGCATGCATCAGTGACACTGTCCCCCTTGTCCACCTGTTGGAGCACACGCTGCATGGAATAATAGACAGGGCACTTGAGGCAGAACAGAGGCAGGAAGAGGAGGACTTCCTTAGCTCTTAAGGCCCCCTTTTTCTAGACAGTGTTCCTGCGTGCCCGCCGATCACACAGGAAGAGGACGAGGAGGAGGAGGAGGAGGATTGTGTCAGCATGGAGGTGGAGCCTTGCACTCAGCATCAGCAGCAGTCTTTAAGGGATCAGTCCCAAGAAACACACGGACTTGTACGTGGCTGGGAGGAGGTGGCTGCGGACCATGTCGTCCTTAGTGACCCAGAGGACTCCGGACCGAATGCCTCAGCAAACCTACGCTGCATGGACTCCCTGATCCTGCAAAGCCTACGCATGGATCCTCGTATTTGTGGTATCAAGGAGAAGGACCAATACTGGCTGGCAACCCTCCTTGATCCACGTTACAAGGGTAAGGTTGCAGACCTTATCTTGCCATCGCAGAGGGAGCAGAGGATGAAACATCTTCGGGAGGCCTTGCAGAAAGGTCTGTGCAACGCGTTCCCAGAGACTTGGAGGTTACAAACTCCTGTTTCTGGACAACGTGTTGCTGAGGCTTCGGTCAGTCAAAGAAGGAGCGGTGGAGAAGGTGGCCGTCTGACTGATGCGTTCAGACAATTTTTTAGTCCGCAGCCCCAAGGTATGATCGGTTCCAGCAACCATCGCCAGCGTCTGTTTTACATGGTGCAGGAATACCTAGGGGCAAGATCTGACTTGGACACCTTTCCCACTGAAAATCCTCTGGGTTACTGGGTCTTGAGGATGGATCACTGGCCAGAGCTTGCACAGTATGCAATTGAGCTACTGGCCTGTCCTGCATCCAGCGTTCTTTCGGAACGCACATTCAGTGCTGCTGGAGGCTTTGTAACTGATCACAGGGTGCGTCTGACCACCGACTCGGTTGATCGACTGACCTTCATAAAAATGAATCAGTGTTGGATCACCACCAGCTACCAAGCACCTGATGCTGATGTAACCGAATAATTTTTTTTGAAATCTCAGATCCCTTCAAAAACTGCCTATGCTGATGCTGAGTGACTATCCTGAGTAATTATCCTCTTCCTCCTCAATGATCACGCTGATAGCTTGTAAGAACATTTTTGGTTCTGGGTGCCCCTGTTTAACGGGCATGTAATTACAATTTTTTATGCAATACTTTGAAGCAGGGCTCGTTCCTGCGTTCCAACTAGAGTATCTGTGAGGGGTTGCAGTGTTGTGGCACCAGCACCAGTGCCTTAGGCCCAATTTTTCAGCCCCTGTTTAACAGGGGCGTGTAATTACAATTTTTTAAACAATACTTTGCAGCAGAGCTCGTTCCTGCATTCCAACTAGAGTATCTGTGAGAGGTTGCAGTGTTGTGGCACCAGCACCAGTGCCTAAGGCCCAATTTTTCAGCCCCTGTTCAACAGGGGCATGTAATTACAATTATTGATCTAATATTTCACAGCAGGGCCCGTTTCTGTGCCCACCAAGAGCGAGTGAGGACTTACAGTGTTGTGGCACCAGCACCACCACCACCACCAAAGGCCCTATTTTTCTGCCCCTGTTCAACAGGGGCATGTAATTACAATTCTTGATCTAATATTTCACAGCAGGGCCCTGTGAGGGCTTACAGTGTTGTGGCCACAACAACACCTAAGGCCCAAATTTCTGCTGAGTGGGGCAGGCCCCTACTTTCAAACATCCAACTTACAAACGACTCCTACTTGCAAACGGAAGGAGACAACAGGAAGTGAGATGAAATCTACCCCTAGGAATGGAAATTCTCTCCTGTAAGAGTTAACATGGGAAAAACATGTCTCCTTTCCACTGATGCTTTATCACCAATTCTTGTTTCACAAAAAAACCCAAATTTTCAAAAAACATTTGTCATTGGAACAAAAAGTGAGGTGAAAACTTCTGAAGAGGAGCACAGACAGCAAAACAAATGTCACAGGTGTGATAACCCTTCCCTAGGTTTTCCAAAAAGCTTAAAATAGATTTTTTGGCTGGAGCTAAACATGTTAAAAATGTATCAGTTCAAAATTACAAACAGATTCTACTTAACAATAAACCTACAGTCCCTGTCTTGTTTGCACTGCCTGTATACTGCTGTTCAGAGTACAGAGCCTGTATACTGCTGTTTCCTTTTTTAATTTGGGTGCATGGTTCCCCTTAATATCTATACAAGACCCAAACGGCCTTTTAATGGACGGGGGGTACCCATGCCATTTATCTCACTGATTTTCATCCATATTGCCAGGACCCGACATTACATTAAAGCCGCAAGCAGTTTTAAATTACTTTTTTTCCTTTAAAAATGACATTTTGTGCAGGGACTGTTCTAAGCAGGGGAAACACGCGCCACTTTACAGGCATACTATAGACACCCCCCAGGTACGATATTTAAAGGAATATTTCACTTTTTTTTTTTTTTTTTTACTTTAAGCATCATTAAAATCACTGCTCCCGAAAAAACGTCCGTTTTTAAAAGGTTTTTTCCCTGGGGCAGGACCCGGGTCCCCAAACCCTTTTTAGGACAATACCAAGCAAATTAGCCTTTAAAATGAGCACTTTTGATTTCGAACGTTCAAGTCCCATAGACGTCAATAAGGTTCTAACGTTCGTGCAAATTTTCGATCCGTTCGCAGGTTCTGGTGCGAACTGAACCGGGGGGTGTTCGGCTCATCCCTACCGTGCACATGTTCGAGGTACCAATCTAGTATAGTCAGGTAGATATTATACCTCACACAAATTGTTTAATGGAGCCCCACAGAGTGTATAAGGGGTGACTCATGTTGCACAATGTATGCTTCCTTAATCTCTAGATTAATTTCTTTATAACTTTATTGTTCTAATGTTATAAGGTTAACAGGACTTCTGTTTCATGTTTAATGTTCTTGTTTATATAGCCCACACTCCTTGATTCTTGGAATTGATCTATATAAAATACCCGCCTGGGATTGAGGCTATGGTTAAAAAAAAAAAAACAGAATAAGGATGTGAACTTGTCAATTCTGAAAGCATTTCCTGCATTCCTATGATTTAGTCTTGTGTTCTAGCACCACAACTTTGTTAGTCATATTCCCATTACTTACTCTGTTATACGGTATACGTATATCCTTGTTAACACCCAGGTGTATCAGAAAATTTTATTAGATCACAACAATATTACACATTCCCGAATAATACGTTACTCTAACTCCACCAGAAAATCCCCAACAGACTACATGTTGCATTCTCTGTCAGCGAGATAAGACCCAATTTGATAGGTTACTTTTTTCACAAACGCCAACCTCTGCTCCCACACAGTGGAACCAGGTTATACCCTTACTCACTTGTACCGCACAACATCATACTCCACTGACCCTATCCAGATACACCTGTTGTACAGGTGTAAAACTAACTCAGACAAGCGAGCAGGTCTCGTAAGTCACTGGAAAAGTTATTAACATATCCCCAACATCAACCAATCAGCTGTTATAAATCCCAACCCAATCAACCTCTCTCCCTTCTCCCTGTTCGATATCCCCTTTTCTACTCTCACGCCTCTCTTCCTCCCCGCTATCCCTCACTCATAATACACTCAACAGTAGCAATTTGTCTCCTGTGGCATTACCATTGAGAAAGCCTACCATATTTATCAGATACCTCCAAACTTCTCCTTGTAAGTGATCAGATAGATATTGGTGTTCACACCATACCATGAGGAATCCTAAGAAAGTCAGTCCAACAAACATGCATAACAAAAGCCATACCAAAATAGTCTCCCTAAATGCGTGGGGTCTTAACACCCCCGAAAAACGGTCCCAAATTTTTCTATTCATGCGCAAACTCAAGGCGGACATTATATTCCTCCAAGAAATGCACTTTAAAGCAGGTTCCATCCCTAAACTACAGAACTCCCATTTCCCAATAGCAGTACATTCCACCAATAGAGAAACCAAATCTAAGGGAGTTTCTGTCCTCTTCTCAAAACACTGCCCATTCCAAATATCTGACTCCCTCCTAGATGAGGACGGCCGCTTCCTGTTCATCAAAGGCCTGCTGTTTGGAAAACGCATTACTTTGGCTAACATGTACGCCCCCAATATTAAACAAGTCCCGTTCCTCAGACATATATTACAGAGACTATGACATTCCAGGAAGGCGCCTTGATAGTAGAGGGGACTTTAATGTCCCACTTAATCCCCTACTCAACACATCATCGGGCACATCCAACCTACCTTTCTAAGCACTACGTGCAATAAAAAAAACTCCAAGAATTAACTCTACACGATTCTTGGTGCACTTTACATCCGAATGTTAAAGACTACACATACTATTCAACACCTCACGACCGTTATTCCAGATTGGACTATCTACTCATATCTCAAAGAGATCTGCCTATGCTCTTCACGGCCACTATCGAATGTTCATTTCAGATCATCACCCTATAACCATGTCCATAGAATTCTCACCCACAAAGTCGCAGACCCCGATTTGGTGATTAGATCCGTCACTACTCACGGATACCCTATTAGCCCCCAAAATACATGACAGGCTGCTTCAATACTTCCCAGACAATGAAACTACTGACATTTTCCCAATGGTAAAATGGGAGGAAAATAAATGCACCATTTGTGGGGAATTCATTGCACTCGCTACCAAAAGAAGACGAGAAAAACTAGCCCACATTTCTGAACTGACAAAACACAACCACGACCTAGAAAGAGCACATAAGAGGACCAAAGCAATCTCTACCCTGCAAGAACTTACTCGAGCTAGATCCAAACTGGTAGATGAACTGAATAAGAGAACAAAACGTAACTACATATTGTCACAAAAAATGTTCTACGAATATGGTAATAAAGCAGGTAGACTCCTAGCTAGGGCGCTGTGAGTGAAAAAAGCAACAACAATGATTCATTGTTTAAATGATTCTACGGCGAAAAAACTGACATCCAACAACCAAATAGTGGACCAATTTGTCTGATACTATACACAGCTTTATAACAATAAGGAAAACAATCCCCTATCGGACGAGGAAACAAGAATCCAGTTGATCAGAGACTTCCTCTCTCAACATTGCCCCATCCACATATCCGACCTGGAGGCTTTGGACCTCGAACAACCACTGTTAACGGCGATACTAACAATGGTTCTTAAACAATTGACACCAGGCAAAAGTCCAGGCCCTGATGTTCTGACGGTAGGGTATTACAAAGCTTTAGCAGATACACTTGCACCACATTTCCTTACAGCATTTAATGCCCTTTCTGCAGACAACCCTCCACCTCATGACCCCTTAACAGCTCATATCACTGTGATTCCAAAACCAAACAAGGACCCAATGTCATTTTCTAATTATAGGCCAATCTCGTTATTAAACGTTGATCTCAAAATATACGCAAAAATTTTAGCAAACAAAATCCTGCCCTTACTACACAACTTAATTTCTCTGGATCAAGTCGGCTTTGTCCCGGGAAGAGAGGCGAGGGATAATACCCTCAAAGCTTTTAATATACACAAATGGTTAACTTCAACACAGCAACACAGATTCTTTCTTTCCTTGGATGCACAGAAGGCATTCGACAGAGTGGCATGGGACTACATGGAGGAAGTTATCAAGAAAATTGGCATACAAGAACGTATGTTACATTTCATTATAGTGCTATATTCAAGACCAGTGGCTAAGGTTTGAGTCAATGGCCACCTGTCGGATGCCTTATCCATCTCCAGCAGGACATGCCAGGGATGTCCTCTCTCCACGTTAATATTTGTTCTCACTTTAGAACCTTTCCCCACATGCATCAAGACAAACCCTGACAACAAAGGTATCTCAAGCGCACAAACCTCTTCCACGTCCACACGTCACGATACCAAAGCTCCTCAACGACCTGAAACTGTTCGACACATTGGCCAACCTTCAAATAAATTTTGCCAAGTCAGAGGCATTGAATATTTCCTTGACAAAAGAGACCCAAACACAATGTCAAACAAATTTTCCATTCCAATGGTGACATAACTCAATTAAATACCTTGGAATTCAAATTCCGGTCCATCTATCTGACTTATATAATACTAACTATATTCCAATCCTTCACAACATACAGACAGATCTCAAATCATGGTCCATGGGACTATTCTCCTGGTTCGGTAAAACTTCTCAAAATGAATATTCTACCGAAAGTACTTTACATCCTACAAACGGTCCCCATAAAAGTACCACAAACCTTCTTTGCTTCCTTTTGTAAAGCCTGTACAGATTTTATATGGGGTAAATCCAGACCCAGACTGAGCTATGACAGACTAACCCTACCCAAACTGAAAGGTGGCCTAGGACTCCCAGATATTCGCAAATATTATTGGGCATGTCAACGGACGAGAGTGGTAGACTGGAACATCCATGCACGCACCAAAGCATGGATTCACATAGAAAATGCTTTTCCTCCTATGCCACTAAAACAATTACCTTGGATAGCTACAAACCATACCCCCCACAATGCAAACAACACCAGATGATCAATACCACACTGCAAATCTTCCACAAAGCATGTCAACAATTTAAAATCTGTTCCCAACCAGGACCGCTTACTCAGGTTGATCAAAACTCAGACTTTCCTCCGGGTATGGACAATACCTACCTTATAAACCTAAGGCCCCGATCTGATTTGAGAGCTGGCAACTTCTTTTCTGGAGATACATTTCTACCTTTATCCATACTCACAGCACAGACCACTGATTGACACTTCCCTTTCTGGACATACATGCAACTTCAACATTTCCTCAACGAACCCTGGACTCGCCCAGCTTTCTCCAGACGACAATCTCACTTTGAAATGCTCTGCACCTCAACAGAACCTCAAAGACATATCATTTCCAAAATCTACACCCTCTTCTTTGCTGAGCACAGTTCTAAGCCGAACATAGCATGCTCGCAATGGGAAAGAGACCTCTCAATCGACATCTCTCAGGAAGAATGGGAAAAAATATTCTCCTATATCCACAAGGGGTCGATTAATGTCTCGGCTCAGGAAAATGGCTTTAAAGTATTCTCCAGGTGGTACAAACTCCCCCTTAAACTCCACAAGCTTAACCCCGTGATTCCTCCCTCATATTGGAGGTGCCAGGACCAGGAAGGCTCACTCATGCACATTTGGTGGGAATGTCCTGTGATCCATATATTCTGGACAGATATTCACGGCCTCACAACCCAAATCACTATACTCCACATAGATTTCTCACCAGCCTAATTACTCTTGCATCACTCCTCCATATCTAAGAAAAATTACCACCGCTTTCTGACCCTACACCTCATAAATGCTGCAAAAATGTGTATTCCTGAACATTGGAAATCTCCCCAACCACCCACCATAGCTGAATGGATTAAACGAGTGAACAGGATAGCTGGGATGGAAGACCTAGTGCATCAAGCTCACGACACTTCTACTACATATCGGAAAACATGGGCCTGCTGGTAACACTTCCAAACTACATGGGAATATACCACACTCCTAAACGAATACATATGTACGATACACACTGAGAGGGTGATGGAAAAGTAATGAAACTCTCACATATACCTTCACATTCCCACTCCCCTGCGCCTACCCTGCCATCTACATCCTATTACTCTATTCTACTTTTTTGGAACTCCCAGGATACTTCCTACAATTCATGCCATGAGACAGACACCTTTGACTTCATCTAATAGGTCAAAGTTATAGATCACTTTCTGAGATACGTCCTAAACACACATCTCCCCTCCAACCCCCCAGTGAGAGAAAGCAGATGGAAAAACATGCTTCCACACCTTGCCTAGGAGGCATCCTTTCTATCTCCCTCCTAGGTAGCTCACAGCTTTCCCCAGGGATTTCGGTCCCCTTTCAACTGTTACGCGGGATTGTTTGAGGTCCGATGACCACAATCCTTCTGGCCTTGAACACACAGGTAAAAAAAACAAAAAAAAAACAAATCCAACACCTGAACACCTTATCTTGTAATGGAAGCTCAAAATAGCAAGTTGCATTTTTTCTTTTTCCTCTGCACCATGTACAGGATAAGTTTGAGTAGACCATTCTTGAATGTATGCTTCCTTGGCTTACATTGAGGCTACTGATTTAGCTATAACTAACTGCTATAGAATTTACTGTTAAAACTGATCATGTGTAATGTTGAAGTTTCTGTATATTTGTTTTTGACAACCAATAAACTTCTTTTGGGAAAAAAAAGAAGCTTATCCAGAGCAATGATGTACCACCAGCACTGGAGTGACCGCATGTAGACTGCATGTAGACCGGAAGTGGCTGAAAAAGACTGGAAAGAATAAAAATAATGCAACGTACACACGGTCGGATTTTCCAATGGAAAATGTCCGATCGGAGCGTGTTGTCGGAAATTCCGACCGTGTGTAGGCTCCATCGGACATTTTCCATTGGTTTTTCTGACACACAAAGTTTGAGAGCAGGCTATAAAATTTTCCGACAACAAAATCCATTGTCAGAAATTCCGATCGTGTGTACACAAATCCGACGGACAAAGTGCCACGCATGCTCAGAATAAATAAAGAGATAAAAGCTATTGGCCACTGCCCCGTTTATAGTCCCGACGTACGTGTTTTACGTCACCGCGTTCAGAATGATCGGATTTTCCGACAACTTTGTGTGACCGTGTGTATGCAAGACAAGTTTGAGCAAACATCCGTCGGAAAAAATCCTAGGATTTTGTTGTCGGAATGTCCGAACAAAGTCTGACCGTGTGTACGGGGCATAAGAATGCTTAGATAAAAAAAATGGCACTAATATATAATAAACAGTGCTTTAGAAAAAAAATTGTACCCAATCAGGACATAGATCCACTTTCATGACTGTCATTTGTTCCTTCATTTTATGACACATGATAAGAGTCACAATACAGTAGCTATGTATAACAAAAGCAAGAATCATTATGCACTTCAATTTATTGTGATACATTTGTTTCAGGTTGGAATTATATTTAAGGCTTAATGTACACAGGACATTTTACAATCTCCCCTGAATGATTTAACTTGACAGATAGCAACTGACATTTAAAAACTTCAGTTTTGCCTCATTTATATGCCGCATTTAGCCACGTTTCCGTTTATTTTTTTTCAAATAGTCAAAAATTAAAAACGCCTGTAAACGAAACACAGCTAAACATGGGTTACCGCGTTTACACGCATTTACAAGCTGTTACAGGCGTTTGGCGTTTCAGATGCCTCTGAACATCCATTCTGAACGCATTATTTTGCTTTCCAAAAAATGCTTCTAAACTCAACTGCCTAGAAACGACTTTAAATGACCCTGTGTGCATGTACTGATAAGATAACATAAAGAGAGTTCAGGGCAGCTTAAAAAAATGCCCAACTGCTCCTAAACATCCGTTTCCCAGCAGCAGTGTACATGAAGCCTTACAGAAATCTTCATCGAGTATGAAGGAAAACTTTGCTAACTACAGAAAACCAGCTAAAACTAAAAACAAACAAAACAATGATATATACCATATATATATATATATATATATATATATATATATATATATATATATATATATATATATATATATATAC
This sequence comes from Aquarana catesbeiana, assembly GCF_042186555.1. NCBI lineage: Eukaryota > Metazoa > Chordata > Amphibia > Anura > Ranidae > Aquarana > Aquarana catesbeiana. Next base: position 389,402,756 of record NC_133327.1, read on the forward strand.
ATATATATATATATATATATATATATATATATATATATATATATATATACATATATATATATATATATATATATATATATACATATACATATATATATATATACATATACATATATATATACATATATATATATATATATATATATATATATATATATATATATATATATATATATCTTAAGTAAGCATCAATCTTTAAATATGGAAACAAAGAGAATTAAATATTAAAGGGACTACAATACTAATTCAATCCACAGATGGGTGTCTAGGATTATTTTCTTCCTCCAGAAATACTTACACCAAACTAAACCTAAAGAAAGCCAGCAAATAATAGGTTAATTTTTGCTCCATAAATTTTTAGAGTACCAATACATTTTTATTTCGCTTTAAAAAGGACATGGAATTTCCCCACAGGGGAACCCCGAACAAAAAAAAATGCATGGGGGTCCCCCTAAATTCCATACTAGGCCCTCAGGTCTGGTATGGGTATTAAGGGGAACCCTAGGCCAAATTTTTTTTTTTAAATGGCGTGGGGTCCCCCCAAAAATCCATACCAGACCCTTATCCGAGCACGCAACCTGGCAGGCCGCAGGAAAAGAGGGGGGAGGAGAGAGCGCCCCCCCTCCTGAACCGTACCAGGCCACATGCCCTCAACATTGGGAGGGTGCTTTGGGATAGCCCCCCAAAGCACCTTGTCCCCCTGTTGATGGGAAGAAGGGCCTCATCCCCACAACCCTTGCCCGCTGGTTGTGGGGGTCTGCAGGCGGGGGGCTTATCGGAATCTGGAAGCCCCCTTTAACAAAGGGACCCCCAGATCCTGCCCCCCCTCTGTGTGAATTGGTAATGGGGTACAAATGTACCCCTACCATTTCACAAAAAAAGTGTCAAAAAGGTTAAAAAAACACAAGAGACGGTTTTTGACAAGTCCTTTATTAATTTCTTCTTCCATCTGCTTTCTTCTGGTCTTCCTTCGGTGTTCTTCTTCCTCCTCCATCTTCTTTTTCTCCATCTTCTTCTTCTCCATCTTCTTCTCTTCTCCACTCTTCTCGTCCTGCATCTTCCCCTGGCTTCTTCTCCGCTCCGTCCACACGATCCGCCTCAGAGGGAGTCTTCCGCCATGTGACACTTCGGTTCTTCTGACACTTCTTATATAACGGAGGACGGGGCCACCTGGTGACCCCGGTTACGTAAACGGGTGACCCCGCCCCCTCTGACAACACAGGGAAAGCCATAGGGAAGTCACCCGTGCATCAGAGGAGGGCAGGGTCACTGGGTAGCCCCGCCCTCCATTATATAAAAGTGTCAGAAGAACTGAAGTGTCACACGATGGAAGACTCCCACTGAAGCGGATCGTGCGGACAGAGCGGAGAAGAAGCCGGAAGCAGATACAGGACGAGAAGAGCAGAGGAAGAAGAAGATGGAGAAGAAGAAGATGCAGGAATAAGAAGAACAGTGAAGAAAGACCAGAAGAAAAAAGATGGAAGAAGAAGCGGAAAGAAGAAGTCTCAAAAACCGTCTCATGTGTTTTTGAACCTTTTTGACACTTTTTTGTGAAATGGTAGGGGTACATTTATACCCCATTACCAATTCACACGGGTGGACCGGGATCTGGAGATCCCGTTGTTAAAGTGGGCTTCCAGATTCCGATAAGCCCCCCGCCCACAGACCCCCTCAACCACCAGGCAAGGGTTGTGGGGATGAGGCCCTTTTCCCCATCAACATGGGGACAAGGTGCTTTGGGGGGCTACCCCAAAGCACCCTCCCAATGTTGGGGGCATGTGGCCTGGTATGGTTCAGGAAGGGGGGCGTTCTCTCATCCCCCCTCTTTTCCTGCGGCCTGCCAGGTTGCATGCTCAGAAAAGGGTCTGGTATGGATTTTTGAGGGGACCCCACGCCATTCTTTTTATTTTGGTGTGGGGTTCCCCTTTAAATCCATACCAGACCTTTATGGATTTTGAGGGGGACCCCCACACCATTTTTTTTTTAATTTTGGCGTGGAGTTCCCCTTAATATCAACACCAGACCTGAAGGGCCTGGTATGGAATTTAGGGGGACCCCCATGCATTTTTTTAAAATTTTGGTTCTGGGTTCCCCTGTGGGGAAATTCCATGCCGTTTTTATCAATTAACTTTAATGTGTATTGCCGGACCGACAATTCATTATAGCCGGCACTAGCGATAGTATTTTTACATGACTTTTTTTCCTTTAGAAATGTCATTTTGCTGTCAGACTGGCATACTATAGACACCCCCCAGGTACCAAATTTAAAGGAATATTACAGTTTTATTGTTTCACTTTAAGCATTATTAAAATCACTGCTCCCGAAAAAACGGACGTTTTTAAAACTTTTTTTGTATTGATACATGTCCCCTGGGGCAGGACCCATGTCCCCAAACACTTTTTATGACAATACCATGCATATAAGCCTTTAAAATGAGCACTTTTGATTTCTCCCATAGACTTTTAAAGTGTGTTCCGTGGCTTTTGAATTTGCCGCGAACACCCCAAATTGTTCGCTGTTTGGGGAACGGGCGAACAGCCAATGTTCGAGTCGAACTCATGTTTGACCCGAACATAAAGCCCATCCCTGCTGGTGACCCCACAATAGGGAAAAAACATTTTTGTGAAAGGGAGATTAATAAGACACATGGCCACTCATTAAGATTAGAAGAAAAGAGGTTTAACCTTAGACTGCGTAGAGGGATGTTGAATTTACTTCCACAGGCGGTGGTTTCAGCGGAGAGCATCGATAGTTTCCAGAAACTATTAGATAACAACATGCAGGGAAATACAATGTAATACTGACATAAAATCACAAACATAGGTTGGACTTGATTGACTTGTGTCTTTTTTCAACCTCACCTTCTAAATAACTATGTAACTATGACAATCGAGCGCCCCCCCTCCTGAACCATACCAGTTAGTGTGCTCTCAACATGAGGGGGGGGTGCTTTGGGACAGGGGGCTCTTCACCCCCCACTCCAAAGTACCTTGCCCCCATGTTAATGGGGACAAGGGCCTCTTCCTGACAACCCTGGCCAGTGGTTGCCGGGGTCTGTGGGTAGGAGGCCTATTGGAATCTGGAAGCCCCCAGATCCCCCCTATGTGAATGGGTACATCATACCCCTACCCATTCCCCAAAAAAGAATTGAAAAGTTAAAGCAAGAGCCAGTTTTTCCGCTGCCGCCTCTCTCTGTGCAGTCTTCTCCCGCCGCCATCTTCTCCCGCCGCCGTCTCACTTGCCGCAGTCTATCCTGGTGCTGTCTTCTCCCTCCGCTATCTTCTCCCGCCGCCATCTCCCCTGGTGCTGTTTTCTCCTGGTGCCGTGTCTCCCGCCGCCATCTTCTCCAGCTGCTGTCTTCTTCCTTGCTGCTGGCTACCAGCTAAAAAATGCCAGTGTTGTTTTGTGGCTGTCTTCCTCCATTGTGTTGTTGCCCGCTGTCTGGCATATGTTATATAGCCATGGGGCGGGGCCATCAGATGATGTCACCCGGAGAGCCCGTCCCCTGTGATGTCACAAGGGTGGGCTCTCCGGGTGATGTCATTGGATGGCCTATGCCACATGGCTATATAACAGATGCCAGACAGCGGGCGACAACACAATGGAGGAAGACAGCCACAGAACTGCAGCAGATTTTTTTTAGTGGGTAACTGGCGGCGAGGAAGAAGACAGCAGCGTGAGAAGATGGTGGCGGGAGAGATGGCACCAGGAGAGACAGCAGCGTGAGAAGATGGTGGCAGGAGCATACAGCACCGGGAGAGACGGGGAGGGAGAAGACAGCAGAGGGAGAAGATATCGGTGGAAGAGGCGGCACCAGGAGAGACAATGGCGGGAGAAGACAGCTCGGAGATATTAATAAAGAACTTGTCAAAAACCGTCTCTTGTTTTTTTTTTGCTTTTCACAGCTTTTTTGGTGAATGGGTAGGGATACGATGTACCCGATACCCATTCATATAGGGGGGGAGGGGGCGGGAGAGTGGGAGAATTATCACTTTATCTCTTGAATTAATCCCCTTTTTTAATGGATGCCAATAAAAAATATATACTTGTATATATGTATAGATCACATGTTGTTCCTAGGTTACAGGCTAAGATATGTTTTTCCCATAATATGCCTTAACTCATTTATCTTCACAGTTCCTCTATGGAAAAAAAACTCTCCCCCCTCTTTTTCAGTGGTCATATCCCCTCCCCCCTTCTTCTCTTTTTTTCTTTCTGTGTGTCCACCGGTTTTTATTCCTGACATTCAACCCACTGGATTATCAGGCTCGTCCCTTCTCCACACTCTGGATGGCCACCCTGTCCCATTTGCAGTGCCAGACCATTCCCCACTCGGCGCAGGGGGGGCGCCTGGTGCAACATTGTTGCCGCAGGTGGCCTTCCCACTACTGGAGGACTCGGATCGGCATCCCGATCCGGCTTCCTCCAACTACTGCTTCGCGGGCCTTCAGAGCGGGTCTCGGTTCCCTCCGCCCCCGTGCAACTATGTAATTGCGCCGGAGGTTGTACGTCACCACACCCAGAGACTCACATGCACTCCGGCTGCAGTCTCCATGGGGATCGGTGCGTGCGCTCCAGACCCAGGGGCGTCTCCCTTCCACCCATTGGCTGCGCCCGCAACCAATCGGCCATACTACTTAAATGCAGCGCCAATTTTAATCACTCCATGGCATCTCATCTATGCACGCCGGTCTCTATCATACCGCCTTGGAACCAGGACCTGAACCAGGTAAACTAGCCACACGCACCGCCCTGTGTCGCCCCCGGGCAGACATCCAGCCACCCGCTCTACCTCCTTCCCTGACTCACTTCCTTACTGTCTTGCAGGCCTGACCCTCCAAGCCTCCCCTGGCCTGGACCTCTGGCTGGGCACTCATCTCCCAGGGCCCCTGGACAGCCCTCTGGCTGGCACCCTCCAATCCATCCCCCCCTGCTATTGGCACCAAGGACCTTCCTGACACCGGGTGTCATTTTTCTGTCACACAGGACCAAGGCATATGCTCACCTGGGCCAACCCTCCCTGTATACCCATCAGGATCTGCCTGCACAGCTCCGACGGCCTCATCCAGGTATTTTATCCCACGCTATCCTTACACACTATGTACATACATGGTCTGTAAAACACCTGGGGTCTCCACATACATATCCCTTTCTTGTTACACACCCACTGCCATGTCCTAACACCTTCTCCCAACCTCTTTACTCCCTTGCAGATTGGAGCTCATTTCAGGACCATTCCACTTCATGGTGGCTCTCTGACGCCCTCTGTTGGGGAATACCTCCCTGGTCACTCCGGTGGGGCTGGGTACATTAGGCCTGCCAGACGTGGACTAGGAACGAGCTGCATACTGAAGTTTAGTGGTGTTATATATTCCCTCCACACTCTCCCCCCTTTTAAGGAGTCCAATGGATACAGTACTACAATACATGTTCCCCAAGCAATACCATATGGTCAGTACCTTATTTTCCTTCTATATTTAACATAATGTGCATATCATATATCTATACCGCAACATCTATACCTCCTTTGATGTTTATGCTGACTTTGAATATATAATATTTCACATTTGGTTCATAATTGTCTTTTTGATTTATAGACATACCTTTTTGCATGCTGATTCCAATCAGACACCCCTGAGGAAGAGTATATCTCGAAACGCGTTGGGTACTCCCCGTATGTGTGTTCCATATGTACTGGAGTTCTATGATTGTGGATCTCTGCATACTGTATTGCTATATTTTTGTGTTTGTGTTATGCATTCTGTATCCTATGTACATTCACCTTATGTACTTTAGACCTATTCAGATCTACACCCCAATAAATATCTAAATTCATTGCAACAAACTTTTACTACTTATTTTCCTAATTTCCTATTACTCACGAGTAGGTAACCCCTCTAAAGTCCCGCAAGAGGATCAAATGTCCATTTATCTAGATATATTTGGGATGTGGGTCCACCCTACTCCTTAGACCAACCTAGCACCACCCCCTGTTTATTGATAGTACTCAAGGCCAGTTTCATCTCTAGCCCCATTTGCAGAAAGGCAAGAATTCTACCTATGAAATACTTCCTAGGATGCCAACCCCTAGATTCACACCAGGAAACATATGCCTTCCAGAGTCTATAATAAATGACTCTGGAAGCTGGCTTCCTTGCATTAATCAAGGTAGATATCACTGAGCCTGAAAGCCCACGATTCTTCAGAATGTGGGTTTTAATAGCCAAACCGTTAAATGTATCATTTCTAAAGTAGGATGGAACACCGGTCCCTGCGATAGCAGGTCTGGACGTGGTGATAGGGGCCATGGGGCCCCCTACCTTTACTATTTCTGCATATCAAGATATTCTGGGCCATGCTGGGGCCACAAGAACTACCGACTTCCTTTCCTGCTTGATCCTGTGAAGAAGTTGAGGTAGCAGCAGAATAGGAGGGAATGCATAAATCAGTGAGAACTGATCCCACGGGGTCACCAACGCATCTGTTCTGCATGCGAGTGGATCCCTTGTTCTTGACACAAAGTTGTCAACTTTGTTGTTGAACCTGGATGCAAACAGATCTACATCCGGGATCCCCCATCTTTGGCATATAGCCAGGAAGATGTGGGGGTGACAGGGCCGTTCCCCTGGGAACAACTGCTGGTGACTTAAATAGTCTGCCTGCCAGTTCTCTACCCCTGGAATGAAGATTGCCAATATGCACATGGTTTTCTGCCCAGTTTAGGATATGGTTTTCTTCTCCCTGGGCTGTCTGACTTCTGGTGCCCCCTTGGTGATTATTATTATTATTATTATACAGGATTTATATAGCGCCAACAGTTTATGCAGTGCTTTAAAACATTAGGGCAGACAGTACAAGTACAATACATTTCAATACAGGAGGAATCAGAGGGCCCTGCTCAATATAGCTTACAATCTAGGAGGGAGGGTCAAGTTATACAAAAGGGTAATAGCTGTGGGGGACGAGCTAATGGAGAAAATAGTGCAGTTGTTAGATGGAGGCAGGATAGGCTTCTCTGAAGAGGAAATTCGTCAGCGATCACCTAAAAGTGGATACATTTGGAGACAGTCTGACAGATTGGGGTAGGGAATTCCAGAGGATGGGCGAGGCTCAAGAGAAGTCCTGGAGGCGGATATGGGAGGAGGTGATGAGGGAGCTAGAGAGCAGGAGGTCTTGGGAGGAACAGAGAGGGTGATTAGGTTGGTATTTTGAGACTAGGCTAGTGATGTAGCTGGGGGCAGAGTTGTGGATGGCTTTGTAACTTATTGTTAGTATTTTGAATTTAATTTGTTGGGCGAGTGGCAGCCAATGGAGGGATTGGCAGAGAGGGGTAGCAGACACTGAGCGGTTTGTAAGGTGGATAAGTCTGGCAGCAGCATTCATGATGGACTGAAGGGGGGATAGTCTATTTAAAGGTAAGCCAATGAGGAGGGAGTTGCAGTAGTCGAGGCGAGAGATAACCAGGGAGTGAATCAGGTGCTTTGTGGTTTCATTGGTTAGAAAGGGACGTAGTTTAGAGATGTTGCGGAGGTTGAGGCGGCAAGCTTTGGAAAGTGATTGGATGTGGGGCCAAAGGGGGAGAGTTCAGAATCCAGGATAAAACGTAGCACCCTGACATGTGGGGACGGGTGGATGGTTGTGCCATTGCTCTTGACAGACAAGTCAGGGGAAGAGGCACGTGGGGGAGGAAATATTATAAGCTCGGTTTTGGCCAAGTTGAGTTTGAGGAAGTGGTGTGACATCCATACAGATATGTCGGTTAGTAAGTTAGTGATGCGTGAGGAGACTGATGGAGTGAGTTGAGGGTTGGAGAGATAGATTTGTGTGTCGTCAGCGTAGAAATGATATTGAAAGCCGTGAGAGGCTATCAGCTGACCCAGGGAAGAGGTGTAGATTGAAAATAAAAGAGGTCCAAGAACAGAACCTTGGGGGACCCCCACAGAGAAGGCAAAAGGAGTGGAGGAAGTAGAATTGTAAGTGACACTGAAGGTGCGTTGGGATAGGTAGGATGAGAGCCACTGAAGAGCACAATCACGGAGACCGAGGGAGTAAAGTTTTTTGAGGAGGAGGGGGTGGTCAACCGTGTCAAAGGCAGCTGAAAGATCCAGAAGTAGGAGTACAGAATAGTGTCCATTGGTTTTTGCAGTTAGTAGGTCATTCGTGAGTTTTAAAAGAGCAGTTTCTGTGGAGTATTGAGGGCGAAATCCAGATTGAAGGGGATCAAGAAGGTTGTTTTTAATGAGGTGGTCACTCAGTTGGTTGTAAACCAGGCGTTCAAGGAGTTTAGAGGAAAAGGGGAGCAAAGAGATAGGGTGTAGGTTGTTAAGATTGGTAGGGTCCAAGGACAGCTTTTTAAGTATGGGGGTGACCAGTGCATGTTTTAGAGCATTGGGGAAGATGCCAGAGGTGAGGGAGAGATTGAAGATGTGAGTTAGAGAGTGTAGAATGGAGTCAGAGGGCGACCGTAGCATATGAGAGGGAATAGGGTCCAGGGGACAGGTGGTTATGTGGGCGATAGAAAGGAGTTTAGCTACTTCATCTGCAGTAGCAGATTTGAATAGGGGGAGTGTCAGTTGTACCTGTTGACATGGGGTCTTAGCTAGGGGGGATACCTGTAGAGTGGAGATTTCATCACGGATTGTATTAATCTTGTTTTTGAAGTGATTAGCAATCTCCTGGGCAGTGAGTGAGTCAGTGGGTGGAGGCGGTGGAGGACAAAGTAGAGAGTTGAAGGTAGAGAAGAGTTTACGGGGACTGGATGAGAAGGTGTTAATAAGAGCTGTAAAATAGGTTTGCTTGGCAGTGTGGAGGAAAGAATAGTATTTTTGGAGGGCAGATTTGTATTGGTTGAAGTATTTGAGAGACTTAGTCTTGTGCCACAGACGCTCAAGAGTGCGACTACGTTTTTTGAGAATTTTAGTGTCATCTGTGTGCCAGGGTTGTAGTGGTCGAGGCCTGATTCTGCGTGTAGTGAGGGGAGTGAGCTTGTCCAGGGTGGAGGACAGGGATTTATTGTAGATGGACGTGGCTTGATTGGGGCAGGACAGGGGAGAGATTTTGTCATAGAGGTGGTCAGTAGCAGAATAGAGGAGAGAGGAGTTGAAGTTTCGAAAATTTCTACAGGTGATGGTTAGGCGATTGGAGGGAAAGGTGGTGGAAGACAGGGGGAGAGAAACTAATAAGGTGATGGTCAGAGAGAGGAAAAGGATTGTTTGAGAAGCTGCATGGAGTGCATAGGTAGGAGAATACAAGGTCAAGGGTGTTGCCATCAGAGTGAGTAAAAGCCTGTACCCATTGCTTCAGGTCAAATGAAGAGGTTAGACTAAGAAGTTTAGAAGTAGCAGGAGTGTTTGTATTAGCAGGGATGTTGAAATCACCGAGAAGGATTGTGGGAATTTCCGAAGAGAGAAAGTAGGGTAGCCAGGCATAAAACTCATCAAGGAAAGTCGATAATGGTCCAGGGGGCCGGTAGATCACAGCAATTCTTAGGGAAGTAGGAGAGAATAGACATATACAGTGGGCTTTGAATGATGAGAGGGAAAAAGAGGGAGGAGAGTGAATAACCTGGAAGGTGCTCTGGGGGGATAGGAGGAATCCCACTCCACCTCCCTTGCATCCATTAGGCCTAGGGGAGTGAGTCCAGTGAAGGCCACCCTGGGATAGGGAAGCAGGAGAAGGGGTGTCATATTCGTGGAGCCAGGTTTCGGTGAGAGCAAGTACATTAAAGGAATTAGTGACAAAGAGCTCATGAACAGCACTGAGTTTGTTGCAGACAGAGCGAGCGTTCCAGAGGGCGCAGGAGAGAGGGATGCTGGCGTTGGGAAGAAGAAGAATGGAGACTAAATTGCGAAGATTGCAACTACTGCCAGAGGGTGTAGGGTGATGGTGATGGGTGTGTTGGACACAGTTAAATAAGGGAGGCCCAGGGTTTGGGGAAATATCTCCAGAGGTTAGGAGAAGCAGAAGAGTAAGGGAGGTAATATGAGAATATGATTTGTATGAGGGGACATGATTCAGTATCCTGGGGGGTTTGTTAGCAAGTGGGCTTAGAGTTAGAAAGAGGTGATGGGTGCAGTAATAGGGGGAGGGGAGAAGTGAGGGTGATATGTACAGACTTTGGGGTGAAGAAAAGAGAGTTTGAGGCGAGAGGCTGCAATTGTAAAGAGGAGGAGGAGCAGAAGTGCCACCTATTTAAAGAACCCCACTTCTTTGAAAGAACCCCCTGTATGTGCAGACCCCTGTATGTGTTCTCCCCGTAAAGAAGGCCTTGTTTTTATACTGTGTTTTGGATGTGGGTTGAATCTAGCAATTAATCAGTTAGGAGGGGATATTAGGAAAACAGCTAGCAAACTTTCACACCACAATCAAACTGCAAGGGGACTAAAAGGCCAAAATTGTAAAGATAAGGGAACCCATAATTTAGGTAAGACTTAATAGCTAAATAAACATTGAAATAATGTGCTTGGCTACAGATGGAGTTGAAACAGTGGTGAAAACAGATTTACCAAATATGCATGTGAGTAGTCAGTCAATATTCAGTTTAAGGTATATGGAGGTATAAACGCAGGTTTACCAAATATGCATGTGAGCAGTCAGTCAATATTCAGTTTAAGGTATATGGAGGTATAAATGCAGGTTTACCAAATATGCATGTGAGCAGTCAGTCAATATTCAGTTTAAGGTATATGGAGGTATAAACGCAGGTTTACCAAATATGCATGTGAGCAGTCAGTCAATAATCAGTTGAAGGTATATGGAGATTGATATAAGCCATTGCTGTGGCATTGTTGGATTGAATCCTGACAGGTGAATTCTGCAACCTGAATATCCAGGCCCTTAGGGCTAGACGCACTGCCCGGATCTCTAGAATGTTGATGGGCAAGGTCCTTTCGGTTCTGGACCATTTCCCCTGGACAGATGCTTCTTCCAGGACTGCTCTCCAACCTGAAAGGCTGGCATCTGTTTGTTACACCTTCCAGGTAATCCTTAAGAAGGATTTCCCCTTCTGCAGATTCTCGGATATCTTCCACCAACTGAGGCACTGGCACACTTTTGGCGACAAACGCATTGGAAAATCTAGTGCTTAGACCTTCTTATAGTTACATAGTAGGTGAGGTTGAAAAAAGACACAAGTCCATCAAGTCCAACCTATGTGTGTGATTATGTGTCAGTATTACATTATATATCCCTCTATGTTGCGATCATTCAGGTGCTTATCTAATAGTTTCTTGAAGCTATCGATGCTCCCCGCTGAGACTACCGCCTGTGGAAGGGAATTCCACATCCTTGCCGCTCTTACAGTAAAGAACCCTCTACGTAGTTTAAGGTTAAACCTCTTTTCTTCTAATTTTAATGAGTGGCCACCAGTCTTGTTAAACTCTCTTCTGCGAAAAAGTTTTATTTCTATTGTAGGGTCACCAGTACGGTATTTGTATATCGAAATCATATCCCCTCTCAAGCGTCTCTTCTCCAGAGAGAATAAGTTCAGTGCTCGCAACCTTTCCTCATAACTAAGATCCTCCAGACCCTTTATTAGCTTTGTTGCCCTTCTTTGTACTCAATCCATTTCCAGTACATCCAGTCCAGTTCCATTCTTGTTCCAGGCCGATAGGATACTGTTTTGCAGCAGTCTCGAATGAAACTGAGAAGAGGGAAGTGTTTCAAATGAAGAAACCATCTTCCCCAACAACCTCATAAAAAGGCGAATGGAAGGACCCTTCTTTGCCTGACCACCTGAACCAGCTATTTTATGGCGCTGATCTTTGCCTGGACTGTATCTATAACCAGACCCAAGTACTCTAACCTTCTTACTGGCTTTAAAGAAGATTTCTCTAAGTTGAGGACCCAACCTAGGTATTCCAGGTAGTTGACTGTGGTGACCATGCTTTGGTCCAAGCGGGCTACTGACTGGCCTATCAAGAGCAGACCATCTAGGTATGCTATTATTGTTATAGATAAAAGATGGGCTCCTAGAGATTGATGCGAAAGATTGCCAACATCCCTAAACGTTGAAAACAGAAAAGAACCTCATACAATGGGGTTTTAAGGGCAATTATAAAGATAAATTGAAAATTGTATAAAAAGTTATGAATTTATTAATACACAAAATTTAAAAAACAGACTTAGAGCAAAAAACAAACAGATAACACAAATATTGTATACAATTATTAACAGTGATGGCAAAGAAATTCCACTACATAAATGATCGTCATCCATGAGTGAGAGTCCGACGCGTTTCAAAATATAGATAAATATGATCTTCATCAGGGACCTTTTGCCATTTCTGAAAGTGTAAAATACAATATAAATACATGAAATACAAAAAACAAGTCGTATAGTACAAAACTGAAAGGTTGTATATAACCCCCATCAGAATATACACAAACTTACATGTCAAAGAGGTAGTGATTAAAGCAAAACATTCCTGTACACCATCCAACATCCATAAAGCTTGTATTGGCTTTTCAATATGCAAAAGAACCAAAGAAAAAAATCCAATAGAGGCACCAAAATGATGAAAGCATGATAACACCTTAGAAAATAGCCAAAGGCAGCAGGGCAGGGGGAATCTAAAAGAAAATTAAAGCATATGATAAGACTCCCAATTCAGCAAAAAAAACAAAAAACAATTACTGGTTAAACAAGTAGGTCTGCACTCCAAATTTTGAACCAAAACTGTGGCAGACCCCCATAAACCCCTCAAAGAAGAGGGGGGGCGCCAGGGAGACTAAAAACCCCCGATGCCACAAATAAGGGGGCAGCCACTGCAAACACAAAAAAGTGATCCACAAGATGCAATATTGACATAAGTGACACTTACAAATTATTACGTCCAAGCCACTATCTTAAGGGAGGGGGTTTTGCTCCAACTTGAGTGATCCAAGCCACCAGGGAGGACGGAGATGGAAACTTCCAGCCCTAAGCGGTAGTGAGGGGGGAAAAGAAAAAAAAAACGCCGTCTAAAAAGATTAAACAGGAAAAGCTATCAATAAAAGACTCCAAGAGTCTAAAATTGATTAAAAAAAATATATATATTATTAAACATGGGTTCCACAAAGGTGAAAAAGTATAAAGGGCATGACATCCCCCCAGACATGAAGGCGTCAAACCCCAAAACAAATAGCATAAGCTAAACAGAATATATAAAAAAAAAAGAAAAAAGGTTGTGCTTACCAGCAATGCTGAATTTTTCAAAGATTCCGCCTAAAGCAACCACAGGATAATGGTGATATCTGAATAGGAGAGAGAAATGAATCCTCTCCTTAACAAATCAAATAATTGGACATCCAAATAGGATGTCAAAAGCTAGGAATGGCAGCTCTGGAGTTCCCGGCGTCCTCCTTATATGGCCCAAGCTACACAGTCTAAAAGTCTCGTAGAGCATCGGGGGGTGACGCCGCACAACATGTAGGCAATGACGTCATCCCCCAAGCACAGCTGTGATACGGAGTTGATTAACAGGACAAAAAGAGAAAATATCGAAACAGCTGACAGTGATGATCCAGGGAGAGCACAGCTAGACAAAGCAGCCCCGCCCATCTGGATCAAGCCAACCAATCCCGGACATAAGGCTAGAGACATCACTGCTGACAGTGAATGCCGCCGTATGTCCGGTGAAATTAAAACAGGCATACGAGAGCAGAGACATCACTACTGACAGTGAATGCCACCGCATATTACGTAGTACTGCAACAGACCAACCCGAGGATAACAAAGACTGATGACAGCTTTGTGATCCAAGGGGTGGAACTGCCAGGGATAAATGTATAATGACCAAATATGCAAAAAAAGGGAACAGGAGGCTGGGGCATAAGAAAGAAAGGGGGAACCCTGACGGGAAGACTTTCTCTTAATACAGGAGGAACCAAAAGCCCACGACACAGGAAAAATCCACCCAGAACTGTGGGGGGGAAAGGTGGCCCCCAAATCCAATGGGAGCCTACGTGTGCCGGGTGCATACTGATAGCCACAAGCCTAGATGAGGAACATCAGGTGGGACACAGGAACGCAAGCTGATCACACATACAAAAAACATAAACAATACATCACAAAAAATATATAATAAATACATAAGCCACCAAATGGGTGGAGCAACCAAAAACAAAAAATATCATTCAATAATTCAATTTAAATAACAAAAGTATATAGCACACCAATTAGATAGTGTCATTCTGACAAGTCTGCTGGCAGAGAAACAGAGTGAGAGAAACAAAGAAGGAAAAAAGAATGGAGGAGAAAGGAACAAAAAGCCAAAGCAAAGACCTGGTGAATTTTAGTCTGTTTTTCCTGAATTGAAGCCTTCCAAAAAAGGCCTGAAACTTTCAGCTTGAGGCCAGGTGGGGTAGTAGCATCTAGATGTATGATCCAGCACATTTTGTGCTGTAATAAGATTTTGTTCCAATCCCCACCTCTAATGGGGACATGCACTTGATCCAATACTGTAAAATTCACAGATGGCATCCTGTATCCATGTCCCTTGGCCACATGTCTTCCAAGAGGCAGGTATAGATTACCAATCCGCATACTCTGTAAATGTTTACTGACTCACTTTCCAAATTCTTGTCGGGTCTTCCCGACATAAAAAGCACCACATTGGCATTGTACCAAGTATACAACTTCCTGAGTCTTACAGTTGGCAAAATGCTTCATGCAGAAACGTTCTCCATTGGGCAACTGAAAAAAAAGTTCTCTTACCAATTACCCCACAAAACGAACAGTAAGCATTTCCACAAGAGAGCCTGCCTTTCTAAAAGTGATCTGGGGTTTGGGGGTAAGAAGACCCCCCAAAATGGGGTCTTCCGTGAGGATCGACAAATGTTTGGTCAGAATTTTCCTCACATTATTGTGTTCGTTGGAGTATCGTATGATGATTCTTGTTGCATCATCTGTTTTTTTTAGTTTTGGTTTTAAAGATTAGGTCACGTCTGTCTTGGTCCTTGACCTGATTAAAGGCCTTTTTCAGGGAGGATTTTGTATATCCCCTTGTGAGTAATCTCTCACTTAGTTTATTCGCTTGATATTGAAAAGCTTCCACAGTGGTACAATTCCATTTTAGGAGTAGAAATTGGCTGAAAGGTATGGACTTCTTAAGGGGTTCAGGGTGGAAACTGTCGGCATGCAAAAGAGTGTTGCCGGCAGTCTCCTTCCTATAAAGTCTACTAGCCAGTCTCCCATCCTCGTTTTTGTAAATGTTAATGTCCAAAAAATTGATCATGCGATGGTCATAGGACATTGTAAAGAATAGGTTCAATGCATTCTGGTTCATGACTCTAAGGCAATTTTTTAGGATGTTTTCCGGACCATTCCATACTGAAGAGATATCATCAATATATCTTTGCCAAAGAATGATATACTGTGTGTGTGGGGTCAGCTGGTCATCAGATAGAAAAGCTTTTTCCCACTCCCCCAGGTACAGGTTTGCATAAGAGGGGGCGCAACACGTCCCCATAGTAACACCTTGTACCTGGAGGTAGTGGGAACCCTTAAAGAGAAAGATGTTGTGTCTCAAAATGAAGTCCAACATCTCCAGTATGAATTTATTGAATTTCTTTGGTTGCCTTTTGTTGTAGAATGCGGCTGACAGCAGCCACCCCTAAATCATGCGGTATGCTGTTATAAAGAGATTCAATGTCTATAGTGACCAAGATGGCCGAATCAAGGATTACCAAATCATCCAATATTTTTAATATGTGAATGGTGTCCTTGGTGTAGGACGCCAATTCCAAGACATGAGGTCTTAAATGCTGGTCAATGACTTGACTAATACCTTCAGATATGCTCCCATTCCCTGAGATAATGGGCCGGCCTGGGGGGTTACGAAGATCCTTATGCACTTTTGGAAGTGCATACATGGTGGGAGTGCGGGGGTATCTGGTACGCATAAGTTCCAGCAATTCGCCGGTAATGGCCCCTACCATAAAGGCTTCATCGACCAGGAGATAAAATTCCTGGTTGAACTTATCTACTAATGAAGCTGAAATTTTTCGATAGCATTTTCGATTGTTGAGGATTTTGAAACACATATCTTCATATTTGGAATTATCCATTAGTACAATATTGCCACCTTTATCTGACCCCTTTATTGTAATATCAAAATTATTTTTCAATGATTTTAAAGCATTTTGTTGTTCAAGACTCAAATTTCTCACTGACCTGTCATTGTTTAAAGATTCAATTGCCCTAGTAGTTTGTTTAACGAACAGAGCAAGGGCTGGGTTTTGGCTTAGTGAAGGGAATCTGCGTGATTTCCTTTTGAATTGCCTTTTTTGTTGACTGTCACCTACTTCCTCATCCTCACTATCTTCACTTTCCAAAGCATCCTCCCGCACACAATCCGCTCCCCTGCTTTCCTGTAAGAGCAAATTCAGGTCCCGAAGGGCCTTAAAATCTGCTGTTGTAAGATTGGGAGCAACTGTCTCCTCCCGTCTTGTTGTTTTCTTGCATAAGCTTTTCAAAAGTAATTTTCTGGCAAAAAGAAAAATGTCCTTCACTGTTTCAAAGTTGTCAAAACTCCTATTGGGGCAAAAGGATAGACCCTAAGAAAGAACTTGTTCCTCCGCCTCAGTGAGTGTGTGAGATGACAAATTAATAATATTTAACTTGCCTGTTAGGTGTTTTGGATTAGTGTAGGTTCCTGTTCTTTCCGTGTTGATAGTGCTTGTGTCAGAGTCATCTTGTCTAAAAAATCATCAAGTTGAGTTTGATTTTTTGGAATGGCCCCCATATCCTTGGTGGTCTTAATTATCTTACTCTTGCCTACATTTGATCCTTTAGTACCTTCATTGTTGGTTTGAGTATTCCTGGAGGAACTATCCTCTTTGCCTCCACGTAGTGTATGTGGTGCATCTGCGGTTCGTTTTTTGTTGATCTGTTGGAGTTCACCCTCCATCTCTTGTTGTTTGGGATCCTTTCTCTTTCTGAGGGTACGACCTGTGTGGGAAGAGGCTGAGGAAGAGGTGTTAGAAGGTGTATCAGAGTTGTAAACATTTTTATCCTGGTTCCTAGTGGGTTTTTTACCCTTGTTTTTAGAATTCCTATTCTGATGCCATTTATAGGCTCTGTTTTCACCAAAGGCATTTTTGTCTCTCCAGAATTTCTTTTTTTTCTTCTAGAGAATAGCCTTATTATATGTTCTCTCAATTTTTCTTTGAGGCCTGTATAGTCCTTGTGTACTTTTAATGGAATCAGTTGAGTATAGAGGGCGCTAATTTGTCCAAGGTATTGAGCTGTAATTTATATTCTTCCTGTAATAATAACATCAAATTTCTAGAACAATCGTTGCGTTTAGTTTCCCAGTTTTTCTTTAAATCATTGGAAATATGGTCTAAAATGGGGAAGATTTGGATTCTCAATCCGATCGGATTGATATTTTCCATCTCCGTCCTCCCTGGTGGCTTGGATCACTCAAGTTGGAGCAAAACCCCCCTTAAGATTGTGGCTTGGACATAATAATTTGTAAGTGTCACTTATGTCAATATTGCTTCTTGTGGATCACTTTTTTGTGTTTGCAGTGGCCGCCCCCTTATTTGTGGCATCAGGGGTTTTTAGTCTCCCTGGCGCCCCCCCTCTTCTTTGAGGGGTTTATGGGGGTCTGCCACAGTTTTGGTTCAAAATTTGGAGTGCAGACCTACTTGTTTAACCAGTAATTGTTTTTTTTTTGCTGAATTGGGAGCCTTATCATATGCTTTAATTTTTCTTTTAGATTCCCCCTGCCCTGCTGCCTTTGGCTATTTTATAAAGTGCTATCACACTTTCATAATTTTGGTGCCTCTATTGGATTTTTATATCCTGTGGTTCTTTTGCATATTGAAAAGCCAATACAGGCTTTGTGGATTTCGGATGGTATACAGGAATTTTTTGCTTTAATCACTACCTCTTTGACATGTAAGTTTGTGTATATTCTGATGGGGGTTATATACAACCTATCAGTTTTGTACTATATGACTTGTTTTTTGTATTTCATGTATTTATATTGTATTTTACACTTTCAGAAATGGCAAAACGTCCATGATGAAGACCATATTTATTTATATATTTTGAAACGCGTCGGACTCACACTCACGGATGATGATCATTTATGTAGTGGGATTTCTTTGCCATCACTGTTAATAATTTTATACAATATTTTTGTTATCTATTTGTTTGTTTTTTGCTCTAAGTCTGATTTTTAAATTTTGTGTATTGATAAATTCATAACTTTTTATACAATTTTCAATTTATCTTTATAATTGCCCTAAAAAACCCATTGTTTGAGGTTCTTTTCTTCTATTATTGTTATACCTTGAGTCCTTAATCTGGCCAGAGGAAGGGCCAGAAGTTTTCTAAACACAAAGGTGCAGTAGATAGACCGAAAGGCAAGGCTACAAACTGAAAATGAAGTTTTTCTACTTTGAAACGCAGATACTTCTGGTGAGCGGGGGAAATAGGTACATGCAGGTATGCATCCTTGATGTCGATTGATGCCAGAAGTTCTCTTCCTTGTAGGATGGAGACTGCTGATTGGATTGATTCCATGCGAAAAGAGCGAATTTTCAGGAACTGATTTAGATCGTTGAGATCTAGAATGGGTCTGACATCCCCATTTAGTTTTGGCACTGTGAAAAGGTTTGAATAAAACCCCAACCTCTACTCTTCCATTGTGACCACCATGATCACTTTTTGTGACAAAAGTTGATCTAACGCTAGAAAGAGAGATTTCTTTTTCTCTGGATCTTTGGGGACATTTGACCCGAGGAAACGAGGAGACAGGAATTCTCTGAACTCTAGTTTGTAACCTAGAGCTATTGTGGAGACCACCCATCTGTCTCAAAATTCTTCCTACCAGACCCTTGAGAACTGCAGAAGTCTTCCCCCCACTCGGGGGCTCCCCTTCATAAAGAGGCTTTAGCGTTCTGTCTTGTGGATTTCCCCACCAGGATTTCTTTTGTCCCTGGGGTTGACCCTGAGGTTTACCTCTTGAACCTGACAGTGGAGGCCGTCGTGACTGCCTGGAGGCTGATGCCCCTGGCACTGGAGAAAGAACCCGTTTAAATGAGGGACATTTACTCTTTTTCTTAACTGGTAAAAGGGTACTTTTCCCACTTGATATTTTTGGATATGTTTGTCCAAATCCTCCCCAAACAGTTTTTCACTGCGGAAAGGAAAACCAGCCAGGAGCTTTTTGCATGGTGCTTCAGCTGCCCAACTTTTCAACCATAAGATTCTATGCATATATACCAACTCAAGCGTAAGGCGAGAGGTTTGAAGAACAGAATCTCCTTTTGCGACAAATGCAAAACACAAAGCTGCTGGCAGCTTGGCTAACTCCTGGGCTTGCTGTTCAGGGAAAACCTTGAGCACCTGTTTCAAATGGTCTCTCAAGGATTGACATACCCCAATTGCCACCACTGCAGGTTGAGCCACTGAACCTGCCAAGGAGAAAACGTTTTTAACAGGAATTCCAATTTTTTATCAGTTGGATCCCTAAGCATTTGTGCATTGTCAAGTGGACAAGACAAACTTTTAGTCACAGTGGATATAGCAGCGTCAATTGCTGGTATACTCCACATCTTAGTAAATTTTTCCTCCATAGAATAAAGTGTTGAAAACTTTTTAGGAGGGGAAAAAATGATTATCTGGTTGATCCCACTCAGAATACATGAGCTTTTCTAGTAATGAATGGACAGGAAAGGCATGCAAGGCTTGAGGAGGCTTTAGTGAACCCAAACAAGAAGGGAACTCTTAAACCGATTCCGTTAAGGGTAGCTTAAATGTGGAGCAGACCATTTCAATAAGAGAATGCACCAGAAACTTCTCAGCATGTGAAGCTGAAGAAGATCCTTCCCCACTTGATCCCTTGGAAGAGGAATCATCAGCCTTTTCACGGTCCCCTGAGGGGGATTCATCTTCCCTCTCCCACTGTTCCTCTGTTTGAGGATCCTGGGTGGTAGAAGGGGACCTAATGCGTTTTCTTCCACTCTGTGAAGATGCAATTAAAGCCACTAATCTTTCCTCCAACCCACTCATAGCTGAGGAGAAAACCTGCTCAGTTATATAGTCAGGGGCTGAAGTGTCGGAAGCAATTGCAGCCCCTGATGACCCCGATGGCTCACTCTGACCAGCTTCCCTATATCTTTCAGGGGGGATGGTGTTGCAGAGGGAGGGTACTTAGGGCCTGAGGATGACCCCTTTGTGCCCTTGGTTTTTGTGGTATTTGTACCACCCCCTCTGGTCATAGTGCTGAGCACAAACGCAGAGGTACTACCAAAAAAATGCACCCACTGCTGAGCAATAGTCCAGCAACTGCCACTGCTATTAAGCTCAGCCTGATGCTTAAGTAAATGTGCCCTGGGAATGCCTGTGTAACCAACACTCACATTCCACTCCTCCACTCTGTGTCCCTCCTTCAGCTGTATGCACCTGAAAAAAGGTGCACTTTATAGCTACACAGCCCGCATTGTGGACGCTGAAGCACGCCAATGCCACTAAGCCCCTGCCCCTTCCTCCAACCACCCACCGCGCCCCCCCTCATCTTTTTCAAAATAGACCATTTGCCCTTTGCGAGCAGACTCCGATCTGACCGGATCGCATGGAGGAGGGCTGGGGTGGAGGAGAGGAGGAGAGCTGCCAATGGGAACCATTGGAATGGCGGCGGGAGTGGCGTGGCACACTGCCAACTGAGCCATGCTCTCTCTGCCTCCTGGAGTGAAGCTATCCATGTGGGGGGACATTCCAAGGAAAAACAAAAATCCCTTCCCACATCTTACCTGGAGCTTGGGCCGGAGGAGCGTGTAGCTTGTGACATAGAGCGAGACTGATAAGCATGGAATCAGGTACGTGCTCTTGACAGACCCGGTGGTGACTATAGGTATGACAACATTTACTTTAAAGGAGAAAACCCACAAGAATTGGAAAAATTCCTTAGGAATCTCCCTTACCTTATCCAGCTGCAGGGTTCTGTGGTAACAGACCCAATCTTCACCAATCATGGTGGTCTCCATTAAAAAACCTTCAGGGACCGGGGCCCCCTTTTTATGGGGGATCCACAGCCCTGGGCCTGTAAAGCACCCCGCCAGGAATATGGCTGAAAAAAACAAATACTGGATCCCGGGGTCCAGATCTCTAAAAAGAGAAGCGTTACAGGCAAAACCTTGTTTGTTCGGACACGAGGCCCGGGTACCATTCAATTCGGCCTGGAAAAGACACTTTGAATAGATCTGGTTGCATAGCTTGCCACAGCAAGGAATATTCCAGCAGAGCTCAGCACAGCACATCTTTACTCGTGACCAAAACCTAAGACACTGGTGAAAAAACTGAGGTACTCCAGGTAAGGGGAGGGGTTATATGGGGAATTGAACTTCCTGTCTAGGGTGTGCCAGTGTCCATCACCTGAAGGTGCCATATAACCCATACAGCAAGTACTGTGACTCTGTGCCCCGTGATGTATGATAAAGAAATTCTGTTTGCTTTTTTAGCAGCAGCCATTGTGGAGCCTATCATCTACTAGGACCCCCAGGTCCTTTTCCATCCTTGATTCCCCCAGAGGTTCTTCCCCCAATGAGTAGATTGCATTCATATTTTTGCCACCCAAATGCATTATTAAACATTTTTCCACATTAAACCTCATTTGCCATGTAGTTGCCCACCCCATTAATTTGTTCAGATCTTCTTGCAAGGTTTCCACATCCTGCAGAGAAGTTATTGTCCTGCTTAGCTTAGTGTCATCCACAAATACAGAGATTGAAATTTTTACACCATCCTCCAGGTCGTTTATGAACAAATTAAATAGGAGAGGTCCAAGCACAGAACCCTGGGGGACCCCACTTTCCACCCCTGACCATTCCGATACTCCCCATTTATCACCACCCTCCGAACTTGCCTTTGTAGCCAGTTTTCAATCCATGTACTCACCCTATGGTCCATGCCAACGAACCTTACTTCGAACAGTAAACATTTAACTGTGTCAAATGCCTTTGCAAAATCCAGATACACCATGTCTTCGGGCCTTCCTTTATCTAGATGGCAGCTCACCTCCTCATAGAAGGTTAATAAATTGGATTGGCAAAAACGATTCTTCATGAATCCATGCTGATTACTGCTAATGATACCGTTTTCATTACTAAAATCTTGTATATAGTCCCTTATCATCCCCTCCAAGAGCTTACATACTATTGATGTTAGGCTAACTGGTCTGTAATTCCCAGGGATGTATTTTGGTGTTTTTTTTTTTAATATTGGAGCTACATTGGCTTTTCTCCAATCAGCTGGTACCATTCTAGTCAGTAGACTGTCAGTAAAAATTAGGAACAATGGTCTGGCAATTACTTGACTTAGTTCCCTAAGGACCCTTGGGTGCAAGCCATCTGGTCCCGAGGACTTATTAATGTTAAGTTTTCCAAGTCTATTTCTAATTCTGTCCTCTGTTAGCCATGAGGGTGCTTCCTGTGATGTGTCATGAGGATAAACACTGCAGTTTTGGTTACTGAAGCCCCCTGATTCACACGTGAAGACTGAGGAGAAGAATAAATTCAATACCTTCACCATTTTCCCATCCTTTATAACCAGATTTCCTTCCTTATTCTATAAGGGGCCAATATGGTCTGTCCTCCCTTTCTTACTGTTTATATACTTAAAGGATTTCTTGGGATTTTTTTTTTGCTCTCCTCCGCTATGTGTCTTTCTTTTCTAATTGACCTGTGATCGCTTTTTCTTAAATTGCCCCTTATTTAAACATCCATGTTCGGGTCTGTATTGTTGGTAATCAGTAGGTCTAGTAACGCTTTGTTTCTAGTTGGTGCATCTACCATCTTACCCATGAAATTGTCCTGCAAGACATTTAGGAGCTGGCAAGCCTTAAACGAATGCGCGGTTCCTTCCGCCCAGTCTATGTCTGGATAATTAAAATCCCCCATTATGATGACACTTTCCATCCTTGCTGCCAATCCAAATTGTGATAGGAGGTCTGTCTCCCCCTCCTTCCTCAGGTTAGGGGGCCTAGAGCATACTCCCAGTATTATTTTCCCTTTAGTTGCATCCCTTTGGAGCTCTACCCATAAGGATTCTACCTCCTCCCGAGCTCCCTTAGTGATTGTCCCCTCCCTTTCCTGACCTACCGGTTTGCAGGCTCGGATAAGGGTCTGGTATGGATTTTGGGGGGGATCCCACGCTATTTAAAAAAAATGGCATGGGGGCCACCTCTGAATCCATAATAGACCCTGGACCTGAGAGGGGACCCCACGCCTTTTTTGGGGGGGGATTTATTTTGCCAGCAATTTTTATTTTTTTTTTACATTCAGCTGTCAGCAGAGAACCTTGAATATAAGAGATGATGTTGCTAACTGGATTATAATTGGAGTTTTATATAAATGCATCAAATACTACATTTAATGTTGGTGTATGGTAAAGGCCCCTAACATAAAAGATGAGGGAGAAATTCAACTCCTTCCACACAGTAAAAGTGCTGGGAAACAGGGTAATATTATTATTATGGGCGACTTCAATTGATATTGATATTGATTGGGGAAATGGAACTGCACACCCAAAAAAGACCCATCATTATGTGAACTCACTGCAGGAAATTTCATGGGTCAGATGGTAGAAACATTAATAAGAAAAAATGCTCTTTTGGATCAAACAATTTTAAAAGTAGAGCTTATTACAATTGTGCAAATTGGAGACAAATTGGCTAATATTGATCATACTGTAAATACATTTGACTTAAGTTACTAGAAAAAAAGCATGTTGGCATGAACTCTAAATTTTAAAAATCTAACAGTAGTAATCTGTGATCCTCATTGCATCCTCACTGCAAAATACTGAAGGAGACCACAGAGGAAAAGTGGAGTGTTTTAAGGAACTGTTAAACTACTGTATTTGTCAGTGAATTAAAATACTAGTGTAAAAACTTAATTAATAAGAGAAAACTAGTGTTAAGCAAATACCAACTGGAAGGGACATCCCCAGTATTTCAGAGTTACAAGGAATGCAGCAAGAAATACAACTGAGAAAACAGGGTAGCTAAAATAGGATATGAAAAGCATATTGCTACAGTAAAACTAAACAAAAAAAAAACCCTTCAATTATATCAATAGTAAAAAAAAAAGGAAAGGATGAAACATGTAGGCCCCATAAAAGATGAACTCTTCAGTGCATACGTGCAAATAAAAAAGAGTTTGATAATAATGCTAATAACACTGTACTGAATGTACCTTTATGGCTGACAGAAAACTAGAAAAGCTTAGATGATTTAAACCCAGGAATCTTTAAGGAGCTCTGTTATAACTAAGCTACTATTTATAATTTTTAGACACCTTACTGGCTGGGATGGTACCACCTTGTTGGCTTCGAGCAAATGTGGTACTATTATACAAAAAAGGGTCACGTGTATAACAGTAAACTACAGACCAGTCAGCCTACATCAATAGTATATTCACTAATTTGGTCTTATTTTTAATATGCAGTACAGTTTTGGTCACAAATCCGCAGCGAGGATGTCCTTGAACTGGAAAGAGTGCGGTGAAGGGCAAAAAATTTGTAAGGGCTGGAGGACATCAGCTATGAGGAACGATTACAAAGATTACACTTTTTCACACTGGAGATAAAGATGCTTAAAAGAGGATATTACCGCAATATACCAATTTATCAATGGTGATTATAGTAGCTTTAATAAACTGTTTACTCTAATGCCCCGTACACACGGTCGGATTTCCCAATGGAAAATGTGTGATAGGACCTTGTTGTCGGAAATTCCGACCGTGTGTAGGCTCCATCACACATTTTCCATCGGATTTTCCGACACACAAAGTTTGAGAGCAGGATATAAAATTTTCCGACAACAAAATCCGTTGTCGGAAATTTTGATCGTGTGTACACAAATCCGACGGACAAAGTGCCACGCATGCTCAGAATAAATAAAGAGATGAAAGCTATTGGCCACTGCCCCGTTTATAGTCCCGACGTACCTGTTTTACATCACCGCCTTCAGAACGATCGGATTTTCCGACAACTTTGTGTGACCGTGTGTATGCAAGACAAGTTTGAGCAAAGTTTGACCATGTGTACGGGGCATAAAGGCCCCGAAAAAGACACATTACTACAATCTGAAATTTGATGAAAGCAGGTTTAATCTTAAATTGCTGTTCTTTACAGTTAGAACAATGAAAATATTTAACTCCTTTTCCCAGGTAGTGGTATTATTTAACTCTTAGCGACTCAAGCTCACACACATACTGTACATACACACATCATTAAGTGGATGGACCTGTGTCTTTTTTCAGTTTCAATAAATTTAATTGATTTTTAATAAAAACGATAATACAATTATCAAGCAAGAATTGTGTTTCACATAGGCACATAATTGAATCGCAGTATAGGAAACATCTGCAATCTTTCACTGATGATAAACACTAGGCATATATAACTTTATAACCATTTATCTGCCCACACAAAAACAGGTGATGATGACACTTCCACCCAAAGATGGGTATTAAGTGTGTGAACCCTTCATCAAAAGGGTACATAATGTGAGGAAGCCAAACCTGTACAAGAGGCATAAAAGAGATACATGTTGCTCTGAGAGAGACACCACTCCATGGGAGGGGTTAAAGAGATCCCTGAAAATCTGTAGGGAACAATGTGAAACAAAATATATAAATAAAGGCAAAAAAAAAGAAAAGAAACCAGAAGAAAAAACAGTAGAGGAGGAGACAGGGAATGGGTTGGATCCAGGCCAGGAAAGATCCCCCGACCAAGGAGTGGACTTTCCAATGATCGAAAGATACCAGTTAAAGTGATCACAGTGGGTAATTTTTAATCCCCTTCTCCAAAAATTTTAAAGTGCCAGTTAAACCACAACCCAATAATGATCAGAGATGCCTTGGATACATTTAGTTTAACCTGGATGATACCATAAATCACTAAAGTGAGAGCTTGTAATTGACCCCCAAAAAAGAGAAATCGATCAACCCCTGTGCAACAGTATCCATATTTGGGACCATTGGTATGATTCCGGCGGGGTACCAAGGTCCATATCCCGTTCAGTGGTGTAAGTTGAGTGGTCTGACATATTGCTGGAGAGCAAGGACTTATAAATCAAGGACAAAGTATCCTGAGACCAAATGTTTAAGATTCAGCTTGATGAAGTTATATATTTGCAGGTAACTGAGGAGTTCAGCCCGGGGGAATCTTGTGGGAAGCTTTGTAATTCATTATCTTTTTCAAGATTAAAAGGGCATGTATTTGGTGAAGTCCCAAAGCCACCCACCACTGAAATCGTCCTCCTGACCCAGCCCAAAAGAGGGATCATGAAGTAGGCAGGATGACAACAATTTCCCAGAATATGTAACCTAATCCCACATTTTTTACTGCTTCAATACCGGGCATTTTCATCCCCTTCCTGCCCAGGCCAATTTTCATCTTTCAGCTCTGTCGTACTGTGAATGACAATTTGCTCAGCCATGCAACAGTGTAACAAATGTGAACGAATATCATGCAACAGTGTACCCAAACTAAGTTTTTTTTATTTTGTTCACACAAATAGCACTTTCTTTTGGTGGTATGTAATTACCACTGGGTTTTTTACTTTTTGCTAAATAAACTAAAAAATCTGAAAATTAAAAACAAATGCGTTTTTCTTCATTTCTGCATTTTGAAAAAAAATAATTGTTCTTCATAGATTTAGGTAAAAGTATATTCTGCTACATTTCTTTGGTGAAAATAACCCAAATCAGTGTACATTATTTAGTCTGTGTGAAAGATATAGAGTCCATAAACTATGGGATATAAAGCTTCTGAAAATTGATCAATCCTGATTTACTGACGGCAGTGCAAGGTATTTAGTAAAAGGCATGGCACGTTTTTTGAAGTAGTATTTTTTTTGTTAGAATTTTTGGGAAAATGAAGACATTTAAAAAAAAGGCTTTTTATTTTTATTTTTTACATACTGTCCTGTCACCAGTGCAGTACAGCATTGTCATACAATGGGTGTGTTGGTAATCAGGGACACTGACAGTAAAAAAAAAAAAATGTGATAATTATTTTTCAATTTTTTTGTTTATTTGTTTGTTTTTTTTTATGATTTATTTTGTACTATGAGCGGAGCAATATAATGTTACCACAGTAATATTGTACTACTCTGCGGAAGTGATCTGGATTTTTTTAATTACACATTTTTTTGCTTATAGCAGTGCATTACATTAAGCAAGCATTTTGCTTCATGAACTGATTCATTCAGTCTGTTTTGTTCTTATTAGCTGTAATTGGCCAGAGCTAATCACATGGTACAGATGGGCTGTGATTGGCCCTGTCTGTATCATGTGATCACACTGACCAATCACAGCTAGCAACACAGTTGTATCCAATGGATTTCATGAAAGGAAGCTATCCATTGTATACAACTGTCATGTGATCTGCCGTGATTGGTCATAGCAGTCAAATGGTGCTGGTAGCAAAACGGTACTCTGATTGGTCATCGGCCATGTCACGCGGACACGGCTGGTGACAGATAGTGCTATTGCTATCGCCGCTTCCTGACAGGACATCATATGACGTCCAGTCAGGCTAACAAAACCACTGGTTAAGCAGCACTTGAGTATAGTAATATGTTTTGGGGACGAATCATAAAATCATGTCTATGGCAAAAGGTGCTGTCAAGAATACCTCAATTCTCTCCCAAAATGGAATAGCAGTCTCATGGTAGGCATCCAAGGGAGCCATTTTTGCCACATAGTAGTAATGCTGACTTTGAGGTACAGCTAGGGTCATGGAAAGTCGACAAAGGAAAGCTTTAAAGTTGGCTTCATAAACGGTGTCATTGGAAGGCATAAGTTATATCCCCAGATAGGGGAGACCCGAGGTCTATTGATAAGAATAGCTAGCCTTAATAGAATGTAATTGATCAGGTCTGAAAGACATATTTAGAACCTTAGATTTGTAATCATAGACTTATGGGCCCAAGAAGGCAGACAAATCTTTAAGGACATGGACCAAATTAGGGAGAGATACCAAAGGATTGGTGAGAAACAACAGGAATTTGTTGAGGAAAAGGCATACGGTATCTTATGCTGATGCCTGGCTACCTCCACCCCTTACATATCTGGAGCAGTTCTGACAAAGATGACCAATGGTTCCACAACTAGAGAGAACAACTAGGGGGAAAGTGGGCATAACTTTTTTGTGTATAGGTGTATACGCTTAAGTTTGTTCAGTCCGTTACTCTGCCCTTCAACCCCAAGAATTGTCTCAGCCCCTACTGGCACACCTAGCAATGGGATTAATGGAATAGCACAGTAATGACACACAGACACAATTCACAGTTAGGCTCTCTCAAATTTACTTAGTCAAGAGAAAAGACTTAAAAGGATATCGGTCAGCCAAGTTATGGATAAACAGCCAAGACTCGGTTGAAATTGTTCTTAACCACTTCAGCCCCGGAAGAATTTACCCCCTTCCTGACCAGAGCATTTTTTGCTATTCGGCACTGCATGGATTTAGCTGACAATTGCGTGGTCGTGCGACATTGTACCCTTTCTTTTGGTGGTATTTGTTCACCTCTGTGGTTTTTATTTTTTGTGCTTTAACCAAAGAAAGAGCGACAATTTTGAAAAAAAAAGCAATATTTTTTACTTTTTTGCTATAATAGATATCCACAAAAAATGATATAAAAAAAACTAATTTCTTCCACAGTTTAGGCTGAAATGTATTCTACATATTTTTGTTAAAAAAAATCGCAATAAGTGTATATTGATTGGTTTGAGCAAAAGTTATAGTGTCTACAAAATGGGGGATAGAGTTATGGCATTTTTATTATAATTTTTTTTTACTAGTAATGGAGGCGATCTGTGATTTTTATCATGACTGTGACATTGTGGCAAGGACATATTGGACACTTTTGACACTTTTTTGGGACTACTGACATTTATACAGTGATCAGAGCTAAAAATAGCCAAAAATTACTGTATAAATGTCACTGGCAGGGAAGGGGTTAAACACTAGGGGGCAATCAAGGGGTTAAGTGTGTTCCCTGGATGTGTTCTACCTGTAGGGGGGATGAGCTCACTACAAGATGACAGAGATCACTTCTCCCGATGACAGGGAGCAGTAGATCCCTGTCATGTTGCTAGGCAGAACAGGGAAATGCCTTGTTTACATTGGCATCTCCCCGTTCTGCCTCTCCTCTCTGTAATCACGGGCCACCAGTGAACATCGAGTTTGCGGGACCTGTGGGCACGCTAGCATGACGCACGTGGCCTTGCGCACCAGGTAGGCGAGAATTTCAAAGGGACCTACGGGTATGCCCTTTTGCCTGCCCGTGCCATTCTGCCGACGTAAATCGGCATGCGGTGGTCGGTATGTGGTTAAAGCAGTCAAATTAACAATTAGCAACAACAAGTAAATGATACCAATGTATACAGTAATAAACAGTGATAAAGGAGTTCCTCAAGAAAGCTATTGATTGCTGTAGGTATTATTACTGCTAAAGCCGAACCCCAGGCTGGCCTACTATAATAGCTTAAAATCCAATAAGGGATAAGGTTAATATAGATATCAGTAACCTGTCCCCTTTAAGAGCAATAAAAATTATGTTCTAGAAGCAAGGCCTTGCACTATATTCACCGGCATGTTGGAGCTCATAAACAAGAATTCCTTAATGTGGTAAAGTGATGATGAACAAGGCAAGATAGCTGATTCTGTCTTATAGCAATCCTTTGTGTGATCCAGGTACAAGTTGTCTGTGCACAGCGTTATCACAAAATGTGATAGATATGAAAGGCAATAGAATCTGTGGGCAAAGACCCCCTCACCAATCCTGACAGCGTTTGGCAATTTCCCGAGGAGGAACGATCAAACAATTCTCCTTGCTGCAGATGGGCAGAGATGGCAATCGGTCTGCTGTCTCAGTGAAGCATCCGGTTCCACGGTGTTCAGCACTGCTGCAGACTGTCCTTCAGGAAGTAGGTGATGTCTTGACCCTCTAGGACTGTAGCTGTAAGCTGTGTATCCTGTAGTAGGCCACGATCTCCTCACACAACAAAAAGATGGTGCTCATGCAAAGAGATCCAGGAAACAAGAGAGCTTGGGCCTATTCTGCAGACTACTTTATAGTCTCTACCATAACTCCCCCCTCTATTTGCAGTGCAGGCTGGGTTTTGTAGTCCTGACTCTTTAAGAATCAATGGAGTCACTTTGTGATGGGACTTCATGTCTCATATTCCTCTGCTGCTGCTGTTTGATGATTGTCTCTCTCTCCCTGCCAATACAGAGACAGGAGGGAGAGCAGAGTGGGCAGGTGCCTGTGTGTGTGAGAGGAGAAGGAGGGGTGAATCCCCCTCGCAGGTGCTGATAGGCACATTCTCCCTCTCTTTCTGTGTGTGTATTTAATCCAGTGGCAGCCAGCTTGGTAAGGCACTCGCTACACACTCCCCCACCAAAGAACCTTTGGTCCTCCAAAGAAGGAAAAGAGTCTGTGACCTGTTACATGCTTTATATATATACATGGAGGAAAGCAGGTTAATTTACACAAGAAATCGATTTGCATTTGCATAAGAAGAACCCAAACTCAAACAGCTCATATCATGACAGAGCGAACAGAGGAACCTCCCAGCAATTGTCATAGGAGGGGATGTTGCTCTGTCCACACAACACTGATACTGGAGTGTCCTGCATAGATGTGCCAGGGGGTGGGTTGAGGTTTTCCTCCATCTGTGGTGAAAGGAGCAGGTGCTTCAAGAGTCCTTTTTGCAGCGAGGGCGACCTTCTCAGAGCTTTCACCCAAAGTGTCATATGTTAGTCTCTTGGGCAGGTGAATAACCCTTCACTTTCAATGTTTTTTAGGCTCTAGGGTCACAGACACACGGGTCTCTTCTTC
This sequence comes from Aquarana catesbeiana, assembly GCF_042186555.1. Classification (NCBI taxonomy): domain Eukaryota; kingdom Metazoa; phylum Chordata; class Amphibia; order Anura; family Ranidae; genus Aquarana; species Aquarana catesbeiana. Next base: position 389,433,598 of record NC_133327.1, read on the forward strand.
ATTAACAGCCTTATCTTCTTCTACCTGCACATCAGATTCAGCTTCCTTTTCAATAAAGGATGGGATGTCTTTGGGATCTGTTGTCAGCAGGTAAGATTGAGGGTTTTCCAACTCTTCAACAGGTGGATTTTGAGGCACAAACTCAGGAGCCTCTGGCCTGAGTATCCCTGTGTCGGTCACTTTGGGAGGAGATAAAGGGGAGGGTGGCAGGCCCTGATATTTGGGATGGCCACAGCCAATTAATTCACATCTCTTCATCCTCACTGTTCTCATCCTCTTCAACAAGAGACACAGACTGAGACCTAGTCACTGGTCAGGATCTCTGAGAGACCATGGGTGTGGACTGTGAACCTGGCTGTGGCAGTAGATGAACTGCTTCTGACAAAGGCAACAGATGGTTGTGGTGCTAAGTCTTCAGTGGGCCTGTGCTCCCTTCTGGCAGAATTTGATACACTGGAAGTCCTGGCACTGCTTACAAATGACATAAGGCTGCGACTTCCAGCAGTCAGCCAACTTGTGTCTTCCAGTGACCCCCAGGTTTCTCAACAGAACCTTGTCACCCAGCTGTAGGTTCTACACCTGTAACCTGAGGTAAAAGTTTCTTTTGTTTTTCTGCCCTCAGGCATCTAAGGTGGCTTGGGCCTTGTCATAGGCGGTCTTCAGACTTCTCCACAGGCGGTCCACATGCCCTCTCTGGGAGGTTACTGAGGTATGGTCTAGGGACATGTCAGAGGCCAAATCTACTGGCATCCGGGCCTCCCGTCCGAACATCAGACGATTAAAAATGTATCCTGTGGCATTATTTGCAGTGCTGTTATAAGCATGCACGATTGCCACTATGTGCTGTTTTTGCTCCGAAGTTATAGTTCCAAGCATATTCAGGAGGGTTCTGCTGTCTCGGTGAACCGGGCAGTTCCAAGGTGTTCAGCAGTGCTGAAGACTGTCCTTCAGGAAGCGGGTGATGTCTGGACCCATCTGGACTGTGTATCGCGTGGTAGGCCTTGATTCTCCCACACAGCAATGAAAGTGCGCATGCGATGAGATACAGGAAACAAGAGAGCTCGGGCCTGTTCTGCATACTACTTTATAGTCTCTCCCATAATTCTCCCCTCTTTTTGCAGTGCAGATGGGTTTTGTAGTCCTGCCTCTTTAAGATTTAGTGGGGTCTCTGCTGCTGCTGCTGTTTGACTCTCTCTTACTGCCAATAGAGAGACAGGAATGAGAGCAGAGTGGGTGGATGCCTGTGTGTGTGAGAGGAGAGGTAGGGGGGAATCCCCCTTGCTGATGTTGACAGGAATGTTCTCCATCTCTTTCTGTGTGTGCATTCAATACGGCAGCGGCCAGCTTGGTAAGGCACCCGCTACATAGGAAAAAGAGGTCAACTAAACCCAGCATACTGAACAAAGACCTTGGGATTGTCATATATTGCCAAGTTATAAAATGGGGGCCAAAGCCCAAAGTTGTAAGAAGAGAGGTAAGGTACAGCTAGGAGACACTATCAAAAGTTCTTTGAATATTCAGGGAGAGGAGAAAGATCTGTTGATTTCATGATTTGACTAAGTGAATCAAATTAAGGGTTCATCTAATATTATTGGCAGACTGGGGACTTGTGTCTTTTTTAACCCTATGAATTATGTAACTATTTTGCTTTTATTTTGAACAATGTTGTATTCCATAGGACTAATTGCTATCTCCAGAATGGACATGCTTTTTTTTGCTAAATTTTTGGGCAGCGCAGTGATTAGAACCTCTGCCTGTCAGGGCATTATCTGCATGCTTGTGTGAGCTTCCTTTAGGTACTCTTGTTTCCTCACATACTTCAAAGACATGCTGGCAAGTTAATTGGCTCCTGTCTAAATTGTCCCTAATATGTATGTGCATGTGAGATAGGGACCTTAGTTTTCAAGCTCTATGAGAGCAAGAAATGATGTATGTAAAGTGCAGCATAAATTGCTGGCATTATATAAATGTCTGTAATAAATAAATATAGTCCATTGTAGATCATCATAGGCCTACAGTACTGTATTTTCTGGCATATAAGATAACCTTTTACACTTAAAAAACAGCCAAAAAGCAGAGGTCATCTTATATGCCGGGTATAAAATGCAGCCCGCTGTATGTAAGCCTACCGGATGTGCGGTAATACTCTATGTAGCTTCGGCTACATACAGTATACACCGCTGAGCCAATCCCGTCAAGCGATGCATTCTATTAATGAATACAGAGCCTGCTCAGATTGGAGTAACAACCTCTGCCAATCCGATCAGGCTACATACAGTAGCCTGCTCGGATTGGCTTTGAGAGTCAGAGAGGCACAGGCTAATGATGTTACAGCCTTTGCCAATCAGAGCAGGCTTTGTATTCATTAATAGAATACATCGCTCACCGTGATTGGCTCAGCACAGTATGGCTCCAGCTCCAGCAAGAAGAAGGAAATATAGGAAATATGAAGCCTCGGAAGGAGGGTCGTCTTTTACAGTGAGTATAGGCAAAAACTGTAGAAAAACAGTAAAATTAGGGGGTCGCTTTATACGCCCGGTCGCCTTATACACTGGAAAATACGGTATATATAAATATGAAATTGTCCTAAAAATATCTTCTTTGCCAGTGGTTTTCCTCCTTATGATAACATAAAGATAGTTAAACTAACTATTACATTTAAAAAAATGTTTCTCCAAGAAAAATATACATGTTAAAGAATCCTCTCTTAGTGTCATGTTCACTTTGCTAGGTATGAAAACACATTACACAAATTATAGACACAAGAAGAGAGTGATCTGACAGAACCACCGTAACATGCCTCCATCCCTAATGTATACATACAAAAAAAAATTCTGGTCATGGGACTTTAAATGAGGCATATCACAAAATAAAATTACAAAAATAGAAAATGAATTATAAAGTTTATTCAAAAATTCATTGTAGAAGCACATTTCATGTTTAGAGAAATATATGGTACAGAATAAAAATTGATTGATGAACATAATTAAGAGCTGACATATGGCACATGATTATTATAATAAATTAATTAAAAAAATACATGGTACAATAGAATAGATAAATGCATGATGGATATAAAATGTAAGGATCAGGCTGTGTTGACATATAGTAACTCTACGCGTTTCTTGGCTCATGTCCACTCTTTAGGAGTATGTTGCCAAAATTCTCTGTAAATATAAGTAATAAATACAAGATGTGTAGGGTGAAAAATCCCTATATGGATAACAAAAAATAATATAACAGTGGCCATAAGTCTGATACTCACATGGCAGGTCAGAATAAAAATCCAGCCTACAAGATGGATGTGAGGGTTGCCAATGACAAAGTCTGACCTGGGGCTATGGCAGGGACATCTCACCTGGACCAGGGGAAGAGCATAGGAACCAGCCAGGGGGAAAGCGTGATCCATGTATGGAAAGCAGAAAAGAACATCTAACCAACACTGGACTGAAAAAACATAGTAAAAAATATGTAATTGAGTATGGGTAGCTATAAAGAACAGTGTGTAAATGTCTGACAAATGTGCCCCAACTGACAAAGGACATGTCGTGAAGGTGTAATAAGGGTGGAAAAGAAAAAATGTGAAAAAGAAAGAAAAAATAAACAAATGAAGAGTGCCATTACTGGACATCCTGGGGGGAGATAGTAAAGAACGTGAAAAAAAAAGAGAAATAAAAAAAAAAATAATACTAGGGTTTTCAGCCAGACCTGGCCAGCACACTTGTCTCTGCACTTTCCACCAGACAGACACGACCATTCAGTTCCCACACGGAGTCACAGCAGTATGTTTTTTGTTTGGGCGAGTCATGTGTTTTTTACACATATTTTTCACACACAGTTTTGATCTTTTTTCACACCATGTCAGTGGTCTTTTGACTTTTATGACTCAATTTTGTTTATTTTTTATTTGTTTATTTATTTTTATATTTCTCTTTTTTTTTCACATTCACTTTACTATCTTCACACAGGATGACTTGCATGACGTAATTTTATTATTTTACCCATCTACATGGATAAGTCTTGCATCACATACTGTAGCTCTATAATCCTTTTCCAATGGGATTTTTGAGGTTTCTAGTTAGGACAGTGAGAGAAGGATCTAACAGACCACATGTTAAAGCTTAACTCTGGCCAGTTGCCCCTCTCCAACTAATAACTGGGTTAATTAAACAAATATAAGCAAAATGTCCACTTTACTTACCTAAATCAGTGGTAATGTAACATGCTGGGTCCTGAATCTTTTATCTTTTTAATTGAGCTAGAAGTGTGTCCTTTTTTGGTGCTCATTGGGTTAACAGCAAAATTACATCATAAAGAGATAACTGGGTGGCACAGACACAGAATGCAGTGCTAGTGCTGAATCTATTAGCACTGGTACTTCTGGAAGAGCCATTGGTGAGGAACATGGAAAGAGTTAAATGAGTCTGATGCTGTTTGTCTTGACATCATCGTTAATGGAGATCCATCACAGGATACAAAGCTCCTGTTATCAATGGAGTACAGCAGTGCATTTGCAGTCCGTGTATTTTAATTTATTATTTTGTATGTGTGTGGAGAGGAGACGATAAATATGACCATGTACACATAGCCCTGCCAAAGTAGGCTACGGGATGATCTTACTCAGGCCAGATTATTATTATTATTATTTTTATTATACAGAATTTACATAGCTTTTTACATTATTAAGGCAGACAGTACAATAACAATACAATTCTATACAAGAGGGTTAGGAGGGCCCTGCTACTGAGAGCTTGCGACCTAATACAGAGGGGAAAGTGGAACAAAAAGTTATAACTGTGAGGGATGAGATGATGGGGGAAAAAAAAAGATTCAGTTGTTAGCTGAAGGCAAGATAGGCTTCCCTGAAGAGATGAGCTTTCAGGGATCACCTACTGTAAAAGTGAATAGAGTAAGAGATAGCTGGATAGATTGGGGTAGAGAGTTCATGTGAATGGGAGAGACTCTGGAGAAGTCCTGGAGGTGAGTATGGCAGGAGGAGACAAAGGAGCTGGAGGGCAGAAAGTCTTGGGAGGAGCAGAGCGGTAGGTTCAGGTGATATATTGAGGCAAGATTAGTGGATGTAGCTGGGAGTAGAGTTATAAATGGCTTTGTATGTTGTTAGTATTTTAAATGTTATTTGTTGGGCAATCGGAAACCAGTGGAAGGATTGACAGAGAGGAGTAGAGGATACTGAGTGGTTGGTAAGGTGAATGAGTCTGGCAGCAGCATTCATGATAGACTGATGGTGGAATATCCCGTGTAGAGGCAGACCTATGAGGAGGGAGTTGCAATAGTCACGATGAGACATGAAAAGGGAGTGAATGAGTTGCTTGGTGGTTTCATCAGTTAAAAAGAGGCATATTTTGGAGATCTTGTCAAGGTGAAGTCTACGAGATATGGACAGTGTTTGGATTTGGGGATGAAAGCACAGGTCAGAGTCCAGGATTACATCTAGCACCCTGGCGTGAAGGGAGAGACTGATAGTTGTATCATTGATCTTGATGGAGAAGCCGGGGGAGGGGGCATTGGCGAGGGAGAATATTATGAGCTTAGTTTTAAAAAGATTGAGTTTGAGGAAGTGATGTGACATCCATACTGATATGTAACTTAAATAGTTAGTAATTCAAGAGAACACTGAAGGGGTAAGGTACGGAGATGTGCCAGATGTGCCTTAATCAACCTCTAGACCCTTAAAAATACATAATACACTGATCTATGACTTATTTGATCAACTCACGCTGAGTAATTCAGTGTGTCGGAGAGTACTTTCACTTTTCTTTTTCTTGGAAAACATCATTCTTATTATTCTTCATATATGGAAAGTATTGCAACTGTAACCAGAGTGTACAGTCTGGCATATCTATATATATCCCACTTGGGACTTCATTAGTAGATGTCTTTTTCAGTTCAAAGATGGCACTGGAGGGTTATAAAACTCTCTAGTTTACTAATTAGTTAGCCCCGAAGGAACAAGTTTAACATTGCGCAAACTTTATTTTAATCGACTTAAACATTTGCACTAAATTTAAAGCACCCTTGTCCCCACTCTTGTTCAAGGGTAAATGTTATGGACCTTGAAATTCAGTACTATGCATAATTACACTATTTACTTATGAAAGTGTAGACTTTTAAGCCATTAAGAGTGAGGAAGAATCATCTGAAATGAGATAAAACTAAATACGGCATCACAAAAATTAACAAAATAATGCTACAATGTATGCAGCAGGTGAACATACTGTAATGCCCTGTACACATGATAGGATTTTCCAATGAGAGTTTAGTATTCTATTTCTTATGGCCTGTTGTTATAAACTTGTTGGGTCCTTGGCTTTAGGACTCTAAGGGAGCAGTCTGACACCAAAGGTCACGCTTTTCCCTTTTGTTGATTACTGTTTATTTATGATGATTTTTTTTGTGCTGCTTACCTTTTTTTAATCTTTGAGAAGAGTGTCACACTGAATAATATGTGGCTAAGGTATTTTTGTGCTTATCTGCCCAAGAAACTTGAATTAAAAAAATACTTGTTCGCTTTGCTACAATTTGGTGTCTGTGTATTGCAATAACCTTTAGCAGGGACAGCACAGGCTTCGTTTGCAGGTAAGTGCCACATAATGGGCTAGTATGCAATGCATACTGGCCCATTATGCTTTTACTTTGCAGGGTTTGCTGGAAACAAAAGAGGAAGTAAAACCCATCATGTCGGAACCCAGGTGTCAGAGGTGTCAGGTGGCTTGCAAGGTCAGGGCAGCCTTTGGGGGCAGTAATCTTCTACTGGCCCCCACGGGGGTAGCTCTAGTAGTATTTTCAGCTGCCCTGAATTCGGTTTGCAAAGCGTTCAGCAGTTCAAATGAGTTTGGATACTGAAAATGAACCCCTGTGAAGTCAAAGGAAGCCAATTGGCCATTGACAAAGGATAAATGGATTTGTCAATGGTTTAATTTTAGTTAATTTAAACTGTATCGGGTTTTTTCTTTGTAAATGTCACTTTTTACTGTAGCACAACCCTTTAGGTCTGGTATGGGATATTAAGGGGTACCTCACACAAGAAAACATGTGTGAGGTCCCCAGTAAATCTATACCAGACCCTTCAGCTCTGGTATGGATTTTAAGGGGGATTCACATGCAAAAAAAAAACCCCAACAAGAAATGTTTGAAGTCCTCCTAAAAATCCATATCAGACCCTTAATTTAAGCATTCAGCCTGGCCCTTGAACCATATCAGACCACATGTCCTGACTCGGGGGGGGGTTGGTGCCTTACTAGGGGGACCTCCTGGGAAAAGCACCTTGTTCCTATGTGTATGAGGACAAAATCTTCTTCCCCACAACCTGACCTGGTTGTGGGTGTGTGTGGGAGGGGGCTTATCATAATCTGGAAACCCCCATTAAAAATAAGGGGGCCCCCAGATATTGCCCACCCCCCCACATCAATGGGTATGGAGTACATACTCAATCATAAAAAAAGTGTCATCTAGAAAAAAGATTACCAAAAAGTCCTCTATTAAAAAAAAATTAAAAGCTCAAAAAAGTCCATTGCTGTAAATTAATCATCAATCATGATGCCTACTGATAAAATTCAAAGAAAATAAAATCTGGAATTTTTTTAAACTCTCCATGATACTGATTTCATCTGGTATGCATAAGCCTTAATGCGGTTTACTCCTACAAGGAAGGGAATGGAAAAAGGATAGCAAATAGGTTATCTGTGGTGTGTCTGCTTTATATTTCTCTATTCCCCATGATGTGGGTTGTTTGATTGTTGAAATATCACCTAAACAGTTTAGTCCATAATTCCCTCTAGCTTGACTAAGGCCCCTGCCCCAAAGTATGATGCTGCCACCACCATGCTTCACTGTGGGTATGGTGTTCTTTTGGTGATGTGCAGCGTTGTTTTTGCGCTAAACATATCTTTTGGAATTATGGCCAAAAAGTTCAACCTTGATTTCATCAGACCATAACTAATTTTCCCACATGCTTTTGGGAGACTTCAGATGTGTTTTTGCAAAATTTAGCCAGGCTTGGATGTTTTTCTTTGTAAGAAAAGGCTTCCGTCTTGCCACTCTACCCCATAGCCCAGACACATGAAGAATACGAGAGATTGTTGTCACATGTACCACACAGCCAGTACTTGCCAGATATTCCTGCAGCTCCTTTAATGTTGCAGTAGGCCTCTTGGCAGCCTCCCTGACCAGTTTTCTTCCTGTCTTTTCATCAATTTTTGAGGGACGTCCAGTTCTTGGTAATGTCAATGTTGTGCCATGTTTTCTCCAATTGATGATGACTGTCTTCACTGTGTCCCATGCTATATCTAATGCCTTGGAGATTCTTTTGTACCCTTCTCCTTTTAACATTGAGATCCCTCTGATGCTTTGAAAGCTCTCTGCCGACCATGGCTTTTGCTGTAGGATGCGACTAAGAAAATGTCAGGAAAGACCTACTAGAACAACTGAACTTTATTTGGGGTTAATCAGAGGTACTTTAAATGATAGCAGGTGTGTACTGACTCCTATTTAACATGAGTTTGAATGTGATTGCTTAGTTCTGAACACTGCTACATCCCCAGTTATAAGAGGGTGTGCACACTTATGCAACCACATTATTTTTTTTTTTTTATTTTTACTTCCCTCCCTCTAAAAGATTTCAGTTTGTTTTTCAACTGAGTTGTACAGTTTATAGATCACATTAAAGGTGGAAAAAGTTCTGAAATTATTTATCGTTGTCTCATTTTTTTATATCACAGAATCCTGACGTTTTAAAGTGGTTGTAAACCCTTACAACACACTTTTTTGTTACAAGTAAGTCTATAATAAGGCTTACCTGTAGCTACCCTGGATATCTCCTGTATTTGCATGCGCCGACGTCATCGGCACATGCGCACTGAAGCAACGGCACGTACTTGCCGTTGCTTCAGTGAGTGTGCCATTACCGGGGGCTCTTGGCGGAGCCCGTGATACCCAAAAGTAACTCCGGGAGCGATGTCGGCCACCGGAGCGGTGTACGAGGGTGGCTGCAGGGGCTTTGATCTTAGTTAAGTAATTCATAATGAGCTAGTGTGCTATGCATACTAGCTCATTATGCCTTTGTCTTGCAGGTTTTTTTTTGTCCTAGGGTTTACAACCACTTTAACATTTTAACAGGGGTGTGTAGACTTTTTATAACCACTGTATATACAGGAAAAAAATTTGGTGGGATTTTTGACGGTGCCAGAGACAATTAAATGCCCATGAAGATTTTGTCTTTAAAAATTAACACATTTTATTTATACATTGTTAAAATTTGTGTGACATAAAAAAGTCATTTTATCACGTCATGGGAAACATTTTCAAGGTAAATGCGGAGACAAGTTTTTATCCGGACATATTTTGGCCATAAGGGCTTCCTCAGGGGATTGATTTGAAGAATAATCAGACAGAATCTCCCAAGAATGCCAACCCAGAGCCACCGAAACGCCGCAGAGGAGACAGGGTAGAAGGTGCAGCCACAGAGGGCACAACAAGACCAGGAAAATGAACTGCTAACACAGAGTTGAATGAGGGTGCCAAGATGGAGCATAGATTATCACAGCCAACCAGGGATAGGCCTGGTGGTGTTGCAATGTGTGGTGGCCACCCTCAGGCTTCCCTAGTGCAATACGCATTATGTGATATACAGTACATAGCAAAGATTGCGCAGTGTGTGTGGTCGGCTATAAATGAGTGAAACATCAGAATAATCTATTCTGCAAAATGCATGACAGAGATGGGAGGACAAAGAAATGAGCAGCTGAAAAAACATCATGCCTGTATGGAGCCTTATTGCATATTTAATGGAGGGATACATCGAGGTATAACTGCCTATCAAAACTCCTGAAGTAGGTTGTAGGCTCTGTGGATAATTAAACAAGCATTGTGTGATTTTTTTCCTAATCGAGGGTCATTGGAATCTGGAATCTGAAATCTTTTCACACATTGCTGTGGTCTGCATCGTGGTCCTAGTGTTGAGAAGCTTTGAGGCTCTTTGAAACTCACTTTCTACCATTTCTTCTATTTTACAAAGTAAAGATTTCTCAAACGCTTTCTGGTTCTTCATTGGGAATCTTTTTTTTTTGTATGCACTTATATGCGTATTATCAATTCATTTCTTTATGGTCTTAATTTTTGTATTATATGTTGAATATTTGTATGCAGTGTTTTACTGTATGTGATTTTTAGATGTGCTGCACTGTACTGGTCCCGTGTACCTTGACATGCTTTGCACATCCATTTTACTGGCCATTCGTGCAGTTTATGTGGATGGGCATCGTTGCTTCCAGTAAGATGGCACACCACCGAGACATGAGAGCCTAGATCAATGACATTCTGCCAGGATATTGGACAGGACATAGAAGTGCTGTTGAATTCCCCCGACATTCCCCAATACTTAACACCATTTGATTTCTATCTGTTAGGAACATTAAAGGTTGTGGTGTACCGTAGAAAACCACCTACACTGACTGCACTAAAGGAAGAAGTTGAAACATCATGCAGAGCAATTCCTGTGGACACTCTAGTCAATGTTGTCCGTGCAGAAGTTCCCTGTAATCAAAAATGTCTGGATGCTAATGGTGACCACTTTGAGCACCTAATGTGATTACATAATTCCAACATGAGTTACAGCTACCTTTCGATGTTTATATAAATCCAGTAATAACATTTCCATGCATATATTTTTCACGTTGAAGTGTGTATACATTTTTTTTGGACCCCTCTGTATATGAGATTATAGTTGTGGATGGAGTCATTTATTGGTCAATTGTGATTTTTTAACTGACATATCTGGAAAGGTAGGTGCCCATAAAAGTTAGTATGTTCTACGGCTTCTCTTGATTACTAGACTTTATTACATTTTTGTTTAGTTTGTAACACCTTGGAAATTACGGTAACAATGCATTTGTGTTTAAAATATACTTAAAATAAAGGCTACGTTTCCCTTTTATTCACCTTTTTTTTCCTAAATTCCAGCTCCCCTATGTACTAATATATCATTAATGTACTTATTTTGCAGAAATAAAACGGCTTTCCATTAATACTACACAGGATTACCTCACTCTCTTCATAGCTGATTAAAAACACTGCTCGATTACATCTGCTTTGCTTCCTGGACAGACTTTAGGTCATGAAACAGGAAGGAGTTGACCAGCTGATCTCATTAGCACACACCCTGCATCATCAACCCTCAGCTGGTCAACTCCTTCCAGTGTCATGACCAGGAAGTAAGGCAGAAGTAATCAAGCTGTGTTTTTATATAGCTATGAAGAGTGTGAAGTAAGCCTGTGTAGAATTAATGGAAAGCTGTTTTATTTTTGCAAAATAGGTAAATTAATGCTATATTGACACATAGGGGAGCTGGAATTTAGAAAAAAAAGGTGAACAAAGGTGAACTTAGCCTTTTGCATTGTACATTGGCGAAGTGCTTGAGTTAGCTAGCCATTCACCCAGCAGGTTAATTTGTTTTATTAATTGATATCAGATATCTGCAGTGCAGTTTTGATATAAGGCAGTTTTGTCCTGATGACTCTTACCATGTGAGTTAGCTCCATTATAGGGAAAAATGTTAGAGCTCACACATACCAGATGGAATTGCCTGTATTTTGGAGAGTTTGAATACATTGGACTGAAGGCTTTTATATGGTGAGCTGCTTCTAATGGAGATTTAGTCTCTGGGGTGTGTCGTGACCTCTGAGAGCCAGCTCCCTGATTTTGGGAATTAGTGAGAAGCAGTGCCTGCAGCTGATGATTGTGTTTTGTTTTCCAGCTCCCCAAGCTGTCATCAGTTTTATAAAGAAAGAGGTGGGGATAGTAGTGACATCATTGCTCAAATATGGCCAGTGACTATAGATTTCAGCAATGATCTCACTGCTATCACTGCTCTTGTGCTTATGTGCCCAGGGATTCTAGTGATTGCTAGGGGTGCAGTGGGTCCCACACCTACTGCTTGGTTAGGACCCATTGACAGTGGGAAGCTGTCATATATAGAAGAGGTAGAAAAATTACATCTATATGTAGTGTTTGGCTCCTGACGAATAGACCAGACCATTTCCTCATCCCTACTTAATACTAGGTATCAAAGTGTATCTTTTTTCATTGAACTTCTATGAACACATCCACTAATTTCTGTGGAGTAGTCTCAAGCCTGGCAGGTGAGAGGTCATATGTAAAGCAGTTTTTCTGAAGACTATTTTGGGTCAGTGGAAGAGAGGTCACAATTTAAAATTAGGTCTTGGATCAATTTCTCTAGTTCAGGATCAAGTGCCTGAAATGACATTTATGATGAAGAACACTTTGAAAAAAATCTATGCTCATTAGTTATCGCATAGAATGCTATAGTTCTAAGAGATAGAAAGTAATGATATTTTAAAGGATAAATACTTTACTAACAAGCTCATGTGGACTAATTATGATTAGAACTAAAACCCATATTTCTGTCTTTATCTACAGTGTCTATAAATTAATCACCATATGTGAGGAGTTCTTATCATCCCTTTTGAAAATCTTTTCATCTCAAGTAGCATTAATGATTTTAGATTGAATTACATACCCTTATAATGAAAGGCTTCATGTTCAAGCTTATTAAATGCTATTAATGACCTTAAGACAAACTGAAGCTTTCCGTGAGAGTACAAAAAATCAAAATGTCTTTGACAGACACATGTATAGGATCTCATTATTTGAAGCCACATTAGTTCTTGTTACTTCTTAACTTATAGAAAAGTAGTTAAAATACAGAGTGTACCGGTATGAATGTCAGCCATTTGACATCAAGATATACTCCTAGAACCTTAAAAAAAATAAGGCCTTTTCTTCCAACACAAGACTCTTGGCTACCAGTTAGAGCTTGCAACAATATCATGAGGTATAGTTTTGTTTGGATTCACATTGCTTATTTACAGTTGCTTTATTATTTTAAAATGAGGTCTAGTGACTTTCATGCAATGTACGAGGTGTTATGACTTCATACTACATCCACTTAATGCTACTTTTGTGCTTGTACAGTATGTAAAGTTTGTTTTTTCCTCCATTGGTAATAGAGTTGGGCCAAGCACCCCCCAGTTCGGTTCGCGCCAGAACTCTCAATAATCACAAAAGTTTGGACCCGAACCCTATTAAATTCTATGGGACCCAAACTTGATAAATCAAAAGTCCCCATTTTTAAGGCTTATGTGCAAGTTATTGGCCATAAAAAGGGTATGGGATCTGGGTATTGCCCTAGGGTACATGTGTCAATGCAAATCTTTTTTTTCAAAAAAGATTGTTTTTACAGGAGCAGTGATTTTAATAATGCTTAAAGTGAAACAACACTAGGAGGTCTACTTAGTCTGCCTTAGTCTGCCTGCAAAGTTGCACATCAGTACCATGCATAGAACCTGCTGCAGCAAAACTGACAATTATGAAAAAAATTACATTTAAATGCAATACCATTGCTGGAAATACAAAAATGTTAAAAAGAAGCAGTGCCCCCCCCCCTCCCCATACCAACCCCTTTATATGGATTTAAGGAGAACAGAAACCAAAATTTAAAGAAAAAACAGTGTGGGGTCTCCCCCAAAATCAATTACTGACCCTTAACTGAGCATGCAGCCAGGGAGGTCAGGAAAGGAGGGGGGGACAAGCAAGCATCACCACTGAACCATACCAGGCCAATCACAGCTAATAACAACAATACACACTGAATGAATCAATGTCATTCAGTAAAACTGGTTGCTTATACCAGTGAGATTCACTGGCATAAGCTATTATAATGTGTAAAAAAAACTACAGTATTGCTCTGGTCAGTGTGTTAAAAAAAATTGTAAAACAATAAATAAAACAATGTAATAAAAAGGAGAAACTAAATAATTATATCTATCTATCTATCTATATATATATATATATATATATATATATATATATATATATACATATATATATATATGTATATCTATATACATATATATATATATGTATATATATATATATATATATATATATATATATATATATATATAGATAGATAGATAGATAGATAGATAGATAGATAGATAGATAGATAGATAGATAGATAGATAGATAGATAGATAGATAGATAGATAGATAGATATTTTTTTTTTTTTTACATGTCACCAGTCAGTGTCCCCCGATCACTGCACTGCCACAACAGTGATACTACAGTGATACTATACTGCACTGGTGAAAAAAATGTGACTAAAAAACTCACCATGCCTCTTACTAAATCCCGTGGACTGTCTACTTTCCAAAGGGGGTTAATTTTATTTGTACTGTCCTGGTGTTTTCAGGCCTCAAGACATGGGATAGGCTGTCAGTACATCAGGATTGATCAATTTTCTGATTACATGTCTTGATGTCCCCTAGGAGGAGATGCTGCTGATTGTCTCTCTTTGCCACACACTCTGTCAGTGTGAGGTGATGAGAGCCGATTACCGACATCTCCACGTTTACATGTGGCCGGCTGTGATTGGACACAGCCAATCACATGGTTAAAGAGCCACGGCTCCTTACAGAGCGGCCGTTCTGGGACGACGTCATGTGATGTCATCACATAACGAGAGCCGCAGCCCTCCGTCATTTGACGGTGGGCGGGCGGCAAGCAGTTAATTCATGATAACTGGTGATTGTGCTGTCATGCAATGCTGTACCCAAACAAAATGTATATATTTATTTTCACATAAATAGAGCTTTCTTTTGGTGGTATTTGATCGCCACTGTTTTTTTGTTTATTTTTTGCTTTCTTCTATAAAACAAATCCAATAAAAAACATTTTCAAAATCGAATTCCTTCATAAATTTAGGCCGATGTGTATTCTGCTACATATTTTTGGTAAAAACATAAGCATGTATTGATTGGTTTACGCAAACATTATAGCATGTGCTTTGCAGGGAAACAAATACCAGTACAGACCCCACTGACAAGACAGAGCTCTGTATTGTTTACATTGACAGAGCTCTGTCCTGTCTTCCTCCTCACCTATCAGTGGGTGCCAGCAGTCAATCATTGGCTGGCTCCCACCGATTGGCTTGTGCTGTGACTAATCATAGCACAGCCGGCACGTGCCCCTACCTAGAAGTGCTGGATCACATACTAGATATGTGGTCCAGCCCAGAAGAGCCACTCTGGCACTGTACTCATATTTGAGGTGGTCGGCAAGCAGTTAAACTGACTAAGTATGTAACTATGTAACAAAGCAATACAACTTGGTCAAAGAGTGGATAGTGAGGTAACATCAGCTCATTCATGATTTCATACTTGTGCTTCTTCATCCCATCACTAAGCTCCATTTTTAGATTCACAGCAGTGTGCAATGCAATAAAGCACAATTGGCTTATGGTCCTGTCTTTCCCACTCTAAAGGCTGATATGCAGGGAATCACTTGATGATAGTTCCAAAACAGAGAATTGCACTGATTAAAATCATGTACATGGTTTTCATTAATACATAACTAGAGAAAATGTGTCTCTGCATTATCTGGTTACACTTATGCCCCGTACACACGGTCGGATTTTCAGACGGAAAATGTGTGACAGGACCTTGTTGTCGGAAATTCCAACCGTGTGTAGGCTCCATCACACATTTTCCATCGGATTTTCCGACACACAAAGTTTGAGAGCAGGATATAAAATTTTCCGACAACAAAATCCGTTGTCGGAAATTCCGATCGTGTGTACACAAATCCAACGGACAAAGTGCCACGCATACTCAGAATAAATAAAGAGATGAAAGCTATTGGCCACTGCCCCGTTTATAGTCCCGACGTAGGTGTTTTACGTCACCACGTTCAGAACGATCGGATTTTCTGACAACTTTGTGTGACCGTGTGTATGCAAGACAAGTTTGAGCCAACATCCGTCTCAAAAAATCCTAGGATTTTCTTGTCGGAATGTCCGAACAAAGTCCGACCGTACGGGGCATTACACTTACACAAAAATATGTTTGGAAAATTATCAATTACAAAGTATTTGAATGGTTTTTATGTTTATTTTTGGTGCAAATTAAACACCACCACATGTTTTTTTTCAAAATCATAGCAATGAAACAATGTAATTTAATAAGTCCATGTTACCTGATACTTTAGTAACAAAGAAGATTTAAGAATGCATTACTTATAAAAAAATATTCTGTGGCTTACTTCTGAAAGTTTTAAAACAATTTCAAAGTTTTATAGATTATTACATTTCAAAGCGTACTGTACTTATCTTGAAGCTTATTATATTTGCACAACCCACACATAATTTTCAGCGTCTAAAGAACATTACTCATTTGGTGACACATAATCTCATAGGCTGCCATAGAAACACACAGACATAAGATATAAATACATTGTAGTAGATGTACTATTTCTAAGACCTCAGCTAACAGTATAGCAAGTAATAGAACATGATTGCTTAATACACTTATATTAACATACAAAATGTGTTAGTGAGGGTCACATTGTGAAAACGACAAAGTGGAATGTCATGTAATTAAAAGAATTACTTACTGTAGCTAATGTTAAAATAACATTTAGGAAATGTTCTTTTAATTACATTTAGATATACACTGTAGTACATAGAAACATTTTGCCAGCAGAGTGTGAAAGCCCATTCAAGTTTAACAACTATTGGATGAATTGCTTAAAGTGTTTGTTAACAGTAAAAGTAAAACTTTATGTGTTTAAATTGCTGTCAAAATTACATCTTCCAGGGTCTTCATTTTATTTGTAAACAAAACAACTGAGGATTCTGTATCATACCTTCTTAGATGAGGGTCTGGTATAGCTGTTATTTGGGGACTCCCACAAAAAAAATAGCATAGGGGGTTTCTCCTAATTCATACCAGGCCTTTTTGGTCTGGAATGCATTTCAAGACAGAAGCCCAATGCAAAATTCAAGAAAAAAAGCATGAGGTCCCCCAAGAAGTCCATACCAGATCCCTATCTGAGCATGTAGCCTGTCAAGAAAGGAAAGGGAGGCCAAGCATGGCCAAACACCCCATGTTGAATTAGGAAAAGACCTCTTCTCCACAACCCTGGTCAAGTGGTTTTGGGGGACTGTGGGCAGGGGGCTTATTAGTATCTGAAAGCCCTTATAAACAATAAAAAGGCCCACAGGTACCCCCACACTATTTTTTTTGCTCACAGTGCCAGTGATTTGGTGATTTTTTTAACAACTGTTGACAGTGGGTAGCTGTCATGTATTGTCAGGGTCTGGATCTGAATCTGCAACCTCTGCTGTGTCTGGCAGTATCTCTTCTTCCTGGGTCACCTCAGTTCCCTTTCTAATTCCTTAGACAACCTTTCCTTGTGTCTTGTTTCTCTTGAACCTTGATCACTTTGCCCCTCCCCTGAACTTCCTATTTTCCAGATTACTGTGCTCTCTCCAGCTTCTGCTTGCTCCCAACCTGCAATCACTTGTTACCAACCTTTGTCTTGTTAATTGACTATGCTTCTGCTTTATCTCTACCTGATATATCTGCTACTGGACCCTAGCTTGCTCATCTCCTGGTGGGTCAATCCCTAGGATCATGGCCTGGTACTAACAAGCAGCATATATACTCCCCTGGTACATTTGTACACTTATCCCAGTGTTTAACTAATGCCTGAAAAGCTTCAGCATAGAAAGATTTGTCAGTATGCCTGAACCATTCTAGGACAGCCTGCTTCACTTTGTCATTAGTGCTGAAATGCTGACCACTGATGAACTCTTTTAGGGGTCCAAACTGGTGGAAATTTCTCAGAGTGAGGTTCGGGCTGTAGGGAGGATGTGGCAATAGTTCAAGTTGCTGTAATGTGCACACGGTGCAGTAAGCAGTATGAACGTGTGCGTTGTCCTGGAAAAACAGGATGTCCTTAGTGACCAAAAGCAGAGTGCGCTTTTTGAAAATGCAAATGTTTGTGAATGATTGTGTTCACCGTTCCCAGAGAAAGATTTGTCTCTTGTGCAATTTCATGACAATTTATGCACTGATTATGCAGGATCAGGCATTTCACACACTGAATATTCACAGGAATGGCTGCTGTGGGCTGGTAACCACCATGGCTGAGATCCAGGGCTGCCTTTAATGCAGGGCAGGAGGGGCATCTGCCCAGGGCCCTGTCATTGAGCCCCACATTGCCTACTGGAGTTCGGCGACCCCTGGTGCTGGTCGCATGCTGGCTGCACGCCTACTGACACTTGTAAATACAGAAGCACCGCGGTCTAAGAAAATATTTGCCAATCAATATTAAATATGGCCCTGCATAAATTATCACTGATGAATGTACGGCCTTCTTCGAAACATTTACACCATTCAAATATCTTACAGTGGCTGAGCGCCTCATCATCGTACTGTGCTTGAAGTCTTCTCTAGATATCTTTGGGTTTTATGCATTCATTAACAAGAAACTATATCACCACATGCAGTTCCATGCACGCACTAACACATTGTCTGCCATATTGATTAATGGCCCCTGGACTAGCCTGCAACATGTGCGCCGCCTACCAGTAATAGGACACACTTGCCACCTTCTACTGAGTGTATTACTGCCACACTAGCATCCCTTTTTATACCTGTAAAATTAAAAGTCCCGGTTTGACTTAAACGCTCCTCGTATAATAGTGGTACTATTACCTACAGGCGTTTGAGTGTATGTATTGGACTCCATTGAAGAATTTATAGAAAATCCTATTATAATTAACATGTATCCATGAAAGAACACTGTTGATAGACCAACCTGTTAACAATATGAAAATAAGTAAGCAATGGTTTAGATAAATGATGGATGGTAGATTAAATTTATCTTAAATTCCCAAAAAAATCTCACACTAAACCACAAAAACATATTTACTGTATGTGGATAGTGGACTGATTTCAAGATCAGGTAGTAGTTATAGATTCAACTTCTGAGTGTTCTATTGGTGTCCCAGTGTCCTATCTTTGGGTCAATGCTGTTTAACTTGTATAATCAATTATATAAAAAAAAGAGAAAAAACACTTCTTACAGACTACAGTGCTCTGCCTCAATCTCTCACTAGTTAACAATTATCAAGTATGGGGGGGCGTGGTATGGTACCGTTCCAAGATAGAAGTATAGATCTGGAGTTCCTGTCCATGAGGTCCAGCTACTTTAGCTTTTCTACCCATTGGAACGCTTTGCAATGGTGAGAATATCCCGCAGTGCCTCGGCAACAAGGCCCCGATCTCCATGGGTTCAAGAAACGCACCTTAGCAGGCGCATCCTGGAGATCTTCCGTTTCTGGCCTAGGAACAGGATGCAGGCATCACAAACAGCCTCCTCACGTGAGTCCCGCTCCCCGAGTACAAACCAGCTCTGCTCCGGAGCTCAGAGCTCGGTCGGAACGGAGGCAGGACAGAGGCATCCCCTGCTGTGAATTCAGATGACATCCGCAGCGTTGCGGCTAAGATCAAAAACACACTTATGGCAGCCATTACTGACATGAGATCTGACATACAATCCATGTCACTCAGAGTGGAAGAGGTGGAAATAACCCAGGTGTGCCATGACTCATCTCTTCCCACGCCGTCCACCTTAGAGAAATTAATTGCCACATGGAAGATCTCGACAATCGCGGAAGGCACCTCAATCTAGAAAGAGGAGTCCCAGAGTCGATCGACCCCAACCAACTCTCCCAAACGCTCACTACCATCTTTAATGACCTACTAGAAAGACCCCCAGACACACAATCGCCTTTGAGCGTATTCACAGAGCACTGCGCCCGAAGGGGAGAGACACAGACCCCCCAGAGACACGGTCTGTTGTCTCATGGATTTTCCACTAAAGGAAGAAATCCTCCACACAGCCAGAAATCTCAACCAGCTGTCTTTCCAGGGTTCAGTGATAAAAATATACCAAGACCTGTCTAACATTACCCTGCAATGCAGAAGGGAACTGCGGCCCTTACTAGACATCCTGAGAGCCAGATCCATACTATACCGTTGTAAGTTCCCCTTCGGCCTCTCAGCATTGCATCAAGGCCGTACAGCAATGCTTAGGGTACCTGAACACCTGGAACATTTTTGTTTCACCCTTGATATCCCACTAGTAGATCTGCCTAATTGGTACAGCAACTTCTGCCTATCTTCTCTCAAAAGGGCCACTTCCATGGAAGGCATTGCTAAGGTGGGCAACTTCAGTATTGGTCGCTGCCACCCTCATCCGTTACCTCCTCACTCCCCCCTGAGAGACCCGGGAGCACCACGAAATGGCAGCCCTAAGGCCTCTCCAGCTCATCGCAGGGCCCACATCACCTAGTCAGGTAAATGTGATCTCTTTCCTCCTCATACATGACACAGAGACTTAGACTCCATGTTTTACACCCCACCACCCGTGTTAATACTGCATGATTTCTAACTCTAATACCTGTTTGAGACAACCTGAACTGCTGGCAATCACGCTGATACGGTCTCAAGAAACAGAACAATCTCCCTATAATTCCCGCTGGATACAACACCAGGCTGAAACCCAGTTATTATTTTTCCTCCACTTAAACCAACTTATCAGACTGGGACCTGGACAAAGCAACTCCATTCTACTCACTCCACAAAGTGTGGAGCAACAAACCCCCCCAATAACTCTATCTGTTACCTTCCCCTCTTCTACGTAAATAATAAAAGAAAAAAATGTGCTAAAAAGCAAAAAAAAACAAAAAGAACTGCAGCTGCAACAAAAACCACAAATATCAATATAGTAAAAGCTGGGAAGAATAAATAAGTGCGCTTACAATAAACTGACATAAACCAGTGATCTAACAATAAAGTGACATAGATCAGTGATCATAAATTTGTCACACATGATTTATGATCACTGATCTATGTCACTTAATTGTTAGATCACTGATTCATGTCACTTTATCTTAAGCACACTTATTTATTCTTCCCTCTTCTACGTACCCTACATTAAGCACTTTACACGTGTAAGAGTGCACTCCCCCTGACTTTACTAGGGCCCGGGACACACATTTCAAGCTACCCAACCTGCATCACTCTCAACAAGTGGCGGTGCAGTTTGCACTTATTCCAAGCAAGCAGGAAGAAGAGTCGCACACCAGAAAGACATTATGGTCCCCCACATAAAGTCCCAACCACAAAAGCGATTAGAACTCTCATTTGGTTCAAATGACACCTCACAGAAGGCCCTAAAACTCTTACTGATCTGTCCTTGTATGCCGCCCTGTCTGGAAACCACATAAAAGAAGAGAACATATCCAACATCACTTCAAGAATGATCTGAGATATCAAATTCTCCTATATACCCATTTCTTTTCCATCCTTTTTCTTCCACCCTCCTCTGTCTTCTCTACATACTGGCATGCCAATCCCTACCCCTTTCCCCCCTTATCTTCCTCTCTTTTCATATTCCTCCTGTTCCTTCCAAATGTAGTAGTTTTATGCTATTATGTCCGGTCATTATGCAATTAACTTACCCTTTTTTCTCCTGCCCTAGATGAACCTTTTTCCTAGATTTCTAAAATCTTAGTTATGAAAAGGTTGCCTGGAATTCGAGGGAGATATGCTCAAGTAAGGGGTCCACAACACCCCTAACTGCTCTCAGACACACAACACCTACAGGAGTAAAATCTTTCTCCTAGTTGGCACACAACACTCACCTCCCCATCTTAACTAGAGGGATTTAAACACAAAGTGTGGCCCCTTGGACCAGGGCTGAGCATATCCTCCTCGGACTCGAAAGTGCTTACCCGAAAATGACTCTCTGTTACTCTCACAGGTATATTCACAATTTTTAATAATGCAGTTACGCTTACAAGTTGTTTTGACCTACGTACATTTCAAAACTTTCATGTTTTAAAAATTCTATCAGATCCCAAGTTTCAAGTTATGGCTTTAATGCTTTGTACATCTCTGACCACACAATGTCCTCACACCAAACCTATCCACGCTCATGACCAATATCTGGCTAGTAACGTCATATGAGAAATGGTACGATCTCACTTACTTCAGACTCTCCTATTGTGAGTCGAAGACCCACACTTGACTCCCTTTACCACACCAATCACATATCCTTTCACCATGGTTTCACATTTCCTTCTTGTTGTCTAGAGAGACCAGCGGGGTATTTACCTCCCCCGACTAGATCCCAACAGTGCAATTTTTCAACACCTCACTCAACCTGTATGACCTCATAGGGACACAGAACTCCCTCCTCTGGTCGAATGCCACCTATTAACCCAACACACAGCGGACTCTGGTAGTCATCGCTGACCTGATCCGGCCCCCCCCGACACATTAGGTGGGAATGCAGGACAACTCCCACACCCAGTATAACCCCCAGACCACCCTACTGGGACCTCCCACACACACACAAAATTGAAAAATCACTTCTTACCTCACAGTTACCATGCCACTTCCCCAATATCGAAATCTAAAGGAGTCGCCATACTCCTATCCAAAAATGTACCCTATCCAAAAATGTACCCTTGCACAGACACCCACTTTGATGACCAGGGGAGATTAATTTTCCTTAAGGGCACCTTCAGGAACAGACCAATCATGTTGGCAAACATATACAGCCCCAATATATCCCAAATCCCCTTTTTCCAAGCAGTAACAAGACAGTTATCCTCCTTCCAAGAAGGTATCTTAATCCTAGGGGGGGACTTTAATGTCCCATTAGACCCTCTCCTAGACACCTCTTCAGATAAATCACACTTACCATACATTGCACTATAGCAAATCAAATGCTGTATTTAAGACCTGTCACTCCATGACACCTGGCGAACTCTCCACCCGAAAGACAAAGACTTCACCTTCTTCTCTGCCCCCACAACAAATACTCACACATTGATTACCTGTTTCTCACGCAAGAGGACCTTCCAACTCTGACAGCGGCAACCATGGATCCATTGACGCTTTCTGACCACCACCCCATTTCAATGACACTCACCTTCCCTGACAAACTCAACCACACATACATATGGAAACTGGACCCATCTATCCTAACTGACAAAATAAATGAACAAGAGATCCGTAACTGTTTAACTAACTATTTCACTGAAAATGATACCCCAGATACAAAACTGACATAGTGGGAGGCACACAAATGTGTTGTACGAGGTAAACTGATTTCTCTAGCGGATACACTTAAGAAAGCAAAGAAAGCTAGCTAACTTATTCACCAAACTGAAAAAACTAGAAACTCTACATAAGCGCAACCTAGCTAAACAAATGCACTCCGAACTGATCGAGACTCGCACACTCATTCAAGAAGAATTAAACCATAAGCTTAGGAATTCGAAAAATACTACTTCTCCCTATACGACCTCAACACATCAGACCCCTCCATGACCCCATCCTCCATAAGATCCAGAGAAATTATCTCGTTCCTAGACCAGTTTGCCCCAGGGAGAATTTCCAAAGATGCAGCAGCTACCCTAGACTCCCCAATCACCATCTCAGAGTGGGAACACACAATTAAACAACTAAAGCCCGGAAAGAGCCCAGGCTCAGATGGCCTGTCTGCAGTGTACTATACGACGTTCTCAAAAACCCCCTTTTTAAAAGCCTTCATCTCTCCCCCACAAATCCTCTCACTCGGGGAATGTTGGAAGCCCACATTATGGTCATCCCCAAACACGAAAAGGATCCCACCCAAGCAGGCCAATCTCACTGTTAAACGCAGACATTAAGCTATTTTCCAAGATACTAGCAAACAGATTTCTACCACTCCTTCCCTCCTTTGTTTCTCAAGACCAAGTAGGATTTATCCCTGGACGTGAAGCCAGCGATAACATCATTAAAGCTATCAATCTACATCATCCGATAACCCAAACAAACCAGAAAGGCTTCTTCCTATCACTAGATGCGGAGAAGGCATTTGACAGAGTGTCTTGGGACTACATGACAGCGGTTCTGCAAGCCATAGGCATAGGCCCTCACATGACCGGCCTGATCCATTCCTTATACGCAAGCCCATCAGCTAAAGTTCGATTCAATAACACTCTGTCAAATGCCTTCCCCATCTGCAATGGGAAGAGGCAGGTTTGCCCTCTGTCCCCTATCCTCTTCGTACTAACCCTTGAACCATTCCTCCGCAAACTGAGACTTAACCCAGACATACAGGGAATCCAAACGTCCAAGAAGGAGTATAAGTGTGCCGCATTTGCAGATGACATACTGCTATTCCTTTCAAACCCATTGACTACTCTACCAATAATACTGTCAGAATTTAAACATTTCCAATTCCTCTCCAACCTTAAAATTAATCTCACTAAATCCTTTGCACTTAATATATCACTACCACAAAACCTGGTAAAACAATGCAAAGAGAATTTTCCTTTTCTGTGGAAACACGACTCGATCACATACTTGGGCATCCAAATCCCCTCTAAACTCTCAGATCTATATATAAAGAACCACATCCCTCTTCTAAACAAACTAACCTCCGACCTCAAAAATTGGAACAAACCATTATTCTCCTGGTTCGGCAGAGCTTCTATCCTGAAGATGAATGCTCTACCTAGACTTCTGTACTTACTGCAGACAATACCCATACAAATCCCGCCTTCTTTCTTCAAAACATACAGACAGATAGGCTCCAGGTTCCTCTGGGGTGAGCCCAAACACAGAATCAGCTACAATCAACTTACCTGTCCGAAAAGCCTTGGAGGCATCGGCCTCCCGAACCTCTTAAATTATCACACCACTACCCACCTCACCAGGATAGTGGATTGGAATGTCCATGCCCCCCACAAAGATTGGGTTTCTCTGGAAGCCTCCTTCACAAAACTACCCCTGAATTCACTTCCATGGATCTCCCCGTGCCACGTTCCGCCTGAAGTCTGCCTTCATCCTCTAATAGGACCCACCATACACTGTTTCCACCAGATGTAACCATACCGCCATTTCTTCCACCCCTGGCCCACTGACTCCAATAAAATTAAACCCCCATCTTCCCTCCTGGGATGCACCAGCACTACCTCACTGACAATTGGCCACAAGTCCAAATCAGGGCCCTTCAATTATTCCACCGAGGCAAACTACTATCCGCAGCTCAAATTGCCACTCGGCTAGAAAAGGCACTTATCCCCCCGGGCATACTTATTGATTGCCCTCTATCTTAAAACCTTGGACAAAGACAGGCATTGTTCAAGACATCTCACCTCCTTCGAAAATTCTATGCACTAAGACAACACCTCAATCCCACCTTATCGCTTATATACACAACCTTATCTTCGCCGACCTCAAAGCCAAGGAAAACTTAGCCTGCAAATAGTGGGAGACAGATCTCGCCATCTCACTCACTGAAGAGAACTGGAAACACATATTTCTGAACATACACAAAGGGTCAACTAACGTTACCACCCAGGAAAATGGATACAAAATTCAAGCCAGGTGGTACCGCACTTCGGTACTCCTACATAAATTTAAGCTCCACATTCCAGAGACCTGTTGGAGGTGCCACCAAGAAAGGGGTACCCTACTACATATTTGGTGGTCATGCTCCCCCTGCAAACCTTTGGTCAGAAGTCCATCACATAACTGCCCAAGTTACCTCATACAATCTAGACTTCACCCCAGCTCAATTCCTTCTTCATCACTCGCCCTTGCCACATACCTCTTATCACAAATCCCTAACAATGCACATGATCAATGCAGCAAAACAATGTATCCTCGTACACTGGAACTCAATACAGACACCCACTCTAAAAGAATGGTTCACTAGAATCCAAAAAGTCGCCGAAATGGAAAAACTCATTCACATCTCACGAGACACCCTGGCAAAATTCAGCCAAAAGTGGGCCTTTTGGTTACACTACCAGACGATGCTTGAATACTCTGACATTCTGAACCCACCCACTTAAAGAGGGTCCCAATTTGTGATAGGTCCCACTTAGCCCATCCTGCAACCTGACCCCCACATATTCTAACCCTCTACTCAATAACTCTCCCCTTAACAATCAGTCACCTTCCAAAAATCATCCAAATCCCACTTAGATTCTCCACATCCGAATGACAACAGCCGAGGGAAGTCAGAGATGTCCCATCCCCCCTCTCCTTCCCCCCAACACCCCTCCCCCATTTCCCCTCAGCCCCCCCACTCCTCCCCCTCCACCCCCTCCCCTCCTTTAAGTATCCCATTCCGATACCCAATTAATTGCATAACCTTCCCACTTCACAGACACAAAACACCCTCCCTAGAGAACAGACACAGGAGGAATACAAAGCCATTTTCTTCATCCTCAGACCTCATCCTAACTCAACTGGAGCTACACCCTATATCAGTCACATCCTCCCCTCATATTACAAAACTTACAAACCCACACTACTACCAAACACATGCTAGTCACTCTCCTGAGTTTTTGTTCTCCGCCACTTCTGGACCCATTCTGAAGTACAGGCTGGGTCCTTATCCCCCACCACGAATAATTTAATGTTGAAGTGATTGTTTTTATATGCAATGGTATTATATAGCTTTACAACTCTTCGTTGTTTAACCAATGTATAAGTTCACTGTAAATCAGGGGTCTCAAACTTCCGCCCCTCCAGCTGTTGGAAAACTACAAGTCCCATCATGCCTCTGCCTGTGGGAGTAATGCTTTTAACTGTCAGCCTTGCAATGCCTCATGTGACTTGGAGTTTTGCAACAGCTGGAGGGCTGCAAAATTGAGACCCCTACTGTAAATGCTTTCCTCTTTTCAATAAAAGAAAATATTTTGAAAAAAAACAATTATCAAGTATAACCATCTACTTCCTTTTTTTACCAGAGGGTGTGCACAGGATCAGCCTACGGAGCAGACGTGTATGGAGGCAGTGCAGCCAGTTGTGTCTAATACTGGGTGAGAGCACCTCTGCAACCTAAAATGAGCTGATGGCTTTCATGTTTTTACTCATGTATATGTAAGAGCATTACTATTTTAATAAATTAACAAGTTATGGTATCACACTATGTGGCATTCCTTTTATAATTACTGAGGAAACAGTGGGGAGTTTCTGTCCTAGCACTGATGAGCAGTGTCCCACCAGAAATCTTTCATTAGTGGTTTTATCTTCTTGAGTGAGTTTGCCTTTCTTGAAAGATATAGGCAATTATTGTATGTGTGTGTCCATTGAGTAGTGGAGGCAAGCACAATGTGATCACTAGGGATGAGCCGAACACCTCCCTGTTCGGTTCTCACCAGAACATGCGAACAGGAAAAAAGTTTGTTCGAACATGCGAACACCATCAAAGTCTATGGGAC
Organism: Aquarana catesbeiana; assembly: GCF_042186555.1. Lineage (NCBI taxonomy): Eukaryota > Metazoa > Chordata > Amphibia > Anura > Ranidae > Aquarana > Aquarana catesbeiana. The sequence continues at coordinate 389,460,777 of NC_133327.1, forward strand.
ATGAACATGAATAATCAAAAGTGCTAATTTTAAAGGCTTATATGCAAGTTATTGTCATAAAAAGTGTTTGGGGACCTGGGTCCTGCCCCAGGGGACATGGATCAATGCAAAAAAAGTTTTAAAAAACGGCCGTTTTTTCAAGAGCAGTGATTTTAATAATGCTTAAAGTCAAACAATAAAAGTGTAATATCCCTTTAAATTTTTTGTATTGTGTATTGTCGGACCGGCAATGCAATAGCCGCAAGTAGTTTTAAATTACTTTTTTTCCTTTGAAATGTCATTTTGCTGTCAGACTGTTCTAAACACGGGAAACATGCGCCCCTTTACAGGCATACTATAGACACCCCCCAGCTACGAAATTTAAAGGGATATTACACTTTTATTGTTTGACTTAAAGCATTATTAAAATCACTGCTCTTGAAAAAACTGACGTTTTTTAAAACTTTTTTTGCATTGATCCATGTCCCCTGGGGCAGGACCCAGGTCCCCAAACACTTTTTATGACAATAACTTGCATATAAGCCTTTAAAATAAGCACTTTTGATTTCTCCCATAGACTTTTAAAGGGTGTTTTGCGGCATTCGAATTTGCCCCGAACACCCCAAATTGTTCGCTGTTCGGCGAACTTGCGAACAGCCGATGTTTGAGTCAAACATGAGTTCGACTCGAACTCGAAGCTCATCCCTAGTTATCACAGTTAATTAGTGGATCGAAGGAGAAAATTTCTTATGGGACACTTTTTGGGTGGATATTAAAGTATTTGAAAGACTGTGGTGAGTGAGGGATTCTTTTTTCCTAGATGCATTATTTTACATGTAAAAACACTGAACTGCAGATTCCACTGCTTTGACCAATTTTACAGCAATGCTAAATCATGTTCCATGTTACAGACACCTCCAGGGATATCAACTGACCAACAAACCTTTAGTTATATAACTTAAATATTGATTAAATAGAACAGGACCTATTACAGAGCCTTGTGGTACACCACTAGTGACTGTTCTCTGTTCCAAAAGAATCCCATTTACAACCACACTCTGGTATCTATCCTTTGCCAACTGCATATCCACTGACCCCCCCCAAGGGTTGAGTTCTAGCTTGTACAACTTTTGTATTAAATAATTATGTGGAACTGTATCAAATGCCTTGCTGAAATCAAGATATTCAACAGCATCACCCTGGTCTAAAACATTGGTAATATAGGTAAAATAATTCAATTAAATTAGTCTGACATGATTGGCCCTCAGTAAAGCCATGCTGCTTTGGGTACATCAAGTTGTGACCCAATCTCTTAGCCACTCTGTACAGCAGTGCACCTTGGGCTATATGTCATTATTTATGAACTTCAAGTCATACAGGAAACTTCAAAACAATACACAATATGGTTGTTGAGAGTTTTTCACATACACTATCTCACAAAAGTGAGTACACCCCGCACATTTTTGTAAAAATCGTATTCTATCTTTTCATGTGACAACACTGAAGAACTGACACTTTGCTACATTGTAAAATAGTAAGTGTACAGCTTGTATAACAGTGTAAATTTGCCCCCTCAAAATAACTTAACACACAGACATTAATGTCTAAACTTCTGGCAACAAAATTGAGCACACACCTAAGTGAAAATGTCCAAATTTGGCCCAAAGAGTCAACATTTTGTGTGGCCACCATTATTTTCCAGCACTGCCTTAACCCTCTTGGACATGGAGTTCACCAGAGCTTTACAGGTAGCCACTGGAGTCCTCTTCTGCTCCTCCATGATGACATCACAGAGCTGGTGGATGTTAGAGACCTTGCGCTCCTCCCCCTTCCGTTTGAGGATGCCCAAAAGATGCTCAATAGGGTTTAGGTCTGGAGACATGCTTGACCAGACCATCACCTTTAACCTCAGCTTCTTTAGCAAGGCAGTGGTCGTCTTGGAGGTGTGTTTGGGGTCGTTATCATGTTGCAATCCTGCCCTGCGTCCCAGTCTCCAAAATGAGGGGATTATGCTCTGCTTCAGTATGTCACACTACATGTTGGCATTCATGGTTCCCTCAATGAACTGTAGCTCCCCAGTGCCGGCAGCACTCATGCAGCCCCAGACCATGACACTCCCACCACCATGCTTGACTGTAGACAAGACATACTTATCTTTGTACTCCTCACCTGGTTGTCGCCACACACACTTGACACCATCTGAACTAAATAAGTTTATCTTGGCCTCATCAGACCACAGGACATGGTTCCAGTAATCCATGTCCTTAATCTGCTTGTCTTCAGTAAACTGTTTGCATGATTGTCTGTGCATCATCTTTAGAAGAGGCTTCCTTCTGGGATGACAGCCATGCAGACTAATTTGATGCAGTGTGTGGCGTATGGTCTGAGCACTGACAGGCTGACCCCCCTCACCCCCACCCCTTCAACCTCTGCAGAAATGCTGGCAGCACTCATACATCTATTTCCCAAAGACACCTCTGGATATGATGCTGAGCACGTGCACGCAACTTCTTTGGTCGACCATGGCAAAGCCTGTTCTGAGTGGAACCTGTTCTGTTAAACTGCTGTATGGTCTTGGCCACCGTGCTGAAGCTCAGTTTCAGGGTCATGGCAATCTTCTTATAGCCTAGACCATCTCTATGTAGAGCAACAATTCTTTTTTTCAGATCCTCAGAGAGTTTTTTTTTTCCATGAGGTGCCATGTTGAACTTCCAGTGACCAGTATGAGAGAGTGAGAGTGATAACACCAAATTTAACACACCTGCTCCCCATTCACACCTGAGATCTTGTAACACTGATGAGTCACATGACATTGGGGAGGGAAAATGGCTAATTGGGCCCAATTTGAACATTTTCACTTAGGGGTGTTTGTTACCTGCGGTTTAGACATTAATGTCTGTGTGTTGAGTTATTTTGAGGGGACAGCGAATTTACACTGTTATACAAGCTGTACACTCACTACTTTACATTGTAGAAAAGTGTAATTTCTTCAGTGTTGTCACATGAAAAGATAGAATAAAATATTTACAAAAAATGTGAGGGGTGTATTCACTTTTGTGAGATACTGTACATACTCAAAATTTGGATTCTACATGGGGGAAGTATTATATTAGTCAGTATCAGTAGACCAGAATTGTAAATGATAGAATCATTATGGCAGAAATAATACAACCCATTTTACCCTATGACTGCTACTGAAGGCTCATCCTGTACAACTTTTTTTATATATAGGTAGAAAAAGTGTAAGGTCACCTGAGACCAGGTGACAGATGCACTCCGTAGGAGTCGGAAGTGCACTGCTAAGATAGTGGCCCCCAGGACTGACTGCTGCAGATTGTACCCAGGATTGTTCCCCCTATGTTAAGGGCATGTGGCCTGGTATGGTTTGGGGTGCAGTTTTGTTCCCCTTTTTCCTGGCCAGTTAGGCTTCAGATTTTCCGTGGAACCTCATATTTTTTTTGTTTTGTCTTTTTACATGGAATCCCCCTAAAACTCATACCAGACTCAAAGGGTCTGGTGTGGATTTTTGGGGGGTCGTCATGCATTTTTTTTTGTGTGTGTGAGATTTCTTCTTAAAATCCATATCTCAAAGGGTCAGACTCAAAGCATCTGATATGCATTTTGGGGTAGCGCTACGTAATGTTTTTTAAATGCTGTAGTATGTGCTATAGGGGGAAAAAAAGGCATTTACAAAGGGAAAAAAATAATCAGTTTAAATTTAATAAAAATTTTTAAAAATGACATTCCAGATTTTTTGTAAAGAAAGCACACAAACCCCTCCAAAGGTCCCCGACATACATAGCACACACTTGGAGGAGTCTGTGTGCCATTTCTTTTAAAATCAAAGAAGCCAGCAATGACAGCTGTCAAAGTCATATGCTGGCACTTTTAAAACTTTCCTTTTGCAAATGTTGGCTTTTCTTTGGTAGTGCACTTTCTGTACATCACAGATAGGGATGAGCTTCGAGTTCGAGTCGAACTCATGTTCGACTCGAACATTGGCTGTTTGCAAGTTCGCCGAACAGCGAACAATTGGGGGTGTTCGCGGCAAATTCGAATGCCGCAGAACACCCTTTAAAAGTCTATGGGAGAAATCAAAAGTGCTAATTTTAAAGGCTTACATGCAAGCTATTGTCATAAAAAGTGTTTGGGGACCCGGGTCCTACCCCAGGGGACATGGATCAATGCAAAAAAAAAGTTTTAAAAACAGACGTTTTTTCAGGAGCAGTGATTTTAATAATTCTTAAAGTCAATCAATAAAAGTGTAATATCCCTTTAAATTTCGTAGCTGGGGGGTGTCTATAGTATGCCTGTAAAGGGGCACACGTTTCCCGTGTTTAGAACAGTCTGACAGCAAAATGACATTTCGAAGGAAAAAACCCATTTAAACCTACTCGCGGCTATTGCATTGCCGACAATACACATAGAAGTTCATTGATAAAAACGGCATGGGAATTCCCCACAGGGGAACCCCGAACCAAAATTAAAAAAAAAAAATGACGTGGGAGTCCCCCTAAATTCCATACCAGGCCCTTCAGGTCTGGTATGGATATTAAGGGGAACCCCGGCCAAAAAAAAAAAAAATGGCGTGGGGTCCCCCCAAAAGTCCATACCAGACCCTTATCCGAGCACGCAACCTGGCAGGCCGCAGGAAAAGAGGGGGGACGAGAGTGCGGCCCCCCCCTCCTGAATCGTACCAGGCCACATGCCCTCAACATTGGGAGGGTGCTTTGGGGAAGCCCCCCAAAACACCTTGTCCCCATGTTGATGAGGACAAGGGCCTCATCCCCACAACCCTGGCCGGTGGTTGTGGGGGTCTGTTGGCAGGGGGCTTATCGGAATCTGGAAGACCCCTTTAACAAGGGGACCCCCAGATCCCGCCCCCCCCTGTGTGAAATGGTAAGGAGGTACTTACCCCTACCATTTCACTAAAAAACTGTCAAAAATGTTAAAAATGACAAGAGACAGTTTTTGACAATTCCTTTATTTAAATGCTTCTTCTTTCTTCTATCTTTCTTCATCTTCTTCTGGTTCTTCTGGTTCTTCCTCCGGCGTTCTCATCGAGCATCTCCTCCGCGGCATCTTCTATCTTCTCCTCCTCGGGCCTCTCCGCACCCATGGCATGGGGGGAGGCTCCCGCTCTTCTCTTCATCTTCTTCTTCATCTCCTTCTCTTCTTCTCTGCATCCATGCTGGCATGGAGGGAGGCTCCCGCTGTGCGACAGCATCTCCTCGTCTGACGGTTCTTAAATAACGGGGGGCGGGGCCACCCAGTGACTCCGCCCCCCTCTGACGCATGGGACATGACGGGACTTCCCTGTGGCATTCCCCGTGACATCACAGGGAAGTCCCGTCAAGTCACCGTGCGTCAGAGGGGGGCGGGGTCACCGGGTGGCCCCGCCCCCGTTATTTAAGAACCGTCAGACGAGGAGACGCCGTCACACAGCGGGAGCCTCCCTCCATGCCAGCATGGGTGCGGAGCGGCCCGGAGAAGAAAATGAAGAAGAGAAGAAGAGAAGAAGAAAAGAGGAAAGGAAGATGAAGAAGAGAAGAAGATGAAGAGAAGAGCGTGAGCCTACCCCCATGCCATGGGTGCGGAGCGGCCCGAGGAGAAGAAGATAGAAGACGCCGCGGAGGAGATGCTGGACGAGAACGCCGGAGGAAGAACCAGAAGAGCCAGAAGAACCAGAAGAAGAAGATGAAGGAAGATAGAAGAAAGAAGAAGCATTTAAATAAAGGAATTGTCAAAAACTGTCTCTTATCATTTTTAACATTTTTGACAGTTTTTTAGTGAAATGGTAGGGGTAAGTACCCCCTTACCATTTCACATGGGGGGAGGGGGCGGGATCTGGGGGTCCCCTTGTTAAAGGGGGCTTCCAGATTCCGATAAGCTCCCCGCCCGCAGACCCCCACAACCACCGGCCAGGGTTGTGGGGATGAGGCCCTTGTCCTCATCAACATGGGGACAAGGTGTTTTGGGGGGCTACCCCAAAGCACCCTCCCAATGTTGAGGGCATGTGGCCTGGTACGGTTCAGGAGGGGGGGCGCACTCTCGCCCCCCCCTCTTTTCCTGCGGCCTGCCAGGTTGCGTGCTCAGATAAGGGTCTGGTGTGGATTTTTGGGGGGACCCCACGCCGTTTTTTTTTTTTTTGGGCGCAGGGTTCCCCTTAAAATCCATACCAGACCTGAAGGGCCTGGTATGGAATTTAGGGGGAATCCCACGTCATTTTTTTTTTTTAATTTTGGTTCGGGGTTCCCCTGTGGGGAATTCCCATGCCGTTTTTATCAATGAACTTCTATGTGTATTGTCGGCAATGCAATAGCCGAGAGTAGTTTTAAATGGGTTTTTTCCTTCGAAATGTCATTTTGCTGTCAGACTGTTCTAAACACGGGAAACATGCGCCCCTTTACAGGCATACTATAGACACCCACCAGCTAAGAAATTTAAAGGGATATTACACTTTTATTGATTGACTTTAAGAATTATTAAAATCACTGCTCCTGAAAAAACGTCTGTTTTTAAAACTTTTTTTTTGCATTGATCCATGTCCCCTGGGGCAGGACCCAGGTCCCCAAACACTTTTTATGACAATAACTTGCATATAAGCCTTTAAAATTAGCACTTTTGATTATTCATGTTCGTGTCCCATAGACTTTAACGGTGTTCGCGTGTTCGAACAAACTTTTTTCCTGTTCGCATGTTCTGGTGCGAACCGAACAGGGGGGTGTTCGGCTCATCCCTAATCACAGAGATATACCCCTTCACAGGTAGGATTAGGAAACCCTCCAGATAAGTTAATTAAAGGAGTTTGACATGTTCCACTTGAAGCATATAAAAATCACTGTGTGTTTGTTCACCAATGCCAGACATCTGCTAAGCAAAACAGGTGAGTTTGAAGCGTTGGTGCATGAAGAGAATTATAATTTAATTGATGTTGCTGAATCTTGGCTTCTTTTTTCACATGACTGGGCTAGTAATATTCCTGGCTATGCTCGCTTTTGAAGAGCGTCTATCTGTCTTTATGTGAGAAGTGATCCCAAAATAAGCGTGAAAGAAGACCTAGTTGATGGAGATGTGATGAGGCTGAAGCATTATGTGTGAGACTGCATATGGGTGTGCTCACTACAAAGTAATCATTTGAGTCTGTTATAGGCCACCCAGGTTTATTGAGGTGGTAAAGACTCAACTCATTGCACAGATATAAAGGGCAGCAAGGGCTGGCACAGTGATGATTTTTACTATCCTGAAATCCTAAAAACGACTGGAGTAATGGGACTGCTGAAACAGTTAAAGGGAAAAATGTACACACCGATTACAAGACAGTTTTCTGGTACAATTCATAGAGGCCCAACTAGAAATAATGCTCTGTTGGACCTGGTAATATCGAAACATGCAGAGCTTATTACTAATGTTTGCTGTAAACAACAAGCACATACTGAAAAAATAAAAACACTTAACTTAACAAACTACAAAATATATTCCCGTGGGTAACAAGTTTAAAAGGCTAAAAATGAAACCTTTTTGGCTCACGGCCAAAGTTAAAAAAGCTATAAATAAGAAGAAAATAGTTTTTCAAAAATATAAAAATGAAGAACACTATCATCATTTAAACATTACAAAGAATATGTAAAAATATGTAAAAAAGAAATCAAGGCTGCAAAAAAAAATGAACAACAAATTACATAAGGGAGAATGACAAACCCCAAAAAAATCTTTACATATATTAACAGTAAAAAGGTCTGAACATGTAGACTCTTTACAAAATAATCTGAAGTGGGTGACTGGGGACTAAGGGCAAATGAAAAACCTTCTTCAGCTCTGTGTATACAAAGGAGCACGGGTAAGCACAAGTCCATAATGGGGATGATATTGATATAGCCCCAAATGAACCACTATAGCCCCAAATGAACCACTATGGCTCAAAATGTATATAGTCCAGATATATTTAGATATAATTAAGGTGAATAAAGCACCTGGACCAGATGGCATACACTCACGAGCCCTAAAATATTGAGCTCAGTCATTTCAGCCATTTCTAAATTTTAGACTCTTTAATGACTGGCATATTACCACTGAATTGGAGTAAGGCTAATGTGGTGCCTATATTTAAAAAGGGGTCAAAGTCTTTACCAAGTAACTATAGACCTGTTAGCTTAACTTCTGTAGATGGTAAAATGCTGGAGAGTATAAGAAAAGACCACATAAATAAGTTTTTGCTAAAAAAAAGCAATAGACAGCATGGATTCATGAAAGACAAAAGTTGTCAAACTAATCTGATTTATTTTTATGAGGAGGTAAGCAAACCCTTAGACAAAAGGGGGTGGAGCAGTGAAGCACCTGAGGGTGTGATCGTGGAATGATCCAGCTGGCATATCCTACCCTTATCCAATTTCCCAGCTTTCAGGCTTGGACATTTGGGTGGCTAGCTGTCAGTAGTGGCGGAGGTTAGTCGTCGGTAGTGCTCACTGGAGCCCAATCCTCTGTCCATTTGCACAGCTGTGGTGAGTGGCTCTCCTCTCCTGGACATCCCGACTTTCTACCCCGTGCTCTGCTCAGTTCCTCCTGTCACTGCTGTGTCTCAGGTCTCATGTCCTTGTTGTGCCACAAGCGATGCTGTTGGCAGGAGGCATTGCTGGAGCTTGTGTCTGCTCTGCACCACCTCCATTCCCATTAGGTGCCATAGGGGAAGATCTGGTCCCGCAATCAGCTTTTGCCTCCTTAGATCCACCTCCTGCTAGTCAAGGCATAAGGCATTTAGCACAAAACACACAGTGTGGTTCAAAGGAGCAAGATTGCAGTCCACAAAAGAAGCTGGTTGAGTCCCCAGTTAGTTCCCGCCTGGATCCCCCATTTAAGACATCACAACAGTTTAATTCAGATCCTCAGCCATTAAATACTGTACAATCTGCAATATCCTCATCAGTACCCCCAGCTGCTGAGAGTACCAGTACTAAGGCTACTGACCACAGAAGTGGGAGCGATCTGGCTGGAGGGACCCCTGAGCCCACTTTGCAGGATCTTTATTTACTTATGCAACACTGCTCTACATCTATAATGGTACTCACTGGACAAGTGCAGGCTGTGCAGGAGGATGTCACGCAGATCCACCATGATTTACAAAAACAGAGGGAATGCATAACGGGTCTTGAAACCTGTGTAAGCAGGTGAGCCCGAAAGTCCAGAGGTTGCAGGTAGTGCATCCATTAAGGGCGCATGGGTGCCACCCCCTTTCTCCAGCCACCCCTCTATATAAAATGGATAGATTCATGCATTGCATGAATCTATCCATGACCGCTGTAGCCACCCCCTATTCAGGCGCCCGGCCCCTTTTCAGATGCCGGGCTCCTGAATTACAGTAGAGAGGCGCCTCTGGGTGCAGTCGTTTTTATTTTAAAAATACTTTAATAAAAATTAGATAAACTCACATTGTTACAAATAAAAACGAGCATGGTAACAGAAGTCACGGATGGCGCTCCCGGTGCTGTGCCATAGACAGTCTATGTTGTGGATGTAGTCAATGCTCTTCCGGGAAGCCGGCTTCGGAAGGCGAAAGAACGGCCTCAGAACGAGGATTGAAACACAAGAGACAGCTGGCTGCAGGAGGGTGATGTCATCAGTAATGGACGCGTTTCCTGGGCATGCGCACTTGGATGTATTGCAAGTCGCGCCCCTTTCTCAACAGACTTAGTCTGATTACCATACGGGAAGGCTAAATAGGGGATAAGGGAGGGAACCAGGGTGGGGAAAAGAAAAAAGAGAAACAGGAACAAAATGAAAAGTGACTGTAAAGGAAGATATGCACTTTTTTATATAAAAACAACTGCACCCGGAGGCGCCTCTCTACTTGTTGTCTTTGCAGCCCCAGGAATATGGTTTCTCTCCTACCACGATCGCAGCCCTGCTTGCTCCCTTTGGATGTTTTTATCTCCCCACCAGCAGCACTACATAGACTTATCAGCCTGTGTCTGCTGTATGGACTATCATTTTCTATTTTTTTTAAATTTTATTTAGATACTGATCTATCAGCAAATGCAGATCTGATCTTATGAGAATCCTGAGTGATTGCGCCTATACTTGTTATTATTTCCTGAATTACAGTGGCAGGGGTGTTTTTTTAAGCACCTGATTAGAGCTATAGGCTCTAATAGGCTTCAAAAAACGTGAACTGTGATCGCAGATCATTGCGCTCGCAGTCCACTCAGGTGTGTTAGCAAAGTAAATTAATATTTGCTTTGATAACACTGAACCACCTTGCCGCCAATCAGGATGTGTGGATCTAATACCGGTCACCTGATTGGCTGAAGGCAGAGGCGATCCCATTGGCCACCTAGCAAAACAGAAAGAAGAGATGTAGGGAGGACACAGGAGCCATCGCCCGACCCGCGCTACCTGTCCCACAGTTTGCTGCCATCACCCGCTGTCTGACCCGCCACCACAATGGGGTAAGTGCCGGGCAGACAGCAGGCAGGCGAGTGGGTGGGGGGGCACAGTGGCTGCATATTATGAGCACAGAGGCTGCATATGATAGGCATAGTTGGCTGCATTTGCTGGGCACAGAGGCTGCATATGATGGGCACATTTGGCTGCATTTGCTGGGCACTGTTGGCTGCATTTGTTGGGCACAGTGGCTGCATATGATGGGCACAGAGGCTGCATATTATGGCCACAGTTGACTGCAAATGATGGGCACAGTTGGCTGCATTTGCTGGATACAGTGGCTGCATATGATGGGCACAGTTGGCTGCATATGATGGGTACAGTTGGCTGCATATGATGGGCACAGTGGCTGCATATGATGGGCACAGTGGGCTGCATATGATGGGTACAGTTGGCTGCATATGATGGGCACAGTGGCTGCATATAATGGGCAGAGTGGCTGCATATGATGGGCACAGGCACAGTTGCTGCATTTGCTGGGCACAGTTGGCTGCATATGATGGGCACAGTGGCTGCATATGATGGGCACAGTGGCTGCATTTGATGGCACAGTGGCTGCAATTGATGTTTTTGTTTCAATATCTTTCAGAATTTTTCAGTTTGTTTGCGCCCCCCAAAAAATTTTGAGCACCAGCCGCCACTGGTTGTGTGCACATTCAATGGGATCTTAGATGTGATCCTTCTAGTGCAGTGGTCATCAACCCTGGCCTCAGGGCCCACTAACAGGCCAGGTTTTATGTATTACCTTGGGGAGATGCAGACTAGAATACTGCAATCACTGAGCACCAAATGATATCACCTGTGATGTATTTTAGTTATCTTGCAAACCTGGCCTGTAATGCCCCATACACACGGTCGGATTTTCCGACGGAAAATGTGTGATAGGACCTTGTTGTCGGAAATTCCGACCATGTGTAGGCTCCATCACACATTTTCCATCGGATTTTCCGACACACAAAGTTTGAGAGCAGGCTATAAAATTTTCCGACAACAAAATCCATTGTCGGAATTTCCGATCGTGTGTACACAAATCCGACGCACAAAATGCTCAGAATAAATAAAGAGATGAAAGCTATTGGCTACTGCCCCATTTATAGTCCCGACGTACGTGTTTTACATCACCGTGTTCAGAATGATCAGATTTTCTGACAACTTTGTGTGACCGTGTGTATGCAAGACAAGTTTGAGCCAACATCCGTCGGAAAAAATCCTAGGATTTTGTTGTCGGAATGTCTGATCAATGTCCGACCGTGTGTACGGGGCATTAGTGGGCCCTGAGGACAGGGTTGATGACCACTGTTCTAGTAGATATCCTTACATGTTTACTGGGCTATGTTGACTCTTCATTGCTTAAGCCACCAAAGCGGATTAAAGTCATATGTGCGCTGTTTGTGGCTCAGAGACAAATTGCCCTTAAGTGGACTTCCCTGCATCCCCTGATCATATCTGACTGGATAATTGATCTTAATAAGTGTATTTCTTATGAGAGAATTATTTTCTTTTTGTTTCAACTCAATTTCATCACTGTGGCTAGGCCATATGAGTTTTGTATCGAGCTAGGGTACAGGCCTTTTTAGACATAGTTGTATTGTTAAAAACAGGTGCAATGTTTTATGTTTGCTGATCGTTATAACGGTGAGGGGAATGTGTATTTGGTGGTGGTTTTTGGCTTGCTATTATTCTTTGAGATATGTTTTTCTTAGTCTATTTTGTGTATTTTTAGGTGTTCATAAAAAAATGTAAAATAAAATCTGAATAAAAAAAAAAAGACAAAGGAGTGGCTGTGCATATATAGTATAGTTGAATTTTGCAAGTGTTTGACATAGTTCCCCACACATGGTTATTGTGTAAGATAAAGTCTACAGGCCTGGAAAAATCAGTTTGTCAGTTTGTAAATGGATAGAAAACTCACTAAAAGACCGTATTCAGAGAGGATTGGTTAATGATTCATACTCTGAATGATCGAAGGTTATTTGGGGTGTATCGCAAGGTTCATTGTTGGGATCCTTACTTTTTAATATATTTATAAATGATAAAGTCTGGGATTAAAAGTACCATTTCAGTCTTTGCAGATGACACCAAGCTTTGTAGTGGAATAACATCTTTACAGGATGTCTCCAACTTGCAAGCCAACCTCAATGCATTGTTTATATTGGTGACTATGTGGCAAATGAGGTTTAATGTTCATCATAAATGTAAAGTCATGCACTTGGGGGATAAAAATATGCACTCATCATACATACTAGGGGGAGTACAACTGGAGGAATCAATGGTGCAGAAGAATCAGGGTGTTCTGGTAGATCATAAGCTTAATAAAAGTATGCAATGCCAAGCTGCATTTATCAAAGCGAACAAAATCTTTTTTTGTATTAAAAAGTATGGACTGCAGAGAGAGAGATCATTTTGTCCCTGTACAAATCATTAATAACTCATCCACTCAATCTTCATCTGGAATATGCAGTTCAGTTTTGGGGACCGGTTCACAAAAAGGATATTGGGGAACTGACGAAAGTGCAGGGAAGGACAACCAAACTAATAAGAAACATGGAGGAGCTCAGCTATGAGGGACAATTAACTGAACTGAATTTATTCTCTTTTGAGAAGAGGAGATCAAAGTAGTTATGCAAGTTTAGGAGATATTCATTTTACCTACAGGTAAACTTTAATATAGGCTCACTTGTAGGTAAACATCACAAACCGGGGATTTACAACTGCTTTAAGAGGGGATACCATGAACATGTATAAATACATAAGTGGTCCATATAGCGAACTTGGTGTAGCATGATTCACTTTAAGGTTATTACAGAGGACAAGGGGGTATTCTTTATGTCTGGAGGAAAAGTGATTTAAACTCCAAATACATGAGGTGATTGTAGCCGTATTAGTGAAATTGTGACAGAGAAAATTGATTACTGTCCGTGGTACTTTTTTTATTTGCACTAACATATAATTTTTCAGGACAAGCTTTTGGGGTATATCTCCTTCTTCAAGGTCCAAGAAGGGGACATACCTTCAAAAAGATAATCAAAGATTTACAACCCATAATAACAGAGGATGCAACTCTGAAAGAAATATTCCAACAACCCCCATTATTGGCTTTCAGACAACCACCCAACCTCAGACATAAACTAATCAGCAGGAAACTTCACTCTGAATACAAAGTCACAAATAATGGAAGAAAACCCTGCAATAAAAAAAACGCTGCAAACTGTGCAACCAGATCAATCCATCTAAAAGTGTTACACACACACACAAATGGAACTATCATGGGATCATATAGCTGTACCTCCAGTAATGTGTACCTCATCCAATGCAAAAGGTGTTGCAAAGGATCTTATGTTGGTGGAACATAAAGAAGACAGTTCCTGCACACCTGTGGGGCATCACTTCTCACAACCGGACTACACTATAGAAGACCTTAATGTTTTAGTTCTTAAAGGGAGTTTTAGAACTATCCAGGAAAGGAAAACATTTGAACTAATGCCCCGTACACACGATCAAATTTTCCAACGGAAAATGTTCGATGGGAGCTTGTTGTTGGAATTTCCGACCGTGTGTAGGCTCCATCGGACATTTTCCATCGGTATTTTTATCACACAAAATTTGAGATCTGGATCTCAAATTTTCCGACAACAAGATCCGATCGTGTGTACACAATTCCGATGCACAAAATTCCACGCATGGTCAGAATAAAGCAGAAGAGCCGCACTGGCTATTGAATTTCATTCGTACATCGTACGTGTTGTACGTCACTGCGTTCTTAACGTTCGGAATTTCCAACAAGATTTGTGTGACCGTGTGTATGCAAGACAAGTTTGAGCCAACATCCGCTGAAAAAAAAACATGGATTTTGTTGTCGGAATGTGCGATCTTGTGTACGCGGCATTAGAATGATACTTCTTTTTGACACAAAAAAAAATAATAGATATTGGTCTCCTTACCCATTATACTACAGTTTTACGATACCCTCTGTGACTGTCAACCCCCCACCAGTCCATAACTCTCCTTCTGTCTTATCTCACTTGCTGCTAGCTTTTTTACCATTGCCATACACATTGGGGGTTATTTACGAAAGGCTAATCCACTTAGCACTACAAGTACACTTGGAAGTGTAGTCGCTGTAGATCTGAGGGGAAGATCTGAAATGAGGGGAAGCTCTGCTGATTTTATCATCCAATCATGTGCAAGCTAAAATGCTGTTTTTTATTTCCCTTGCATGTCCCCCTCAGAGCTACAGCAACTGCACTTGAAAGTGCACTTGTAGTGCAAAGTGGATTTGCCTTTAGTAAATCAACCCCATTGATTTGTATGTGTTTGTTTTCTTTCTTTTCTTTTTCCTTTCCCTCAGAGATTGTGTTTGTTTTTTAACATTTTAACATTCTGCTAAAACGTTTGTGAATCAGTACTGCTTGGACCTTAAAGAAGGGGACATACCCCGAAAGCTTGTCCTAAAAAATTATATGTTAGCACAAATAAAAAAAGTATCACAAACAGCACTCAATTTTCTCTAACTCCAAATACAGAAAGACTTCACAATAAGTGCCGTGAAAATGTGTAATGTGGTTCTGGCCAGCTCCAGATATTGTTTTTAAAAGGCCTGGATTCTTTCCTAAATGCACAAAACATAACTGGATACTAATATTTATAGGTAAAGTTGATCCAGGGAATATCCAATTGCCTCTTGAGTAATCAGGAAGGAATATTTTCCCCACTGGAGCAAATTGGATCATGGATCAGCTGTGGGTATAGGATTGAGTTTATGGGAATGTATGTATCTTTTTTTTATCTTTTGTTGGTTGAAACTAGATGGACATGTGTCTTTTTTCAACCAGACTAACTATGTAACTATGTAAGGCCCATAGCAATGGGTGGCCCACAGTAGTTGGGCTACCCATTGAAACATCAGTACCCTGGTAACAATTAAGTGGCTTCCCACAGTAGTTGGGTCTTCAGGGGAAGCTACATAATATTAGGCTCTGGACCAGCTGCTTAGATGCTGGTTCTGACAGTGGAGGGCCTCTCGCCTAGCTGCAGATCACTTTCACAGCTACCTGTGCCTCATCAGGTGTGCTACTCTGCGCTGCTGAGGAAGGAAAGCAGAGAAATGTATCCCCCTGGGCATGTCTAGGAACCTATAGAGTTTTGGGAAATAGAGATCAAGGGGCCATGCCCTGCATCTGAGCATGGTTATCTAATTGTATCATGCATTACTGAAATTTTTTTTTGCCTTCCTCTGGATCGACTGTGGGTATAGGACTGTGTATATGGAGGTTTTTTCTGTGGGTTGAACTGGATTGTCTTTTTTCAATCAGATTAACTATGTAATTATGTAATTGCTCCTGGCCAATTTAATTTTTTGAAATTGTTTTGTTCCCCAGGGAACCTCTTATGCTATATTTTGATACCACCTAGCCTATTAGCTCAGAAAATGGGCATTTTAAATTTGACAGATTTGACTTCTATTAATTTTAATGGGATTCAGGTTCGGCATCTGAACTTCTTTGAAGTTTTGGTGAACCCCTGCTTAAGTTTGGCTTATTAATAATAAATATGTAATTCAAGAGATTACCTTGACCTAATTCCAACTGAACTGCAGTGTTGTTATCTGAAGACTTTTTTTCAATTTTTACTTAGCTAAATTTATTAGATGCATATACAACATTTAGCAGTTTTATTTTATTGTATAGAAAAACACAAATAAAAAATTGTACATTACCATATTACAAGTCAAGAATTTTTTTGCATCCGAAATAAATAAAGACAACAGATAAATGTTATCTTATTCTTAATGAAAGATGAACATTTATATATATCTATATGCATATATACTGTATATATAGATATACATATCTATATATACTGTATATAGATAGATACAGTGGGGAAGGAAAGTATTCAAACCCCCTTAAATTTTTCACTTATTGTTATATTGCAGCCATTTGCTAAAATCATTTAAGTTCATTTTTTTTCCTTATTAATGTACACACAGCACCCCATATTGACAGAAAAACACATAATTGTTGACATTTTTGCAGATTTATTAAAAAAGAAAAACTGAAATATCACATGGTCCTAAGTATTCAGACCCTTTGCTGTGACACTCATATATTTAACTCAGGTGCTGTCCATTTCTTCTGATCATCCTTGAGATGGTTCTACACCTTCATTTGAGTCCAGCTGTGTTTGATCATACTGATTGGACTTGATAAGGAAAGTCACACACCTGTCTATATAAGACCTTACAGCTCACAGTGCATGTCAGAGCAAATGAGAATCATGAGGTCAAAGAAACAGCCTGAAGAGCTCAGAGACAGAATTGTGGCAAGGCACAGATCTGGCCAAGGTTACAAAAAAGTTTCTGTTGCACTTAAGGATCCTAAGAGCACAGTGGCCTCCATAATCCTTAAATGGAAGACGTTTTGGATGACCAGAACCCTTCCTAGAGCTGGCCGTCTGGCCAAACTGAGCTTTTGGGGGAGAAGAGCCTTGGTGAGAGAGGTAAAGAGGAACCCAAAGATCACTGTGGCTGAGCTCCGGAGATGCAATCGGGAGATGGGAGAAAGTTGTAGAAATTCAACCATCACTGCAGCCCTCCACCAGTCGGGAGTGGCCCGACGAAAGCCTCTCCTCAGTGCAAGACACACGAAAGCCCGCATGGAGTTTGCTAAAAAACACCTGAAGGACTCCAAGATGGTGAGAAATAAGATTCTCTGGTCTGATGAGACCAAGATAGAACTTTTTGGCCTTAATTCTAGGCAGTATGTGTGGAGAAAACCAGGCACTGCTCATCACCTGTCCAATACAGCCCCAACAGTGAAGCATGGTGGTGGCAGCATCATGCTGTGGGGGTGTTTTTCAGCGGCAGGGATAGGACGACTGATTGCAATCAAGGGAAAGATGAATGCGGCCAAGTACAGGGATATCCTGGACTAAAGCTGCAGGGACAGGACGACTGGTTGCAATCGAGGGAAAGATGAATGCGGCCAAGTACAGGGATATCCTGGACTAAAACCTTCTCCAGAGTGCTCAGGACCTCAGACCGGGCCGAAGGTTTACCTTCCAATAAGACAATGACCCTAAGCACACAGCTAAAATAACGAAGGAGTGGCTTCACAACAACTCTGTAACTAGTCTTGAATGGCCCAGCCAGAGCCCTGACTTAAACCCAATTGAGCATCTCTGGAGAAACCTAAAAATGGCTGTCCACCAACGTTTACCATCCAACCTGACAGAACTGGAGAGGATCTGCAAGGAGGAATGGCAGAGGATCCCCAAATCCAGGTGTGAAAAACTTGTTGCAAAAGACTCATGGCTCTATTAGATCAAAAGGGTGCTTCTACTAAATACTGAGCAAAGGGTCTGAATACTTAGGACCATGTGATATTTCAGTTTTTCTTTTTTAATAAATCTACAAAAATGTCAACAATTCTGTGTTTTTCTGTCAATATGGGGTGCTGTGTGTACATTAATGAGGAAAAAAATGAACTTAAATGATTTTAGCAAATGGCTGCAATATAACAAAGAGTGAAAAATTTAAGGGGGTCTGAATACTTTCCGTCCCCACTGTATATATAGATATATATCTATATATAGTGACAGTCAATGCAAAGCCCTGCCACTCTGTAAAAGTAGGGAAAAGGGACACAGGAGTGTGGCACTCCTGTTTTGAGCAGAGAAAACAGATTTTTTTTTTTACAGCTTTCTTTGGATTTTGGTATTCCTGGATTGGATTCTAGAGTTTGGAAAGTTCAAAAAGAAGGATGTGAATGCTGATGCACACAGTTCTTATAATAAAGGGCTTGGCATAACTCAGGGCTGTCTTTAGGAGAAAAGTGTGCTCTGCTGGAGGAGAAATTCCTTACTTACAGGACTGAGAGAGTTGAGGCAGTTAAGCGAGTCTGACAGACTGGGAGAGCCAGGATGACTAGGCAAATGATGGTGGAGGGACTCTGGAGGACTTGGAGATGTGAGAGACCAGAGGTGCCAGGAGATTCCCTATTGAGAGGCCAGGGAGTGGGCCTCTGCAGAAAGACATTGTAACTACAGGCTGAGTGAGCCAGGAGAGCTGGATGAGATAGTGACCAGTGAAATGAGCAGCAGTACTGCTGAAGAAGGAGCCAGGCGGCTTGGAATTATTTTGTGTTACTTGTTTTGATTGTGGAAACCCCTGTGTGGGCAAGTTTTCTGTTCAACGTTTACTTTCATGTTGAATCAAAGTGGGCGGAAAAGCCCTAAAATAAAATTCGGACTGGCAGGATCACACTAAAATTGCTACTACTATTAAGCTAATAATACCCCAAGATCAATATATAGCGAATGTGGTGAAAATGTATTTTGCAAAGAATATCCAAGGATATGCAAATAAATTAAAAAAGTTTTTTTGCTTGCATGTAATTGGGAAGGAAAGGCAAAGGAAAATATTCTAGCAAAGTTAATTTCCTTTTCTAAAGCTTATTTATCTTTAGTAAATCAACACCTATATGTACATTATTATGTACCATAGTGAGCAATTACACTCAGGTATGCTGTTTCCTTCAAATGAATGTTGGGTTGCGGCATTCAAATGAAGGTTTGCATTTAGCCACCAAATGTATGCCAGAAATTTCACACTCCATCACACACCATCATACCACCAACAACTGGGGATGGTCTCGATGTTCGAATCAAACGTAGGTTCGACTCGAACATCGGGTGTTCATTTGTCTGCAAACAAACCAAACATATGGGGCATTTGTGGCAAAGATTGCAGTGCATTGATGGCTGCTGATTGGCCAAAGCATGCACCTGACCTGCATACTTTGGCCAATCACAGCACGATCTGCTGGGAGAACCTTGATTGGCCAAAGGCCAATTATGGCCTTTGATACAGTGCATTCAGTGCAGACTATATATATATATATATATATATATATATATATATATATACAGTGCAGTCAGTGCAGAGTATATAATACAGTGCATCAAAGTGGTTAAGGGGAACCCTATGACAGAATTAGGAAAAAAAACGCCCCTTTGGGTCTGGTATGGATTTTAAGGGGAACTCCATGCCAAAATAAAAAAAAACAGCGTGGGGTCCCCCCCAAAATCCATACCAGGCCCCTCGGGTCTGGCATAGATTTTAAGGGGAATTCCATGCCAAAATTTTTTTTAAATTGTCATGGGGTCCCCCACAAAATCCATACCAGACCCTTATCTGAGCAATCAGCCTGGCAGGCCAGGAAAGGGGGGATGAGCGAGCTTCCCCCTCCTGAACCATCCACCCAAAGCACCTTGTCCCCATGGGACAAGGAGACTCCCAGATCTCGGCCCCCCTATATGAATGGGTATTAGATACATTGTACCCCTACCCATTCAGCAAAAAAAGTTTCAAAAAGTAAAAACCACAATAGACAGTTTTTGACAATTCCTTTATTAAAAAAAAAAGTGTCCCGCGATGTCCATCCATCTTCAACCACGCCGCCTGACAGACCCGAAAAAAGCTCCACCTCGATGGGAGGCCTGGTGACTGCTGTCTCTTGGTTGTGACAGCTGTTATATAAGAAATGATGTGTGATACTGCGCCACGGAGTACACAAAACAGGAGACTAGGGTGAAATATATACAGAGAATATTTGGTAGTCAGAAAGAAGGAATGGCTGCCTCTACATATTACTGCCACCAAGGTGGAGCAAAGAAAATTGATAGAGGGGTGTAGATGTGGCGCTATTCCTCTTAAAGTTAGGATTAATAATAACAAATAGAATCCAGGTGATAGAGACCTACAATTGCTGCAGAGTCTCGTATGAAAATCCCTTTTAGGTGAAAGGACAGTGAAAATAGTTAAACAGTGCTAATTGTGTTGCACCCTCTGCCTAATTGTAGGGTTGCAATGGAAAAAGGGGGGGGGGTGCTAAAGGTGTTATGTGTTCCGCCTAATGTAATTAGGCCTTAATTAAAATAGAAAATAACCCAAAATAAAATTAATTATGTGCTGAAGTGTGTTACACCCTCTGTAATGTGCAAAGTATCAAAAAATTTAAAAAATGTATAGTATATAGTACCAAAAGGAGAAAAGAGAAAGCGGGACTTTAATGAGACGTGTCAACGCATAAATATTAATAAATTGGCCAGGCACATATAGAGTTGGCCTGTATCCAATATAAGTATAGTCCGGACATAAATATTCTATAACCAGGGAAACATTGGGCGTAATCACAAAGGATTTACAGCAATATTCGTATAAAACATTGTTTAATACTTCATTAGACATAAAGAGAATTGTTAAAAATCAATCAATCAAGGGTATGGTGAATACAAAGCGTATACAGTTACAGTACAGGTAGTTGTTAGATTGTAGGCATCCTTAAGTTGTTAACTCTACGCGTTTCTTGGCTTACAACCAATCATCAGGAGTTCAGATGCATAATAACTAGAAAATAATAAAGCAGCCATTAATCTAATGATTGACATAAACATATCGAGAAGGCAAAGACTACAATAGTACTCACAAGTAAAATGGATAGATGATAAAATGAGAAGGTGGTCCGGCCTGCAAAGTCTCACCCGGGGTTGAGGCAAGGACCAGCCCCCCAGAGGTAAACCCCAAAGGGGGAGGAGGCTGCCATCAAAACCAGGACACCCCACACAGTATGGCCCAACGAGAGAGGGGAACCTGGCAAGCGCATGGTTCTGTTATACCCCCCAATCACTTTCATCTGTTTATTCATGGATGGTTTTGCCACTTCTCTCTCACCTTCACTCATATTTCTTTTTCTCCCCCCATAGCACTCCACATGCGCTTGCCAGGTTCCCCTCTCTCGTTGGGCCATACTGTGTGGGGTGTCCTGGTTTTGATGGCAGCCTCCTCCCCCTTTGGGGTTTACCTCTGGGGGGCTGGTCCTTGCCTCAACCCCGGGTGAGACTTTGCAGGCCGGACCACCTTCTCATTTTATCATCTATCCATTTTACTTGTGAGTACTATTGTAGTCTTTGCCTTCTCGATATGTTTATGTCAATCATTAGATTAATGGCTGCTTTATTATTTTCTAGTTATTATGCATCTGAACTCCTGATGATTGGTTGTAAGCCAAGAAACGCGTAGAGTTAACAACTTAAGGATGCCTACAATCTAACAACTACCTGTACTGTAACTGTATACGCTTTGTATTCACCATACCCTTGATTGATTGATTTTTAACAATTCTCTTTATGTCTAATGAAGTATTAAACAATGTTTTATACGAATATTGCTGTAAATCCTTTGTGATTACGCCCAATGTTTCCCTGGTTATAGAATATTTATGTCCGGACTATACTTATATTGGATACAGGCCAACTCTATATGTGCCTGGCCAATTTATTAATATTTATGCGTTGACACGTCTCATTAAAGTCCCGCTTTCTCTTTTCTCCTTTTGGTATTACTAATTGGGATGGAGACATGTCAGCGTTCATAATGTTGGTATGGACAGGTCACAACCTCCCCCTTTATGTGCATAATTAAATTTAGGGTGGAAAACACCCATTTCCGTGACCTGACCAACCATATTCCAGAACCCACTGTATCTTCTTTGTTATTAATTTTTCCAGTTTATCATAGCTTTCTGCATCTTTTTCTCGTTTTTTCCTTTTCATCAGCTAAACATTTGCTGACCATTTTATGCAACTTTGATTCTGATTTAATTCAGTGCATACTTTTCCACTCTTTTACTTGTACTACCCCATTATGTGTTTTTTACCACTCACTGTTGTGTAGGTAATGGGAGGTTGGTCCTTGGTCTGGCCCTGTCTCACCCCCGGGGTTGTGATGCGCCCAGCTCACGGCCCCTCACCCGCCCTACACCACGGTGGGGGCGGGCCGTGACCTCGACGCATCAGCGTCATGCGTTTGCACCCTTGGTGCGGCGTCTCCTGATGCGGCACTGTGGGCGTCTCTGTTCCATTCTTTGGGAGTCATGGCAACAGGGGGAGGGCACTCCGCCCAGATCACCATGATCGGGAGTGGACCTTCCCTCCCCCTTGTGCGCCGCACTGACGTCCCCTCATGACGCTGGCGGGGACACGCCCCCTGCCTGGGGTATATGGCGGCGGCCTCTGACGAGCCCACTCCACATGTTGTCTCAGCGTGCATAGGGATGACCGGCACATGCTACACTCGCACATCACAGGTAATCTCCCTCACTGCTCATAGCCATCCATGCTTTCACATTCTTAACACTCATATCTCCTTCACTATTCATCATCACTCCACTTCCCTCTTGTGTTCCACGTTTTCTGTTATACCCCCCATTCACTTTCATCTGTTTATTCATGGATGGTTTTGCCACTTCTCTCTCACCTTCACTCATATTTCTTTTTCTCCCCCCATAGCACTCCACATGCGCTTGCCAGGTTCCCCTCTCTCGTTGGGCCATACTGTGTGGGGTGTCCTGGTTTTGATGGCAGCCTCCTCCCCCTTTGGGGTTTACCTCTGGGGGGCTGGTCCTTGCCTTAACCCCGGGTGAGACTTTGCAGGCCGGACCACCTTCTCATTTTATCATCTATCCATTTTACTTGTGAGTACTATTGTAGTCTTTGCCTTCTCGATATGTTTATGTCAATCATTAGATTAATGGCTGCTTTATTATTTTCTAGTTATTATGCATCTGAACTCCTGATGATTGGTTGTAAGCCAAGAAACGCGTAGAGTTAACAACTTAAGGATGCCTACAATCTAACAACTACCTGTACTGTAACTGTATACGCTTTGTATTCACCATACCCTTGATTGATTGATTTTTAACAATTCTCTTTATGTCTAATGAAGTATTAAACAATGTTTTATACGAATATTGCTGTAAATCCTTTGTGATTACGCCCAATGTTTCCCTGGTTATAGAATATTTATGTCCGGACTATACTTATATTGGATACAGGCCAACTCTATATGTGCCTGGCCAATTTATTAATATTTATGCGTTGACACGTCTCATTAAAGTCCCGCTTTCTCTTTTCTCCTTTTGGTATTACTAATTGGGATGGAGACATGTCAGCGTTCATAATGTTGGTATGGACAGGTCACAACCTCCCCCTTTATGTGCATAATTAAATTTAGGGTGGAAAACACCCATTTCCGTGACCTGACCAACCATATTCCAGAACCCACTGTATCTTCTTTGTTATTAATTTTTCCAGTTTATCATAGCTTTCTGCATCTTTTTCTCGTTTTTTCCTTTTCATCAGCTAAACATTTGCTGACCATTTTATGCAACTTTGATTCTGATTTAATTCAGTGCATACTTTTCCACTCTTTTACTTGTACTACCCCATTATGTGTTTTTTACCACTCACTGTTGTGTAGGTAATGGGAGGTTGGTCCTTGGTCTGGCCCTGTCTCACCCCCGGGGTTGTGATGCGCCCAGCTCACGGCCCCTCACCCGCCCTACACCACGGTGGGGGCGGGCCGTGACCTCGACGCATCAGCGTCATGCGTTTGCGCCCTTGGTGCGGCGTCTCCTGATGCGGCACTGCGGGCGTCTCTGTTCCATTCTTTGGGAGTCATGGCAACAGGGGGAGGGCACTCCGCCCAGATCACCATGATCGGGAGTGGACCTTCCCTCCCCCTTGTGCGCCGCACTGACGTCCCCTCATGACGCTGGCGGGGACACGCCCCCTGCCTGGGGTATATGGCGGCGGCCTCTGACGAGCCCACTCCACATGTTGTCTCAGCGTGCATAGGGATGACCGGCACACGCTACACTCGCACATCACAGGTAATCTCCCTCACTGCTCATAGCCATCCATGCTTTCACATTCTTAACACTCATATCTCCTTCACTATTCATCATCACTCCACTTCCCTCTTGTGTTCCACGTTTTCTGTTATACCCCCCAATCACTTTCATCTGTTTATTCATGGATGGTTTTGCCACTTCTCTCTCACCTTCACTCATATTTCTTTTTCTCCCCCCATAGCACTCCACATGCGCTTGCCAGGTTCCCCTCTCTCGTTGGGCCATACTGTGTGGGGTGTCCTGGTTTTGATGGCAGCCTCCTCCCCCTTTGGGGTTTACCTCTGGGGGGCTGGTCCTTGCCTCAACCCCGGGTGAGACTTTGCAGGCCGGACCACCTTCTCATTTTATCATCTATCCATTTTACTTGTGAGTACTATTGTAGTCTTTGCCTTCTCGATATGTTTATGTCAATCATTAGATTAATGGCTGCTTTATTATTTTCTAGTTATTATGCATCTGAACTCCTGATGATTGGTTGTAAGCCAAGAAACGCGTAGAGTTAACAACTTAAGGATGCCTACAATCTAACAACTACCTGTACTGTAACTGTATACGCTTTGTATTCACCATACCCTTGATTGATTGATTTTTAACAATTCTCTTTATGTCTAATGAAGTATTAAACAATGTTTTATACGAATATTGCTGTAAATCCTTTGTGATTACGCCCAATGTTTCCCTGGTTATAGAATATTTATGTCCGGACTATACTTATATTGGATACAGGCCAACTCTATATGTGCCTGGCCAATTTATTAATATTTATGCGTTGACACGTCTCATTAAAGTCCCGCTTTCTCTTTTCTCCTTTTGGTATTACTAATTGGGATGGAGACATGTCAGCGTTCATAATGTTGGTATGGACAGGTCACAACCTCCCCCTTTATGTGCATAATTAAATTTAGGGTGGAAAACACCCATTTCCGTGACCTGACCAACCATATTCCAGAACCCACTGTATCTTCTTTGTTATTAATTTTTCCAGTTTATCATAGCTTTCTGCATCTTTTTCTCGTTTTTTCCTTTTCATCAGCTAAACATTTGCTGACCATTTTATGCAACTTTGATTCTGATTTAATTCAGTGCATACTTTTCCACTCTTTTACTTGTACTACCCCATTATGTGTTTTTTACCACTCACTGTTGTGTAGGTAATGGGAGGTTGGTCCTTGGTCTGGCCCTGTCTCACCCCCGGGGTTGTGATGCGCCCAGCTCACGGCCCCTCACCCGCCCTACACCACGGTGGGGGCGGGCCGTGACCTCGACGCATCAGCGTCATGCGTTTGCGCCCTTGGTGCGGCGTCTCCTGATGCGGCACTGCGGGCGTCTCTGTTCCATTCTTTGGGAGTCATGGCAACAGGGGGAGGGCACTCCGCCCAGATCACCATGATCGGGAGTGGACCTTCCCTCCCCCTTGTGCGCCGCACTGACGTCCCCTCATGACGCTGGCGGGGACACGCCCCCTGCCTGGGGTATATGGCGGCGGCCTCTGACGAGCCCACTCCACATGTTGTCTCAGCGTGCATAGGGATGACCGGCACACGCTACACTCGCACATCACAGGTAATCTCCCTCACTGCTCATAGCCATCCATGCTTTCACATTCTTAACACTCATATCTCCTTCACTATTCATCATCACTCCACTTCCCTCTTGTGTTCCACGTTTTCTGTTATACCCCCCATTCACTTTCATCTGTTTATTCATGGATGGTTTTGCCACTTCTCTCTCACCTTCACTCATATTTCTTTTTCTCCCCCCATAGCACTCCACATGCGCTTGCCAGGTTCCCCTCTCTCGTTGGGCCATACTGTGTGGGGTGTCCTGGTTTTGATGGCAGCCTCCTCCCCCTTTGGGGTTTACCTCTGGGGGGCTGGTCCTTGCCTCAACCCCGGGTGAGACTTTGCAGGCCGGACCACCTTCTCATTTTATCATCTATCCATTTTACTTGTGAGTACTATTGTAGTCTTTGCCTTCTCGATATGTTTATGTCAATCATTAGATTAATGGCTGCTTTATTATTTTCTAGTTATTATGCATCTGAACTCCTGATGATTGGTTGTAAGCCAAGAAACGCGTAGAGTTAACAACTTAAGGATGCCTACAATCTAACAACTACCTGTACTGTAACTGTATACGCTTTGTATTCACCATACCCTTGATTGATTGATTTTTAACAATTCTCTTTATGTCTAATGAAGTATTAAACAATGTTTTATACGAATATTGCTGTAAATCCTTTGTGATTACGCCCAATGTTTCCCTGGTTATAGAATATTTATGTCCGGACTATACTTATATTGGATACAGGCCAACTCTATATGTGCCTGGCCAATTTATTAATATTTATGCGTTGACACGTCTCATTAAAGTCCCGCTTTCTCTTTTCTCCTTTTGGTATTACTAATTGGGATGGAGACATGTCAGCGTTCATAATGTTGGTATGGACAGGTCACAACCTCCCCCTTTATGTGTATAGTATATAGTGTATTATTGGTGATAAGTTAATGTGTGTGGGGGTACGAATCCTCTGTAACCATACAATAATAGTTGATCCTATTGTATGACAAACAACATATGTGTTTGACCCCCTGTTGCAGTATCTCATTACAAAGAACATGCGATCATTAGCAGAGATATGGCAACCTAGAATACCAAAAAAAAAAAAAAAGAAGGTATATATAATATAAATAATTGATATCCCACTTTAAAAAACGTAAGTAGGCTTTAAAAATGCAAATACAAACAAAAAATTATTTAATTAGTCCATTAGTCAATGATGGATAAAGTGACTTGTGATCAAAATCAGTGTCCAGGGCTTGATCAGAGGTATGTTGTTTATCATTTTAAGTGACAGTGGTGCCGGTGATATTATACGTGCTGGTAGTAGAATTGCACTCACCAGATGGCCTTGCCCCCTCCAGAGGAGCTGCACCTTCACAGTATAAGCCACTGTGTGGCTCCCTGGAACCAGCTGGGCACTCTGTAGATCACTTACTGGCGTTCCACCAAGTTTTCACATAAAAAAGACAGGTGTGCCAATAGCGTAATATTGCTAACAAAATTGTTTATTTGTGGGTAAAATAAAAGATTGTACTCACATTTCAGTTAAAATGAACATGCACATATGAAAATGGAACAGGCGCCGGGTAAAATAAACAAACAAGGGGGGGCGTGTCCGGATGTGAGCAGCGGCGGACGTGTCTGAGAGGAGCTCCGGGTATCCTGAATTCAATCCTTCGCCATCCTCGCATCTAACTGCCAAAAACAGACCAGCCAACCTGTCAATCTGTTACTCTCCTTCCCCTGCTGAGCCCTGAGTGGATCTTGAGTGGGGATTCTGCCGTGGTCGTCCGGGAGGCCGCCATCTTGCTAACCTGTACCAGGCCGGAGAGTGCTGATCCCAGCCTGGGGTAACAGACTGCCATCTGTCCTTAAAACAGTGTTCTATCCTTCCTCCTGCCTGCCCTCCACCTGCCTGGTGTGGTCTGATTGCCTGCTGTGCCACTGGGAACGCTCGCGGTGGCCGCGGCCTAGTGCGGCCTAGTGAAGCCTCCCTGACACCGCTGTTTCCTGAGCGGCTACCCCATGGGAGTGTGCCGCGGCCGGCCCGGCCTCAAATCAAGTGTGCGGATCTTGCTGCCCCCACCTGCCTCATCATCCATCCATCTCCCAGCTTTGGCCTGGTGTGTTGACCGGAGGAAATTGTCTGAGAGGAGCTGCGGGTATCCTGAACTCAATCCTTCGCCATCCACCCACCCAAATGCCTAAAAAGACCACCCAACCTGCCAATCTGTTCCTCTCTGTCCCCTGTTGAGTCCTGAGCGGATCTTGAGTGGGGATTCAGCCGTGGTCATCCGGGGGGCCGTGCATTGCTCAGGCCTGCAGCCACCATCTTGCTGACCTGTACCCGGCCGGAGCGAGCTGATCCCAGCCTGGGGTAAGGGACTGCCATCCGTCCTTGAGACTGTGTTTCACCCCCCTCCTGCCTGCCCCCCCACCTGCCTGTCCCCCCACCTGCCTGGTTCGGTCTGATTGTCTGCTGGGGGCGCTCGCTGTGGCCTAGTGGAGCCTGCCTGACGGCACTGTTTCCTGAGCGGCTACCCCGCAGAAGTGCGCCGCGCCCGGCCCGGCCTCAAATCAAGAGCGCGGCTCTATCTGCCCCCACCTGCCTCACCATCCATCCATCTCCCTGCGGTAGCCTGGTGTGCTGACCGGTGGGGACTGCCTATGTGGGCCAGTGTAGGTGCCCAGGGGCCTGGTGTCTTTGCCATCCTTCTGCCTGGGTCCCTCCTGCTTTGGGCCTTTCCTGATCTCACTCCCAGCTTTCCACCCTTACTGGACTGCCTCTGCTCAGGGGATTGCTGTGAAGAGGGGGGCTGCAGGGAATTGCTGTCTGCCTGCCTGGACTGTGCTCTCCCTGGCTCATTACCCACTGCTCCATTGGGCCGACCGCGGCTGCCTCCTGGTCACTGATCTGGGCACGAGCTGCTCCTCTGTCGGGGCCCCCTTTAGTGACTCATCAGATGTCCCCCCCTCCAGAAAGGGGAAGAAGAACTCCGGGGCCGCTGGGATCGGCTCATCGCCTCGGCAGCCACAACTCTCTTCGCCGCAGTCAGACCCCATACTGATTGGACGATTCCGGGCCATATTAGCTGAAATGGAGATGGGCCCCGGGGAGGTTCCAGCGACAGAGGAGTCGGCCCCGCTGTCGCAAGATAGTACAGCCACGATCCTCGCTGCGATCGAGCGGAGTAGGACCTCACTGCTTGTGCGCATCGACCATCTTGCTGAGGAGTGCAATTTTATCAGGAATGACCTTGACAAAATAAGAGGGAGAATGACTGAAACTGAGACCAGAGTATCCGCCACCGAAGATCTTACCGCCACGCATGCCTCCTTCATTGCTGAGTTGCAGCGCACGGTACAGTCCCTTGTCGCAAAATCAGATGACGCCGAAAACCGACTCAGACGCAATAATGTCAGGGTCCTGGGGCTACCTGAGAAAGAGGAAGGGGACCACCCGGCTGAATTTGCGGAAGAGTTCTTTAAAAATCTCCTGAGCCTCACAGACGTCCCTCCTACCTACGTGGTTGAAAGGGCCCATCGGGTGCCCACCGGCCGCGCCATCCCGGGGAACCTCCCCCGACCTTTTCTGGTCCGCTTCCTCAATTATCGGGACAGGGACAAGATCCGCTCTGAAGACCGCAAACATCTCACACTCAGTTATGGTAACACCTCCGTTCATCTTTTCCCCGACTTTTCAGCCGATTTGCAGCAGAAGAGGAAAATCTTCAACGATGTTCGTAGACGGCTCAGGGACAAGAACATAAAATATAGCATGCTTTACCCCAGCCGCCTGCGAGTCCAACATGCTGCAGCAATCCGGTTCTTTGATAACCCAGCAGATGCTGACGACTGGCTGACCATCCTTGCATTGACGACCTGATCCCATGAGGATATCAGATGCACGGATTTCTCACATCCTTGCCCGTTACATCCTACTAAAACTTCCTGTAAGTACTGGAGCCACCTCAAAAGTACCTCGACGAGTGATCCACATTGAACCCCCACGATTGGGTAGGTTCACAAGAAGCCAGAGACCTGGTGCTCTCCATCTAACTAGAGAAATTGTCACCAGGCCCCTCTTGCTGTGACAGGATTCACATCCCCCCAATCTCGCCTCCGAGGCTTCTGTTTGGTGCTGTGGAGGACTGTAGTGTGGCCTAGTTCACAGGTTACCGCTTTACAAAGTTGAGTTCAGTTTTGGGTATAGACCGGCTCCCGGCCCATCCCCAGTGTTTTTTGGGGGGTCCAGGTACCGGTAGGAAAAGCACACAGTGCTTGGGAAGTTGTATTGTTTTCTATGGTTTCTATGTGTTATGTGCGGTTGGCTCTTGCTCTAAAAACACTCATCAAGTGGGACTCAGATGGGACTCGTTCACCCTGAAGTTAGCAATTCTCCCCTGGGATCATGACATCACGTGATCAGGGAACAATGTCAGTGATATCCTGGAATGTCAGAGGCCTCAACTCCAAATTTAAAAGGGCACTGATGTTCCAGTATGTCAAGGCGCACAACCCGCAGGTACTGATCCTACAGGAGACCCACTTGATGGGTGGCAAACTGATGGCCTTGAAAAAGCCCTGGGTTCATAAAACTTTCCATGCCACGTATTCTTCATATGCCAGGGGGGTCTCAATACTGTTAAATAAATCCTACCCATGTAAAGTTGAGGTGGTCCATACAGACCCCCATGGCAAATTTGTAATTGTGGTATTGACGGCCTGGCAACAAAGGTATATTATAGTAGGTGTTTATATCCCACCACCTTTCAAACCGGAAGTGCTGTACACTATTTTGGAGAGGATTGCCCCGTATTGTCCAGCTAAATTGTTAATCCTAGGAGACTTCAACAACACCCTCTCCCCTGATCTTGACAGGCCCACACCATCACAGTCCTCTACGGGGGACCTGCTGGGGTGGACACACTCGGCAGGGGTTACTGAGGTGTGGAGGTGGTTACATCCCCAGACTAAAGCTTACTCATGTTTTTCTACCTCATATAAAACCTCCTCCAGAATTGATTATGCGTTCGCAAATCAACTTATGTTAACTGACATAGTGGAGGCAACCTATCTATCTAGTGGACTTTCTGATCACTCCCCCCTCAAGATCACTATGATGGCCTTGGGGCCCACTGGATCTCCCATGACGAGATATCAGAGCAGACCCCACAAACATTACGTGAATTTTGGGAACATAATGCGGGGTCATCCTCTCCTCCCACAGTCTGGGATGCCTTCAAGGCGTTTACTAGAGGACACTATATGTCAGCAATTAAGGCGGTGAAGGTAAATCAACAAGCAAGCACAACACGGTTGGAGGGGGAGATTGAAGAGGCATCAGCCACTTACGGGTCTGACCCCTCGATCTCCAATTTCGATAGACTGCAGTCCACAAAAAGAGATCTCCAACTCCATCTCACTGAGATCACACGTTTAGAGTTATTCCACACCAAACAGAGATTCTTTGAGCAGGGTGATAGAAATGGTAGACTGCTAGCAATGATGTCTCATCATGACACCCCTATGACTCTGATCCCCGAATTGGTCTCTCCTACAGGTGAATCTATTACATCCCAAAAGGGTATCCTAAAGGAGTTTCAGACCTTCTATCAGACACTATACAGTACCATGCTCCCTCAGGATATGACGCCTGGCGAGATGGCACCTCTCCTGGACCCCCTGGCCCTGGGGTGGCTCTCAGACGAGGAGAGGTCACATCTGGTCAGGCCTATCACTGCAAGAGGAAGTACATGCTATTATTAACTCATTGGCAACTGGGAAGGCCCCGGGCCCTGATGGTCTACCCGTCGAATTCTACCGGTCTCATGCAGACCTCCTAGCCCCCCTGTTGGCAGACCTGTATACCCAATGTCTGAGGGAGGGAGCGCTCCCACCCTCAATGGCAGACGCGCACGTTATTCTAATCCTTAAGCCCAATAAAGATCCCAAACAGTGCGCCTCATACAGGCCCATAGCACTTCTCAACATTGACTTCAAAATCTTATCTAAATTAATTACTGTTAGACTCAACCCATTTCTGCCCTCCATTATAGACACAGACCAGACTGGATTCATGGCCAATAAATCAACGGATATTAACCTCCGCAGACTGTTCACCAACTTGCACGCCATACATGATAACGTGGGCACTAGAACGGTTGCCTCCTTCGATATCGAAAAGGCATTCGATTCGATGGAATGGCCATTTCTCTGGGAAACTCTGCGGAGGATGGGATTTCCGTTGGTTTTTATTGGGTGGCTGCAAACTATATACAAATCCCCGAGGGCGGCCATCAGACTGGGGGGTGACATCTCTCCCCCCTTCCCACTGTCCAGGGGTACCAGGCAGGGCTGCCCTCTCTCTCCAGCACTGTTCGCAATAGCTATGGAACCGGTGGCGGAGGCACTGCGGGTCTCGCCCCACATAAAAGGACTAAAAATAGCGTGGCTGGAGGAGAGGGTAGCTCTGTACGCGGATGACCTCCTACTCTTTCTGAACGACGCGGACTCCTCCCTTAGAGGGGTGCTGCAAGTATTGACGGAATTCTCCAAAATAACAGGATTACGGGTGAACTGGACAAAATCCCAGTTACTAGCTATTGACCCTGAGGCAAAAAGACTAGCCCCGCCAGATCTCCAACTGCAATGGTAGACGAAATGGTGTACTTGGGGGTGCGTGTCTCGAGAGACGCATCCAGCTTTATCCCCCTTAACCTAGACCCGGTGGTCCAAGGAGTCAAAGCTAAACTAAAAGCCTGGGAGAACCTTCCTCTATCCTTATTAGGCTGCATTAACTTAATTAAAATGAAAATCATACCTAAATTTACATACCTATTCCGTAATTCCCCACAATGGATACCTTGCTTATTTTTTACGAAATTGAACCGAATGTTCTCCTCCTTCCTCTGGGGCTCAAACCCCCCTAGATTTAAACTGTCCACACTGATGCGTCCAGTGTCGCAAGGGGGGTTGGCGTTTCCACCACCGTTTGACCAGCTGAGCTGGTCACGGCAGTTTGGTGGCTAGTGCCGGACGCGTCCAACCCCGCGGCAGTTCTGGAGGCTGCGGTGGTCCGATCTGTGGAGGCCCTAACACATTTACCCCTTCGAGGTCCCAAGGCTCCATATGACTTGACCACCTCCATGCACACGACTCTAAGGGCCTGGAGGGCAGGACTGGGACTTGAGAAGTTCCCACGGAATGCAGTATCCCCACACGCCCCCCTATGGAACAACCCGACCTTACCCCATCTTTACTCACTACCAGACCCCAAAATATGGGCCAAATGTGGCATTAAACTGATATCTGACCTCACCACCGGCACAGAAATACACCCCTTCAATCATCTAGTGTGCCACAATAATGTTCCCCCCTCGCATTTATTTCGCTATATGCAACTGTCTCATGCGTTTAAAGCCCAAATATTACCCAATGACACGCAAATAGTGCAATCCGATCTGGAAAGGGTCACAAGATATGAATGCACCAGGAAACCGACTTCGGTCCTCTATGCACATCTCCTTAGAGTTTCCTATCCAGATCTGTCAAAGCTCCGTCAGCGATGGACACAAGACATCCCGGGACTGGACTCCGAGGATTGGGAGGACGTGTGGGACTTCCCCTTCAAAATCCTGGTCTCACTTCGTGACCGCCTCATACAATACAAAATACTACACCGGGCATATATTACCCCCTATAGAATGCATAAAATGAGAACCTCCCTGTCCTCGGAGTGTTGGAGGTGTACTGGGGATCCGGGCGACTTTATACACATCTTCTGGTCCTGCCCAGCAATTCAAAACTACTGGTCACAAGTAATATCTGTAATAAAAGAAGTGGTGGGAATAGATATAGCCCCAACCCCGCAGATATGCCTTCTAGGCTTAGTAGAAGCATTAGTCCCCAAGCTAGCGGAGAGGACTCTGATAGGCCTCCTGATTTTCTATGCCAGAAAAATGATCACTCTCTGCTGGAAAAAATGTGCCCCGCCGTCAATATTGCTATGGAAAACACATGTCAATAAAGTACTACCACTTTATAAGGAAACCTACCAAAATAGAGGATGCCCCAAAAAATACCGTAGAGTGTGGGCCAAATGGCTGGCGGAGGCCTCCACGGCAACCGCAGACTGATTGAGCATGTACATAATACCACTCTATGGGTGGATGTGATTTTGATACTTTGGGTGACACTTTTGTATTGTAATCTCTGATATGGATTTATTTGATATCTATTGTCCCTTGGGTCTCGAATTAATGATCTGATCCTTAGATATTGAGCAGGAGCCAATACAGCACTAGGTTGTTTGTTGTTCTTTTCTTATAGACGTGCTACAGCTGTATGTCACTAATGATGGAAACAGCCCAGTTGCCGGCTGGCACTGGCCCCTGCGTGGGTCTAGTCCCAGTGCTGTAGCAGGTTTACTGTTGTTTTCTGTTCGTATGTCTTATACTCAATAAAAAGATTTTCAAAAAAAAAAAAATAAATAAACAAACAAGATATTTGGGGGGCACACCCTAAAAGATGCATTAAAGCATAAGACCATACAGCAGAGCAAAATATTACAGCGCACACATGCAAAAAAGACATTTACCTCCAACAAGGCTAGTTTAAAACACCTAGACATTAAGTACCTCTAGGGATGAGCTTCGAGTTCGAGTCGAACTCATGTTCGACTCGAACATCGGCTGTTCGCAAGTTCGCCGAACAGTGAACAATTTGGGGTGTTCGTGGCAAATTCAAATGAAAAAAGTTTTAAAAACGGAAGTTTTTTCAGGAGCAGTGATTTTAATAATGCCTAAAGTGAAACAATAAAAGTGTAATATCCCTTTAAATTTCGTAGCTGGGGGGTGTCTATAGTATGCCTGTAAAAGGGCACATGTTTCCCGTGTTTAGAACAGTCTGACAGCAAAATGACATTTCAAAGGAAAAAAAGTCATTTAAAACTACTCGCCGGTCCGACAATACACATAGAAGTTCATTGATAAAAACGGCATGGGAATTCCCCACAGGGGAACCCCGAACCAAAATTAAAAAAAAAAAATGACGTGGGGGGTCCCCCTAAATTCCATACCAGGCCCTTCAGGTCTGGTATGGATATTAAGGGGAACCCCGGCCAAAATTTAAAAAAAAAAATGACGTGGGGGGTCCCCCTAAATTCCATACCAGGCCCTTCAGGTCTGGTATGGATATTAAGGGGAACCCCGGCCAAAATGTAAAAAAAAATGATGTGGGGGTCCCCCTAAATTCCATACCAGGCCCTTCAGGTCTGGTATGGATATTAAGGGGAACCCCGGCCAAAATTTAAAAAAAAAAATGACGTGGGGGGTCCCCCTAAATTCCATACCAGGCCCTTCAGGTCTGGTATGGATATTAAGGGGAACCCCGGCCAAAATTAAAAAAAAAATGACGTGGGGGGTCACCCTAAATTCCATACCAGGCCCTTCAGGTCTGGTATGGATATTAAGGGGAACCCCGCGCCAAAATTAAAAAAAAAAGGCATGGGGTCCCCTCAAAAATCCATACCAGACCCTTATCCAAGCACGCAACCTGGCAGGCCGCAGGAAAAGAGGGGGGGATGAGAGAGCGCCCCCCCTCCTGAACCGTACCAGGCCACATGCCCTCAACACTGGGAGGGTGCTTTGGGGTAGCCCCCCAAAACACCTTGTCCCCATGTTGATGAGGACAAGGGCCTCATCCCCACAACCCTGGCCGGTGGTTGTGGGGGTCTGTGGGCAGGGGGCTTATCGGAATCTGGAAGCCCCCTTTAACAAGGGGACCCCCAGATCCCAGCCCGCCTCCCTGTGTGAAATGGTAAGGGGGTACAAAAGTACCCCTACCATTTCACCAAAAAACTGTCAAAAATGTTTTTGACAATTCCTTTATTTTAAATGCTTCTTCTTTCTTCTATCTTCCTTCAGTTTCTTCCTCCATCTTCTTCTTCCACATCCATGGTGGCATGGAGGGAGGCTCCCACTGTGTGACGCTTCTCCTCTTCTGACGGTTCTTAAATAATGGGGGGCAGGGCCACCTGGTGACACCGCCCCCTCTGATGCACGGGGATATGACGGGACTTCCCTGTGGCATTCCCCGTGATGTCACAGGGAAGTCCTGAGGGGGGTGGGGTCACTGGGTGGCCCCGTCCCCCCGTTAGTTAAGAACCGTTAGAAGAGGAGAAGCATCACACAGCGGGAGCCTCCCTCCATGCCATCATGGATGCGGAGTGGCCCTGAGAAGAAGATGAAGAATAAAAGCAGATGAAGAAGAGAACAAGATAAGAAGATGAAGAATAGAAGAAGATGAAGAAGAGAAGAAGATGAAGAGAAGAGCGGGAGCCTCCCTTCATGCCATGGATGCGGAGCGGCCCGAGGAGAAGAAGGGAAGAAGACGCCACGGAGGAGATGCTGGACAAGAACACCGGAGGAAGAACCAGAAGAGCCAGAAGAACCAGAAGAAGAAGAAGATGGAGGAAGAAACTGAAGAAAGATAGAAGATAGAAGAAAGAAAAAGCATTTAAATAAAGGATTTGTAAAAAACTGTCTCTTGTCATTTTTAACATTTTTGACAGTTTTTTAGTGAAATGGTAGGGGTACTTTTGTACCTCTTACCATTTCACACAGGAGGGAGGGCCAGGATCTGGGGGTCCCCTTGTTAAAGGGGGCTTCCAGATTCTGATAAGCCCCCCGCCCGCAGACCCCCACAACCACCGGCCAGGGTTGTGGGGATGAGGCCCTTGTCCTCATCAGCATGGGGACAAGGTGTTTTGGGGGGCTACCCCAAAGCACCCTCCCAATGTTGAGGGCATGTGGCCTGGTACGGTTCAGGGGGGCCGCTCTCTCGTCCCCCCCTCTTTTTCTGCGGCCTGCCAGGTTGCGTGCTCAGATAAGGGTCTGGTATGGAATTTAGGGGGACCCCCACGTCATTTTTTTTTTAAATTTTGGCTGAGGTTCCCCTTAATATCCATACCAGTCCTGAAGGGCCTGGTATGGAATTTAGGGTGACCCCCCAAGTCATTTTTTTTTAAATTTTGGTTCAGGGTTCCCCTGTGGAGAATTCCCATGCCATTTTTATCTGTGAACTTCTATGTGTATTGTCGGACCAGCAATGCATTAATAGCGGCGAGTAGTTTTAAATTACTTTTTTCCTTTGAAATGTCATTTTGCTGTGAGACTGTTCTAAACACGGGAAACATGCGCCCCTTTACAGGCATACTATAGACACCCCCCAGGTACAACATTTAAAGGGATATTACACTT
Organism: Aquarana catesbeiana; assembly: GCF_042186555.1. Lineage (NCBI taxonomy): Eukaryota > Metazoa > Chordata > Amphibia > Anura > Ranidae > Aquarana > Aquarana catesbeiana. The sequence goes on from NC_133327.1 coordinate 389,497,768, forward strand.
TTATTGTTTCACTTTAAGCATTATTAAAAACACTGCTCTCGAAAAAACGTCAGTTTTTAAAACTTTTTTTGCATTGATCCATGTCCCCTGGGGCAGGACCCAGGTCCCCAAACACTTTTTATGACAATAACTTGCATATAAGCCTTTAAAATTAGCACTTTTGATTATTCATGTTTGTGTCCCATAGACTTTAACGGTGTTCGCGCGTTGGAACAATTTTTTTTCCTGTTCGCATGTTCTGGTGCGAACCGAACAGGGGGGTGTTCGGCTCATCCCTACTCATTAGTGTCCACTTGTGTCATGGGTGTGTCATGGGTGAAGACCTTAATGTTCTCCCATATAGAAGAGTGTATTGCTCTCATGGTTCAGAGAAGCAGGATCTCCCAATCCATGGATAGTGTAGGACCCACTAATCATGGGGTACTTTGATGCAGTAAGTGGGCTTAGCACCATATAGCAATATGGTGTGACCAAATCCCCATATTTTTTAATGATATTTTTTTAAATTGTCTAGGTGTTTTAAACTAGCCCTGCTGGAGGTAAATGTCTTGCACGTGTGCGCTGTAATATTTTGCTCGGGTAAAATAAACAATCACGGCCCTGACTGGAAGTGACGCAAAGACGTACTGTAACTCTGCCCCAATTAGGTAGAGGGTGCAACACAATTAGCACTTTTTACATATTTTCACTGTCCTTTCACCTAAAAGGGATTTTCATATGAGACTCTGCAGCAATTGTAGGCCTCTATCACCTGGTTTCTATTTGTTATTATTAATCCTAACTTTAAGAGGAATAGCGCCACATCTACACCCCTCTATCAAACAGCTGTTATATAGGCAAGAGCGGGGCCACCAGGTGACGTAACTGAGTGACCCCGCCCCCTTCTGATGGTATGTAAAGTCATGTGATGTCAGAGGGGGTAGAGGTTTTTTTTGGGTCCATCGGGTGGCGTGATTGAAGATGGATGGACATCGCAGGACACTTTTCTTTTTTAATAAAGGAGTTGTCAAAAGCTGTCTATTGTGAAGTTAATACAAAAATATTTATTGAAAAGCATAAAAATATACATTTGCATTAAAAAAAACACAAAAAATCTAGATACACATGTACTTGATGTAATTACTGCTGTGCGAGACCATAGATTTTTAAAAAAGACTCAGAAATAAGGGCAACATTCCATAGTAAGCGAAAATCCGAGCGTGTGGCTGAACAGCAAACAGACGGTAGTGGTATTTAAACATAGAAGTGTGCTCAACATGTTGCGCGTGCATTCACGCTTCCTCAGGAGCATATCATAATTGTGGCTAACAGGGATAGAAAGACATACCATTAATATAGAGTAATCTAAAAGCACAGATACATGTCATAAGATGTCACAGCTAAATAACCCTGTGGTACCAAACTCAGGCAGTGCAAGATAGGTAGAAGGGAACACATATGATCACTACGGGGGCGTACATAACATTGTACCAGAGTGTAAAGGTAGGGAACTAATTAATAAACTGGTTATTATATGAGAAATTTTAAAGAATGGTCAGAAATACTGTACTCAATAGTAGTGACAATGTTTATATCTATATCCAGGATAATTGGTCAGTAATTATAGCCCCAAATTAAAGTTTAATAGAAAAAAAAAGGTAATACTTACTGCATATTGTGTATTAGAATGGAGAATTTAAAACCCAAAGTGAGAGCAAAGACACCTACAAGAACGGTATCGGAGGCGCTAGGTGATAGGGAAAGTATATAAAATGAGGTCCTAGTTTAATCAATGCCTATAAAGGAACGTAGAACATTTGATAATAATAAAGAATGACAATAGTCAAAATACTTGGTAGAGTAGATAAATTGCAGCAAACTCACCAATTGGAGGGTAAACCCAAAGAGAAATGCTGTAAACACAGGGGGAAGGTAATGCCAGGGGACCCACAAAGAGTCAAAGGCGAGGAGTCCATAGTATAGTTAGACTCAACTGCCTGCCTGTAGTATTATTAGTATGAGAACACCAGCAATTGTCTTCAGGTAGCTTTAGGTGCACACTGTGCAGAGGACACAGTACACTAACTGTAAATACTACAGCTGCCTGCCTGTGGTATTAATAGGATCAGAACAACAGCAATTGTCTTCAGGTAGCTTTAGGTGCACACTGTGCAGAGGACACAGTACACTAACTGTAAATACTGTAGCTGCCTGGCTGTGGTACTAATAGGATCAGAAAAATACCAGCAATTTTCTTCAGGTAGTTTTAGGTGCACACTGTGCAGAGGACACAGTACACTAACTGTAAATACTGCAGCTGCCTGCCTGTGGTATTAATAGGATCAGAACAACAGCAATTGTCTTCAGGTAGCTTTAGGTGCACACTGTGCAGAGGACACAGTATACTAACTGTAAATACTGTAGTTGCCTGCCTGTGGTACTAATAGGATCAGAAGAACACCAGCAATTTTCTTCATGTAGCTTTATGTGCACACTGTGCAGAGGACACAGTACATTAACTGTAATTACTTTAGCTGCCTGCCTGTGGTACTAATAGGATCAGAAGAACACCACCAATTTTCTTCAGGTAGCTTTAGGTGCACACTGTGCAGAGGACACAGTACACTAACTGTAAATACTGCAGCTGCCTGCCTGTGGTATTAATAGGATCAGAACAACAGCAATTGTCTTCAGGTGGCTTTAGGTGCACAATGTGCAGAGGACACAGTACACTAACTGTAAATACTGTAGCTGCCTCCCTGTGGTACTAATAGGATCAGAAGAACACCAGCAATTTTCTTCAGGTAGCTTTAGGTGCACACTGTGCTGAGGACACAGTACACTAATTGTAAATATTGTAGCTGCCTGCCTGTGGTACTAATAGAATCAGAAGAACACCAGCAAATTTCTTCAGGTAGCTTAGGGTGCACACTGTGCAGAGGACACAGTACACTAACTGTAAATACTGCAGCTGCCTGCCTGTGGTATTAATAGGATCAGAACAACAGCAATTGTCTTCAGGTAGCTTTAGGTGCACACTGTGCAGAGGACACAGTACACTAACTGTAAATACTGCAGCTGCCTGCCTGTGGTACTAATGGGATCAGAAGAACACCACCAATTTTCTTCAGGTAGCTTTAGGTGCACACTGTGCAGAGGACACAGTACACTAACTGTAAATACTGTAGCTGCCTGCCTGTGCTACTAATAGGATCATAAGAACACCAGCAATTTTATTTTCTTCAGGTAGCTTTAGGTGCACACTATGCAGAGGACACAGTACACAAACTGTAAATACTGTAAAAACACCAGCCTGCCTGTCTGTAGGAAGAGAATAACAGGAATTGATCTAGCTAAACTGAATGCAGTGTATATATATATATATATATATATATATATATATATATATATACACCTAGTATGCATATATTTACACAATGCACTGTAAGTGCAGCTAACTGACTTGCCTGCCTACTCTAACTTAAATCAAATGACACTGTCTCTCTGTCTATCTCTCTCTGCTGCAACACACTACACAAGGCCGCCACGTAGGCAGCCTTATATAGTGTGGGGCGTGTACTAAACCCCTTGAGCCATAATTGGCCAAAGCCACCCTGGCTTTGGCCAATTACGGCTCTCTGTACAGACGGCGCTGTGATTGGCCAAGCATGTGGGTCATAGTGCAAGCTTGGCCAATCATCAGCCAGCAATGCACTGCGATGCCTAAGTGAATTATGGGCCATGACGCACCACTCGAATTTGGCGCGAACGGCCCACAACGTTCGCAGTTTGACGAATGGTCGAACAGGCGATGTTTGAGACGAACATGGGTTCGACTCGAACTCGAAGCTCATCCCTAGACAGCACACTGGTCTTTGTTGCGGGATGATCCTGTTCTCGCCAAATACGTTAGTCCTACTCCTGATATTACCTTTCGTAGGTTAAGGTCTCTACGTGACAAACTTACCTCCAGCCATTATTCTAATAACCGATTATCCCAATATCATTCTAATGGTATTACTAGATGTGGCAAATGCACCTTCTGGCTCTGGATTTATACAGGTATTCGCTTCATACTCCCTAATGGCGAAGTCTTTACCCCCATCTTCCATGCCGATTGTAAAACTCAAGGAGTTGTCTATTTAATGACCTGTAAATGCAAAGCCTTCTATGTGGGTAAAACTGCTATACATTTTCGATCCCGTATAAAAGACCATGTCTATTACTCTGCGGGTGGCAAGATGGTCACCTCAGTGAGTAGACATCTCGATTTGTACCACAAATTCGACACCTCGGTGGTTTCCTTTATCGCCCTTGCAGTTGTCCCAAAGGACCCACGAGGTGGCGATTGGGAAAAACAGATTCTTAGGAAGGAAACTTTGTGAATAGAGTGCCTGGATGCCACCCATGCGCCTGGGATTAATGAGGCTCAGTCCTATAAACCATTTCTGTAATTCATTTGATTTTTACTCTCACCTATTAGAGTTATCTTGCTAATTCACATATAGATAGTTCTAATGTTTAAACAATCATTGTCCTATCCTATGTTTCCAGTCACCTATCCTCTAGTCCATTACAAAGTCGATCTACATCGCATCACTAATGCCTTACATCAGTATTTTGTTCATTGCTAGGTCAGTCTGTGGTCCCCATTTTTGGGCACCGATCACTGTTACTGCCATTTGTAATTATTGATAATTTTGTCTCTCTGTACATTTATATTTTTGTTATCATAGCATTGTTCTGTTGTATATATTTGTTTATTATTGTCCAGTAGCTTGTCCCTTGTGGTTTTCTGGCTCACACAGTGCAGGTAGGTCATATCAGGGTTACACTTCAGTCACTACGCGGCCACCCAGCGTCACACCATTTATACATCTGTTGGTGTGGCGCCTGCCTTAGCCAGCGGGGGGAGCTTCATGCTCTTCACTTCCGCTAACCATTGTCAGTCACTCTTTATGCTTCCCCTTCCTTGATGTGGCATCATCATGTCCAGATGGCACGCTCACTGATCGGGCGCATGCGCAGTGATGATTTGGCCAGTCCGGATGACGTCAGATCATCTTAGCCGATTTGCTGATGACGGGTGGGACGTACATACAAATAGGACAGGGTCCAGGCATTTTCCAGCAGCTGACACTGCTGACGGTTGCTGAACTTTTTCAGCTTGCTGGTCCTGGGGGGTCCGTGTTAATAAGGTATGCTCTGATTACCTCTTTTTTTTCCATCAAAAGTTTTTTATTAGAGGTAAATGCAGTTTAACAATCAAAGCCATATTGCAGTATTAATCTGGCACACATATACATAACATCGAATAAACATCAGGTGTACAGGCTATTTACCAGACTGGGTTGCAGCAGTTAGTCTATGTATTATGATATTGTACTGCCCAAACTGGAGGCATGTAGGAATGAGATCTCGTTTGAGGTTTTCAATTGCCTCACCCAGCTGGGTGTCTGAAACTAACTAGGTTTGTATGACATAGAACATAACAGTCAATTAGCTCTGAGTTCTCTGAGAGATTTCAATATACATGAATAGGAAAGAAATGCTAGAGGGAAGGAAAGAAAGGAGGTATAGAAATAAGAAGAAAAAGGATTGCCTGCGAAATGGTAATGTCTCTCTCCTTGGTCGCCGCGTTACGCCAGGGCCTGGCTAGGGGAGAGCGAGAAGCTCTTCTGCCTATTAGAGCATTAACAACTCATCAAATGATCGTACTTTGTTGAAACCCTAAAATGGAGCCAGGGGGACCATGTCTTGTGGTATCTTTCTATGTCGTCGGAGGTTTGAGCCAGTATGTCTTCCATGTGACAGACCTCGGAGACTTTCTGAAGCCACTCCTTTACTGATGGAGCCTGAGTGCTCTTCCAACGGAGCGGTATCAGGGCCTTAGCGGCATTCAGTAGGTGCTTTGTTAAGGATTTTTTATATCTTTTATACGTGAAGTTGGAAATGTGAAGCAAGCAGCAGGCTGCATCTAGAGTGATTCTGGTCTCCGTGATCTGTCGTATGGTGTCCCTCACCCCAGTCCAGAAGGCCTCAAGGACTGGACATTGCCACCATATGTGTAGAAGAGTACCAGTCTCTCCCCCACATCTCCAGCACTGGTCCGACACTTCTGGGAACCATGCTTTGAGTTTATGGGGTGTGGCATATCAATGTGTCAAGAGCTTGTACGCCGTCTCCTGCATTTTGGTACTGATAGAGCATTTATGCGCTAACGTACAAGCCGTCAGCCACTGATTGTCCGTAATGTCTCTCTGCAGGGCCCTAGACCACTCTTTCCTAAATCTGTCCTCAGTTGCTGTTTTAGAGTATTGTAGCCATGTGTAAGTGACAGAGGTCGTTTTGACAAAGTTGTCACCCCTGTGACATGCTGTCTCCAGTTGAGTCATTGCCCTTTAGAGGTAGGGTTGTTTAGCCTTATCAGTAACATAGCTACGGAATTGGAAGTATGACCAGCGAGGCAAATGAGGAAGTTTGTTGTCATCTTTCAGCACAGAATAGTCTTTAAAGGGGTTGTAAAGGTAAAAATTTTTTCACCTTAATGCATTCTATGCATTAAGGTGAAAAAACTTTTGACAGTACCGCCGCCCCCAGCCCCCCCGTTTTACTTACCTGACGCCTCGAATCTTCGCTCCTCATCCTCGTCAGCTTCATTGCAGCTCAGCCTGGTCGCTGATTGGCTGCAGTGGATGGATTCAAAGCAGCGCAGCCATTGGCTCGCGCTGCTGTCAATCACATCCGATGACGCGGCGCGCCGGGGGGCGGGGCCGAGTGATACAGCGAGCGGCTATAGCCGCCGGCTGTATCACGGGAGCGCGCCCGCAAGCACTCACCACCGTGCGAGGGAGCTCGCATGAAGGTGGTAAATGCTTGCGGGGAGGAGCTGAAACAGCCGCCGAGGGACCCCAGAAGACCAGGTTCGGGGCCACTCTGTGCAGAACGAGCTGCACAGTGAAGGTAAGTATAACATGTTTGTTATTTTAAAAAAAAAAAAAAACATCTTTACAACCCCTTTAACTCTGTCATTTCTGAGGCAATCCCCTGCAGTGAGTTGTTTCTGTGGGTCTTGAGACTGAAAGGCCCTGCCAACTAGTCCCGGGGCAAATTCTGGGTTGTTTTGCCATGGAGTTAGTGGGCTAAGTTGTGACATTAAATCATACTTCTTAATCACCATCTGGAAGAGTGGTACCATAGTGGTACCAGTCAGTGGGTGTTTTTTTATAGAATGATGTTGGCTTCTCCAAGGAATCCATGGGGAAAACCTGAGTGTGCCAAGGATCAGTGACTCTTCCAGTTTGATCCAATCTTTGGACTCCCCATGGCAGTGCCAGTCAATCACTCTTGTGAGATGAGAGGCCAGGTAATAGTTTTGGAAATGTGGTAATCCCATACCGCCCCGCTCCTTGGGCCTAGTCAGGAGTGCAAATTTGATTCTGTGTCGTTTGTGACCCCAAAGGAATCGTAAGAGAAGAGACTGTAGATGTTTAAAGAAGTTCTGTGGGATTTTGACAGGTAGTGACCTCAGAAGGTACAATAGTCAGGGGAGGATAGTCATTTTGAGAATGCTCTTCCGAACCATGAGAAGTATTTGGAGTTCCAATTCTGTAAATCTGTGGCAATGTTTCGCAGCACGTGTGGAAATTTTTTTTCGTAAATTGTCGCCATTGGATAACAAAACTCCAAGATACTTGAGAGTGCTTGTTACCCAGCGAAATGGGCAATTCTCCTGAGTTCTGGTAAGTGTGTCTGCTGTCAGTGTGACATTCATTGCCTCAGATTTGGTATAATTGATTTTGAGGCTAGAAATGTAACCATAGTGCGTGAATTATTTCATTAAATTTGGTATTGTGGTATGTGGTTTGGTTAGGAAAAACAAGAGGTCGTCGGCATATGCTGCTGTCTTGTACACTTTATTGGCCACTTCAAAACCTGAGATGGATTGGTCTTTGTTAACCCGTCTAATAAATGGCTCTAGTGATAAGATGAACAATAACGGTGACAGGGGGCACCCCTGCCTGGTCCCGTTGGAGATCGGAACCTTGTTTGACAGAATGCCATTTACTTTTATTTTGATGGATGGGTTTTGATATAGGGCTGTAATCCAGGTCATCATGTGCGTGCCCAGGCCAACATAACGGCAGACTGCCAGCATGTAGTCCCAGGAGACCCTATCGAAGGCCTTCTCCACATCCATTGACAGGAGAAGGCCCTCAAGACCCCGAGAGTGTGCCGCATGCGTCAGGAGCAAGGCCTTGATGATGTTATCTCTGGCCTCTCTACCCGGCATAAACCCCACCTGGTCCGGGCCAATTAAGGAGGGGAGGAGAGGGTTTAGCCTGTTAGCTATGATTTGGATAGTAGCTTGAGGTCTAGATTTAGTAGCGAGATGGGTCTGTAAATTGAGCACTCCGTGGGGTGATTTCCTGTTTTGGGTATCACTGTTATGTGAGCTGAGAGAAAGTCAGGAGGGACCTGTCCGGTCATAGAGAAGGCGTTCAGGGCTTTGGTCAAGGGTGCTGATAGAATGTCGCTAAATGTTTTATAGTAGGCGGATGTATAACCATCCGGACCTGGACTATTTCCTGGCTTAAGTCCCTTAATTGCCCCCTGAATCTCCGTAAGTGATATCTGATCTTCTAAAGGGGACGTCTCAGCGTCCTCCAACTGTGGGAGACCGCTGTCAGTCAGATAGTCCTGTATGGCTTGCAATCTATCAGTTGGTATTGTAGAGGGTCTGTGTTGGCGTGTTAGATTATAGAGTTTGGAGTAATATTGATGGAACTGGGTCGCTATGGCTTCTGATGTGACTTCTAGTGTCCCATCTTGTATCCTGACACCCAATATGACATTGGTGGAGTTAGCCTCTCTTAGTGCCCTGGCCAAAAACCTACCCATCTTGTCTCCTGACTCATAGTAGACTTTTTATTTTAAAAATAGCGGTCTCTTCATTTTGGTCTCGAACAGTTGTTGTGATGTTTTCCTGGTATCTAACAATTCCCTAGCAGACTGAGCAGCCAGGGATTGTTTGTGTGTGGTTTCTAGTCTACGTATTTTGTCGGTCAAGTCACAAATTTATTTTTCTTGCCTTTTTTTGCTTTGGGCACCCATCTTAATGAATTCCCCCCATATTGTGCATTTTTGTGCTTCCCAAATCATCATTGGGTCCATGTCAGGTGTGTTATTGGTTATGAAAAAGTCAGATATAGCTGTCCGGATGCGGGGGAGTAGTTCAGGGTCTGTCAACAGAGAGGTATTCAATCTCCACGTGTTTGGCCTGAGCAGAGAGGAGTATAAATCCACCCCCAGAGAAATGGGTGCGTGGTCTGAAATCGACTGAATGCCTATGTGGGCCTCTGTCACCATCTGCAAGTCTCTTTGAGAAATGTAAAGATGATCGATACGTGAGTATCGATCATGGGGAATGGAGTGGTATGTGAAATCTCAAGATTCTGGATGGAGAAATCGCCATGCATCCACCAACTGTAGTGAATTTAAAATTTGTTTGATTTTTTTTGAGTGCTCTGTATGTGATGCATGACTTTCCAGTGGAGGAGTCTACTGTGGGGTTTAGGGGGACATTGAAGTCACCTCCCATAATCAGGAGTCCTGATGTAAAGCCCTTGAGCTCCCGAATGACCTTTTGGCAAAAGGTGACCTGAGACGAATTGGGAAAGTACACATTTGCCAACGTCACTGTCCTGTTTCTATAAGTCCCCTTAATGAAGATGTAGTGACCCTCTGGGTCTGCCAGCCTATCAGTAAGGGTGAAGGGGGTATCTTTACTAATTAGAATTGTCACCCCTTTAGTTTTTGCAGTGTCATTAGTTGCATGGTAGGCTGCGGTGAAGAACGTGTTAGTAAGTTTAGGAATTTGGTTGGTCCTAAAGTGTGTTTCCTGTAAGAAAACAATTTGGGGCCTTCCTTTCTTCGGCTCCCTGAGAAGGGAAACACATTTCTCAGGAATGTTCAATCCCCTGATATTGTGTGAGATCACCAGGGGTGTCCTCCCAAGTGACGAGAACGCCATCTCTAGAGTTCGGTGGTGGGAGGATATTTCAATCTAGCTCTGCAAAAACAAACCACAGTTACTCAGTGTTTAAGGTACTTCTCAGCGGACCAAGGAGAGAGATCACAGGAGAGGTACAGAAAAAACAAAGGAAGAAGTAAGAACTAGGGAAATAGGATTCAGAAATAGAGAGCAAATCCTATATAACCGGAGTAACTATGAAATAAGACAAACTTTAGATAATAATTAACCTTCTCTAAAGCGTATAGTTAGTGCACCTGGGTCATGAAACCTCCGGCCCAGATACACTTCATGGGTATGTGGGTAGGTCACCACCGGGGTGGCACAGTCACAACTAGTAGTACCGTGGTGAAGATCTAGCCTTGACCACAATGCTATTATAAAAACAAAAAGAAAAACACCAAAAATGTGAACGAGGAGGTGTATAAAAAAAAAAAAAGAACGACACAGCTTGAAAATATAGGCCAAGTATAAACTAATGTCATTGAGGATCAACCCTGTGAAGGGAGTAAAAAATGTGTCTCTGGAAGTCTATAATCCTCCCTGAAGTCTGTGTGAGACGTATCCTGTTCCCACCAGGAGCATCCACATGTAGTGTTTCACCACAAAAGTTCCAAGATTCCCTGGAGCTCAACATAAGGGGTACCAGGGTGTAACTATACGTGCTGACCAGTTACAGTTCCTAGATACGTTGCCACCCATTAAGCTGACCGCAACACAAGCAATGTATCGGCCCACATTCGTTGCAATCAATGTCAATGTTGTCAGCAACATGTTACTCAGTCTAGGTTATTCCTGCGCGTAGTTGTCAAGTAAAAGTCCTCTGGTGGTGTTAGGCTGTTGGTGTTATACCTAGAGGGGGATAAGTTGTGGACAACAAATTCCAAGTCCAATTGTGGATGCTGCTGGGAGCTGATGCATCAGACTTCAGGGTTATAGGCGTAATGTTTTACTCCACTGTTTGGGACCCGTGAGGGGTCTGTCGCCCATTCAGGGTTCCTGAGTTTTGTCCGCCGCCGCGGCCATGTTTCATCCATTTGGGGAGCTGCTTCTCTGGCGTGGAGGGTGGCGAGGTGTGGGCTTCTGGTAAGGGGTGGCAGAGCAAATTCTTGGTACCATTCAAGCAGCTCTACTCTATCCACACCTAGGCCATCACAGAAATCTGGTAAGTCAGATGGCGAGCGCAGTATATGTTGTTTCCCTGCCAGTGTTACCACCAAAGCAAAAGGAAGCACCACATGTCTAAAGTATGTCATGCTCCCTGAGTTTGTCCAGGTGGGGACGCAATGCTCTGCGGTTTTTTAAAGTGATTTGGGAGAGGTCCTGAAAGAGCATGATATGTTCGCCATTAAAGACAATATGGTCATTTCTGCATGCCTTTCTCATGATGTCTTCTTTAAGTGGATAACTCTGAAGGCAGCAAATAATGTCCCGGGGGGGCGTATCCGGGCCTCTAGCTCTAAGGGCTCTGTGGGCTCTCACAAACTCTATATCCGTATCTTCCTGTCTTTCCAGCAGGGAGTTGAAAACTCTCTGTAGTGCAGGAATGATCTGATCTGAGTCCACCATCTCAGAGATCCCCCTCACCCTGATATTGTTCCTCCTCCCTCGGTTGTCTAAGTCCTCTAAGTGCCTGTTCATTTTTATGAACTGTGAGGCATGCGAGTCTGTGACCTTCTCCAATCTGTTCAGCGCTCTGTCCCTGTGCCTGCCTGCGGCTTCTACAGTCGCCATCTTGTCATTCAGAACTAAGAGGTTTGACTTCAAGTCTGTGATGGCAGTTGAAAATGTTGATTTTATGTCAGCAGCGAATCCGGACATGTCCGCATATATGAGGGGTTTGTTGGAGCGATTGCGTCCCGTACCTGGTTCCTCAGCTGCCGATTGCGAGTCCTCGCTGAAGTCCTCCTCGTCTTGCAGGGCCTGAGCCATCTTGGGGCCTGTCCCACTACCTCACGGTGCCAGCTGTGCTTTGAGCAGTTCGGTGATGCTCCTGGTGGTGGAGGAGGCTGCGGAGTTGCGGCGGGATCTGGAGTGGGGTATCTGAAGGGTCAGTTTACCTATCTCCGGGTCTGCGCTCGCGGGTTGCCCGGCTGCAGGCTGTGTCGTTCCCGGACCTCCTCTAGAATGCATCCATCCCGGTCGCTTGCCAAGCCATACCCCCTGTTTGATTACCTCTTTAATCTTATGGGCAGTTTGTATTCATTGCAGAGTTCTACCCTTTATACTTTCCTTACTTGGTCATGCTGTTTACTTACCAAGTTTTCCTATTGATACCTCCCTTGTTTTATCTTGTGCGGGACCCAGTCCCTTTATGCGCACATATAAATATGTTGCCGGGCTACTATACTATGGACTCCTCATCTTTAATTTGACTCTTTGTGGGTCCCCTGTCGTTACCTTTCCCCTGTGTTTACAGCATTTCTCTTTGGGTTCACCCATCGATTGGTGAGTTTGCTGCAATTTATCTACTCTACCAAGTATTTTGACTATTGTCATTTTATATACTTTCCCCATCACCTAGCACCTCCGATACCGTTCTTGTAGGTGTCTTTGCTCTCACTTCGGGTTTTAAATTCTCCATTCTAATACACAATATGTAGTAAGTATTACCCTTTTTTCTATTAAACGTTAATTTTGGGCTATAATTACTGACCAATTATCCTGGATATAGAGATAAACATTGTCACTACTATTGAGTATGGTATTTCTGACCATTCTTTAAAATTTCTCATATAATAACCAGTTTTATCAATTAGTTCCCTACCTTTACACTCTGGTACAATGTTATTTATGCCTCCGTAGTGATCATATGTGTTCCCTTCTACCTATCTTGCACTGCCTGAGTTTGGTACCACAGGGTTATTTAGCTGTGACATCCTATGACATTTATCTTTGCTTTTAGATTACTGTATATTATTGGTATATTTTTCTATCCCTGTTAGCCACAATTATTCTATGCTCCTGAAGAAGCGTGAATGCATACGCAACATGTTGAGTACACTTCCAAGTTGAAATACCACTACCGTCTGTCTGCTGTTCAGCCATACTCTCGGATTTTCACTTACTATGGAATGATGCCCTTATTTCCGAGTCTTTTTATAGATGTATGGTCTCGCACAGCAGTAATTACATCGAGTGCATGTGTATCTAGATTTTTTGTGTTTTTTTTATGCAAATGTATATTTTTATGCTTTTTCAATAAATATTTTTGTATTAACTTCAGTGTTACTGTGCCTAAAAAGTCCAAAGGCCCTTTCCCTTTTTTTACAAACAATTTATAGGATGTGGCACCCTCTTACATTATATGTATCCACAGTACCGCTCTGTGCTATGATACAATCTAATTGGTTATTCAACTGTCTATTGTGGTTTTTACTTTTTGACACTTTTTTTGGTGAATGGGTAAGAGTACAATTTACCCCATACCCATTCACATAGCAGGGCTGGGATCTGGGGACCCCCTTGTTAAAGGGGGCTTCCAGATACAGATAAGCCCCCCACCCGCAGACTCCGACAACCGATGGCCAGGGTTGTCGGGAAGAGGTCCTTGACCCCAAAGCATCCTCCACATGTGAGGGCATTTGGCCTGGTATGGTTTAGGAGGGGGGGCGCTTGCTTGCCCCCCTCATCCTGTCCTCCAGGCTGCATGCTCTGATAAGGGTGTAGTATGGTTTTTGTGAGCCAGCAATAAATTACAGCCGCAAGCAAGTTTAAATGACATTTTTTCCTTTAGAAATGTAATTTTGCTGTGGCACTGTTCTACACATTGCACTGATGCGCCACTTTACAGGCAGCCTAAGGGGACCCCCCAGACATCATATTTAAAGGAATATTTATTTTTTATAGTTTCGCTTTAAGCATTATTAAAATAGCTGCTCCTGAAAAAAATGTTCATTTTAAAAACTTTTTTTGCATTGATACATGTCCCCTGGGGCAGTCCCCGGGTCCCCATACACATTTTATGGCAATAACTTGCATATAAGCCTTTAAAATTAGCACTTTTGATTTTTCATGTTCGTGTCCCATAGACTTTAATCACTTCAGCCCCGGAAGGATTTACCCCCTTCCTGACCATAGCACTTTTTACAATTTGGCACTGTGTCGCTTTAACTGCTAATTGCGCGGTCATGCAATGCTGTACCCAAACGAAATTTGCGTCCTTTTGTTCCCACAAATAGAGATTTCTTTTGATGGTATTTGATCACCTCTGTGGTTTTTATTTTTTGCGCTGTAAATGGAAAAAGACAGAATATTTTGAAAAAAAAAAGATATTTTCTACTTTTTGTTATAAAAAAAATCCAATAAACTCAATTTTAGCCATACATTTAGGCCAAAATGTATTCGGCCACGTGTCTTTGGTAAAAAAAATGTCAATAAGCGTACATTTTCTGGAATTTACACAACTTTTAGTTTATGACTGCCTATGTCATTTCTTGAGGTGCTAAAATGGCAGGGCAGTACAAAATCCCCCAAATGACCCCATTTTGGAAAGTAGACACCCCAAGGAAATTGCTGAGAGGCATGTTGAGCCCATTGAATATTATTTTTTTTGTCCCAAGTGATTGAATAATGACGAAAAAAAAATTTACAAAAAGTTGTCACTAAATGATATATTGCTCACACAGGCCATGGGCATATGTGGAATTGCACCCCAAAATACATTTAGTTGCTTCTCCTGAGTATGGGGATACCACATGTGTGCGTACGGGGCCCCGAAAATCAATCACCGCCTTCAGGATTTCTAAGGGCGTAAATTTTTGATTTCACTCCTCACTACCTATCACAGTTTTGAAGGCCATAAATGCCAAGATAGCACAACCCCCCCCCCCCAAATGACCCCATTTTGGAAAGTAGACACCCCAAGCTATTTGCTGAGAGGAATGGTGAGTATTTTGCAGCTCTCATTTGTTTTTGTAAATGAAGAAAGACAAGAAAAAAATTTTTTTTTTTCAATTTTCAAAACTTTGTGACAAAAAGTGAGGTCTGCAAAATGCTCACTATACCTCTCAGCAAATAGCTTGGGGTGTCTACTTTCCAAAAATAGGGTCATTTGGGGGGGTTTGTGCCATCTGGGCATTCCATGGCCTCTGAAACTGTGATAGGCAGTGAAGAGTGAAATCAAAAATTTACGCCCTTAGAAACCCTGAAGGCGGTGCTTGGTTTTCGGGGTCCTGGATGCAGCTAGGCTCCCACATGTGGTATCCCCGTACTCAGGAGTAGCAACAGAATGTATTTTGGGGTGTAATTTCACATATTCTCATGGCATGTTTGAGCAATATATCATTTAGTGACAACTTTGTGCAAAAAAAAAGTGTCTTTTTCCCACAACTTGTGACACAATATAAAATATTCCATGGACTCGACATGCCTCTCAGCAAATAGCTTGGGGTGTCTACTTTCCAAAATGGGGTCATTTGGGGGGGTTTTGAACTGTCCTGGTATTTTATGCACAACATTTAGAAGCTTATGTCACACATCACCCACTCTTCTAACAACTTGAAGACAAAGCCCTTTCTGACACTTTTTGTTTACGTGAAAAAATTATTTTTTTTTTGCAAGAAAATTACAAGGATACCAAACATGACATGCTTTAAAATTGCGCACAAACGTGCAGTGGCGACAAACTAAATGCTTTTTTAAAAGCCTTTACAGGTTACCACTTTAGATTTACAGAGGAAGTCTACTGCTAAAATTACTGCCCTCAATCTGACCTTCGCGGTGATACCTCACATGCATGGTGCAATTGCGGTTTACATTTGACGCCAGACTGACGCTTGTGTTTGCCTTTGAGTGAGAGCAGGGAGGGACAGGGGTGCTTTTTTTTTTTCTTTATTTTTTTTTGTTTTTTTATCTTATTTTTAAACTGTTCCTTTCATTTTTTTTTTTTTTAATAATTTTTATTGTTATCTCAGGGAATGTAAATATCCCCTATGATAGCAATAGGTAGTGACAGGTCCTCTTTTTTAAAAAAAATGGGGTCTATTAGACCCTTGATCTCTCCTCTGCCCTCAAAGCATCTGACCACACCAAGATCGGTGTGATAAAATGCTTTCCCAATTTCCCAATGGCGCTGTTTACATCTGGCGAAATCTAAGTCATGAAATGCTCGTAGCTTCCGGTTTCTTAGGCCATAGAGATGTTTGGAGCCACTCTGGTCTCTGATCAGCTCTATGGTCAGCTGGCTGAATCACCGGCTGCATTCTCAGGTTCCCTGTTGGGACAGGAGAGCCAGAGAAAAGCATGTAAGATAGTGGGGGGGGCATTCCCTCCCACTGCTTGTAAAAGCAGTCTAGAGGCTAATTAGCTGCTAGGATTGCTTTTACAAGAAAGCCGCCCGCTGGCTGAAAAGAATGATACCAAGATGATACCTAAACCTGCAGGCATCATTCTGGTATAACCACTCAAAGTCCGGCAACATACCAGTACGTTGCTGGTCCTTGTTGGGCATATACTGTAATCTTTTTTTTTCATGCAGCCTGTGGGCTGAACAAAAAAAAGAGATTGATCGGTGGGTATGCCCACCATTAGAATACCTCCCTTCATCCACCCACTTCTAATGATGGGCATACATGCACCATTTATATATGCCGAAGCATGGGGGCATCTGCCCCAAACGTTAGGAGCAAATCGCTCCTCCGCCCCTGCTGCCCCCTTGCTTTGGCATATATTACCTCCGCTGGAGTCACGGCTTTATATATCGTGGGAGCAAACGCTGTTGCTGTCAAGATAAATAAATCCGCGCTGCAGCTGAATGGCATACCTGAAGACAAAAAAATGGTTAACAATAAAACACAGTAAACAGTAAAGTATAAAAAAATTGCATACCTGAAAAGCAAACATGATAAAACATAATAACAAAATAAACAAAATATGCAACATATAAAACATTGCAGAATAGGATACAGTAAAAAAGAGCAGAACAATAGAGAGAGAATAGAGAGAAAGAACAATAAAACGACAACTATTTTTTTTTATTTTATTTTTTTTTGTGTTTTTTTTTTTTTACACTTTCTTTTGTAACTGTAACTTTTATAACTGTAACCGGTTCCAGGTTCGGGTCTCTCAAAATGCGATGGCATCTTGGGAGACCCTGTGAAAGTGTGCCTAGTCTGTGCAATACTGTACCCTACGCTAATACTCAACTAGTGTATGGTAGCGTTCAAAACATTCACCAATGCAAAGACCAGGATTGTCAGGACAGGAGGGACAATAATAGCGGGTGACACGCCTATATCCGCGCTTGCTGCAGACACAACATCTTTTTTGGGGGTAGGGGTACTCGGGAGGACATAAAGAAAATGCCTCTCATGCAGCCGACTGCATTTGGTTGGGGATGTGAATGGGGGAAATACAGGTGCTGCAGAAGTGGTGGGTTCCCAATTAGGATTGGCGAATGCAGCAGAAAGGGCATTATGGGCATGATGGGCCTGTGTTTGTCTTCTTCTTGGTGGCAGCAGGACACTACTTGTGCTTGCCACCTCACCAGCTTGAACTGAACTTATGGGACTCGCCACGTCACCAAGTGTTACTGTAGTGCTGGTTTGACTATGACCGGGGTGTACTAGGCCGCTGGTGCTTGCCAGTTCACCAAAACACTACCAAAAAAACTGTTAGCGATCTCAGGGATCAGGTCTGACTCTGCGAATGCTGCAGTTATGCGTTTAGTGTTTTGTAAGTGACAGTGATTGATTGATACTGCACTTGGGTGTTCTGGGCTGGGCGGAGGGGCAAAACGCAGGTGCTAGCAGGTATCTGGGCTGATCCTGCTAACACTGCATTTTTGGGAACCCTAAACTGCTGGGGACGCTAGTATAGATCTGATCGGATCAGATATTGATCCATTCAGATACTATACCACTAAGGGAGGTGTACAGTGCGTGTGTGGGTGTTAGCGCTACTGGCACTAACCAGACGCTGCCTGGGGCTGGTGCTTGCCAGTTCACCAAAACGCTACCAAAAAAACTGTTAGCGATCGCAGGGATCAGGCCTGACTCTGCGAATGCTGCAGTTATGTGTTTAGTGTTTTGTATGTGACAGTGATCGATCGATACTGCACTTGGGTGGGCTGGGCTGGGCCAGGCAGAGGGGCAAAATGCAGGTGCTAGCAGGTATCTGGGCTGATCTAACAAACACTGCGTTTTTGGGAACCCTAAACTGCTGGGGACGCTAGTATAGATCTGATCGGATCAGATATTGATCCGTTCAGATACTATACCACCAAAGGGAGGTGTATGCTGCGTGCATGGTTGTTAGCGCTACTGGCACTAACCTGACGCTGCCTGGGGCAACGCAGACCCTATCTGACCCTAAAACCTAAGTTATATCACCGCCGGGCGATCAGGGGGCTAAACCTTTATTAGGTAATAAACAGCGGGTGCCCTGACACTATAAAAAATAAACGAACTAACCAGCGTCACCCATAACAGTTATACGGTGATCACTGGTGAAAGGGTTAACTAGGGGGCAATCAAGGGGTTAAAACCTTTATTAGGTAGTATATGGGGGTCCCTGACTCTATAAAACGCTGACGGCGAACCTATATATTTACCTCCCTAACTAGCGTCACCAGTGACACTAATACAGCGATCACAAAAACAATCACTTAGTGACACTGGCGATGGGGGAGTGATCAAGGGGTTAAAACTTTATTAGGGGGGTTAGGGGGGTATCCTAGACCTAAAGGGGGCTAACACTAACTACCCTACCACATTAATGCCCCGTACACACGGTCGGATTTTCCGACGGAAAATGTGTGATAGGACCTTGTTGTCGGAAATTCTGACCGTGTGTAGGCTCCATCACACATTTTCCATCGGATTTTCCGACACACAAAGTTTGAGAGCAGGATATAAAATTTTACGATAACAAAATCCGTTGTCGGAAATTCCGATCGTGTGTACACAAATCCGACGGACAATGTGCCACGCATGCTCAGAATAAATAAAGAGATGAAAGCTATTGGCCACTGCCCCGTTTATAGTCCCGACGTACGTGTTTTACCCCACCGTGTTTAGAACGATCGGATTTTCCGACAACTTTGTGTGACCGTGTGTATGCAAGACAAGTTTGTGCCAACATCCGTCGGAAAAAATCCTAGGATTTTGTTGTCGGAATGTCTGAACAAAGTCCCATCATGTGTACGGGGCATTACTGTCACAAACTGACACCAATGCAGTAATCAGAAAAAACTGCTTGGTGTCACTCTGACAGGGGGGGTGATTAGGGGGTGATCAGGGGGTGATCGGGGGGTGATGGGAGGTGTAAAGTGTGCCTGGTGTGTTTTACTGTATGTGTGTGTGTTGTGCACTCACATCGATGTCTTCTCTCCTCGGCGCCGGAATGAAAAATGCCGAAATGCTACTATACAGCAGCAGAGGAAGCTTGCCATTGGCTGGGAGCGATCGCGAGGGGGTGACCACAAATGGATGGCCTCCCCCTCAGCACAGATCGCTTGGGGACAGAAGCCGACCGCCTCGGGCACGGGAGGGGGTCTGATCGGACCCCCCCGCCCGCGGGAGGCAAGTAACGTACCCATACGTTACTTTGCCTGCCCGTGCCATTCTGCCACAGTATATCTGCATGAGGCGGTCGGCAAGTGGTTAATAAGGTGTGAATGTTCGCTCAGACTTTTTGCCTGTTCGCATGTTCTGGTGCGATCCAAACCAGGGGGTGTTTTGCTCATCCCTATCAACAACCATCATCATTGTCACAAGATAGTACACACTATTGGAAAGAAAGTGTATTTCAGCAGCTGTAGGCTTCTTTTCAGATTTGCATAGAAAAATACAAAGAGTACCATTGCTGACCTTCTCCTAGCAATGATAGTTGTTAGCTTTCTTTGGCTTCAGTATTTTCTGTCACTGACCCAAAACAAACATGCAAATTATAAAATCAGAGTGAAGTCAAAACTTCTGCATGTTTGTTGCGGGTATAGAAGCCTAATCAGTAAGATAACCAGGCAAGTGAGATTTTCAAAATGGTGGATCGGCAGTGACTACCTCCATAATCTCTTGTGATATCTTTTCCTTTAGCACCCCACAAAACTAATGATTATTGAATTTTTGGCTATTTGCATCAGGATTCGGAAGGGGGTGTGAGTAATATTGCCATTCAGTATATACAGTATGTAAGAACAAGCCTTTCATGAGTTGATTTTGGTAAGAAAAAGTTTATTTTCTTATACATAGCACAACAAAGAGTAAAAGGTAGAAATGAGTGCTCATTTCTTTGAATTGATGACCAAAGTTAAATTCTGCAGAAAACAGCATAAAATGCAAACAGGGGAACATCCACGTAAGACTACTGTATCTATCTCTGACAACTTGACCCATAAAAACTGTTAAACTTCAACCATAAAAGCTATTTTCTTTCACTAAGTCATTTTTAGCCTGTTCCTTGTATTGGTGAAGTTTATGTGCTAATTTAGCCATTTTAGTTTGCTATTTTCCTTTTGTCTTAGGGCAAACATTTTTCATTTTACCTTCTAATATTTGCAACCTGTCTTTGAGCTCCTGGGACAAAAAATGATCAGCTGAAGTGAATACTCTTATGGGTATTTGACTGAACTTGTACTTTAAGACACTTAAGGTGATTTACAGTTTAATATCTTTATTTTCTGTACTATTAATCCCATGATAGAAACTAACAGAAGAAATGTCAGGCATCTTGTTAATTAAAAACTTGTTTTAAGCATAGACTTATACCTTAAGGACAGTAAGTATGCTCCTTATGCTCCATATAAATTGTAAGTGTGTTTGGTTTACTTAACACAATATTAATAATGTTAGACAATAATAATTGTCATTAAAGTTTTATTAAAGTTTGAAATTAAAAATTTGCACACAATCCTCTTATAATGTGTACCTGTGGAAATCTATAGTGCCTAGTGTGAATCATTTGCTTGTCTTTCCCCACAATCTGGATGTGTCACTTCTAGCTGTTTTCTCTGACACTATGCAAGACTTGCTGACACTCAAGACCCCCCCCCCCCCCTTTAGGTAAGTAAGGTAGGGTAGCTGGCCAAATGTTCAGAAGCTGAGCTGTGCATGTCATTTGTGAGCTATGGGCATTGTTCTCTGGGAAACTGTGTGGTGTCACTTTCCCAGAAGATACTGTATGCAATGCAGATCGAACAGTGTAGTTCAGAGGGCTGAGGGAGACAAAAGCGTGCACAGACAAAGGTATGTATTGTGAGGGTCTCTTGGTTTCATTATATTTCATTACCTAGTACTAGGTGTGAGTGAAGAATTCAGTCAGAAACATAGGTTTGAACTGAACTTTGGTCATTGTGGCACTCAGACAAATTCCCAAACATTTGATCGTTCAGCACCCTATTCTGTGGGAACTGAGCATTATATATACTATAAAAGTGATATTTCTACCACTTCTATATATGAGAGCTTCCCACTGTCACTGGTTTCTAAGGAAGGAAGCTGGGGGTGCTTGTACCGGCCACATCTCTAGGAATCACTGATATTACCAGGCCATATTTGATCAATGATGTTATTTCTACTCGGAGAGCTGTCATTCGGTCATCTTTTCTTTTTTTTGTTTTTTTTTTGTTTTTGTTTTATCAATTGATAATACATTTACAAAGATAAATGTTTTTTTTTCTTTTTTTTTAATAAAGGACTTGTCAAATGTTTGGGTGTTTTTATTTCTAGGTTACATTTATATTTTGTGAATGGGTGGGATACTATATACCCCATACTCATTCACAGGGGGGGGGGTTTCTGGGGGCCCACATATTGTTGGAGGGGGTTCCAAATATCAATAAGCCTTCCCTGTAGACCCCCAAAACCACCATCTAGGGTCATGGGAAAGATGCCCTTGTCCTTATCGACATGGGGACAAGGTGCTTTGCTGGGTAAGTATGTGTTCTGGTATATTTCAGAAGGAAGAGGATTTACTTGTATCCCCCTTTCCTTGCCAGCCATTCTGCATGCTTAGATTAAGCATTTAGTATCAATTTTAAGGGTTACCTAAAGCATTTTTTATTTTATTATTTTCTTGCATAAAGTACCCATCTACAATCCATACCAGACTCAAATGGGGAGATTGACTAAAACTGGTACACTCAGAATCTGGTGCATGTCAGCCAGTCAGCTTCTAACCTCTTCAATTGTTCAATTAAGCTTTATCAATAAAGCCTTGAAACTGAATGGTTTCTATGTAGAGATGCACAAGATTTTGCACTCTCCACCATTAGTAAATAGCTCCCAAAGGGTCAGGTATGTATTTTGGAGGGGTCTGTGTGCTGCTTTTTTTTTTTTTTAAGAAGCTACCAATGAAATGTAATTTGCTGGCAATTTTTTCCTTTGTAAAGCCGCTTGCACACTAATGCAGTGTGGTTTGACCACACCATAGGTGCAGCACAGTGTACCCATGGGTTTGGTACAAGTTAGCTCTGCTTTCTCATAGAGATCTATTATGTGCCGCAGTTTTGGTGTGCTACCTGAAATACAATACTCTATGGAAAAGCACAGCTAATCAGGACCAAACCCGCAGGTACACTGCGCTGCACCCTCAGTGCAGTCAAACCGCATCACATCAGTGTGAAAGGGAACTTAATGTCGGTGCTGCTGAAGTACTTTCTGTACATCATAGAGATGCACACCTTCACATGCAAGTTTAGGGCACCCCCAAGCATGTTATTTAAAGGATTTGGGAATGTTTAATGTTTCACTTTAAGCTTTTTAAAAAATCACTGCTCCCGGCTGAATGGAATTTTCAAACTTTTTTATGCATTGACATATGTTCTTCAGGGCAGAGCCCACCCTCAACCAGCCCCTCATTCCCATTATATTGTTTGACACTCCCTTACCTATTAGCCTAGAAAATGGGCATTTTTAATTTGTCAGATTCAGCTCTTATTGATGTCAGTGACGTTTTGGTTCAGCAAATGAACTTCTTTAACATTTGTAAAACAATGCTTGTACCAGTCCCAGAGCAGTTCATCTCATCCCTATCTAACACTGCAGTAGGCAAAATAACAGGATAACAGGTTTGCTTGACCCTATGGGGGAGATTTACTAAAGTTGGAGAGTGCAAAATCTGGTGCAGCTCTGCAAAGAAACCAATCAGCTTCCAGGTTTTATTGTCAAAGCTTAATTGAACAAGTTGAAGTTAGAAGATGATTGGTTACCATGCACAGCTGCACCAGATTCCGAGTACTCCAGTTTTAGTAAATCTGCCCCTATGTATCAGAAGGAGTTAGAGTCTATCTTTATCAAATTTTTGGGGGGATATAGTGGTGAAGCCACAGTGAGGTTTTTTTTGCTTCTAATAAAATTAATTTCTGGTTAGGGATAATCTCCAGGGTTTGAGCTTTTCTTGAAGTTTTGATTTAAACTGAACTTTTGGGGTGTTTAATGGTAATTGCTTAGCTGAACATTCCACAATGCATTGCAAAAACATCAACTTGTGAAGACCAGTAGATATCTTATTTTCTGCATCTCAGCCCTTTTTCAGGGCTCTCGCCACCACTAAGAAAGCCAACACACTGCTGCCCTGCTGCCTTAGCCAGTCCTGGTTAGGCACTTCGCTCCTGCTGGGAGCAAATTCCTACTTTGTGATAATATTGCTTTTGGTATTTTAGGATTGATATTTTTTAGGTAGTTTATTTCTTGGGATCCCTGAGCTGGGTTCACACTTGTGCAATCACAGATATCTCATGTGATTTGAACCGCATTGCTGTGCAAATCACATGTGAAGTTATTGAGATGCAAATTCAGCCATACAAACTGTATTGCCCCGTACACACGGTCGGATTTTCCGACGGAAAATGTGTGATAGGACCTTGTTGTTGGAAATTCCGACCGTGTGTGGGCTCCATCACACATTTTCCATCGGATTTTCCGACACACAAAGTTTGAGAGCAGGCTATAAAATTTTCCGACGACAAAATCCGTTGTTGGAATTTCCGATCGTGTGTACACAAATTCGACGCACAAAGTGCCACGCATGCTCAGAATAAATAAAGAGATGAAAGCTATTGGCTACTGCCCCATTTATAGTCCCGACGTACGAGTTTTACATCACCGTGTTCAGAACGATCGGATTTTCCGACAACTTTGTGTGACCGTGTGTATGCAAGACAAGTTTGAGCCAACATCCGTTGGAAAAAATCCTAGGATTTTGTTGTCGGAATGTCTGATCAATGTCCGACCGTGTGTACGGGGCATTTGGCTGAAATCACATTGCATTCGCACCAAATTGGTGCAGGATCCTTTTTTGGTCCACACTGGAATTGGATCGCATGGGTGTTTACACCTATGGGATCCAATTCCTGCACCATTTCACAGTTCGCAACTGCGATTTTAAACAATCCCCGGAAGGGCGAAGTGAAGAAAGGGAGAGAGTCTGAAACCACATGTCCATGGCAGAACTGCTTTTTGATTGAAAATGTATACTTTGGGGGGCAGGAGGCGGAGCCTAGCAGAGCAGACATGCATTGTTAGAGCTCCACACCGCTGAGGAGAGAAGAGAAGGACAAAGCGGAGCCTGCAGGCTCAAAATGTATCCATTTGAACCTTTTTGTCCCAGGGAACAAACTGTGAAAGTTTGGGCAGGAAATATGGTACTGGGAGGAAACCGTGGCAGAAATAAAAATCACCTCACAAAGAGCTCACAGGCACTCACTGCAGCTGAAGCAGCTCCAGTCACCTCACAAGATACAGCATCAGGGCGCTCTCACAGACAGAAAATGTCACAGCAAGACTCTCCATTTGAGTCAGATACAGAACAAATCCCCTCACAAACTTCTCCACAAGCCTCCTCAGTATCCCCAGTAATATTATTACAATTTGAAAAGATGCTTCATAAGGCTTTAAAACAAACCTCAGACCAAATAACAAAAAGCCTAACCAAAGAAATAAGAGAGCTGGGAAACCGCACCGCAGCCTTAGAAATAAAAATGGATGAAATTGAAATTACAACCCAAGAAAATATAACAGAATTGGAACAATTAAAAGAAGAGAATTTAATACTTCAAACTAAGCTCGAAGATTACGAAAATAGAGCCAGACGTTCAAACTTGCGCATAAGGGGAATACCTGAAACTGTGACAGACCTGCAATCTACTATTACTGCTCTATTACAAGAACTAAAGCCAGATATCCCTATTGAACGTTTAGAACTGGACAGAGTACACAGAGCCCTCACAGCCAAAAAGAAAGATGGACCCCCACGTGATATAATCACAAAATTTCATTATTACAGAACGAAAGAACAAATACTAATTGCTGCAAGAGAAAAAAAGGAACTTAATTTTCAAGGACACAATTATCAAATTTTTGCTGACCTATCCCAACTTACTATTACTAAAAGACGATCCATGAAACCCCAACTAATGGAACTGCAACGCCACAACATTATGTATCAATGGGGCTTCCCCTTTTCAGTCAGATTTAACTACCAAGGTACAATTTACAGAAGCAGATCAGCAGATGAACTACAACAAACCCTTTTAAAATTAAATCTGACAGAACCCACAAGCAGCAACACTCCCACACGCAGAAGAATGGCGTCATCTTCACCTTCAGGCAGCACCCAGAAAATTTCAGAACAAAATGGGAATCATCATTCTCACAAAAGAGGCCGTTATGCCACATCATCCATGGACCAAGAAGATTCAATGGACTGACATCCTAATTCCTGATATCTCTTCATTTATTATACTAAGAGATGGTTCTCTATAAAAAACCTATATTTATAACTGAATGTAACTGCATTCTGATAGTCACACACTGTGTGGGATCATGTTACATTCCAGTTATATTTCTTATTACTTCTGATTCATATAGCCTTAGAATATATAAGTGAAATAAGGAAATTCTTGTTCAGTTATATATTATCAGGTAATAACAATAGATTTATTACTTTTTAGGACAAATATGTTCAATAATCCAGAAGTAATGGAAGCTTTTTCTTTCTTTTCTTAAAACAAATATATTATTACCTAACTAGTTCCTAGAATTATGTTTTTGTTTATTCTAATCTGAAGCAATACAACCTCAATTTTATGAGTTAACATATCTAAACAGTTACGTATGAATAAAATATGTAATTGTTTACTCTAAAAGGGTTAAAATCCCAAAATAATTCAAACTATCTTCATCAATACCAAAGTTATTAACAGTACCTTTATAACTGAATTATTTAGCCTAGGGCAAGACTAACCATATACAACCACCCTGGAATAAATAATTTCAACAAAAACTATATTCTGCACTCCAACTAATGAAACATCATTTTGATGTCTTTTGACATAGCACTTCTCTCCTGTAAGCGGAAGATCCGTGTACCCCCATTAGCCCTCCTCATTCTCCCAACCATATTATGTGGGAGTGTGACGAAGGCACTTATTCCCCTGAGAGAGATATTTATTCGCTTTCACGGGTAAATTGTGATTACTTGCAAAAAATAATTTATACAATGTATCATGTAATCTCATATGTTTTTTGTTTACTCTTTACTCCAGAATTCACTGATTTCTTTTCTATCTATTCATCTCTTCAGTCCCCACAGGTTGATCTGCGCAGTCAGCTCTGCATAACAAAAAGTAAGTCAAAACTATTTGATCTATTGTCATGGCACCACTGAATATACTTTCCCTGAATGTTCAGGGAATAAATGTCCCTCAAAAAAGGACCAAAGCCTTCCATACTTTCCATAACAAGAAGGCTCACATAGTATGCCTCCAAGAAACACACTTCACCAAAGATTCTACTCCAAAATATATTTCTCCTTTTTATCAACAAATTTACACGGCTTCTGCCTGTACCAAGCAAAGGGGAACTCTAATTGCATTTCACCGATCCACACCATTCACCTTATCATCAGAAATTAAAGACCCAGAAGGTAGATACCTGATACTCATGGGTTATATAATGGATACAGCAATCACGGTGATTTCCTACTACGCTCCTAACAAACAACCTACACCATTCCTCTCACATATATTACAAGTGATTAATACACACAAAATAGGAACAGTGATAATGTGTGGGGATTCGAACCAGGTCCTCCTCCCATTTCTAGATAAATCACCTTTTACACCATCCAAAATAACCTCTAGATTACCTTTTTCTCAACTTCTTTCCAAATACAATCTGGTAGATTCATGGAGAGAAAGTAACCCAATGAAAAAGAAATTCACTTATTTCTCGCACCCTCATCAAACCTTCACCAGAATAGATCATATTTTTCTAACAATAGGAATGATACCAGAAATTATTGCATCAGATATAATTCCGATTCCGTGGTCTGACCATAATGCAGTATACACTACTATAGCCTCAGCCATACCAAAAGCGCATGACCCAACGTGGTACTTACCGGACATAATGCTCAAACACCCACTACATCAGATGGCCATTGAACAAGCTTTAAAGGAATACATATCAATTAATAATACAACAGACATCTCCCCAATAACACTGTAGGAAGCTCATAAGCCTGTCTTGCGTGGTACAATACAAAGACAAATGGCACTATTTAAACGGGAACGCAAAAATCTAGCAAAAAAACTAGAACTCAATTTTAATGCAGCCTACATATCATTTCAAGATAATCCATCTCAGAGTACAAAATCTCATCTGGAAAAATCTAGATTGGAATACGATCTATTTCTCACTGAGTCAGTTGATAAATCCCTCAAACGCTCCAAACACAATTTCTACATGAATACAAACAAACCAGGTACATATTTGGCTCGGGCATTAAATTCAACTAACAAATCTTTCAAACCAATACGTTTGAAATTATCAAAAAATGTTTACACTTGTAATCCAGTTAAAATAGTCCATAAATTTCACTCACATCTCGCAACTTTATACAAGACAAACAATGAATTTAATCCTACAGAGGCTGAATCCTTCTTCTCAAAAATAACCTTACCTGAGTTATCTCAGAATCAAAAAAGCAGTTTGGATGAGCCTATAACTATAGATGAAGTTGCTAACGCCATAAAAGACCTAAAACTTAACAAAAGACCAGGCCCAGACGGCTACTCGGCTTTATACTATAAAACATTCTCAGAAATACTCTCTCCCATTCTCACTGAAACTTTTAACAAACTTCTAGATGGACATTCTTTTCGGCAAGAAACACTAATGGCAATTGTTTGTATGATCCCAAAACCCCTTTCTGATGATACTTCCTGTGTGAATTATCGGCCTATCTCTCTGTTAAACCTCGATATTAAATTATTAGCAAAAATAATAGCAAAACGCCTCAATAGCATTATAGGAAAATTAATACATAGAGATCAAGTAGGCTTCATGCCAAATAGACAGGCAGGCGATAATATACGCAGGGCAGTGTGATTGGCACATATTGCTAAAAAACGGAAAATCCCTTTATGTTTTCTATCTCTCGATATTAAGAGGGCATTTGACACAGTATCCTGGCAATATATGCAATATTCATTACAAAAATGGGGTTTTGGACCCCACTTTTTAACATGGATCAAAGCATTATATAATAAACCCAAAGCCTATATAAAATATGCTGGATACAAATCTGAAGCCTTTAATATCGAAAGAGGTACCCGACAGGGTTGCCCATTATCTCCCTTATTATTTGCCCTTATACTCGAACCCATGGCCCAATACATCAGAACAAACCAAACTATAACTGGCATTGAAGTAGGAGGTATTACACACAAATTATGTATATTTGCAGACGATATATTACTTTTTCTATCATCACCACAGGTCTCTGGTCCTAACTTAATACCAGCTCTTGATGGATTTGCAGCCCTATCCGGCCTTATGATTAATCCTAAGAAATGCCTAGTGCTTAATATTTCACTCACAAACATGGAATTGATCCCGGCTAGGGCTGCACTCCCATTCACATGGGCAGAAAAATCAATCCCATATCTTGGAATTCATTTAACAGCATCTCATTCTGACTTATTCTCAGCCAATTATCCTCCAGTATTAAGACAGATCACAAATCTAATAAAACAATGGTCGCAACTTCCTTTATCCTGGATAGGGAAGATTAATGCAATCAAAATGACTATTCTACCCAAATTGCTTTATCTATTCAGAGTCCTCCCTATTCCAATTCCTTCCTATTTTTTGAGAATAGTACAAAAAAGAGCAACTTCGTTTATATGGGGCTCTTCTAAACCACGTATACCTATACACACACTACATCTTCCCAAAAATAAAGGAGGCCTAGGATACCCTAATTTTACTAACTACTACAGAGCAGCACATTTGGCCAGTCTGTCCAAATACCATGCAAAACAGGAAATCCCATTATGGGTATTTATAGAGGCTTCAGAAAATGACCCTCTATTAATATCAAATTTATTATGGCTTGATCCTAAAGACCGCTTTAAAATTCATAATCCCATAACTAAACACTTCTTATCTCTCTGGGATAAACTAAAAACCAAATATCAGTTACAATCTCCACACAATCCTCTCCTTTCTTTTATCAGAAATCCGGCCTTTTATCCGGCATGGATCTACCCAAATTCTTTTAAAGCTTGGACAACATCAGGCATTCAGACACTAAATGACTTCATAGCATCTAAATCATTCCTTTCATTCCCATCGCTTAGAGAAAAATATGATCTACCAAACTCTGAGATATTTAGATATCTCCAAATCAAAAATTTCTATACACCATTCCTAAAGGGGGATACACCATTATCCCAATTATCCATTTTTGAATCAATCTGTACAAAAGATCCATTTGCTAAAGGTACAATTTCATCACTTTATAATCAATTATATGGAGTAGCAAATCTTAATAGACCCTCTTACGCTCAGAGGTGGGAGGAGGACCTGGGACGAACTTTAGAAGACACGGACTGGTCTAATATATGGCTCACATCTAAGTCATCTTCACCCAACATCTTAGCACTGGAGACAAATTATAAAGTCCTAACTCGCTGGTACCTTGTACCCGCTAGAGTGGCAAAATATTCACCTAATACCTCAACTCTTTGTTTTCGAGGATGCCCAGAAATAGGCACATATTTACACATATGGTGGACGTGCCCAGTAATCCAAACCTTCTGGAAGGAAGTCTTCGTGATTGCATCTAAAATATTTAAAAAAATAATACAACCAGATCCATATTTAACTTTACTTAATCTAAAACCGGAATGGTTAACACTCTCTCAATTCAAACTTATGATCCAACTAATAACGGCTGCAAAACAAACAGTGGCCAAGGCATGGAAATCTCCTACATTGGTACTAGCAGAAACAATTCACAGAATGAATAATACAATGTCCCATGCTAAGATGGTAGCCATCGATCAAAATCAAATTCCAAAATTTGAAAAACTTTGGCATCCTTGGATAAAACAACAGTTCCTGTCAAATTTCAATGACTCTGTCCTGTTGCCATGGTAACAGATTAAATGACTTACAGAGACACCCATTCTAAGGCTTCAAAGAGAACTAAAAAGAATAATAAACTGACGTGCGGGACAACCTTGTGGACCATACCTCTACCTTTCAACCCTTTTTCTTCTTTCTCTTTCCTTTTCTCCACCTTACGATTAAAGCTCATTATCAGAATTTATTTGACCTATATACACTCTACTTGTAAACAATATGTATAGTAGGTATAAATCATTTAAATACCTACAAAAGTAACTAAGGAAATGATATATATCTTTAATTTAGGTTTACATGAACCCAATGTTTAATATTTGAAATTTCATGATATTTACCTATATAAACCCTACTGTAAAACAATGAGCTTACTTTATAGATCCTTGTAAACTTACTTTATGTATCTTTATGTATCTTTATAACATTGTATACTCAATAAACTTCTTTTGACAAGGAAAATGTATACTTTATTTTGCAAGAAAATATACAAAAAACAAATACATAAACAGGGTACATTCAGTACTGCGACGCAGCGCATAAATACACTACATAACAGTACATTGCCAAGCATACAAATAAATTACATTCATCCTGCGGTATGATGCCTAATGTGTTGTGCAGAGTAATAATACCCCGAAACATCACATCATGCATGACGCCGCATTACCCTGAGAGCAGTACTTCAAAACAATTTCACAAAAAAATCCAGTCATACAGTCAAATAACATTCAAATGGGCAACGGGTGTGATGGGGGGGGTGGAGGAGGTGGGGTAGGGGAGGGAGTAAAAGAGTTCACAGGCCCGAAGCTTTATTTGAACTGCCAAAGGATACACGGGTGGGAGGGGGGGGAATGGGGAAATCTTCAGACCTCCTCTTCCTCCTTGAAGTCCATCAAGTGATAGTCTCTGAGCAGACTGTGAACCAGTCTGCGGCAGTCCTCGATGGACATCCTCTCCCGCTGGTGGATGAGGCGCTTTCTGGCGCACCATAAAGCGTCCTTAAAGCAGCACAGCACCCGCCAGGCATCGTCAATGTCCTCCTGTGAATGAGTTCCACAGAAGAGTCCGTTCAACACACCAAAGTGTGTGATAGCAATCTGTGGCATAAAGTCTTTGAGTTCCGGTTCCAAGGCCCTCAACAGGTCCTGTGCAAAGGGACACTCCCAGAAAACATGCAGAGCAGTTTCCTCCTGGATGATGCAAAAGGGGCAGTGCCTGTATCTGCACAGGTTTCTGGCATGCATGAATGTCCTGAGTGGCAACCCCCCCTGGATTGCCATCCATGCCAGATCTTTGTGCCTGTTGGTGAGTCTCTTTGAAGAAACATTCCTCCAGACCACTTTAGAAGTGGCTGAAGGGAGGCCTGGAACAGACTCAACAATGTCCGATGCTCTGATCAACTTGTGGATAGTTTTTGGCTTCCACAAGTCGGGCTTCACTCCATGTAGCCCCAGCTCCTTAATAAACTTGAAGGTGTCCAAGTAGTACCAAGGCGTGTCCCAGTTGTAGGGGATGGAGCTGTCCCATTTGTCCCATCCAAGGGTCCTCCAAAGAGGCAGGAGGAAAAAACGGGACATGGAGTTACCGCCAGAGTCCACAGTTCTGTCAACCAATGTCCTGCGGATGCAGTTACAAGCAAAGCACACCCTCAGTAAGGTAGCGATGTCGGGCACGCCCTTACCGCCCTTGAGGGGTTCCTTGAACATAACCGCCCGCTTCACTCTGTCCATTTTGGAGCTCCAGATGAAGTGAAACACCGCCCTGGTGATGGCCTTACAGGTGTTGACCCGAGGGGGCCAGGCCTGGGCGAGGTACTGCAACACAGGGAGGATCTCGCTGCGGAGTACCAGTGTTTTGCCTTCGATGGTGAGTTCTCTGAGGCTCCAAAGTCCAAACTTCTGTCGCATCTTTGACAGTCTTTCCTCCCAGGACTTCAGGGCTGCGCCCTCAGCTCCAAACCAGACCCCAAGGATTTTGATGAAGTCCGTCTTGACGCTGAAAGGAATTGGTGCAGAAGAAGGCAGGAACCACTTTCCGAAGAGCATGACTTCTGACTTCCCGCAGTTGACTTTTGCCCCTGAAGCTTGGCCGAAGTCCTCACAGGTCTGGGCGAGTGTGTCGATGGAGCGCCGATCAGCACAGAACACCGTCACGTCGTCCATGTAGAGTGAGCACTTGACCTCCCGTCTGTCCGATCCTGGTGCGGTGATCCCTCTGATCTCTGGGTTCCGTCTGATGCTTCGGGCGAAGAGCTCTATACAACAAACAAAAAGCAGAGGTGAAAGAGGGCAGCCTTGTCTGACCCCAGACAAAATTGGGAAGGGGTCAGTTTTCCAGCCATTTACCAGCACCAAACTAGAAATGTCAGTGTACATTACATTTACATACGAACAAAACATTTCCCCAAGACCAAACCTGCGCAGAGCTCTGCACATAAACTCGTGGGAGACACGGTCAAAGGCCTTCTCCTGGTCAAGACTGACCAGGGCCGCATGCACACGGCGGCCATGAATGTACTGGACCGTGTCCCGGACAAGCGCAAGGCTGTCCGCAATCCTGCGACCAGGAATGCCGCAAGTCTGATCCGGGTGGATGATCTGTCCGATGACAGACTTCAACCTGTTGGCCAGGACCTTGGCGAGGATTTTGTAGTCCACGTTCAGCAGAGAGATCGGACGCCAATTTTTAAGATCCGATCTCTCCCCCTTCCGCTTATACAAAATCGTGATCATCCCCTCCCTCAGTGACGGAGGCATTCTGCCCTCCACCACCATCTCCTCGTACAGCTCGAGCAGGTCCGGGCCCACGAGATCCCACAGTGCTACATAGAGCTCAACTGGGAGACCATCGCAGCCCGGGGTCTTGCCTCGCCTAAAGGATTTAGCGGCAGAGTGCAGCTCCTCCAGCACCAAGGGGGCGTTGACGGTTGATGAACCTGCAGGATCAATTTGGTTAGAGATACCTGACAGGAACCTGTCGGCCGCCTGTGTGTCCGTTTCTTTTGGGGAGTAGAGGTTGGTGTAGTAGTCGCTGACCACTTGCATCACACCCTTCTGGAGTGTTCCGGTCTCGTCGCGCAACTCCGACAAGGGTGTGTGTCCTGAGTGAAGTTTCCTGAAAAAGAAAGAATTACACTTCTCACCTTTCTCAAGATTCTCCACCTTGGCACGGAAGACAATGTGCCTGGATTCTTCCTCGAAGTGTCCTTCCAGGCTCCTCTTGGTGTCCTCCAGGTCCTGCCTAATGTCCCAGCCACAGTGCTGAAGGTCCTGCAGGGACTGCAACTGACGCTGCAGTCTCCTGAGTTCCCTCCTCCTGGCACACACACGCTGGCGTCCCCTTGCCTGAAAGAAGCTATGCAGCTTAACCTTCACAAACTCCCACCAGTCACTTAACCTTCCGAAGAATCTCTTTTCCTCCGTCCAGGTGGCATAGGCTTCTCGGAGTTCCCCCATCAATTCCTCGTTTTCCAGCAGGGTGCTATTCAGCTTCCAGGAACCCAGTCCGCGGGCAAAGCCCTCGCCCAGGTCACCCCGAAAGTGAATAGCCCTGTGGTCAGAGAAAAAGCAGGGGACCATGGAGAACTCACGATGCTTGACTGTTCTTGAAGTGAGCACGAAGTCAATCCTGGAATGCACAGATCCATCGGGTCGGCACCACGAATAGTTCACGGTCCCTTTCCCTATGGATCCCACGGCGTCCTGCAAGGAGGCCTCCGAGATCATCTCCTTGAGCAGCCTAGAAGTAGCATCAAGTTTTGCGTATATGCTGGAGCTGCGCCCATCCTCCTCGATCGGATAGTTAAAATCACAGCCGATCACTACTGTTCTGGTGGTGACGAGTTGGGTCCGCAGGGTCTGGAAAAGTTCCAGCCGCACATTCTTGTCTGGGGGGGCGTACACGTTGATGAGCCTAACTGGCTCTTCCACCCACGAGCCGTCTATGACCAAAAGACGGCCACAGACTAGCTCATGGATAGAGTCAACCGTGAAACGCCCACCCCTGACCAGAATGGCTACGCCTGCAGACTTGCAATCGCCACCCCCGGACCAGTAGGAGGGACCAAGGGTCCACTGGGAGGACAGATGAGTGTACCTCCTCAAGGGAGGAAGGGCGCACTCCTGAAGCATGTAGACATCACTCTGCTGACTTGAAAGAAAGGTCAGGACCGCTTGCCTTCTAGATGTATCCTTGATACTCCTCACATTAATGGAAAAGATTAAGATCTCAGCCATAATGAAAAAGGGTATGAGGGTCTAGTTAACAAGGGTCCGAACTTACCTCCCCGGAGGGGGGGTGGCTCTTCCGTTGCGTCTTCTGCCTGTCCTGTGTCCTGGGCCAGGCCCAGCTCCTCAAGGACAGACTCCATCATCTGCTGGCTGATGTGGACGTTGGGGGGGAGGTCATGCTCAGGGTCGACCACGATCTCCTCCCCTTCCTCCTCCTCTCCTGCAGACTCTAGGTCCTCCACTACTTACTCGGGTCCATCGCTGTCGCGTTGGACCCCGTTGGGCCGTTTGGTGGAGGTGGCGGGTTCTTCAGCTGTTGGGCTCTCTGGCTTACGTTTCCGGCTTCCTCTTGGGCCACTGGTGGGGGTGGCGGGGGGTGGGAGGGTGGGGAAGTCCTCCAGGGAGGACAGGTTGGGGGGGGAGGGGGGGAGGGGTTCCTCCGGCACAGAGGGGGTGGGTGGGGGTGTGCTGGAGATAGGGGATGGGGCAGGGGTAGGGGCAGGAGGGGCGGGGGTGGACTTACCCTTGGCCTTTCGAGGTTCTTTCGGTTTTTCTGGCAGCTTCCTCCCGGATGGCTTACCCTGGCTTACAGCTCCAGCGTAGGTCCGGGTTCTCTGGGGGCAGTGTCTGAAGACATGCTCTGCCAATCCGCAAAGGTTGCAGGCTTTGGACCTCGGACAGTCCTTGGTCTCGTGGCCTGTCACCCTACAGAACTTGCAAGCAAGTTCTGTACAATCCTTCCCTATGTGTCCCGGCTGCCCACACTTGTTACAGTTGTAGGGTATGCCGGGGTAGAAGAGGATTCCTGCGGAGGATCCCAGGGAGAAGAAAGGCTGCAGGTGCTGGATGTCCCCCGAAGGGTCTTTCCTCAGTTTGCAGAGCACAGACCACTTACCTATCCAGAAGCCGTTGGCATCGAAGATTTGGATCGGGTCCTTCACCACGGTGCAGAACCTCTGGAGGTAGGTGGCTATGTCCTTTCCACTGGTATGGGGGTTCCTCATGGCCACTGTCACCCGCTTTTCGTCCCGTGTTATGGGGCAGTTCGCAGTGAACTTCCGGAAAGGGGATTCAGGGCCACTGGTCTTCACCATCTCCCAGTATCTTCTGCAGACCTGAAACGACACAAAAGTTATAAAGAATATACCTCTTGTGAAGGCCTGCACAGAAAGCGTCTCCGCTTTGCTGAACCCCTGTTCCAGGATCATCTTCTTTCCGAAGATCTCCGGGGTCATGTCGGGGACTCTTCCATCCACCTCCTTCAGCTGCAGCACGACCGTCTGCTTCATCCATGGCTCCAAAGCTGGGAGCCCGTCTGCAGGCTGGTCTGGCTTGGCTGGTCCTGGTCGGCTGGTGCCGGCCGGGGTAGGGGCGGGGGGTGAGGCTGCGGCATTCCCGGGCTTGGAGGAAGTGGCTGGAACGGGGTTCTTCTTCTCTTTTCCGGTCTTCTTTTCGCTCTTCCCCATCGTCAAGGATTTGGATGTCGCTTCAGATGTTTCTTAGGCGGCTTCCTTCTGGTTCCTCGACGTCTTCGCTCTTTTTCGTAGCCTTTACAAAGGCTCTAGCATCTACTGCCCGGAGGTAGTAATGCGGAGTGGGGGAGGAGGGAAGACCGCAATCTCGTTCCCTGTGGGGGCTAAGCCTCTAACCCAATAGCAGCAGGTAGGTGAAGCTGAATTTAATCAACGATCCTACCAGGCCGAGCAGAGGGTACCCCACAAGGACCAATTAGCTTGGATAGATGCAAGTGGTTCTCAACGTCCTAGCTGTGAAGCAGAGACACCCCTAAGGGCTAAAGTCGATACTACACTTGATCTTAGCCAAAAGGCCAAGAAGCGTCCATGGCAGAACTGCTGCTGTAGTTTATCCAAGCCAAGTGTTTTTATATTAAAGTAGAGATCCCATCTTTAAACTGCTCCCACCCCCATTCTATGCCCTATACCAGTGATGGCGAACCTTGGCATCCCTGATGTTTTTTAACTACATTTCCCATGATGCTCAACTACACTGCAGAGTGCATGAGCATCATGGGAAATGTAGTTCCAAAACATCTGGGGTGCCAAGGTTCGCTATCACTGCCCTATACTAACTACCCTGTAGAGGAAAGATGTATATACTTACCTGTTCTGAGGATTGTCCAGTCACTTGATCTGCCCAGCAGCTGGCTTCAGTTAAGAGGAGGGATCGCCGACAACGGATGCAATGCCTATGACGTGACGTCGCCCATAGGCTTGCTATGAGGCATCCATTGTGGGCTGTCCCTCCTCACCCAGGCCCTGTCCTGTTTGAGGAAGTGTTTGGGGATTGGGAGAATCAAGATTGGGAGAAATTAATAATGCAGACTTTAAGTTCTATGTGAAAAAAAAATATATATATATATATTGTGTATATATATATATATATATATATATATATATATATATATATATATATATATATTGTAATAGTCCCTGTCACTGGGAAAAGGGATGGGATCTCTAACCCTGTGTCCATGTCTTATGGAGAGCCAGCAGGTTGTGTGCCCAGGTGCACACAGCCCATATAACGAGGGGCTAGTGAGAGCAGAGGGTGGAGGAAGGTGGAGTGTGTGTAGCTT
This sequence comes from Aquarana catesbeiana, assembly GCF_042186555.1. Taxonomy (NCBI): domain Eukaryota; kingdom Metazoa; phylum Chordata; class Amphibia; order Anura; family Ranidae; genus Aquarana; species Aquarana catesbeiana. The sequence goes on from NC_133327.1 coordinate 389,534,974, forward strand.
GTTGCTACTGCTGTGTGAAGACAGACCTGTGTCTGGAGAGTGGTCTGCCCTGTGGGAGTCTGCAGCCTATGTAAAGGGGATTCTTTGCCCAGGGACTGGGAAAGGCTGGCCAGCCTTGAGAGTCGGGGAGACTGAGGAAGCCAGTGAGTCCAGGGGGCTGTAAAGAATTGGCAAATCTGTTGAGAGCAAGCAGAGGAACTGCTGACAAGAGAGCCAGGTGGCTTGGTATGTTTTCCTTATTTTTGGAGTGCTTAATGAAGTTAAACCCCTGCGTGGGAATCCTGAATGGACCTTTTTGCTTTTGTTTTTCGGTTTAATAAACGTGGGCTACCAGGCCCTTAACTATAATGCCTGTCTGAGGTGGACTCACTGCACTAAAAACGCATTTATCGCTTGAGCTAAATACCCCAAACATTACAATATATATATAGTTACCAAAAGTATTGGGACACCTGCCTTTACATGCACATAAACTTTAATGGCACCCCAGTCTTATTCCCTAGGGTTCAATATTGAGTTGGTACACCCTTTGCAGCTATAACAGCTTCAACTCTTCTCGGCAGACTGTCCACAAGGTTTAAGAGTGTGTCTATGGGAATGTTTGACCATTCTTCCAGAAGCACATTTGTGAGGTCATGCACTGATGTGGACCAAAAGGCCTGGCTCGCAGTCTTTGCTGCTGTGGGTTTTAAAAAAACTAATGAATATGTCACCATTTTTCTAGGTAAATAGTATTTCCAAAGGTGCTATTGAAGATAGCATATCTTCACTTTTTAAGTATAGGTCCACTGCAAATAAGCCCAAATACATCACTTTCTCTTTTCTAACACTCAATTTGACTGATCTGAGAAGTTCTTAAGCTGTCTCATAGTTTACAGTAGCTGTTATATGTTAAATTGCATACTAGGAATTTTACATGATAAACTTTTGAAAGCTTAAAATGTGAAAGCTAATGTTTATGTAAATATCAGACACCAGGGGGAATTCCTGTCGACTCTGTTATCATCTTTTCAAATCTTAGACAAATCTAATGTGCGCATATTTTTACCCAGAGTATGGAAATATTTATAAATGTGTAGTTTATAAGCTTTTATGGGAAGGCATCTGTTATCTATTGCATTTCAATTATGGGCATTTTTTGTGCAGTTTAAATTTGTCCAGTTATTTGTACACAATAGAAATTGTGGGGTTGAATGAGCTGACCTCAAACTGTAGGTATTTCTTTCTTTTGTCTTGGACTTAACAACAAGTACCTAAAAAGGAACAAAAATCTAAAATGTAAAAACCACAAGCAGACAGGTTCTTTATTGCAGAAGAGACATGTAATGTATATAAAATAAACCTACTTGCCTACTCAGTCTCCTCTACAGAGTACACAAAGCGCATTTCAGCCTGCACTGTGCCTTTGTGCCGGGAGTTCCTGTGCATGCCAATCAAGACAGCCAAAGACCAGCACCCGGAAAAATCCGGGGAGAAGATGCTGACAAATGATCTCATGGGCATCGGACCATTAAAGTTATACTAAAGTCAATTAAAAAAATAAATAAAATAACAAACATGCTAACCTGTTCTGGCCCCTCCTTCCTGCTGAGTGCCCCCACAGCAGACAGCTTGCTATGGGGGCATCCGAGCCTAACCAATTCTCAGTGTGTCCATTCAGACACAGGACTGAAGTTCGGCCCTGCAATGGGAGCCAATGGCACTGTCTCAGCCAATAAGGAGGGAGATTCCCAGGCAGCTGAGACTCTTGTGCAACATTGACGGATTGAGATGGGCTCAGGTAAGTATTGGGGGGTGAGGGGGGCATAGAATGCATTAAGATTAAAAAACCTTCTGACTTTAGAACCACTTTATAATATCATTGTTTAAGTATTCCAATAACTTACAGAAATCCTTTTTATTGGTGAGATACTCAAATTGAAAAGTCCTATGTTTAACAGCAAAATTATGAAAGATTACAGGATAAGTATTGCAAAAACAAAATATCAAACAATGTCAAAATGTATAGTTTTGTTGTTGAGATTCAATTTTTGTGTATGCATACAAGTCACTCATTCATTCATTCATTCATTCATCCATTCATGTATGTGTGTTTGTGTGTGATCTTTGTGTGTGAGTTTGGTAAAGTGAACAGCTGAATCTTTTTTCTACAAAAAGAGCAGCTTGTTGTCCTTCCTTCTCGTGAAGGGCTGGCTTGTGTAGTAGTTTTTTTTTTTTTTTTTTTAACATACTTTATTGGATTTTCAAACATACAGAGAAACCAAAACCAATGGTCCCCAGGGAGCATTAATGATCAATTGGAAGAAAAGAAAACAACAAAACAAAAAACACAAACTTGGTAAGGGGATAAGGGAAGGGGGAGAGAAGGGGGGGGTAGGAGAGGAAGGGGGGGTAACCAAAGTTGAGGTCTAACATGAGAGGAGCTATTGTGTAGCCCCTGAGGTGGCAAGCATTCACTGAAGAAATAGCTTACAGTTAGGTGGTACTTAATTGATATATTGATGGGAACAAACATTGGGGGGCGGGTTGGGAGAAGCTGCTAGTAGTGTAACTCTATGGCCAGGAAAGTATTGCAGAGTCCCAGATGTAGCAATTTCCATCAAGGATGCCAAAAGGAAGAAGGAAGCGTGGCATCAATTCCGTTGAGTAATAAGGATGGGGTGGTATAGGTCTCACCCATTGCCATTGAGGCCTGTGAGAAAGATATATGCATTGTGCAGGACTTTTGTCATGTAGAAGTCCCATTTGTTATGGAAGTGAGCTGAGTGATTGTGAGAGGAAAGGGACATATCCAGACTTTCCTTACATAGAAGACCAGTGAGTTCTATCTTCACCTCTGAGATTGTTGGAGGATTGGTGAAAGTCCATTGCTTGAGGATGGCCCTCCTGGCCGCCATGAAGCCGGAGGAGAGCCACGCTTTATTGCGTTGCATGGTGATTTGTTGAAATTTTGTATATCCTGGGAGGGAGCCATCCAAGAAGCCAAAGAGTAGAGGGAGGTGGTCCTTACAAGTTTGATACCCTGTGACAATGGCTGCAAAGCTTTCTATTTGGTCCCAGAAATGGGAGATGAGAGGACAATGCCATAATCTATGGAGTAAGGTGGGTCTGAGCTGGTGGCACCATGGGCACTGTTGTTGAGTCATATGCCGCGTACACACGGTCGGACTTTTCGTCTACAAAAGTCCGACAGCCTGTCCGACATACTTCCGACGTACCTTCGGCGGACTTGCGGCAGACTTTCTTACGAACGGACTTGCCTACACACGACCACACAAAAGTACGACAGCCTAGTACGCGGTGACGTACACCAAGTCCGACGAGACTATAAAACGGAAGTTCAATAGCCCGTACGACACCCTTTGGGCTCCTTCTGCTAATCTCGTGTTTATCTCGTGTTAGTAGAAGTTTGGTGAGAGACGATTCGCGCTTGTGAGACTCGTATTTTTCAGTTCGTTTTAACTGTTGTTCAGTCTGTGCTTGTGAGGTTTGTATCTGCTTTTCAGTGTGTTTGGTCAGTTGGCATTGAGAAATCTTTGTTTTATTGGCCGCTCGTTCCTGATTTTCAGGTCGTTCTTCACAGGCCTTGCTGTTCTTCAGTGCGTTCTGTTTAGTGCGTTCTGACCAGCCGACCGTTTTGAAGCCATGTTACCTGTACGTACTCGTCGTAGAGCTCGTGCATTGTATGTGCTTGGTGCTGTAGTTTATTCTTCAGCCCAAGACCAGTCCATGAACAGGGCGAGGAGGAGTTCATGGACCAAGAATTGGTTGCTTCAGCGTGACCAGTTCTGTCACATGCCTTTGCTCCGTGAGAATAATCCTGAGGATTTCAGGAACTTTCTCCGGATGACGGACCCCGTTTTTGACCGTTTGTTGGCTTTGCTGACCCCCTATATCAGCAGGCAGGATACCTGCATGAGGCAAGCCATCACTCCGGAGCAGAGGCTGGTCGCTACCTTGCGGTATTTGGCCACAGGGAGAAGCCTGCAGGACCTTAAGTTCTCGACAGGCATCTCCCCCCAGGCTCTGGGGATCATTATCCCAGAGACCTGTTCTGCCATCATACAGGTCCTGCAGAAGGACTATATTAAGGTAAGATATTTTTCTTTTATTAGCATCACATGTTCTTTTATGTAATCTTTGATAATGTAATGTATTTCTTGCTTCAAACACTACTTACCATCATTGCAATATAGTGTGAATGTCCCCTTTTTATCCTCACACATGCTGGAATTTTTTCCTGTTATTTTTTGTCATGCATGTATATTTTCCTTCAATAACCTTCCCAGCATGAAGTGATGGGAACATATCCACCTAGTCTACTCATTTTGAATGTATTTTGTTTGAGTGTATTTAGTGTGCTTATAATTAGCAATTATCTAGATTTCACAACTCCCCCACCTAAACTCACTCCAAATAGTGTGCTGCTAATGAGCAATTATCTAGATTTCACAACCCCCCCACCCCCCCCCCACCTAAACTCACTCCAAATAGTGTGCTGCTAATGAGCAATTATCTAGATTTCACAACCCCCCCACCCCCCCCACCTAAACTCACTCCAAATAGTGTGCTGCTAATGAGCAATTATCTAGATTTCACAACCCCCCCCCCACCCTCGTTAAAATTTGCTTGAATGTTCTGTGGTGTTGATTTGTCTAAAGCAAATATATGTTGCAGTTTGCAAAATGCATGTGCACTCTACAAGTGCATTTGTTCCAGTGCTTTAGTAAATGAGCAGAAGCTCTGCTGATTTCCATCATCAAATCATATGCAAGCCTCAAAGTGTTTTCATTAATTGCCCTTGCCTGTGATTGTGTACTCCTTGCAACATGAATGCCTTTTTACATTACCTCATTTACTGTAAGCTGGTTAGCAACTGCACCTGCAGAGTGCGACAACTGCAGTCTTGTAGCCTTTTTAGTCCCTAAATTCCTGCGTGTCCTAAAAGTAATCTTTTTTAGGGATTTCACAACCCCCTAAAATGTAATCAATGTTCCATCAGAGGGGGTGAGCAATCTGATAAGTGTGCCTTTCCATATTAGTTATTCCAGAAGAATTAAATTATTTAATGTTATACTGATGCTCGGAAATAATGTTTTTAATTGTCTAATTTTCTTGCAATGTTAGCTTCCAAATTAATTGATTTTGGTTTTCTTGTTTGATTCCCCAGTTTCCTTCAACGCCACAGGAATGGCAGACTGTGGCATCCCATTTTGCCAGCCGTTGGGACTTTCCCAATTGTGGAGGGGCTATAGATGGGAAACATGTCCACATTGTGCCACCACCCCATTCGGGGTCATATTATTTTAATTATAAGGGGTTCCACAGTATTGTTTTAATGGCGGTGGTGTCGGCACACTATGATTTTTTTATATGTGGACGTGGGGAAGAATGGCCGGATGTCGGATGGAGGAGTATTTGCCCAGACGGAGTTCTGCCAGCGTCTCCAGAGTGGTGGCCTGGGATTGCCACCTGATGAGGATAACGTGGAAGGACTCCCCTTTGTCTTCATTGCCGATGAAGCCTTCGCTCTCAGCAAGCACCTCATGAGGCCATTCCCCCAAAGAACCCTCACCCCGGAGAGGAGGGTTTTTAATTACCGGCTGGCCAGAGCTAGAAGAGTGGTTGAGAATGCGTTTAGAATTCTGGCCAGCCGGTTCCGCCTGTTTCAAACAGCCATTAATTTGGCGGAATACAAACTTAATTTTATCATTTTATCGTGCTGCATTCTGCACAACTTTTTAAACAAGCATTCTCCCAATTATATAGGCACAGTTGGGCCTGAGGCCGGACAAATAGAAGCCAACCTTACAGGCCTGGATACTGTCCGTACTGGCTTGGCCCCCCAAAGTGCCCGTCAAGTTAGACAGCAATATGTTAATTATTTTATGGGTAGGGGGGCCATTGCAATGGGCCAGGATATATAATTTTTTACAATAAAAAAAATATTGAGGAAATCTTGCATTATATTTATTGCTTGCCTTTCTTTTGGGCTGTCTCCTAGGTTATGGTCGAGCAGTTGTAGTGCCAACTGTATTTTAATTTTAAATGTCTAAATAAGCTCCATTGCCACTGTAAACAACTTTTTTACAATTATAACCAAACTGATACTGAGCCTTGAAATAACAAACCACACATTTATTTAATTCCTATAAGGAGATGTTTTTATTAATGGTTGTTATGCATTCAGTTCTGCATTTAGTATAAAATGTTCATAGACAAAAATATAATGATATCTTAATAATGTAGAAAAATATAATTATATTTAAATATTTCTACCTAATCCACAAAAAAATATTTTTGGCTTTTTGATTTTCGCAAACAGGCTTTTTTATTTATTTTTTTTTTTTAAATCAAGTTTTTTTTAGTTTTTTTTTTTTGGTTTTTTAAAATCAATTATTTTTTTTTTTTTTGGGTTTTTGAGAAAATCGAGTTTTATTTTTTTGTGGATTTTTGAGGTATTTACGAGAAACAGCCCTCCCTTTTTTACATTAGGTTAAACAGCCATTTATGTTCTGCCAAAAAAAGAAAGAGAAGGCCCAGAATGGGGTCAGCAAAACAGGAAATGAAGGACATGATTGATGTTTTGGGGTTTAAAAAAGGGCATTTAGATTCGACCCAAAACATCAATCATGTCCTTCATTTCCTGCTGCATACGATCCAGCCGATTACGCATTTCATCGATGTCTTTATTCCAGGCCATTATTTGACCAATTAGCCGTTGGGCACTTTCAGAGGTGAAATAGTCACTTCTTGTTGTACCTAAAGTGGAATGAAACCAAAAAATGTCTTTAGAAATATGCACACATACATAGTTTACCTTACCATAAATAAAGCTGTTGTCTCAGACACTGACCTGGTGGGGTGCCCATGTAGCCTAATTCCTCCACATCCTCGGGGGTGGCACTGTTGCTTGAATGAAGCACAACCAGATCCCCTAAAATAGAGTAGACAAATTACATTAAACAAAAGGCAGCCATGCATAGATTAACGTAAGCTGGTGTGTCAGACACTCACCTGGTGGGGTGCCCATGTCGCCCACCTCTCCTTCCTCCACATCCTCAGTGGGACTTGGGCTGATTTCTCAATCATGTTTTGCTTGGGGTGGACTGTCTTCTTGTTGGCTGAGTGATTTTTCCCCTATGTGAAACAAAAAATTATTAATCTACTTAGCACACAGATATTTTAGTACATAGTAATTTTGCAACATTTGTAGTGAAGTGGTTTGTGTAGAGTTCCTATTTTACCTCAATATTTAAAATTATAAAGACATATCGGATAGATAGATATCAATATCTCAAAATATAGTTAATAATCTTTTGATCTCTCTCTATATCTGGAACAAAATCTCTAAATATCTAACTAAATGTAAAGAAAAAAAATTAAGATAACTTAAAATATTCCAAAAGAATGTTTTACATTTCTATATCTATCTATCTACCTATCTCTATATTTCTCTCTCTCTATATATTTCTCTCTCTCTATATCTATATCTATATCTATAGATATGTAACGAGGTTTATTAAAAGATCGTTTAAAACGATGAACAAAAAATCGTATAGGAAGGAAAAGCACATGGAGCAGTATACAAGGTAAAAGATGCCTGCAAAGTCTCCACGACCTTCGCCATTATTTTGGCCTTGCGCAAATTTGGCCGTGCGTACGGCCCATAATTCCGATCATAGTCGTCTTTGTGAAGAATGGCCACCATCTCCACCATCTCTTTAAAACTCATATTAGAAGCCTTAAATCTAGGCCTCATAGATTTAGTTGACGTTCCAGCCTCCGGGCTGTCTCCACTACCTGAGGTCGTCAACATTTCAGGTGTCTCTGCCATTCTTTAACTCCACTACGCGCCGTAACAAAAAATGGGCGGAGAACATGAGTTAAAATCGAACGTCAGGGGCGGGCGACGCAGGCGGAGTTTCACACATGCGTAGTGTATAAAGAGGGGCCTTGCGCACGTGTCGTACGTACGTTCTGTGCGTCGAATTAGGGGGCGGAGAACATGAGTTAATTTCGAACGTCAGGGGCGGGCGACGCAGGCGGAGTTTCACACATGCGTAGTGTATAAAGAGCCTTGCGCACGTGTCATACGTACGTTCTGTGCGTCGAATTAGGGGGCGGAGAACATGAGTTAATTTCGAACGTCAGGGGCGGGCGACGCAGGCGGAGTTTCACACATGCGTAGGGTATAAAGAGGGGCCTTGCGCACGTGTCGTACGTACGTTCTGTGGTAGGTGATAGTGGACCAGGACGTTACAAAACGAAGGTAATTTTAGATATATATTTTTTTGGGTTTTATGGTCATGACTTTGTAGCAAGCGGCCTATATGGCTTGATAGATTGATGAGGCCTACATAGGGAGAAGATGATGAGGGGTTAGCAGAAACCTATAATAAAAGTGTTTTTTGTCTTGTGACTTCATCTTTTCCAGATATAATGAATCCCCTATTTAAGGATCCAGAGTTCCTTACAGCTTTTATTTCGAAATATCGAGAGATGAGGAATTTGTGGGAGGTGAAACACCCTCAGTATTATGCAAAGCATGTGAGGAAGTCAACGCTGGAGAGACTTCTGTCCTTTGTCCAGGCGACCATCCCGGAAGCAACAATGGAGACATTGCTCAAGAAAATTGGGGTCTTGAGGAACATGTATAAGAGGGAGCATAAGAAGATCCAGGAATCAAGGAGATCAGGAGCATCAGCAGATGATGTTTATGTACCCAGGCTGTGGTACTACAATCAACTCCGTTTTCTGGATGACCAGAATGAAGCCAGGCCATCACTTTCAACCCTTCCCTCCACCCTTCCCTCCACCCTTCCCTCCACCCCAGCAGAGGCTGATGAGGAGCAAGCTGGGTCTTCCATCCTGGATGAACCAGATATGACCATCTGGAGTCAGGTAAATTATTTTAACAAATATTTACTGTACTAATATTAATGATGTTAACTGGATGTTATAATTGTCTAAAATAATTTGTCACTCAAAATTGTGTATACATATCAATTGACAGTAGTGGCTAAATATGTTTGGCACCTGCTTGAAATAATTAGGGTGTCTGATTAGACTCTTTTATTAAAGAGATGTATTCACATTGAATTTGCTATTCATGAGAAGCAAACTGTGTGTCATTGATGAACCCAAAAAAATATACTCAAACTATTGTCCTTTTTTTATACACAGGATGAGTCCATCCAGGAGGAATGTGGGGAAAGTGGCAGGCAGGAGGAGACCGGGCCCATGGACAGCCTGGAGGAGGCCGGATTCACCATCATCCTGGAGGAGGCTGGGCCCAGTGTCAGGCAGGAGGTGGCTGCTCCCAGTGAGGTGGCTGCTCCCAGTGAGGTGGCTGGGCCAAGTGAGGTGGCTGGGCCCAGTAGGAGCCTGACCGAATCCCAAGTGCCTCCCCTCCACCTTCCCAAAAAAAGGGCCAGGAAGGGGATGGTCACACAGGACGCATCCCTGCGCCTCATGCAAGAGGCCACCCGTTTTTTAAGGAGCCCCCCCGAAGCGGAAGAATCCTATGGCTGCTACTTAGCCAGCAGGCTTCTTCAGATGGATTGGGAGCAGCGCCTCATTTGTGAGCGCCTATTTGGGGAAACAATCCATAAGGGGCTGCAGGGCACGCTAACACAAAACACCCAACTACATGAGGCAGCCCCCCTCCTCCTCCTCCTCCTCCTCCTCCTCCTGCCACAACTGAAACACCAGAGCCACAGCCTCAAAAGAAGGCTGCAGGGCAGCGTGGAGGAAAGGCTGCAGGGAAGAGAAGAAAGTGATGACCTGGGTTCAGTCTGGTCTGACAGAAGACGCAGGCTGTTGTAGGACCACAGTCTGGGGACATCTAGATCATCTGTTGGTGCTGTTGATCTCTGGGATTCTTGGACCAGATTGTGCTCCCTCTTATATGGACTCCGCAAGATCCCAATTTTCTGGTACACCGACTTTTTCCAGCGTTGACTTCCTCTTTATTTTATTTTGACCATGAATAAATGGATCTTTTTTGAGTTTAGCAAAAGACTTTATGTGTTTTCTTTGAAATCATTGATTTTACACACAATGTTAAATTAACAAGGGACAACAATCTCATTGAGTTTGGAAAAAACACACCAAAAATACATTACTAATGTTAATAATGTTCAAGTGGTAAGTCTTGAAAATAAAAAAATTTACATAACCAAAAACGGTGCTTTGGGTTAACTTTATCTAAAAACTAAAAAATAATCACTATAAAAAAAAAAAAGAATAATGGGTTCTTTGTGGTAACTTTACAAACCTAAAAAAAAAAAAAAAAAAAAAAAAAGGGGAAAAAGTATTATTAGTATGGAAACATTGTTTTTAAAATGCATACTATATCATTCATGAGATCAAAGAGAAAAAGAATCCAGAAATCAGTTTGGGAGAACTCTGATTATGAACAGCAAAACACCTTCGTTCTTTAGAGCACTCGTAAAGAAGAAATAAAATGCGCTGCATTCAACGATCACAGATTTTGCAGCGTGATGAATGTGCTACCTACAATACGAACACTAGTTTTACTAGACCGAGTGCTTCCGTTTAGTTTTTGCTTATGAGCATGCGTCGTTTTTTTGTCCGTCGGACTAGCATACAGACGAGCGGACTTCGGGGTCCGTCGTAGTTACGATGCTTCAAATCTAAAGTCCGTCGGATTTGAGGCTAAAAAAGTACGTTGAAAGTCCGGAGAAACCCACACACGATCGGATTACCAGCCAGCTTTAGTACGTCAGCGTCCGTTGGACTTTTGTAGACGAAAAGTCCGACCGTGTGTACGCGGCAATAGAGGTTGATGAGAAAGAGAACGGCAGGCAAGCACGGTGCATGATCTTGAATTGAGGAGTGATGCCACTCCAGGCATAGTAGCCAAAATGAACGCCCGCCCCACTCAAACCTTCAGGTGCAGACTCTGCAAACGTGTATACAATCAAGAAAGATAACTGAACAGCCACACTACCTTTATTGTAGCAAAAACAGTGTTAAAGGTCCAAAGCTGTCACATCATGGCTGAAGCAGGTACAGAAAAAAAGGCTAACGCATTTCACATCATGGTAGATGCTTAATCATAGCTGGTTACCATAGTTTGACTAAAAATATAAATAGTGATGTTAAACCAATTAAGGAAGCAAACACTCCCCCCATGATCTTGAATTGTTGTTCCCTCCAGAACTCATTAGTAATAAAAGCACAGGTAGAGTTGTAGCCTGCCAATATGTAGTCTCTTGCTTCTGAAAGGTGCGGGTCTTTATTCCACTGGGAGGTTGGACTCAGCTGGGGGGGGGTTTGATGAGTCGAGAGGATAGGTGTTTGTAGATGTCGGATATCTTGAGTTGAGCACGTTGCAGGAGTGTGTCTATTAGGGAGGAGTGGAAGTGAGTGTCTCTGGCCGGGCATTGACTGACTGCAAAGTTGATTGCTTGTTGTACATAAATGAAGTGATGGGAGGATAGGTTGTACTGGGACTGTACTGTAGAAAAGGGGAGAGCTTTTCCAGTAGATGAATCAAAGAGTTGAACTTAATTAGTGAGCCCGTGGGAGGTCCATGTGGAGAAGGCCACTTACTGTAGTTCGTGTGAGAATAGAGGATGACCAGATATTTAGATACCGAGACTGATAGGGGGAAAGCCCCATTTTTTTTTTCCTGATCTCTCTCCATGTTATTAACGTATCGCGTAGCAGCAGATTATGTTTTAAAGAGGAGGGGAGGGGATTTGTTTTACAGTGCAGTAATGCGGACAGTCCACACGGGTTGACCATCTGGGACTCCAGATCATACTTTGAGTATCTGGATGCTATTGAAAACCAATCCAAACCTACTCTGAGGAGGCAAGACAAGTTATAAATTCAAATATTCGGTAGATTAGCACCACCCTCACGTTTGGGAACAGATAGCTTTTGAAGGTATATACGGGGACATCGTCCGTACCGCAGGAATACCGATAGATCCCTATGGAGCATCTGGGTGTCTTTGTTCTGCAGTAGATGGGGGATGGTTTGAAGGGGGTATAGTAGTTTGGGGAAACTGACCATCTTAAAAAGGTGACATCTGCCAAATAAAGAGAGTGGGAGGTTTGCCAGTTTTCTAGTTCGCTGATTATTTTGGAGGTAATTTAGGTGATAGCGTGAGGCAGGCGATTTGCCTATTTTGATGCCAAGATAAGTGATGTGAGATTTTGCGAAAGCAAAGAGGGAGTTATCTGTCCGGGGGGGCGAGCGTGGAATAGGGGCAAAACTTCACTTTTGGAGAAATTGATTCTGAGTCCCGAGCAAGCTCAGAACCATGTGAAGATCTTCTGAATATGAGACATATCTAACTTGGGGTCTGACGTAAAAAGTTAATTATCGTCGGCATAAAGGGCAGTACGTACTTCCTGCTGGCCCATCGTGACTCCGTGGAGATTTGAATGGAAAAGCAGAAGATGTGACAGGGGTTCTAGTGCCAGGTTAAAGAGGAGAGGGGACACGTGACATCCTTGTCTAGTTCCCTTATGCAGGGGTATATTATTGGAAATAAGGCCTGCAGCTACTACGTTGGTGGATGGTGCTGAGTACATGGTTGAGATAAGGTGCCTTTGCAGCATATATAGTGATAATGGCTATGTCACTGGTGGGATTGGCTCTAGCTTGTTCTAGGACCATGAGGACTTTGCGAATATTGGATGAGGCTGATTGTCCTAGCGTAAAGCCAGCCTGAGAGGGATGGATTAGTGAAGGCATAATCAATGCTAACCTGTTGGCCATGACCTTGGAAAGGATCTTTAAATCTAGATTGAGCAGAGAGATCGGGTGGTAGAAGCCCAGCTCTGTGAGGTCTTTGCCTTTTTTGGGATCAATTTGATAAAGGATTGAAAGCCTGAGGGAAGATAATGGCCCCCATCAAGGATCGTTTGGTAGACGGATACAAGCATTGGACCAATAAGCTGGGCAGATAGTTTAAAGAATTCTGAGGTGTAGCCGTCTGAGCCAGGGGCTTTTCCTGAGGCTAGCGAAGCTATTGCGGATGTCACATCCAGGACTGTTATCAGGGCGCTGAGCTAAGTTAAAGTGAGGGGTCTATGCAGGGTAGCTGGATCAGATCGAGAAGGGCCTGTGCCACCCGGAGGTCGACAGGATCGGGGCCATACCGGTTAGCATAGAAATGTTCTAGGATGTTGTTGATGTCTTTAGGGGAGAAGGAGAGTGTGCCATTTGTGTTTTTCAGGGCCAATATATGGGTAGGGGTGTGAGGACCCCTGCAAAGACGAGCTAATAATTTCTTCCTTTATTAATGTTCTTCTTCTTCCTCCATCTTCTTCTTCATCTTTTTCTTCTCCATCTTCTTCTTCATCCGCTCTTCTCGTCCCGCATCTTCCTCCAGGCTTCTTTGTCCGCTCTTCTTGTCTTGCATCTTCCTCCAGGCTTCTTCTTCCCTCCGTCCACACGATCCGCCTCAGTGGGAATCTTCAGCCGTGTGGCGCTTCGCTTCTTCTGACACTTCTTATATAATGGAGGGCGGGGCCACCCGGTGACCCTGCCCTCCTCTGACGCATTGGGAAATTCACGGGACTTCCTTGAGGCTTTTCCCTGTGTTGTCAAACGGGATGGGGTCACCCAGTTACGTGACCCTGGCCCCGCCCTCCATTATATAAGAAGTGTCTCTTTTTCCTGCGGCCTGCCAGGTTGCATGCTCAGATAAGGGTCTGGTATGGATTTTTGGGGGGACCCCACGCCATTTTTTAAAATATTTTGGCACGGGGTTCCCCTTAAAATCCATACCAGACCCTTCAGGTCTGGTATGGATTTTGAGGGGGACCCCCATGCCATTTTTTTTATTTTGGTGCGGGGTTCCCCTTAATATCCATACCAGACCTGAAGGGCCTGGTATGAAATTTAGGGGGACCCTACGCATTTTTTTTATTTTGGTTTGGGGCTCCCCTGTGGGGAAATCCCATGCCGTTTTTTTAATTTTTTTTAACATTTTTTTTTTTTTAAATACCATGCCGTTTTAAAAGTTTTAAATGACTTTTTTTCCTTTGAAATGTCATTTTGCTGTCAGACTGTTCTAAACACGGGAAACATGCGCCCCTTTACAGGCATACTATAGACACCCCCCAGGTACGAAATTTAAAGGAACATTACACTTTTATTGTTTCACTTTAAGCATTATTAAAATCACTGCTCCCGAAAAAACTTTTAAAACTTCTTTTTGCATTGATACATGTCTCCTGGGGCAGGACCCAGGTCCCCAAACACTTTTAATGACAATAACTTGCATATAAGCCTTTAAAATGAGCACTTTTGAATATTCATGTTCGTGTCCCATAGAATTTAACAGTGTGTGGGTGTTCGAACAAATTTTTTGCCTGTTCGCATGTTCTGGATGCGAATCGAACAGCGGGGTGTTCGGCCCATCCCTATTTGCTAATCACCTGGAACACACACCCATAATTTTTCCTCTACCAATCTTGCCTTACAGTTAACCCGTGGATAGACTATGTGGAGAATAAATTGCCACATATCCTATTTTTCATGGCCCTATAAAAATTATGTTTATTTTCATTTATTGATATTTTAAATTGCTTGACCTTGTCCTATTTGGTCAGTTTTAGACACAAACACTAAATAACAATGCTTTTCTTAGAGTCTAACATGACTTTTTTGTTTTGCTAATTTAGTTCAATTTCCAGCACAGTTATTGTGTGGAGACAGTTTACTTTGTTGTATATATTACCTTAGGCAGAAATTAGAGTATACAACTAGGAATAAGAAGACATTATACTGTGCTCCCAGAACAAACAGTACACTTTACTCTACTCTTGAGGACTTGATTTTATTTATCTTTTGTCATTTCGAGCACCTGATGCTTCCTGGATAATTAGAAATTGTTTACTGTTGTATTGATCATCCATGCCACAGGTTTGTCCCTTGTCTTTCATTAAACTATTGCACTTATTGGATTTCTAGAGTTGCATTTTGGGAATTGCATAATGTCTCAATGAAACATTTTAAATACTGGAACTACTTTTATAGAAAGACCACCCCAACTGTAATATTACTTTGAATTAAATATGCAATAATATTGTAAAATAACTGGCCTCTAAGTTTTAGCTTTGTAACCTTTTTCATACAGGTGACTTATGAGTTGCATAGTTAGTCAGGGTAACATTAGCATCTAGGAAGTCCATGGATGCAATGGGGGTCATTTACTATAGCGCTGCAGCAATAATTAGCACTAATCGCACTATATTCACTATGGCGCTGGTAAAAAATACTCCCAAAATTGAATTTACTATAGTTCCCTGAAACCAAATAGTGCCCAAACCCTTACTCTGCTAAAACCTGAAGTAGTGCACATGGAAATAATGTTTAGAGCATGAGATAATTGCCTAAATAGTACTGAAATATGCAGTATATTATTTAAAGATAATCTGCTTTTAAACTGTGTGAAAAAGTGATTTCTACACTGAAATATCTTTAAAAGTCTAAGAAGAGATAAATTCCCTGTTTTTGTACAACTAGGTGCCAACACAACTGAGCATGCTCAGACATGGAAATAGCTCTCATTTTAGCTCCAGTGTCTTTTTTACAGGGCGCTATAGTAAATACCAGAATGAGTGAAGTGTTAAAGAGCATTTTTTGGGAGTGAAAAGTGGTGCTATTATAGTCCAATGCAAGTTTTAGCCATTGATCCTAATGGTACAATTGTAACTTCCCCAAATAAATCCTTTAAATGTTGAGATGAAATGTATCTTTCTCTGAAATAAATTTTCCTTTGAAACATTGTTGCTTCTATTTAATCTATTTTGATTTTAAGAATGCTAGAATGTGGAATGTTTTGATGTTTTGGTAAAATATATTTTTCTGTGTCACTTTCACTTGTTACTCTCCAACTCACAACAATCTTTACCCAAACTAACACAGGTGGCTTTACAATCCACAAACAATACCATTGCTGATGCAAATTTTAAATGAGTCACAATTTTTTGTGCTTTTTATTATTTCCAAATAATCATAATTTTAGCCCAAAAAATGTGATATGGGTACCAACATCAGAAATCAAAATGTAATTCCCAAAAATCTGAGGGTAATATCACTATTCTACAGTCACCCACAAAGAACCAGCAAATATCACAAAATAAATCAAGAAGAATAACTCTTGAGTAATGTAATCCCATCACCTGTATGTCCAAAGAAATGCAGTATTTATGTATATTTATGTGTAGGAGGTTTTCACATGTGGCAGCTCTGTGGCTTAGAGGTAGGGATGAGCTGAACACCCCCTGGTTCGGTTCGCACCAGAACATGCGAACAGGCAAAAAATTTGTTTGAACACCCGAACACCGTTAAAGTCTATGGGACTTGAACATGAATAATCAAAAGTGCTAATTTTAAAGGCTTATATGCAAGTTATTGTCATAAAAAGTGTTTGGGGATCTGGGTTCTGCCCCAGGGGACATGGATCAATGCAAAAAAAAGTTTTAAAAATGGCCGTTTTTTGGGAGCAGTGATTTTAATAATGCTTAAAGTGAAACAATAAAAGTGTAATATTCCTTTAAATTTTGTACCTGGGGGGTGTCTACAGTATGCCTGTAAAGGGGCGCATGTTTCCCATGTTTAGAACAGTCTGACAGCAAAATGACATTTCAAAGGAAAAAAAGTCATTCAAAAGTGACTGACGGTTCTTAAATAATGGAGGGCGGGGTCACCTGGTGACCCCGCCCCCCTCTGACGCACGGGGACTTCCCTGTGGCTTTCCCTGTGATGTCAGAGGGGGCGGGGTCACCTGGGGTCAATGTGGTGTGTGTGTATTGTTCCTGTCTGACCATGCAAACATGGTTTGGAAGTATGTGCTGACCTTATACTCTTTGATCTCATTGCTTAATCATGTACACAGAAATGCAGCTTCCAGCAGAACATACTCACCTATGTATGTGTTTGGAATGTGGGCTGGTGGTGGGTGTTGTATTTTGAATATGTGCCTTTTTTAATATTATGTTGGAATGTTTTGTAAGAATAATGACTGTTAAGTGTGTTTCTATAATCTTGCAGATAAAAATGCGATGTGTTGCCCCTTATACACTGAAAGTAAAACTGTGTCCACTCTAAGTATTAGACACATTTTAGATTGTAAGCTCCTATGAGCAGGGCCCTTAAAACCCAATTGCTAACTGTTTTGTTAAATGTAGCACCATATATCCTGTACACAATTTTGTTTCTGCTGGCAAAATGAACGTACATTATTGAGCTTGTTTGTATTTTTCTCCTTTCCTTTCAAAATCTTTTATTGGTTTTACATAAAAAAAAAAAAAAGAAAGCAATACAAAAAAAATAAGAACAGCAGACTATTACATGATGTACCCCTGAGGGGAATGTAGAAACTGACTTTACAAGGTGTAAAAGACTATCGTATAACAAAAACAATAAACGGGACCTAAGGAGCTACTGCAACTTTACATAGAATGTGTAGACTGCCGCGTTTACGTACAGTAGCATAGAGTGGCCAGAAGACGTTCTGCTGGCACCCCAAAAGGGATCAAGCTGTGCACGGGAGAATCTCAGCAAGCCGCCCCCAACTTATGCTTGCCATTTAGGCTCGGGGTCAAGGAAAAGCTTTAAGGTTGCTGTAGCCTTGTTTGCTAACTTTCTAGGGAGAAATTCCCTCCGGGGTATGGTTTGCACTGAAGTCGGGAGGACGTTTCCTAGTCTCCCTAAAGTGGAAAGCATAAGAGTAGTGTCAAGAAGAGAGAGGAGATGAGAGGAGAGAGGAAGGAGAGGAGAGGGAAAGAGAAGCTAGCCTGTCAACGGGAGAGGCCCCCGCCCCCCTTTAGAATACTTGTAATTTTAAGGTTGAACACCAGGTATGAGAGAGATACCCATATACTGCACCCACGGTTCCCAGGTAGCTTCGATTTGCGCTTTGGTGTCGTTTAGAATGCTAGAGAGTTTCTCTTGGGACATAATCCATGAAATTTTATGAGTAGCTGCCTTGAAGGAAACCCTGGGTTGTTTCCAGGCTTTGGCAATGGTGAGTTAGGCACCTAGGAGGATAAAGTGTATTAGTTTACGTGACAGTTTTGGTGTTCTGGGTAAGTTGTCATTAGGCAGAGCTATGGCTGGGGTTTTCGGGATTTGGAGTTTCATGATTTTTTGGATCAGAGAGAATATCTTGCTCCAGTAGGGCCTCAATCTGGGGCATTCCCACCAAATGTGAGCCATTGAGCCTGAAAGGTGACACCCTCGGAAGCATCTGGGGTCTGCTGTTGGGAACATTTTGGACAATTTGTCCGGGGTGAGGTACCATCTAGTGATGACCTTGAGGCTTGATTCGATTAGGGAGATATTCTTGATGCCCTTGAAGGATGTTGAAGGAGGTCCTCCATTTATCAACTTCCCAATTGAGGGAGAGCTCACTCTCCCAAGCTAGCATGTAAGGGATCTTTTGAGAGTAAAGAGATAGTGACTGATAGATAATGGAGATCCCTCCCCTCTGCTCCATGGACTGCCCACACCATAATTCGTATGGTGTGAATGTGTGAGGCGAGGATTTCTCCCCGCAAATGTGACGGAGAAAATGTCTTATTTGGTGAAATCTATAACGCTCCGAGATAGGGATTCCCAGATGATTGAGACAGAATTCGAGAGAAATAGAGCCCTCGTTAGTGAAGAAGTGTCCGATTCGGTACAATCCCTTGTCCAACCACCATCTAAAGGCTTTGATGTCCAACACTGGGGTAAAGTCTGGATTGTTGAAGATGTGCGCTAGCGGGTGACACCTCGAGATTAGAGAGGGGTTGTTTCTTAGGTTATTCCAGATTTTGAGAGATTATGAGAGAGATGGGGAGAGTATTGGAGGACGCTGTCTTGTGGGTAACCAGAGAAGGAAGTCCAGGGTGTAGGATGGAACAGCCTGTCTCTCTATTTGAATCCAGTCTGGTTTCTCAGCCTTAGAGTAGACCGTGTAGAGCTGGTGTAGCCTGGCAGCTTGGTAATACAAGAAAAGCTGGGGTGATCCTAAACCCCCTGTGTTCTAGGTAGGAGAAGGGTTCTTTGCTGGATTCTGTGTCCTCTGCCCCCCAAATAAATTTGATTACTTTTCTTTGAAATTTGGTCAAGTGTTCCTTATTAATGTTTACTGGAAGGGCCCTGAAGAGATAGAGGAGTCTAGGCAGCAAAGTCATCTTCACTGCGTGGACTCTCCCGAGCCAGGATACCTCCCCCTTGACCAATTTCCTAATTCAGTTTCTAACTTGCGGTAAGTCTGGGGGAAGTTCATAGAATATAATTGTTCCGTTTTAGCTGCAAGTTTAATTCCTAAGTAGTCTATGTAAATGTCATTCCACTCGAAGTCAAAGGAACTTTGAAGTGCGGATACTGTGTCTGTCTTGAGGGAAATATTTAAGGCATATGACTTGGAATAGTTTACCTTAAGTCCTGAAATTTTGGAGAACTCCTTCAGGAGTTTGCACAAGTTTGGGAGGGAGGTGGTCGGGGATGTGATAAAAAGGAGCATATCGTCTGCAAATAACTCGCATTTGTGAACTTGGTTCCCACAGGACACTCCAAGGATGTTGGAATTTGATCTAATTGCTATCGCAAGTGTTTTGATTGCCATGGCAAAAATCAGAGGGGAGAGAGGGCAGCCCTGTCTTGTGCCTCTTGCTATTTGGAGGGGTTTGGAGTATTGGCCTTGTAATCGGATTACCGCTTTCGGATTGGAGTACAGGGATCCCAGGATTCCTAAGAAGCTAGACCCAAAGCCCCACTTCTCCAGGAGAGAGAATAGATAGGGCCATTCGATCGAATCGAAGGCCTTGTGTAAGTCTAGCGATAGGATCATTCCTTCCTGCTTGGGGCCCCCTTCCCAGTTAGATTGGAGAATGGAGACAATGTCTACCGCTCTCCTAATTTGGTCTGGGCCCTGCCTACCCAGGATAAAACCTACCTGATCTTTGTGGACATACTGTTTTATAAAGGAAGCTAGGCGGTTGGCGAAAATTTTCGTTAGGATTTTGAGGTTATTATTTAGGGAAATGGGCCTATAATTTTTTACTTCTTCATGGTTTTTATTGGGTTTGGGGATTACTGAAATGAACGCCGTGTTCAGATGTGGATCTATTGAGGAGCCTGAGTTTTTGGAGTTGAAAAATTTAGCCATATGGGGGGCCAATATGTCGCCGAATGTCTTGTAGTAGGGGACCGAAAGACTGTCCGGACCCGGGGCAGATCCGGTCTTAAGGCTTTTCATAACCTCCCTTATCTCCTCCGAGGAGAAGGGTTCGTCCATTAAATCTTTGTGTTCCTTGGAAAAAGAGGGCAACCGAATGTTCTGAAGAAAAGAGTCGGTCGAGGGTTCTCGCACCTCTTGGGTGGATTTATAGAGGTTGGCGTAGAAGTCGTGGAAGGCAGTCATGATTTTAGTTGGGTTGGCTGTAGGAGGCTGGCCTGCTATACGTAGTTTGGGGAAAGTGAGAGAACGAAATTTGGGAGTGAGCTTAGCGGCTAGCATCGGTCCAATTTTGTCTCTTTGGCAATAAAATTTGGCTCTGCTCCATCTAATACGTTTCTCGGCTTTTGCCGTTAGTGCCATATTGAGCTCGAGTCTGATCGCATCCAATTTGTCTGTTAATACCTTAGAAGGGTTTTTCTTGTGGTCAGCTTTCAGGGTTATGAAGGATTTTTCCAATTTTTGAATGTCAATCAGTCGTTCCTTCTTTACCTGAGTCGCTAATCTGATAATCTCTCCTCGGACGGTAGCCTTGTGAGCGGCCCAGAGGGTCTTGGGAGAAATGTTATCTACATCATTTAGTTTAAAGTATTCTTTGATGCCGTCTGCTATCATCTTGGTGTTAATTGGGTTGCTGAGAAGAGATTCGTTAAGTCTCCAGTAAGAGCCCCTGTTCCCCGTCAGAACATTTCTTAAAGAAAGGATAACCAGTGAGTGGTCCGACCATGCTATGTCTAAAATGGAGGCTCTATTGGCCAGAGGGATAAGGTTTGTAGGGAGGAAAATGTGGTCAATCCTGGCGTATGACTGATGGGGAGAGGAGAAGTGAGTGAAGTCTCTACATTTGGGGTTTAGTTCCTTCCAAATGTCAACTAGGCCTTGGGTGTGCAGTATTTTGGCTATTCTAGTGCTCAGTTTCGTGGGACGTGTCAGCTGGTCTTTGAGGGGTTTGGTTTTGTCAAGACCCTGGTCAAACGCGACATTGGAGTCTCCCCCCCAGATGACCTTGCCCTCTAGGAGGGGGTTGAGAGTTGCAAAGAGGCTCTGGAACAACGTGGCTTGGCCCTTATTTGGGGCATAGTATGAAATTATGGAGTAAAGGACTCCCTCCAGAGTGCCCTTTACAAGAATAAACCTGCCCTCTGGGTCTCTGAAATCCAAGATGTGGGCAAATTTGCTGTTTTTGCTACCCCTTTCGTCTTGTTTGGGGCGTTGGCAAGGTAAAAAGATGGAAAGTAGGAGTGGAGGAACTTGGAATTGTACCGAATCGGGAAGTGCGTCTCCTGCAGGAGCACTATGTCCAGTTTGATTTGTAGTGATCAAGAGCTAATCTCCTTTTCCTAGGAGAATTAAGACCTTGAATGTTATGAGATGCCACCTTGAGATCTACTCCCTTCGATATTGTATCAGCCATGGGAACAGAGGGGAGGACGACCATTTAACCAGCAGCCACTTACCTTATGAAGACGATTATTTGCAGTGAGGGTGAGGAAGGAGAAGATTTGTTCTAATTCTGCTAGGGTGAGGACTGGGGACGATTCCCGCTGACAGGCTAGAAGAGATAAAAAGAGTGAATGGGGAGAAATGGAAAATATAGAAACAAACTTAGCAACACAGACAGTAACAAGGGTCTTCTAACGAGACCTGTGGAGCGGGGCGGTGAGGAAGTCCGCCAAATCTCCACTCTAAACCTTCGCTCGTCCTGAAATGGTGAACGAAGTCCCATTCGAAGAGGACACATTCGGTTCTCCAGGAATGAGAGGAGGCGCAAGGGTCCCACCCCGGACCCCTGAAATAACATGAGTCTGACTAATAAACTGTGCACAACTAAGTCATGGTAATCGAATTGGTATTAAGAAACCCATATCACAGACCGTGAGTACATGAAGAAAATTACGTTCTCGTAGAGACTGTATTTTAGGCCTCCGTCTCCCGGCACCCTTCCCTACCCAACACTCACCCCTCCCCTCCTAACTGAGGGGAAGGGTTGGGAAGGTCGAGAGGATGCGGGGAGACCCGACAACTAAACCGGCCCAAACCAAATGGGGCCCGAAAAAAGGTTCATGGATAAAAATCAAAAATAGAGAGGGCGAGACAAAAAAGATAAAATACAAAATTCTAAGTTCAGGGAGAGAGCCCTATAAAATAGACACATATGTTCAAGTCCCAGAAGAACAGCTCCGGAGAGGAGAGAACTACTGATTCCTTTGTAGAGCGAAACTTTTAAGATTTGAGTCCACAGCAGGAAGGGAAAGGGATCTGGATTCTTGTTTCTGGAAGGTGTAGGCAACAAAAGGGCTGGCCATTGCAGACGTCTCTCCTCTTTGAGCTTTAGGGACTTGTGGTGTAGAGGCCTTTGGTGTGGAAGAATAACCTGGGTCAGGGGACCAGGCCAGGTCGGGAATTGGGGGGATGGAGCTCTAGCTCAGTCAACAGAGGGAACTACTTCCCAAGCGGAGATGTCCATGACAGGACAGAGGGATGATGGGGTCCTGAAACTCAATTACGGTGGTCTTCCATCTTTGCTCTTCTTAGAGGGACCCTTGTTCCAGAGAGGAGATACTGGGCTGGCCGGAGGGGGGCGTTTGGCCGACCCTGAAGATGACGTGGAGAAATCCATGGGTGCTTCCTGAGATATTAGTTTTAGGGACAAGAACAGTCTCTCACCTTCTGGGAGGTTGGAAAATGCGTATGTCTTGCCCTGTATCGAGAACTTCATGGCGAAGGGGAATGACCAACGGTACTTGATGTCCCATTCCATTAGGACCATTAGGAGAGGCTTTAGGGCACTTCTTCTTTGGATGGTGGACTGTGCCAAATCTGCAAACACCTGAATTTGGTGTCCCCTGTGTTGTAGCTTAGGCTTAAAGCGTGATTGTCGCATAACCTCTTCTTTAACCACGTAAAAGTGCAGTTTCACTATGATATCTCTGGGTGTACCGTCTTTTCTGGGGGGTCCTAGTGCCCTGTGTGCTCTATCCAGTTCGAGCCTGTGCGGCGGGATATTAGGGATGAGCTCCGAGATAAAGTCCTTAACCGTGAGGGGGATATCCGTGAAGGATTCCGGGAGGCCTCTTATTCTGAAATTATACCTCCTGGACCTATTCTCAATTTCGTCAATCCTGGAGAGGGCCGTATCCAGTTGTTCTTAAATGGTCTGGATGTGTGCATCATTTTGGTTGGTTCTGGAGACTGTGTGCTCAATTTTGTCCTCCATGGCTTCAATTCTGGAGCCCAAACTAGACAGGTCCAATTTAATGGTGTTGGTGATCTGAATTGCTGTGTTGGCCAGATCTTTCTCTAATAGGGCAGAGAATTTAGTGAGGAAGTCTTCTTGAAGTGCGGAGATGTCCCTGACTGAATAGCTGGGGGATGGATTTGCTGTTGAGGGAAGTTGGGAGGGCATGGATGAGGATAGGGTATAGTCCTCCAGCTGCCTGCCATTCAGGGGCTCTGTGTGGGCCAAGGCAGGGGCTTGGTGCTGGTGAGGGTCATGAGGGCCTGCCTGGTTTATGCAGGGGTCTCCCTGTGCCGCTTGGGCATAAGTCAGGGTCGGGGGGGCCAGTACTGGCCTGATTTCAGGAGCCCTGGGCTGTGTGGCAGAATGAGGCCTGTTGCTTGGTACACCCGTCTGACGCCGCCGCATCGAATTGCGGGCCTAGGTCTCGGCGAGCCTGGGGACCGGACATCTGTCCGTGCTCCCCTGGTGTTCCTGGCTCCGGGCGGGTAGATGGGAAGCTCGTCCGCGGGCTGTAACGGTGGTTGTGCGGCTCGTTCGTCCGGGGTGGTGCGGAGCTCCAGGCTCAGGCGGCCATGTCAGAGCTCTCGCGCATGCGCGCTCTGTTTTTTTCCCTTTTCTTTCTTCTTTTTAATTAGTTTTGGGGGTGGTTTTGGGGAAGTGCAATATCTTTCTTTTATATCTGATATCTTATAATTTCTATATGTATTTGTGCACCAAAAACACTAATCTCTTCAGCACACCTACAAGTAAATGATAAAGGTGGAATCTTTATATATAATTGTGGAGAATTGCAGGTAATGAATTCAGCTGGTGGGTAGGTGGTGTTGTATGTGTCAGCCCTGGTTCACATTGGTGCGATTTGACATGCAATTTGACATGTCAAATCGGTAGCAATTGCACTGTTACAATTGGTGCGGCGCCGCAATTTCCAAAAGTAGTTTCTGTGCTACTTTTTGTCAACTTTGGGGTGCGATTTTTATTGACATCAGTACAGAAACCTGCACAGATGTCTCTGGAATCTCCCCCCCCCCGCAGTCGGGACTGAAATGCGGGAATGAAATTGTGTGTGTTGAGCTGAACTCGCACGATTTCCTCCAGCTGTCGGTGTGAACCAGGGCTCAAACTGGGCCTTTGTAATTCAGCTTTTGCTATACCAGGGACACCATTTCTTATTGAACTCCTTTAAGTTTACCTTCAAATATCATTATATGTAGAAATACAGATTTGCATATCTGCAAATAAACAAAAATAAAAAAATTCTAATGGTGGTTGTAATCAAATAATCGCAGCTGCGATCAAAAGAGTGTGGTTTCACCTTCTGACCCGGAAATGAGTCACATGGCAAGGTCCCTCTTTAGCAAAGAGGAGGTGCTGTTCATTTGCTGGGTAAGTGTAGCATATGTACTTGTGCTTACTCAATGTCGATGTGGTAGTTAGATTTGGTGTGGGTGGGGTTCATTGATTAGTTTGGCATCACATTTGCTTCTGGCCCATGTGCACACATCACTTCCTGCATTTGTTCTGCTGATGTTAATTAGTAAGGACTATGCAAATATAAATGAGAGCTCCTTTCTATTAAAATATATATGAGTTGTTTCACAGTTGGGCGACTTTTCCAGCAAATTTGGACCTCCGAGTTGCATGACAAGTTGTACCCCATGATTCTCAATGATAACCATTCAAATTTGTGCTACTTCAAGTTGCAACAACTTCAAAAGTAGTCCCTGTACTACTTTGGTGTGACTTTCATGTGACTTGAGGTACATAGGGTGCAATATTACAAAGGCATTCCCAGAGGTTGGGGCCAAATTGCAGCAGCAAAATAGTGTGACTTTCAGGTTGCAGCAGTGTGAATGAGATTAATGGATAATACCTTTTGAATTAGGCCCTATTCTCAATTGTGCATCCTGCAAGTGGGTCAAATTTGTCCCTGGACTACTTTGGTTTGAATTTGTTGCGACTTGAGGTCCATATACCTCAATATTACACAGGCATTGGTCGCACAAGTACAAATGGGGCCTAATTCAAAGGTGTTATCTATCAATCTCATTAGGTTCCTTTCACACTTGACCGACTTTTCATACAACTTGAGGTCCATAAGGCCCCTTTC
The DNA here is from genome assembly GCF_042186555.1 of Aquarana catesbeiana. Classification (NCBI taxonomy): domain Eukaryota; kingdom Metazoa; phylum Chordata; class Amphibia; order Anura; family Ranidae; genus Aquarana; species Aquarana catesbeiana. The sequence goes on from NC_133327.1 coordinate 389,560,546, forward strand.
ATACTTGTGCGACCTGAAAGTCTTGATGTCTATGGACGCAGGAGTTGCAGGACAAGTCGCACAAGTGTGAAAGGGGCCTTAGGGCTGGTTCACACTGCTGTGCTGTCCGACATCGGATGTGATTTGCCCCGCAGTGCAAATGACATGCAATGTCTGTGTGATGCAAACTTAGAAATACAGATTGTATGTTTGAATTTGCATCACATTCGGACCAAACTCGCACAGAAACCATTTTTTGGTCCGCAGCAGAATCGGATCACATGGGTGTCGTCTGAATTTGCTGTTCGCTCTGCGATATGCAAACTGATTTGGGGGTGTCATTAGCTTTCTACTGACACTCCCAGCAGTTCGCATACGGCAGTGTGAACTGCCTGCAAGTTGTATGCGATGCAGGAAATTGCACTGGATTTGCAGGGTTCCCCCATCGCTCCAGTGTGAACTTGACCTAAACCAAGGTTCACACCTATGCATTTTTTAGTGCAGTTTGCAGAAACATTCTACTGTCCATTTAACATGGTTTCCTATGGTACTAGTTCACATCTATGCGTTTTGCAGCCAGTGCATTTTTTTCATGCGATTTGCAGGAATAGATTTCAATGGAACCGCACCAGAAACGCAACTGTTGCATTTGTGATGCAATTTTTGATGTGTCCTTAACAACCAATGAGTCATCAGCTGTCAGCGGCTTCCCCACTGAAAGTAAAAAAAAAATGGCAGCCCAAAAAAAAAAAAAAAAAACTGGCCATCTAGTATGGATTCAAGGGGACCCCCACACCAAAATTTAACAAAAATGCCATGGGGTTCCCCCCAGGTCTATGCCAGGCCCTTCGGGTCTAGTATTGACCTGTAGGGGACCCCCCATGCCGAAAGTAAAAAAAATGGCTTGGGGTCCCCCCAAAATCCATACCAGACACTTATCCAAGCACACAACCTGGCAGGCCATAGGAAAAGAGGGGGGACGAGGGAGCGCCCCCTCCTGAACTGTACCAGGCCACATGCCCTCAACATGGGAAGGGTGCTTTGGGGTCCCCCCAAAACACCTTGTCCCCATGTTGATGGGGACAAGGGCCTCATCCCCACAACCCTTGCCCGCTGGTCGTGGGGGTCTGTGGGCGAGGGGATTATCAGAATCTGGAAGCCCCTTTTAACAAGGGGGGCCCCAGATCCTGGCCCCCCTATGTGAATGTGTATCGGGTAGATCATACACCTACCCATTCACCAAAAAAAAGCAGTGAAATGTGACAAAAAACAATAGCCATTTTTTTTACAATTCCTTTATTGTAAAATAGCTCTGAGTGGTCTTTTCCCCTAAGCCGCGTCTCTCGCCGCCATCTTCTCCTGGTGCTGTCTCTCCCGCCATCATCTTCTGTCACCGTCTTCTGTCTGCTTCTCTCCCGCTGCTGTGTTCTTTATTCCTTGCAGCTGTCTTCCTCGCCGCTGTCTTCCTCCATTGTCTTGTCCCCCGCTGTCTGGCGTCTCTTACCCATCCGTTGACGTCATACAGAAAGCCCGCCCGCTTTTTTCCAAAAATTATGTACCTGATACCCATTCACATGGGGGGTGGGATCTGGGGACCCAAAAGCCCCCTCCCCAAGTTGAGGGCATGTGGCCTGGTACAGTTCATGGGGGGGTGAACTCTCGTCCCCCCTCTTTTCTTGCAGCCTGCCAGGTTGTGTGCTCGGATAAGGGTCTGGTATGGATTTTGGGAGGGACCCCCACACTATTTTTTTTTTCAAATTTTGGCACAGGGTTCCCCTAATATAGCAGACCTGAAGGGCCTCACAATTTTTTTATTTTGATGCGGGGTTCCCCTTAATATTCATCCCAGACCCAAAGGGCCTGGTAATGGACTGGGGGAACTCACACTATTTTTTTTTCAATTATTTTTATCTATATCGCCAGGATTCAACAATACATTACAGCCGCAAGCAATTTTAAAAGACATTTTTTTCCTTTAGAAATGTCATTTTGCTGCTGTACTGTTCTAAAGAAGTTCATGGAGAAGATGCGCTACTTTACAGGCATACTAAGGACACCCCCAGGCACGATATTTAAAGGAATATTAAATTTCTTATTGTTTCATGTTAAGCATTACTAAAATCACTGCTCCTGAAAAAATGGCTGTTTTTAAAAAAAATTTTTGCATTGATACATGTCCCCTAGGGCAGGACCCGGGTTCCCATACACTTTTTATGGCAATAACTTGCATATAAGCCTTTAACCACTTGACCACTGGGCACTTAAACCCCCTTAATAAACAGACCAATTTTCAGCTTTCGTTGCTCTCACACTTTGAATGACAATTACTCAGTCATGCAACACTGTACCCAAATGAAATTTTTGTTCTTTTTTTCACACAAATAGAGCTTTCTTTTGGTGGTATTTAATCACCGCTGGGTTCTTTATTTTTTGTGCTATAAAAGAAAAAAGACCGAAAATTCTGTAAAAAAATGCATTTTCTTCGTTTCTGTTATAAAATTTTGCAAATTAGTAATTTTTTCTTCATATATTTTGGCCAAAATTTATACCGCTACATATCTTTGGTAAAAATAACCAAATTGGTGTATATTATTTGGTCTTTGTGAAAGTTATAAAGTCCACAGTGCCAATCTCTGAAAATTGATCACACCTGAATTACTGACGGCCTATCTCATTTCTTGAGACCCTAACATGCCAGAAAAGTACAAATACCCCCCAAATGACCCCTTTTTGGAAAGAAGACATTCCAAGGTATTTAGAAAGATGCATGATGAGTTTTTTGAAGTTGTCATTTTTTCCCACAATTCTTTGCAAAATCAAGATTTTTTTTTTTCTTTTTTTTTTTTCACAAAATTGTCATATTAGCAGGTTATTTCTCACACACAGCATATGCATACCACAAATTACACCCCAAAAAACATTCTGCAATTACTTCCGAGTACGGTGATACCACATGTGTGAGACTTTTGCACAGCGTGGCCACATACAGAGGCCCAACATGCAGGGAGCACCATCAGGCATTCTAGGAGCACCCAGGCCAATTTTGACATTTCTCTCCTACATGTAAAAATCATAATTTATTTACTAGAAAATTACATAGAACCCCAAAATATTATATATATATTTTTAGCAAAGACCCTAGAGAATACAATGGCGGTCCTTGCAACTTTTTATCTCACACGGTATTTGCGCAGCAATTTTTCGAACGCTTTTTTAAAAAAAAAAACAGTTTTGTGCTTTGAAAAAAAACAAAATAGTAAAGTTAGCCCAATATTTTTGCATAATGTGAAAGATGAAGTTATGCAGAGTAAACAGATACCTAACATGTCACCCTTCAATATTGCACACGCTCGTGGAATGGCGCCAAACTTTGCTACTTAAAAATCCCCATAGGAGACGCTTTAACATTTTTTACTGGTTACATGTTGTGAGTTACAGAGGTCTAGGGCCAAAATCATTGTTCTTGCTCTACCGATCGCAGCGATACCTCACATGTGTGGTTTGAACACCATTTTCATATGTGGGCGCAACTTACGTATGCGTTCACTTCTGCATGCAAGCACACGGGGAAATTTTTTTTTTTTTTTTTATTGTTCAGTTTACTTTATTTATTTTAGTTTGCCACTTTTTTCCAAGAAATACATTTTTTGATCACTTTTATTTCTATTACAAGGAATGTAAACATCCCCCTGTAATAGGAATATGGCATGACAGGTCCTCTTTACAGTGAGATATGGGGTCAATAAGACCCCACATCTCACCTCTAGGCTGGGAAGCCTGAAATTAAAAAAAAAAAAAAAAAAAAAGATCCTGGCTTCGATCATAGCGGTGAGTCGGTAGAAGCACCTGAGGGCGGCGAGAGGGGGGGGACGTCCCCTCTCGCCTCCTGTAAGAACGATCAAGCAGTGGAACAGCCACTATGATCATTTTTATGGTGTAGGGAATCGCCGGCTGAAAAAGCTGATATCTGAATGATGCCTGTAGCTGCACCCATCATTCAGATATCCCCGCACAAAGTCAAGGACATCGTATGACGGCCGGCGGGCGGGAAGTGGTTAAAACAAATTTTTTTTAACACAAAATTGTCCATTTATACAATATTTCTAATACATAGCATGTACACACCAAAAATGACACCCCAAAATAGATTCTCCTACTCCTCCTGAGTACGGTGATACCACATGTGTGAGATTTCCACAGCCTGGCCACATACAGAGGTCGAGTACAGCCGAGTATGGCAGAGTATGGCTGAGTATAGCCGAGCGTGGCTGGGTATGGCTGAGTATGGCAGAGTATGGTTGGGTATGGCAAAGTATGGCTGGGTATCACCGAGTATTGCAGAGTATGGTGGGGTATTGCAGTGTATTGCGGGGTATTGCAGTGTATTGCGGGATATTGCAGAGTATTGCGGGATATTGCAGGGCATTGCAGAGTATTGCAGGGCATTGCAGAGTATTGCGGGGCATTGCAGAGTATTGCGGGGCATTGCAGAGTATTGCGGGGCATTGCAGAGTATTGCAGACTATTGTGGAGCATTGCAGAGTATTGCGGGGCATTGCAGAGTATTGCAGACTATTGCAAGGCATTGCAGAGTATTGCGGGGCATTGCAGAGTATTGCAGAGTATTGAGGGGCAAGTATTGCGGGGCATTGCAGAGTATTGTGGGGCATTGCAGAGTACAGGGGGTCCCCGGGTTACGAACAGGATAGGGACTGTAGGTTTGTTCTTAAGTCGAATTTGTTTGTAAGTCGGAACAGTACCTTTTTTAAGTGCAAATCTAGTCTCAGAGACAGGATGTAAACCCAAATCAACAGAGAAAGGCAACCGGATGGCAGGGGCGGTATGGTTAGTTCAAATATGTTTTGTTTCTTTTATTTTTTTACTTTTTAATCACTTTTTTTATTTGTATTTATTTGTAGCTTGTCGTTTACTTTTTTTTATTTTTGTATAATTTTCTTATTTTTAATATTATTTTTCTTATTCTTATTCAGGGAAACAATTCCCTGTGTGATAGCAATTGGAGGTGACAGGTTCTCTTTATTGACCCTGTCACCTCCAAAACAGGAGTCCAGGAGCGCAGCTGAGCACAGCTCTCCCCTCTCACTATTTTCATGGTGGCAGCGACAGGAGACAGCAGAGAGAGGTACACTGTATGGCACAGCAGGGAAATGGATGGTGAAAGCAGCCATTAGAGGCCAGGCAGGCCGGCCGGCCGCGGTGCACCCTCGCGGGGCAGCAGCGTAGGAAAGACCCTGGAGGCTTTGTAGGCCGCACGAGGCCTCGGCCACGCGGGCAGTTTTAGCGGCCTGGCAGGCCACCGGACCTTACCAGGCCTGTGGATGGGCAGGCAGGAGGACGAAGGGGACCCGCAGCCAAGCCAGGAACGGAGGAAAGGCTCGGGAGAGGAAGATTCGGCCAGCAGTGACGTCATTCGGGCCCCGTTCGTAAGTAGGGGTTGTTCGCAACTCGGATGTTCGTAAGTCGGGGACCCCCTGTATTGTGGGCATTGCAGAGTATTGTGGGGCATTGCAGATTATTGCAGAGTATTGTGGGGCATTGTAGAGTATTGTGGGGCATTGTAGAGTATTGTGGGGCATTGTAGAGTATTGTGGGGCATTGCAGAGTATTGTGGGGCATTGCAGAGTATTGTGGGGCATTGCAGAGTATTGTGGGGCATTGCAGAGTATTGCGGGGCATTGCAGAGTATTGCAGGGCATTGCAGAGTATTGCGGGTCATTGCAGAGTATTGCGGGTCATTGCAGAGTATTGCGGGTCATTGCAGAGTATTGCGGGGCATTGCAGAGTATTGCACAGGGTATTGCAGAGTATTGCACAGGGTATTGCAGAGTATTGCACAGGGTATTGCAGAGTATTGCACAGGGTATTGCAGAGTATTGCACAGGGTATTGCAGAGTATTGCACAGGGTATTGCAGAGTATTGCACAGGGTATTGCAGAGTATTGCACAGGGTATTGCGGGGTATTGTAGAGTATTGTGGGGTATTGCAGAGTATTGTGGGGTATTGCAGAGTATTGCAGAGTATTGTGGGGTATTGCAGAGTATTGCACAGGCTATTGCAGAGTATTGCACAGGCTATTGCGGGGTATTGTAGAGTATTGTGGGGTATTGCAGAGTATTGCACAGGGTATTGCGGGGTATTGTAGAGTATTGTGGGGTATTGCAGAGTATTGCACAGGGTATTGCAGAGTATTGCACAGGGTATTGCAGAGTATTGCACAGGGTATTGCAGAGTATTGCACAGGGTATTGTGGGGTATTGTAGAGTATTGTGGGGTATTGCAGAGTATTGTGGGGTATTGCAGAGTATTGCACAGGCTATTGCAGAGTATTGCACAGGCTATTGTGGGGTATTGTAGAGTATTGTGGGGTATTGTAGAGTATTGTGGGGTATTGCAGAGTATTGCAGAGTATTGTGGGGTATTGCAGAGTATTGCACAGGCTATTGCAGAGTATTGCACAGGCTATTGTGGGGTATTGTAGAGTATTGTGGGGTATTGCAGAGTATTGCACAGGCCATTGCAGAGTATTGCACAGGCTATTGTGGGGTATTGTAGAGTATTGTGGGGTATTGCAGAGTATTGCACAGGGTATTGCAGAGTATTGCACAGGGTATTGCAGAGTATTGCACAGGGTATTGCAGAGTATTGCACAGGGTATTGTGGGGTATTGTAGAGTATTGTAGAGTATTGTGGGGTATTGCAGAGTATTGCAGAGTATTGTGGGGTATTGCAGAGTATTGCACAGGCTATTGCAGAGTATTGCACAGGCTATTGTGGGGTATTGTAGAGTATTGTGGGGTATTGCAGAGTATTGCACAGGGTATTGCGGGGTATTGTAGAGTATTGTGGGGTATTGCAGAGTATTGCACAGGGTATTGCAGAGTATTGCACAGGGTATTGCAGAGTATTGCACAGGGTATTGCAGAGTATTGCACAGGGTATTGTGGGGTATTGTAGAGTATTGTGGGGTATTGTAGAGTATTGTGGGGTATTGCAGAGTATTGCAGAGTATTGTGGGGTATTGCAGAGTATTGCACAGGCTATTGCAGAGTATTGCACAGGCTATTGTGGGGTATTGTAGAGTATTGTGGGGTATTGTAGAGTATTGTGGGGTATTGCAGAGTATTGCAGAGTATTGTGGGGTATTGCAGAGTATTGCACAGGCTATTGCAGAGTATTGCACAGGCTATTGTGGGGTATTGTAGAGTATTGTGGGGTATTGCAGAGTATTGCACAGGCTATTGCAGAGTATTGCACAGGCTATTGTGGGGTATTGTAGAGTATTGCACAGGGTATTGCGGGGTACTGCAGAGTATTGTGGGGTATTGCAGAGTATTGCACAGGGAATTGCAGAGCATGGGGGGATGGCTGAGCATGGAGGGTCGTGACTGCACATGTCATTGAACAGCGCTGTGGGCACTACACATGCAGCCCACAGCGCGGCTCCCATCCGATCTCTCCCCCTCTGTACTAATCGGTACAGAGAGGGGAGGGAGGAACCGGTGTCATAACATGACGCCGGTTTGTTTACATGTGATCGCTCCGTCATTTGACGGAGTGATCACATGGTAAACGGCCACGATCAGTGGCTGTTTACCGTGATCCGTGATGCGCCTAGTCCTCTGGACCCGGCGGTCACGGATGTTCCTGTGTGCGCGCCCCAGGGGGCGCACGGGAGCAGTTTTCTGGAATCACGTCATAGTACGTGATCCCAGAGTTATCCAACCGCCCTGCAGCCGTTATTTGGCTATGGGCCGGTTGGCAACTGGTTAAAATGAGCACTTTTGATTTTTCATGATTTGTCCCATACACTTTAACCGTGTTCGCACAATTGTTTGGCGTGTTAGTAAGTTCTAGACATGTGTGTGCATCCGTTTTCATCCGAATGCATTTTCGTCCGAATTTCAGGTATTTTCGTTATCGTTTTAACAAGGGATAACAAAAGCGCAGAATACGAAAACCGAAAGATCTGACATAAACAAATGCTTTATTTTTGTTTTCATTGTGACAACAGTTCGATATAGATAGGAGATTCGACATGACACTGACAATAACAATCTGTGTCTATCAAACCTGTGGTCGAATGTGCCTAACCTTAACTCTATTAGTCCAAGATTATTCTACATAGAGAGAAAAGATTCGACATAGAGAGAAAAGATTTGACATAGATAGAAAAGATCGCTTCTGGAATTGGGTGGGGGAAGTAAAATAAAAATAATGATGATGAATGTTATTGGCCGATTGTAACCAAAGAGGAGGGGCAGTAAAATAGCTAGAACTAAGTACACACGTACAGCCAACTTACTTTCACTTATGATTTGCTAGCAGAGAGAGACACACACACACTGAATCATTTCAGAAGACAGTCAATCTTAGCTGGTCTGTTTGTCAGAGAATCTGAATTATTTAGCAATTAAGCATAAGCACAGCAGCAGAACAATAGTGAAGCAAGCTACAGTTCAACTTAACTTTTTCATAATAATCTGCTGCTATTGTGTTAGTGTTTTGAACTTGATAGTGATACTAGTGTTGCTAGTGTTGTGATAGCCTCAGAGGCTGCCTGTGTTGTGGGGGGGGGGGGATTTATTATTATAGATTCTATATTATAATGCCATATCAATATGTGACACAATGTCGGATGCCGTGCCCACCATTGCACTTGGAGATTCAGAAACGAATGTGAAAGTTGGCTGACTGTTGGGGTAGAGTAGACCATTCAACGTGAACGACGAAGATTCGATGAAGCAACGAAAAACATACACACGTCAAATTTTTGGCTTATGGTGTCTGTCGAAAGTTCTAAGAAGATTCGACGGAGCAGCTAAACTGTACGACGCTGCAATCCTACATTTCAGGTCAAATGCATCCGCCCATAGGCTATTGAAAAATTCTAATGTTGGTTGACTAGTAAAATAATTAATAAATATAATTATTACTAGTCATACAACATTAGAATTCTACTACAGCTAGCTAGTAGGCAGAAAATTCCACCGGAAATGTACGATTGCAGCGTCGTACAGTTTAGCTGCTCCGTCGAATCTTTTTTTAACATTCGACAGACACCATAAGCCTTCAATGACAGATTCGACCTTAATTAATTTGGATTTTCGGACGAATGCAATTTTTAATGAAAAAGAAAATAAATAAAAATGACTTTCGGGAGTAACTAAATAAATTTATTTTTATTTCATTTTCCATGATTAAGTCTGGTATGACGAAACATGTCGGGGCGTGGCTGTACGGCATCCATCAGTAGCAGAGAGTGACGGAGGAGACGCTGCATCTCATTTCCGTGCATAAGCAGAGGATCCTTGCTCGATTTAGACGATATTCAGCGGGTGGGGTGAGAGCCTGTTTCCGCTGATCTTGGGTCCGCCGCGACCGTCTTTACATTGGTGCTGGGAGTTTACACAGGAGTATTGAGAATTTTGATTGCTGTGCTGTTTTTGGCTTGATTTAAAGAGTTTTCTATGTGAGTGCAATGATTGAAGGTTACACAGTTCAATAAATGTTGTGTTTTACGGTATCACACTATTTGCACATTTTTTATTTACATATGGAATGAAATGACACTGGGTCGGATGGAACGTGGATTTTTCACTCTACCTTGAGTGTACAGTGTTTCATGCGCTTTTGCCAAAACATGAGAGTGTGAGGCATATTCATTCGGTGAGTGTTGAATTCAGAGGGAGAGGAATCACTGACACGTTTGTTTTGGTGGACATTTTCAGCAATTTGCACACTTTTTTTCACGGTGTTCTCTTCTATGGACATTTCTACGGATGTAAACACAGAAAAACAAAAAAATACTGTGCTACCTATAGAAACTATCCCCCCAAAAAGCAACAGTTAAACAGTGAGATGTGCACTAAAATAACTAATAAAAAAGAAATAACCGCGCTAAATATAAGTGAAACACGTGAAGCAATCTCAAAGACTTCCGTGAGGAAGTACATATAGAAATACAAAAATGTTGAAAAATATTAAATTAAATTATGAAAAGTACATGGGTCAACACATGTATGTATGAATCAAACATGAGTGTCCATATGTAATATTTGCAAATAAAAATAAGTGTCCATATATAGTAACAGAAAATAAAAATGTGAAGTAATGATCTGAAATCAGTCCAAGAAAGACCCCTTGGGTGAATCCAACCAGAGTCAATGGTGTAAAAAATATGAGTGACAACCCATACAGTATCCGCAAATATCCAATAATTGCACTTACCGCAAGGCAAGCGAACACCAGCCTGTATCATGTCTTGGTGTGGAGAATCCAGATGGTGCTCTTAGACTGTATACATCGTAGCTGAAAGGATGTAATGAGGACACCAAACTTCCATCTCATAGACATGTAAATAAAAAGAAACTGGCCATAGTGTAATACTGCCAAACTAATCACAGTTTAGAAAAGGTAGAAAACTTACACTAGTGCATAAAGATACAGCAGGAAAAAAAAGAACTTAGAGTGAACACTAGCAAACTCCGTAGTGAAGATGAGACCCCACACTCCGTGCAAATATTGCGCTTACCACAAGGCAAGCCAACAACAGCTTGTGTTCAGTATCGGTTAACCACACCACACTACGTGATCCTCCACCAGGCAAATAATGCGCTTACCGCAAGGCAAGCCAACCACAGCTTATGTTCAATAGCAGTATGAGAGATCCATTGGCGTTCTGGACTTCTTGCGGCAGGAACCGGGGGATACAACAGAGACTCCAAAATGACATCTCACAAGCATGTAAATAAAAAGGAACTGGCCATAGTGTAATACTGATAAAAACGATTTAATAGATAAAGGTAGAAAACTCACATGAGTATGTAAAAATACAGCAAACAGCCGGCCGGCATAGCGAGCACCCGTCCACACTGAAAATGGCGATGACGTCAGAGCGTCAACCTCCCGACGTACGTTTCACCACAAATGGCGTCGTCGATGGCGTCGATGAGTATGAAACAAATAGAATTACCTTGTGTGTGGGTCTGTGACTGGAGACATAGCTGTTGTCCTGCTTGTGTGAATGGTTCATGTGAAATGGTCAGCTGGCCAGCCCGAGCAGCTTATATCAGGCATAGGGCGGGTCCCCACCAAATAGGATGGAGAGAGGGAGTATGCTCAATGCTCAGGCAGGTAAATGCACCGAGCAGAGAATTCACTCATTCGGTGCCTTTACCTGCCTGAGCATTGAGCATACTCCATCCTATTGGGGCTCAGGCCCTATGCCTGATATAAGCTGCTCGGTTCGTGTGAACCATTCACACAAGCAGGACAACAGCTATGTCTCCAGTCACAGACCCACACACAAGGTAATTGTATTTGTTTCATACTCATCACTACATCCCTTTGGGTTTATTTTTAGTTTTCACATTACACAGTCCATCATCCACTTTTGATTTGGTTACAAATACTTACTTTCGTAATATATTTTTTGCGGGTTTGTTTCTTTGTTTTTTAGTGCATACACTTTATCACAACACCATCCATCACTTCACTCATCTACTGATATAGGCTCCACTCATTACTTACACACATTCATTTCACATGGTTTCATTTTCTTACCATTGCAGAGCAGTATGGACTGATAAGCACACACCAGAACCACATGGTTGTGACATGGTCACCTGGTCTTCACCTGGCTGCTGTTTCTGGCTTGGATGGGATTCCTCACCTCAGCCCCGGGTGAGATGATCATCCTTGTCCCTCTTCTTCCTTTGGATCCAAGGTTGGGCGCCACCATTTGGCCGCACTGTAAGTTACACACCTTTATTTTGAGAGATTGTTTCTCCATTTAAAGGATATCCCTACTTATAGATATTACTGATTTATTTTCAGAGCATCTTACTCCTGATGATTGGAAAGAGCCATGAAACGTGCGTCGAGTTATATCAAACTGATGCTTACACAAATTTGACCTACCATGAAAAATCAATCATGTTCATTGAACTTTTATGAATGGATGAGTGTCCTTTTGTAATTAATATGTTTATTTATTATTTTGTATTCTATTCTGTATAATTGTTTTCTATTTATGCAAATGTATTACACTGGATTGTGTCCTGTATTACAGATTGACACTTTCCATAATGTAATCTGCTATTTTTCAAATAAAATGAACAATCCAGTGACTTGCCTCATACAGAGTCCCATTTCCTTTCTTCTTCTAGTGAGCTTATAATTGAACACTCTTTTTTCTGTTGTCTGAGAGCGACTAGAAAAAGGCCTGAGCATGTGCTCTGCAAGTGCAAACGCTTCATCTCCTACAAATGTGGGAGGGAAGGATCTGTTGTTCCGGGCAGGGGAGAATGATTGGGCAAGTCTAGTGTATTCTCACGCAGCATGCGGCCAAATGAGGAATGTGAAAATACACTAGAATCCGAGCTGCTGCCATAAGAACCCACATCAATATAAATAAATGTATAATTGGCGTCTGCCACTGCCATTAATACCAACAAAAAACATTTCTTATAATTAAAATATTGGCTCCCACTAGCTGGAGGCTTGAGGATGCGGATGTGCTTCCCATCAGTGGCTCCCAGACAGTTGGGGAAGTGGCAACGCTCCCAGAATAGCTCTGCTACCTTCAACGATTTGTGTTTGTTTGGCTTCTTCATAACCGAATCCTTCAGTTCTTCCCATATGACTAGGTAGGTTTCATTAACAATGCCACTAATAGTTGATTTCCCAACCTTAAATTCAAAGTGCAAACTTCCAAAAGAATTTCCTGTTCCTAGGTACTTAAAAGCAGACATAAATAAAATGTATTTGTATTTTTATTTTTTTCAGTGCATTACTTACAGACAAGGTGGCGCAGCATGCGTGATGCTTACCACAAATATATTTGCCATCTCAAAGAAGCAAGGAGTGGCTTGGGGGCAGCGCCTAGGGTACGCTATATGTTTGCCAGGGACTTAGATTTTCTGCAACCCATTGTGGAGATGAGGGAGTAAGTTTTCATCTATATCATCTATGTATCTTCAAACCTCTTAACTTTAATTATGCCTAGTTGAGTTACACTCTTTTTTTTTTTTTAAACATGACAGAAGCTAGTTGGGAGGAACAAGATTTGGATGACCAACTGGAGGCACAACCGGAGGCCCAAGCCCAGATTAGTTTTGAAGAAGGCACAGAGGATTTGTCACAAATCCAAAGCTCCTCGAATCTGTGGGAAACAAACCCAGATGAGCAATCTGCAGTGGCAGAGACTATCCCCGGGCCCTCCTCTGCTCCTGCAGACATTGTTCTGCCAGCCAAAGTGCCACAGAGGCGACCACCTCTATTGCAACCTGACATAAGTGAGTGCCTACTTGCAATGTTGAAAAACATGTCTGAAAAGGTGGATGCTTTTTTATGTCCGGATACTATACTGGCGCTCAGTTTTATCCCTCTAATAAAAAAAGTCAAACCTGAGCGCTACTTTGAAATGCGAAGCACTATCGAACAAGTGCTACACTCCTTCTCACAGCCACATGAGGAAGCATCATTTAAAGTGCCATATGTGCCACCACCAAGACCTCCCCTTAACTACCCCAGATACATCCACTACCCAGAACAACAACACCAACCTTACCCCTATAATCCCCCATCCTATCCTTCTAGCTTTGAAAAGACAACCTCCAGATATGAAGTGACACACAGTAACATTCCCTATCCCATCCCATTCCCAATGCCTTCAATCAGGCCCCCCCCCAAAATCCTGGTATGTATGTGACAAGTCAACATGGCGAGGCTAGGCCTGATCCCAGCACTGCCAGTGATGACCAGGCTTCTGCCAGTCACTAGTCCAATGAGGCCCCTTTTAAAAAAAACATATCACAATCTGTGATTTATGAGGTCTGTCCAAGGTTGAGGACCAAGAGGATACCTTTTTTGATAACTATGTTCAAGAGGCCTACTTGAGAGACATGTTTATTTTTTGTTTTTGTTCAATGTTAATTTATGTTGGCTACATGAGCAAATTTTATATTTTTACAAAATTTAAGGATACTTGAATAAATCATTATTACGCCAACTTTTGTTGGCTTATATATTTAGAATGACACGTTTGAATAGTTCATAAATAAAAAGACTGCTTGCTCCAAAATTCACATGACAAAGGACATCAGTGGTGAAAAGTACCTTAACGTGATCAGTAATCTTTCAGCAGGCTGGATACTTGTTCTGTAGCACATGTTATGATGCTCCAAGCGAGGGGAGATTAAGCCAAGAAATTCATCATAACTAATTAAAAAATTAGTCTTTTATTAGATTCATGTCTGAAACAAATTTTGGCATCCCCTTTAAAAATAATAAGGTAAGTGTTTAAGAACATTATTATTTGTAAGAAGGCCTGCATCCTTAATCTAAATAAAAAATGTCTGTTAAAGAAGTGGCATAAAAAATAAGATATAACATCATTTGCAGTTGTGTCATCATTTGGACATAGATTTAGCCACTGGCAGCTGAATTTAACAATAACAATTGTCTGGTCCCAAACTGGACAACAAAATATCGTGGGATCCCCCCACACAAAGCACCTTGACCCCATCAACTTGGGGACAAGGTGTTTTGGGGGGGGGGGGGTACAAAACACACTACACATATTAAGGGCATATGGCCTGGTTTGGTCCAGGAGGGGGGTGCTCGCTCCCTCCCTTTTCATGACCTTTTAGGCTGCATGCTCAAATAATGTTCTGGTATGGATTTGGGGGGGGTGGGAACACCACGCTTTTTAAAATTATAAGACTGGCATATAATCACACACATACTGTAGGTTAGACTTGATGGACTTGTGTCTTTTTTCAAACCTCCCCTACTATGGAAACATGTAAAAAAATTATTGTTTGGCAGATAAATTACTCACCTAGTTATTGACATGCGCATGTAATTAAAACATTTTTCATCATGCCCACGGAGGTCTTCATATAGGATCATGAACTGACCTCTCTCCTCCCTATTTTCTATTATGGGATGAACCCAGTATCTTTTTCTCCTCCTCCTTCTCCTCTTCTCTGCTTCCAGCAAGTTTGCTGCTGTTACAGCAACAACTGTTGGCATTATGTGATTTGCCCTCCTGATCTGCACGTTGGCTGTGTCTAATCACAGCCATCATAATGTAAACAGGGGAGAGGGGTGGCATCTGACAGGGGATCGCGCCGCCACGTGCCCACACAGTGGCGCGATCCCGATCTGCCTGTGCCCCCCAGAGACAGGAGAGGTGTACAACACAGGAGGGCTCTGTGATTGGCCCTCCTGATCACATGACAACTGTGTCCAATCACAGTCGTTATGTAATGTAAATAGAGAGCGGTTGTAACTGCTCTTATCTCTTCCTCTCCTCACACAGAGCCTGTCAGTGAGGAGAGGAAGAGAGATCTGTGCTGCAGCTGGGAGATCAGTGAGATTTATAGCTTTGTTTTGTCTGCTGTTTACCCACTGATCACCGAGCTAGTGTCCCCAAAACACAGTGTCCCTAAAACACAAAACAGTGAAAACACCCTACAGTGAACATCTGCCCGTCAACAGCTGGCACATCTGTCCGCCAACAGCTGGCACATCTGTCTGCCAACAGTGGGCACATCTGTCCGCCAACAGCTAGCACATCAGCCCGTCAACAGCTGGCACATCAGCTGCCCACCATCATCTGGCACATCTGCCCGCCATCATCAGGCACATCTGCCCGCCAATCATCAGGCACAACTGCTTGTCAACATCAGGCACAGCTGCCCAACATCAAGCATATCTGCCACCCACCATCAGGCATATCTGCCACCCACCATCAGGTACATCTGCCGCCCACCATCAGGCACATTTGCCACCCACCATCTAACACATTTGCCGCCCGCCATCTGACACATCTGCCGCCCGCCAACATCTGGCACATCTGCCGCCCCCCATCTGGCACATCTGCCACCCGCCATCTGGCACATTTGCCGCTCGCCATCTGCCACCCGCCATCCAACATCTGCCCGCCATCAGGCACATCTGCCCACCAACATCAGGCACATCTGCCCGCCAACATCAGGCATATCTAGCCACCCCTCATCTGGCACAGCCGCCTGCCATCTGACATATCTGCCACCCACCATCTGACACATCTGCCGCCCACCATCAGGCACATCTGCCGCCCACCATCAGGCACATCTGCCGCCCACCATCTGACACATCTGACGCCCCCCATCTGGCACACCTGCCGCCCGCCATCTGGCACATTTGCCGCTCGCCATCTAACAAATCTGCCATCTGACATCTGCCCTCCATCAGGCACATCTGCCCACCAACATCAGGCACATCTGCCCGCCAACATCAGGCATATCTAGCTACCCCTCATCTGGCACAGCCGCCCACCATCTGGCACATCTGCCACCCACCATCTGACACATCTGCCCACCATCAGGCACATCTGCCGCCCACCATCTGACACATTTGCCGCCTGCCATCTGACACATCTGCCGCCCGCCTACATCTGGCACATCTGCCACCTGCCATCCGACATCTGCCCGCCATCAGGCACATCTTCCCGCCAACATCAGGCACATCTGCCCACCAACATCAGGCACATCTAGCCACCCCTCATCTGGCACAGCCGCCCACCATCTGGCACATCTGCTGCCCGCCATCTGACACATCTGCCACCCACCATCAGGCACATCTGATGCCCACCATCTGACACATTTGCCACCTGCCATCTGACACATTTGCCACCCGCCAACATCTGGCACATCTGCCACCTGCCATCTGGTACATCTGCTGCCCGCCATCTGGCACATCTGCCACCCGCCATCTGGCATATCTGCCACCCGCCATCTGACATCTGCCCGCCATGAGGCACATCTGCCCGGCAACATTAGGCACATCTGCCTGCCAACATCAGGCACATCTAGCCGCCCACCATCTGGTACAGCCACCCACCATCTGGCACATCTGTCGCCCGCCATCTGACACATCTGCCACCCGCCATCTGACACATCTGCCACCTGAAATCTGGCACATCTGCCCACCAACATGACGAAAAGATCGTACAGCACAGAGGAAGCTCTCCAAATACTCCAGAGTATGTTGGATGAGAGTAGCGGGGAACTCTCTCCATCAGACTCGGATAGCGACTATGAGCCAGTGGAAAGCTGTGGCTCCGAGATGGAAATGGAGGAAGATAGAATCCTAACAAGGAGAATCAGGAGAAATGAGCAGGCGCAGACATCCACCAGCAGTGCAGCACTCCAGGGCATCCACCAGGAGGCATCCCCCAGCAGCGCAGCACTCCGGGATAGGCAGGCATCCACCAGCAGTTCTGCAACCTTCCTAGAGGATAGGCCAGATGCTAGCAACGGAGCATCCCATCAACGAGGCAGTGCCCATACTAGCCTCCCAGATGTTCTACTGTATCCCACATGGATGCCTGATACGTCAGTAGAACCTGCAATTCCTCTTTTTACAGCCCAGCCAGGCCCTCAGATACAGATGGAAAATGTAACCCCCTTTATTATTTTCATTTATTTTTTACCAACGATCTCTTAACCTACATTGTGGAGCAATGTAACCTATACACCAGCCAACATATAGCCAACAATCCAAGTTCTTCATATGCCCATCCTCTTGTTTGGAAACCCCTCACTGTGGAAGAATTAAACATTTTCCTTGGCCTAACCCTCAACATGGGGCTGACAAAAAAATGAACTGCATTCCTACTGGTCTACCCAACCTATCCACCACATGCCGGTCTATTCGTCATTGATGCCCAGAACCCATTATGAGATGATTATGAGATTTTTACACTTCAAAAACAATGCCCAATGCCTCCCTCGAAATCATCCCAGTTACGATAAATTATTCAAAATTCGGCCCCATATCAATTTTTTTTTTGCGCCAGCTTCAAGCAGATGTTTACCCCTGATATAAATATTTGTGTAGATGAATCCCTAGTACACTTCACCGGAAGACTCGGAATAAAGCAATACCTCTCCAGTAAAAGAGCCAGACGTGGGGTAAAATTTTATAAGGCGTGTGACAGGGCCACGGGTTACACATATGACTTTATCATTTATGAGGGAAAAGACAGACAGCTAAACCCCCCTGGATGCCCTATCTACATGGGAACAAGTGGCAAAATTGTCTGGCAGCTGATCCAACCATTGCTTGGGAAAGGTTACCACCTATACGTAGACAATTTCTACACTAGTCTCCCACTTTTCCGCCATTTGTACCAAAAGAACACTGTGGCCTGTGGGACAGCATGGACCAACTGCAAAGGCTTCCCACAGTGATTGGTCACCAAGAAATTGAAGCAGGGTGAAATGGCCAGTATGCGGACTGAAGAGGTACTAGCGGTGAAGTGGAGAGATAAAAAAAGAGATGTCTACATCCTTTCCACAATTCATGATGACACCTTGGTGGAACTGCGGAGAAGAAGAGGCCCCATCCAGAAGTCAAAATGTGTGCATGAGTACAACCTATACATGGGGGGTGGATATAAATGACCAGATGATGCAACCCTACTTGGCCACCAGGAGATCACTGTTTTGGTACAAGAAAGTCACCATTTATTTGATGCAACTAGCCCTGTTCAATTCATATATTATTTTTTCTAAGTGCACCCAAAGTTCCCTAACCTATCTAAAATTCCAAGAAGACGTTGTCACAGCCCTTCTCTATTCCCATGACCAAGCCCCTCAACTAATTTGCTCTGATTCATTAGCCAGACTCCATGAAAGGCACTTTCCCGAAATCCTCCCTCTTACCCAAACAGGTCGCAAATCCCCCAAAAAATGTTGTGTGTGTTCAAGTAGAGGAATTCACCATGACACCCGAAACTACTGTCCCCAATGTCCCTCCCAGCCAGGCCTCTGTATTGGAATGTGCTATCAGAGCTATCATACTTCACTACACTATTAGTAAAGTGAAGATGATTTTTTTCCAGTTTCCACTATCTGCCATTTTTGTGAATGACCCGGACTGTTAACAACTATGCCTCTGCCAAACATGTTTCTGCCTTCTTGACCTCGGCCTGTTAAATGACCATTCTTTTTGCCTGCCTCCTGAACTGATCATTTGCCCTGCCACTGTACAGCACAGGGGTCTCACATATGTGAGGGGCTCCAGAAAAGGTTTTCCTGAGTGGAGAAAACATATTTCTCCGGGTTTTTAGTTTTCTTGGATTAGGGTCTGGAGACTCGGAGGCTTCATATAGATTTTGTCTGGGAAGAAGCCTCTACTCCTGTCCTCAGGTCTTACCTGATCAAGGCCTAATGTACAAAGTGCTGCCTGCTGCCACCTGAACTGGTCATGCCTCTGCCTGCCACCTGAACTGGCCATGCCTTTGCTTGCCACCTGAACTGGCCATGCCTATGCCTGTTACCTGAACTGCCTGCTAAACCTTGGACTGTACTGAAGCATGTTCATACTTTTCCACATCTGTCTGCTGCCTGGACAATTCCTGGATATTTCCTTTGGCTGACTGGACAAATGCTTTGACTGCTCTGGAACGCTATTCCTGCCTGCTAAAAGCACAGGTGAGCTTTTTATTTACACTTTGCTCAGCAGAACGTATTTTGGGGTGTAATTCTTGGTGTGTACATACTATGTGTTAGAAGCCTTGAGGTGCTACTTGCATGTTGGGCCTCTGTATGTGGCCAGATAGTGGAAAAGTCTCACACATGGGGTATTGCCATACTCAGGACGAGTAGCAGAATGTATTTTGGGGTGTCATTTTAGCTATGTACATGATATATGTTAGAAAGATCTTCTAAATTGACAACTTTGTGAGAAAAAAATAAGTTTTCATTTTCTTTCCACATTTTCCAAAAACATTTGGAAAGAAATGACATGTTCAAAAGACTCATTATGCCTCATAGAATATAAATTGGGGTGTTTTCTTTCCAAAATGGGGTCATTTTGTGGGTAATTACATTGTCCTGGTGCTCCAGGGCCTTCAAAAATGTGATAGGTACTCAGGAAAAGAAATGTGTATTTTATGCCTTTAGAACACCTAATGGTGCTACATGGATGTTGGGCCTCTGTATGTGGCCAGGTTGTGGAAAAGTCTCACACATGGGGTATCGTCATACTCAGGACTAATAGCAGAATGTATTTTGGGGTGTAATTGCAATTATGCCTGCACCGTGTGTGAGAAATAACTTGTAAATATGACAATTTAGTGAAGAAAAAAAAAATATATTTCTTAATTTTCCAAAGCATTGTGGGGAAAAAACTGTCTTCTTTCCAAAAAAGGGTCATTTGGGGGGTTATTGTAAAGTCCTGACATTTTATGGCCTCAAGAATTGAGATAGGCCATCAGTGCATTAGGATTTATAAATTTTCAATAATGCATAGCATGGCTTGTAGACTCTAACTTTCACACAAACCAATGATCATACACTTATCAGGATTTTTTTTACCAAAGACGTGTAGTAGAATACATTTTTGCCTAAATTTTGGACAAAATTTCTTTTTTTTGGTTTGTTTTAAAAGAGAAAGTAGAAAATTTAGTTATTTTTTCAAACTATTCGGTCTTTTTTCTCTTATATCACAAAAAAAATGAAGTGGTGAAAAAATACCACCAAAAGAAAGCTCTATTTGTGTGAACAAAATGATAAAAATTTAATTTGGGTACAGTGTAGCATGACTGAGTAATTGTCATTCAAAGTGAGAGAGCACTGAAAGCTGAAAATTAGTCTGGGAAGGAAGGGGGTGAAAGTGCCCAGTATTGAGGTGTTTAGAAACTATCTGGTTAATAACAAAGACACTGATACAGATCCCCTGACTCACTGGGAAGCCTTCAAACCATATATTAGAGGTGTCTGTATCAGTCAAGCATCTCACCATCGTAAGTTAATGCGACAGCTCCAAAAACCATAAGAAGATGCATTTTGTAAGGCTTCAGAGAATTTTCAAACCACGCCCTCTCCGTCTAATAAATTATTATATGATAAAACACATTTAGTAACCCACTAAATATCCTATATGAATTCTGCAGAAAACTATCTGAACTATATAAGAACACTAATAGGTTTGACCAATCCTGCCTGGATACACTTCTGTCCACTATTCAACTCCCCACCCTCTCCTCATCCCACCAGGAATCCCTAGACCAGCGTTATGCAATTAGGGGACCTCCAGCTGTTGCAAAACTACAAGTCCCATCATGCCTCTGCCTCAGGTGTCATGCTTGTGGCTGTCAGAGTCACATGCCCCATGGAACTTGTAGTTCTGCAACAGCTGGAGGTCCGCTAATTGCATATCCCTGCCCTAGACAGTCCTATCAGTGACAATGAAATTTAGACCGCTATAAGGTCATTGAAGCCTTGCAAATGCCCTGTCAGAGATGGCTTACTTGTCACCTATTATAAACACTTTGCAACACTGTTGTCCCCTCTCATGGTTGCTGCCTTTAATTCCCTCCTCTAGGGTCATTCATTCCATACATAGTCGCTCACAGCCTCCATCTCTATGATCCCAAAACCAAATACAGATACTACATCCTGGTCCAACTACAGACCAATATCAATTCTCAACATAGATATTAAAATATTAGCCAAAATTCTCGCTACCCATCTCAACCCCATTATTGGTACCCAAATACACAAAGATCAAACTGGGTTTATCCCCTCTAGACAAGTGGGTGACAATATCAGCCGAGCTATACACTTAGCTAATGCAGCACGAATTTGCCGCATCCCTGCCTGCTTCCTCTCTCTGAATATACGAATATACAAAAGGCGTTTGATTCATTATCCTGGTCCTAAAAAAAAAATCTAAACTCTATTCTTTGACATTGGGGGTTTGGTACTCATTTCCTAGGATGGAGTGCCGCCCTTTATCACCATGCTAAAGCTTATTTATCCTATTCGGGTTACTGCTCTGACACCTTTACAATTGAGAGAGGATCCTCTTTATGCTAGCAATTGAAACCCTAGCCCAACTTATCCGGTCTAACCAAAATATTAAAGGTCTAGAGCTTGGAGGTTATCACCATAAAATATGTATGTTTGCAGATAATGTTTTGATATTTCTCACGTCACCTTTATTACCATCTCCGACTCTGATGGATATCCTTTCCAAATTTGGACAAATATCAGGTCTAACCATTAATCCACAAAAATCTAAAGCCTTAAACATATCAATCCCATCTGCTCTTCAAACCCAACTACACGATTCTCTCCCATTCGCCTGGTCCATGACACATATCTCATACCTAGGTATCAACTTTACAGCAAACCCAATGTATTTTTTCTGCAATGAATTACCCTCCTTTATTGACACAAATTTTTAAACTCCTTACAACCTGGTCATCCTTGCCATTGGCATGGATGGGTAAAATAACAGTAATCAAAATGTCTATCCTTCCTAAAATTCTCTACCTATTTAGAGTACTCCCAATAACGATCCCTTCAACGCAAAACCATACAATTCATTTGGGACAAACTCAGACCACGTTTACCAAAACCAACCTTATATACCCCCCCCGAATCCGCAGAGGACTTGGGGTACCAGACTTGACAAAATACTACTACACAGCTCAATTGGCACAACTGCCCAAATACCATGCTACTATGAAAACTCCACTATAGGTAGCATTAGAGTCTGTTGACTGTGACCCCCTCTCCACTGTAAATATCTTATGGCTAACGCCTGCTCAATGCCAGACAATCACCAACCCCATTACTAAGCAGAGCCTTTCTATTTGGGATACATTTAAACCCCACTTCAGTCTTCAATCTAAGCATAACCCTCTCCTTTCTCCATAATCCTTAACTTTTACCCAGCCTGGTCCTCCCCAATCTCCTTCTACGCCTGGTCTACTGCTGGTTTGATTCGAGCCCACCATTTCTTTCAATCTACTATTATTACTCCCTTCCCTACCTTACGTGAAACACATGATCTCCCTTCTGCAGAAACCTTCCATTATCTTCAGATTAAAACGTTTTTAAGTCATTACACACCCCCCTGACTCAATGACCCCTGATTTCACAGTCTTTGCACGCAGCTGTACATCAGACCCTCACAGACGTGGTCTTATTTCAGATTTATACGCGCAGCTACTCTCACACACAACCTCTTCTCCCCCATCTTACACAAAAAAAAGGGAGACTGACCTCCACCTCCAATCGGAAGAACTGAATTGGGTCCAGATCTGGCAGGCAACCAAATTGGCCACTCCAAACATAGTGGCTCTTGAAACCAATTTTAAAGGTCTTACCAGATGGCATTTAGTCCCTGCCAGGATATTCAAATTTTGCCCTCAATATTCCACTCACTGCTTCTATGGTTGTACTACCCTGAGCACACATGTCCACATCCGGTGGGAATGCCCCCTTTCCAGTTCTTTTTGGTTGGAGGTATTTAACCACTTCAGCCCCGGAGGATTTTCCCCTTAATGACCAGGCCATTTTTTGCGATACTGCACTGCATCGCTTTAACTGACAATTGCTGGTCGTGTGACGTTGTACCCAAACAAAATGTATGTCCCTTTTTCCCCACAAATAGATCTTTTGTTTGGTGGCTAGTACTGCTGGGAGAGATGGATGCTGGATGCGGATGAGCTGCATCAACCACAGGGAGAGGGGGTTTTTCAAGTGACCCTGAGTGTGTTATAAACAGACCAAGAGAGGCTATATTGAGGCTTGGATAGCATCACTCAGCTATCATCAGATTGAATGCTGTTTAAACAACCCCTTCACTGCACTATGCATACCACTCTGAAGGTTCCCATACGATACCTGTTGATTCCGTGGGGCAGTGTCAGTAGGCTTCAAGTGACGCCATGTTCTGCAGTCTCTCACTGCTTTTTTGTTCGCATAGTACAGTATACTCCTTCAAATCAGCTTCTGCTTACCTCTTGATAAATTTATGATCACATATTCTCCTATCCAATACCCTTGACGAAGGGCTTGAACAAGAAACGCGTCAGCTACCAGAGATTTTTCAACAATCTGAGAGTATTTACGATATAATTCTATGCTCGCTATGTACTTTTGTTATGTTTTTTTTTCTTTTTTGTTATGTTATGCTTTTAACTGATCATTATATGTATCTTTGATCAAATTTTATCTGTATTAATAAATGCTTTTTACTCTGTATTAGTGGTGTTGTTGCCTTTAAAGTCCCAAGCAAGAGGGGTTCCTTTTTTCCTTTTGGTGGTATTTGATCACCTCTGCAGGATTTATTTTTTGTGCTATAAACAAAAAAAGAGCGACAATTTTGAAAAAAAACACAATATTTTGTACTTTTTGCTATAATAAATATCTCAAAATTAAAAAAAAAAAAAATGTCTTCATCAGTTTAGGCTGATATATACTCTTCTACATATTTTTGGTAATTGCAATAAGCGCATATTGATTGGTTTGTGCAAAAGTTATAGCGTCTACAAAATAGGGGATAGATTTATGGCATTTTTATTATTTTTTTAGTAATGGCGGCAATCTGCGATTTTGATTGGGACTGAGACATTACGGCAGACAAATAGGACACTTTTGACACTTTTTTGGGAGCCACTGATTACTGTATAAATGTCACTGGCAGGGAAGGGGTTAACGCTAGGGGGCGATCAAGGAGTTAACTGTGTTCCCTATGTGTGTTGTAACTGTGGGGGGAATGTGGCTGACTAGAGGAGGAGAGAGATCATTGTTCCTACTTAGTAGGAGTACACGATCTGTCTCCTCTCCCCTGACAGAACTGGGATTTGTGGGTTTACACCGACAGATCCTGGTTCTCACTCTGTCACAAGCGATCGCGGGTGCCCGGCAGTCATCCCGCATGCCTAGGCACATGCATTGGCTCTGGGGACATGCTGCGGGTGCGCGTGGGTGCCTCCGCTGGTGCACGGGTGCCTGCTACAGCATCTCAAAGAGCCAATGTACAGCTAGGACGGCTCGCTCAGGAGAGCCAACCTGCTGCACTATAACTGCGGCAGCTGGTCGGGAAGAGATTAAAATCCTCTCCACTATGTTTACTGTCACCTTATCTCCTGACCCAGCTGTAGCACTCCTGAACAGCAAACCACATCACATCACTCTATATTTGGAGCAGTGTCTATTTGAAAGTGGGTTTCCTGGATTCCAACAATGTCTGCCTTGTGCTTCTGGGTCTCTCACCAGTCACCACTGGACATGCATTTGTCTGGATGATTGAGTCCATGAGCATTGAAGGATAATATTTTAATTCCCATTGTCCTGGAGTGGCACGCAGATACTGTATGATATGTAGGATAAAAATAAATAGCACCGGGTCCAGCCAACCACGTCGCCTTCAGTCCGCAGGTCCGACAGGAAAATGAGAGGTAGCAGCCAGGCAAGTATTAGTGAATGTAAAAGGATAACACTAAGCAAAGCATAAGTTCCAACCAGGAATCAACAAGGAAAAATGTACCCTAGGAAGGGTGACTGTAAAAAAAAAAAAAAGCCTTCAGTGAAGGAACTTAAAGTATATACTGCAAAGAAGATGTGAGGTAACAGAGTACAATGACAGGTACTAATCTAATGGACCAGGGATTGGTCATTTGCCATCGTGGTAAGTGGGAGTGATCAGGAGCCATCAAAAGAAGCATTTGGAAAGAATTGCTTGTGTGCTGTGTACCATTCTGCAGTCAACTATTCTGCAGAAACAGAGGGAGGAGATGAGCGTTTAGCAGTAGTAGACATGGGAGCTGGAAGGATATCCCAGCTCTGAAGTAGTTGAAGCCCCTTCTCCAAAGTAAGGATGGCAAAAGCGGACCCTTGGTGGGCGATGATTAGGGATGGGAGAATGTTTGGACGTTCGACGAACAGCTGAACAAACGGGTCGTTCAAGCATTTGCTCGGCCCCCCGAACCAACCACAATGCATTGCGGCGCTGAACAGTGCATTGCAAGCCCTGATTGGCTGAAGCAGTGAAAGCTTCAGCCAATCAGGGCACAGAGCACTTTCAGAGTCATGATTGGACACTGTCATCATGACTTTATCCAATCATGGCTCATTCCCGCCCCACAGTATAAAACTATTCTTTCAATGGCAGCCATTTTCAGTGTGATTTCGGCATGGAGAGAGATAGAACAGGGCTCTGGTCAGTGCTATTAGTTAGTTAGTGTGCTATACTGTGCTATTTTGCTTCAATTGTCAGGGTAGAATATTAGTGTCAGTCTAGGGATAGTGTGAGTGTAGTGAGGAGGACCATCATTCAGCTTTGTATAGTGTACAGCTAGAGTAAGGACAGCTCAGATAGTTTATCTGTAGTGTAGTGAGACTGTGTCATTCATACATGCATTAGTGTAGAGTAGGGACAGCTCATATAGTTTCAGTGTAGTGTAGTGAGACTGTGTCAGTAATCTTTACATTAGTGTATAGCTGTCAGGAGACTAGTAGACCAGACTGTGTGGACTGCACAGAGATAACCCAAAACGCATGTAAGTGAATAAATAATATTTATTAAAATAAGTGATAATTCAGAAAATACAAACAGTGCAAAACCAACACAACAAACCCACTACAAACAACAATATATACAGCAAGGGGCAATACCGGAATCACAGATGTCAGCCAGGCCAGGGTCATACACAGCAGGTCAGCAGGAACAAGGGATATACCAGAAACATAAACGTTTAGCCAAGCCAAGGTCATACACAGGAGATAAGCAACTGAACAAGGGCAGGTTAGGAGAGGGGGATAATGGATGGGATAGGATACAGGCTCAGGAGCAGGCTCAGGTTCAGATACAGGTTTACAGGATACAGGATAACAGGTCAGGGCGCAAGGAAGAAAGATACCAAGGCAAGCCTATGAGGGCTTGCCGGGTATTTATAAGGCTGTGGCAATTGACCTCATGTTACAGCTGAGCGCAGAGTGTGCTGTTTGCTCCACACTGCTGGAGTGCACCCGCTGGTGGACACCGTAACTACGGCCCAAGGATGCAACAGTGCCACCAGCAGGAGAGACCTCTTACTACAGGTCCCAGGTGTTGGAAGACACCCGCTGGTGGACACTGGTACTGCGATCCAAGAGAACGATAGCACCACCAACGGGTAAACCCTCTCATGACAGTACCCCCCCAAAGGTGCGGCCTCCGGATGCTCCAACAAGGTGAAATTGTCCAAAGTTCATGGCCTCAAACCAAACAACAGATGAGGGCACATCAGCCTGGGCATCGGGTACATCAAACTGGACAGTGGGTACATCCGGGCAGACAGCGGGCACATCCGGGCAGACAGCGGGCAGGAATACACCAAGCTGGGCAGCGGGCACTTCGAGCTGGGCAGCAGGCACGGGCACTTCGAGCTGGGCAGCGGGCACGGACACTTCAAGCTGGGCAGCAGGCACGTCAGGCTGTGAAGCTGGCACATCAGGCTGGGAAGCTGGCACATCAGGCTGGGAAGCTGGCACATCAGGCTGGAAGGCAGGCACTGAGACATCAGGCTGGAAGGCAGGCACTGAGACAATAGGCTGGAAAGCAGGCATATCAGACTGGGAAGCTGGCACATCAAACTGGGAAGCTGGCACATCAGACTGGGAAACTGGCACATCAGACTGGTAGGCAGGCATCGAGACATCAGGCTGGGAAGCTGGCACATCAGACTGGGAAGCTGGCACATCAGACTGGGAAGCTGGCACATCAGGCTGGTAGGCAGGCATCGAGACATCAGGCTGGAAGGCAAGCTTCAAGACATCAGGCTGGGAAGCTGGCACATCAGACTGGGAAGCTGGCACTTCAGGCTGGGAAGCTGACACATCAGGCTGGGAAGCTGGCACATCAGGCTGGGAAGCTGGCACAGGCTGGGAAGCTGGCACATCAGGCTGGAAGGCAGGCATCGAGACATCAGGTGGAAATGCAGACACCGAGACATCAGGCTGAAAGGCAAGCTTCGAGACATCAGGCTGGAAGGCAGGCATGAAGACATCAGACTGGGAAGCGGGCACATCAGACTGAAAAGCGGGCACCGAGACTTCAGGCTGGAAGGCAGGCATCAAGGCATCAGACTGGAAAGCAGGCACATTAGACTGGAGAGCGGTTACATCAGACTGGAAGGCTGAGACATCCGGCTGGAAGGCAGGCATCGGGACATCCGGCTGGAAGGCAGGCATCGGGACATCCGGCTGGAAGGCAGGCATCGGGACATCCGGCTGGAAGGCAGGCACATCAGACTGGATAGCAGGTGCATCAGACTGGAAAGCGTGCACCGAGACTTCGGGCTGGAAGGCAGACATCAGGACAGACTGGACAGCGGGCACATCAGACTGAGGCAAAGACATCAAGCTGGGAGGCAGGCGCCGAGACATCAGGCTGGAAGGCAGGCATCAGGACATCAGACTGGAAAGCAGGCACATTAGACTGGAGAGCGGGTACATCAGACTGGAAGGTGGGCACATCAGACTGGAAGGCAGAGACATCAAGCTGGAAGGCAGAGACATCAAGCCGGAAGGCATAGACATCCAGCTGGAAGGCAGGCATCGAGACATCTGGCTGGAAGGCGGTCACTGAGACATCAGGCTGGAAGGTAGGCATCAGGACATCAGACTGGGAGGCAGGCACATCAGACTGGATAGCAGGCACATCAGACTGGAAAGCGGGCACCGAGACTTCGGGCTGGAAGGCAGGCATCAAGACATCAGACTGAGAAGCGTGCATATCAGATTGGAAGGCAGAGACATCAAGCTGGAAGGCAGGCACAGAGACATCCGGCTGGAAGGCAGGCACCGAGACATCCGGCTGGAAGGCAGGCACCGAGACATCCGGCTGGAAGGCAGGCACCGAGACATCCGGCTGGAAGGCAGGCACCGAGACATCCGGCTGGAAGGCAGGCACCGAGACATCCGGCTGGAAGGCAGGCACCGAGACATCCGGCTGGAAGGCAGGCATCGAGACATCCGGCTGGGAGGCAGGCATCGAGACATCCGGCTGGGAGGCAGGCATCGAGACATCCGGCTGGGAGGCAGGCATCGAGACATCCGGCTGGGAGGCAGGCATCGAGACATCCGGCTGGGAGGCAGGCACATCAGACTGGAAAGTGGGAGCAGGTTGGGTTACTGGCAAGATGGTGTGGGTCGGGAAGAATTTTTGTTTCTTTTTTGGTTTAGCCCATGCAGTTTTGTATGTAGGTGCAGGGCTGTAAGAAAAGAAAGTAGCTGGGCAGAAGGAAGACCAGGGTACTGTAGCTGGAGGAGGGTTTTGTGGGACTGTTACAGGTGGAGGAGAAGAGACAGGTGGATTGAAGGCAGGATAGGTGCTACACTTGGAGACTGGGTAGTAGTATTTGGTAGGGGGCTGATTAAACTGGGCTGTAGCTGAGGTTGCCATAGGCGACGGGGAGATAGATTCTTGGGAAGGCAGATGATTAATAGCAGGGCTGGAATATTGTGGCTCAGCTAAAGACAGGAGATCTGACGATGCCTGCAGCACAGGTTGAACAAACGCTGATTCAAACACAGCCTGACTAACCAGGGATTGCACCGACTGGATGCAATTAGACAACACCTGCTGTGAACAGCAGGAATAATGTTCCATGAAATAGGCTGGATCATCCTCTAACAACCAAACCAGGGATTCAACTTGGCCATAATTGAAGGGGGGAGAAAAATCATTGCTTCCTTTGGGAATGCATGACAGGGCTGGTTTTGCACATAACTGAATCAGGGGCTGAACATCTTCAAAAGACATATACCCCTGATCAACTAGGGAATGAGCTGATCGGATAGTTTCCATCAGCTGGTCACTAGTCCACCCTTTTAAAATCTGACGACAATATTCACCATCCTCATTGAAATCCATATTAGCAGACCCGACAAACCAGGATGGTTTCCTCAATGCAGCCACGTCTGGTCAGGGATGGCCTTGGTATACAGTCAGGAAACTAGTAGACCAGACTGTGTGGACTGCACAGAGATAACCCAAAACGCATGTAAGTGAATAAATAATATTTATTAAAATAAGTGATAATTCAGAAAATACAAACAGTGCAAAACCAACACAACAAACCCACTACAAACAACAATATATACAGCAAGGGGCAATACCGGAATCACAGATGTCAGCCAGGCCAGGGTCATACACAGCAGGTCAGCAGGAACAAGGGATATACCAGAAACATAAACGTTTAGCCAAGCCAAGGTCATACACAGGAGATAAGCAACTGAACAAGGGCAGGTTAGGAGAGGGGAATAATGGATGGGATAGGATACAGGCTCAGGAGCAGGCTCAGGTTCAGGTTCAGGTTCAGATACAGATACAGATACAGATACAGATACAGATACAGATACAGATACAGATACAGGTACAGGTACAGGTACAGGTACAGGTTTACAGGATACGGGATAACAGGTCAGGGCGCAAGGAAGAAAGATACCAAGGCAAGCCTATGAGGGCTTGCTGGGTATTTATAAGGCTGTGGTAATTGACCTCATGTTACAGCTGAGCGCAGAGTGTGCTGTTTGCTCCACACTGCCGGAGTGCACCCGCTGGTGGACACCGTTACTACGGCCCAAGGATGCAACAGTGCCACCAGCAGGAGAGACCTCTTACTACAGGTCCCAGGTGTTGGAAGACACCTGCTGGTGGACACTGGTACTGCGATCCAAGAGACCGATAGCGCCACCAACAGGTAAACCCTCTCATGACAATAGCTAGAGTAGAGGCAGTTCACATAGCATCAGTGTAGTGACGTCTATTTGATTGCATTACTGCCAGTATAACGCCATTTACTTCTGTGTGCGTTTCTGCCAGTTTAACACCATTTTCATTTGTGTGCCTTACTGCCAGTTTAATGCCATATCGTTCTGTGTGTGTTACTGCCAATTTAACGCCATATAGTTCTGTTTGTGTTACTGCCAGTTTAATGCCATTTACTTCTGTGTGCGTTACTGCCAGTTTAACACCATATTGCTTTGTGTGCGTTACTGCCAGTTTAACGCCATATAGTTCTGTGTGCGTTACTGCCAGTTTAACGTCATATAGTTCTGTGCTTCACTGTACGTTTGCCGCATTATATTGCAGTATATTATAATGTATCTGTGGGGTGTGTCTGTGTAGTGTGAGTACTCAAATTAAAGTGCACAAAACACCTCTTTACATTAATTAAAGTGCATCTACATACAGATTTCAACTTCTTGTTTACATTTGCTTATAAGCACTGCCCCCTCCCTCCCAATAATGTTTGGGAGGACAACAAGGAGAGGCAGACGTTCCCTTGGCACTGTAAGGGGACCAGCAACAAATGTGTCCACAGGCAAAGGTAGACGTGGTGGTCAGTCCTCAGGCAGGGCACCATTTCCTCTGTTTAGTGAGTTTGCCCGTGCTATCCAGCCACAGCATGCAGAGGAGGTGGTGGACTGGCTTACTAAACCTTCATCATCCTCCTCATCTTCTGTCACGCAAGCAGAGACAAGTGTGCAGTCCCCTGCAATTGCCAAAGTGAATAAGCCTGCCTTCTTGTCCACATCTTTTTCTGCCATAGCCCCAACATCAGCCATTGAGGAGTAATTTGACCACAGCGTCAGCCACTTGCTCCTTGATGATGCCCAGCCATTACTGGATTCAGATGTTGGTTCTGAGGTTGAGAATGACAGGAACATGAGCCTAGAGAGAGGGAGGAACACTGGTAGACAAATTGGCCTTCATGCTCCCCAAGCCGCAGCGTATTGCCAAGTTGTCTCCAGTGGTAATAATGAAGATGGAGGAGATGGAGATGATGATGATGATGATGATGAGGTCACTGATGCAACTTGGGTGCCAGATAGAGCAGAGGAGGAAACTGAAGGTGAGGCGGCACAACCCCAAGGAGGCCGACATCAAGAAAAATTAGAGTGCAGCCACCCTATTCCATCACATTCTGCAGCTGTTATCGCCTTCCCCACTCCCCAAAGCTCAGCTGTCTGGGCCTTTTTGAGCACATCTGCAGCAGATCACACTGTTGCTATCTGCAAACTGTGCCTCAGGCACATCAAACGTGGCAAAAACACCAACCATATGCATATCATTGCAATTTTTTT
The DNA here is from genome assembly GCF_042186555.1 of Aquarana catesbeiana. NCBI lineage: Eukaryota > Metazoa > Chordata > Amphibia > Anura > Ranidae > Aquarana > Aquarana catesbeiana. The sequence continues at coordinate 389,592,472 of NC_133327.1, forward strand.
TCAAGAGCATCTCTATAGGGTTACGGTGGGAAGGCACCCCGACACCCAAAGAGTAATTTTTCTGCACCTGTTTGACAGGTGCATATCATTGCAATTTTTTACAGCAAGGCCAATTCTTGCTTTCATCAAGAGTACCTCTATAGGGTTATGGTGAGAAGGCACCACCGACACTCAAAGACCAATTTTTACGCACCCGTTACTTCTATACAAAGTCAAAGTGACACCAGAATGTATCCAAAAAATCTCTAATCTTGTTCCCATTGCACTACATTGTGGCCTCATCATACACACTGGCTCCCCAGCTGTTGCTGAGCAAAATAAAGGCAGCTTGCATGGAAAATGTCATTTTTTTTGCTTTATAAATGCAATTATTGCTGCAGCAGATTCTAGACATGGTACAGATCTGCCACTTTACAGGTAGACTAAGGGGACCCCCCAGGCACTATATTGGAAGGAATTTTTCATTTGTAGGCTTTCACTTTAAAAATCTAAAAATCACTGCTCATTTAAAAATGAAGTTTTTCACAAACTTTTTTTATTGGTACATGTCCCCCAGGGCAGGACCCAGGCCCGATAACCATTGTATGTCCAATTACTTGCATATAAGCCTTCAAAATGAGCACTTTTGTTTTTTTGACGTTCGGGTCCCATTGACTTTAATGGGGTTTGTTATTCGGATTTGAACTTTCACTGTGTTCGAAAGTTCTGGTGCGAACCGAACAGGGGTCAGTTTGGCTCATCCCTAGTGATGATTAGCTTGGTGGGGTATTTTCACATATAAATGATGCTGTGGTTTTGAAGAGCTTTGGTTAGTGTTTGGAGGTTGTTGTGTCATTGTAGAGTGTATTGCAAAACGTATGGAAACAATTGAAGACTCAATATTTTTTAAGGGAGTTGGTCTACCCGTCTAAAGGTTTCCAGGAGCTTTTCCCATAGATGGCAGATCTGCAGGAGTAAAACAGCTGGGTGCACACTGCTCAAAGCCACCTGTTAGGATCAAATGAGCTGCTGAAGGAATCCAGGTGTCTGCCTTGTCTGCAGCCAGAGAAATCCAGATAAAACAAATAGAAATGGCAGCACATCTGGAAATAAAATCAAAAAAGTTTATTGAAGATCCATAAAATCAAGGAACATGACATCCATTGATCCAATAAGGTGCTCAGTGGACGTGTTTCAGGCAAATGTTCTTACCCATCATCCTGAGGAGTACATCCTGAGGAATGATAGTAGAGAGGTGAGTCAGCTTAGCAATGCAATGGTTCCTGTCAATCGTGAGATACACAGGAGCGAGAGATGAAATGGCAGTGCAAAAGATGTCACGGATGTAATGAGGTAGTTGTGAACGAGAAACAGACTCTGGGATCCTTCTGATTTTAAGTTTGTTGCATCCAGATCTGTCCTCCATGTCTGCAAGTGCAAACTTAATACAGGACAGATCTTCAGAATGAACATCATAAGCATTGACCAGCTTGTTAAAGGAAGAAGCGAAATCGCTCATTTTGTCCTCCACCTGGTAAACTCTCTCTCCCAGTTCCTGCACTTCTATTCTGTATTGATGGATGCCAGAGAGGAAATCGTGTTGTAGGGATGCCCTTAAAAACAGTAACATATCTTTGAGGGTAGTGTCAGATACAGGTTGGCCAGATGTGGGAAAGGAAGCAATGGGGTCCGAAGCAGCTGTGCCCATTGACTGTAAACAGAGTTGAGCACTCATCTAAACTGTGTCCTCATCCCCATAGTCAGTGTATGTTTCCCTTCTAGGTTTAGATTTCACTGAGCTTCTGGTGGAGGGTGTAGATTGTCCTGAAGCCATGGAGACTGAGTCAGAGGGAACCGAGGGCGAAGCTGCGCTGCCCATGTTGGCAGAGGTGGCCGCTAGAGGTCTACTAGCAGCTGCAGCAAAACAGAACCCATTGCCACCTTAGTGTATTCCTCTCTGAATAGCTAGGAAAAAAACAACAATTTCCTTGGCTGTTGCTGGTCCCTGCGTTTTCTGGGCATAGCAATGGGTGGAGCAGGAGTTCAGGAGTGCAGCAGGTGAGTGTTGTGGCTGGAAGGCTCCTTTAGCAGCAGCAATCCACTGATTCTTTTTGGAGCTCTGCACTCACACGGGCATCAAGCTGAGTGGTTGCCAGGCCCCCCACCCAGTAGTTTTGAAGTGAGTCCAGCAAAACCATGTGGATGTGAATTTATTCAAGCTTCTCTATCTACTATATTATGTTCAGTCTAAAAAAAAATCCTTAATTGTCGGGACATGTGTAGAACGCCAATAAATTGCAATTCATAGTGTTGCTGCCTTTACCACGTGCTTAGCCGAGGATTTATTATACAATTTTCTAGGTAGGAATGTGTGGTGTAGGAGGAAATGGACTGGTGTAAATTCTAAAGTGAAGGTAGTGACATGAGAAATGATTTTATGGGCTTCCTGCCAGAAGGGTTGTAGAATTTTGCAGGACCTACAGATCTCATGTAACTGCACTGACTGGAGTATTTTTGAAGCTGCAGCCAAAGACCTGAGTGAATTCACTGTCAATGTGACATCATATATAAACTAGGAGCAAGAAATAGGGAAAAAATCCTGCACAATCTGGCCAGAAACATTCTGACAAAAGAGATATGAGTGGCAAAGAGGAGGAGTGTGCTGCCTATTATTGAATTGTCTATAGCAGGGATATGCAAATAGTGGATCTCCAGCTGTTGCAAAACTGCAAGTCCCATCATGCCTCTGCCTCTGGGTGTCATGGTTGTGGCTGTCAGAGTCTTGCTATGCCTCATGGGACTTGTAGTTCTGCAACAGCTGGAGGTCCGCTAATTGCATATCCCTGGTCTATAGGATTGTCATTTTGAGGACACCTAGTGGTTGCCTGTTGCAATTGCAGTTCAGTTCCTCACAGGAAAGTCTTGCCTTTGTTAATAAAGTTTCTTATTGAACAACATAACGTTTTTACCTCAGTTACAGAAGCCATTTTAGTTCTGATGCAGAGAAGTGAAGGTCTTCAAATTTGCCTCTAGATACACAAATGCTTGTAAGTCTATTTATTATTTCCTAAAGTTCCTTTTACACTTGGACTGCACTGTTATGTGTTTGAAATATGATTTAAATATCAGCTTTCTGTATAGTAATATTTAATGTTGTACTTATTTGCAAAGTGTCACATGTAATACATATTGTAATTCAAAGTTTCTCTGATTGTATTGCAGTTTACAGAACTATTGATAGAAGTCAATTCAGTTTTGGAATAAAACACAATGCTATTTCTGCCTGTTTTGTTAACTGGCTGTCAGCTAAGGGATAGTAGGACGGCACAAGGAGCATCAGTATAGAGAGGCCAGATCATTACAAGCTACAGGAAACTCTCCCCCCAGATTGCGGAGAACCATCCACTTGATAATGAACTGAATGTTTTACAACATGTTTGAAAACTCCCCCACCAACACCAACTCCATTTCAGACATCACAGTCTGCACTAAACAGCTAGCACCCATCATCATGCTAATCTTCAACAAATCGTTTGAGCAGTATGAAGTCCCTTTATGCTTCAAGCACTCCACAATCATTCCTGTTCCTAACGAATACATCATCACAGGTCCAAGTGATGACTTCCCAACACAGGATGTACTGTACTTCCTAATTCCTGCTTCTGGTCAGGAAGTTCAATCTGCCTCAAGACCTGTTGATAGAATTTTTCCACAGTTAATCAAGTCTGTTCTATACATTTCCATAACTTTTTGGTTTGATTTGGACTCCAAATAGAATAGGAACAGGCTACAGTGGCAAGTCACTGGTGCTAACATGCCCACAATTTAGGACTTATACAACTACTGGGTCAAAAACAGGCAGAGAAGATCACTACAGATCCCACACATCCTGGATATTATCTGTTTTAACTGCTCCCCTCTGGTAAGCATAACAGATCACTGTATGCTCAGAAAAAAAATCACTTCTCCCAAAACAGTGAACACCTGAATTCATTTTAAAGACCACCTTTGTTCACCTATGTACCAATATAGCATTAAAGGGATTGTAAAGCTTCGTTTGCACAGAGTGACCCAGTCCTCGTCTTCTGGTGTCCCTCAGTGGTGCTCCTGGCTCCATCCTGCATCGAGTGTCCATGTCGGAAAAGCACTCTCGAGTCCTGCATCTGTGTCCATTCACAGAATGCAGGACTCGGCCCCGCCCCCTGGATTTGATTGACAGCAGTGGGAGCCAATGGCTGCGCTGCTATCAATCTATCCAATCAGAACACGAGACACCAGCTAGAGCTGGTATACTCATTCCCGGCCAAAGAATTACAGCGTTCAGGTAATTAAAACGGGGGGGGGGCTGGGGGGCTGGGGGGCTACAGCATGAAAGAAGGTTTTTCACCTTAATGCATAGAATGCATTAAGGTGAAAAGCCATGAGGATTTACAACCCCAGTTAATGTACTTATTTTGTAAAAATAAAACATCTTTTCATTAGTTCTACACTGGCTTACCTAACTCTCTTCATAGCTGTTTAAACACACTGCTCGATTACTTGTGTCCTACTTCCTGGTCAGACTTTAGGACATGACACAGGAAGGAGTTGCAAAGCTAAGGGCAGATGATGCAGGGTGTGTGCTAATGAGATCAGCTGTGGAGTGAGGACAGGGCCGTCTTTTCCATTGGGGATGCTAAGCAGTTGCCCGTGGGCCCCGCTTGCCTGGGGGGCCCCACCTGCCCAGTGACCCCAGCTAAGCATCTATGTGTCATCCTTGCACCAATTTTCTGTGACCCTGTGCTCCAGCCGCCATGTCCAGTCTCAGACCGTCCCCTGGTGCCCTGGGATTGGGCGAAAGGGGTTATGTGCAGCAGGTAGGGATGGCCTGTCTTCAATCGCGGGAGAGCGGGGCTGGCCTTCACTGCGAGCTGTGGCCGCTGTCTTCTCCTCTCCGGATCACCGATCATGTCCCCGCCAGGGCATGCAGTTTGTGCCCAATGTCTTCTTCTCCTCCTCTCTGGGTCACCGATCAAATCTCCGCTGGGGCATGCAGTCTGACAGTGTGACAGGCAGCGGCGCAGAGGCAGAGCAGATCATGAAGGAAAAAAAGGTAAGAGACTCACTTGTGAGTTTTGTTGCTGACCCGGGGGAGTAGATATGGTCTGGGGAGAGGGAGCAGCCATAAAGTCAGTGTATAGTGTAATGTGTTGTGTGTAGTGTATAGTGTATTGTGTGTGTGTGTATATAGTGTATTGTGTGTGTGTGTGTGTGTGTGTAGTGTATAGTGTATAGTGTATTGTGTTGTGTGTGTGTGTGTAGTGTGTGTGTGTGTGTGTGTGTAGTGTATAGTGTATTGTGTTTGTGTATGGTGTATAGTGTATTGTGTGTAGTGTAGTGTGTGTGGTGTATTGGTGTGTGGGTAGAGTATTGTGTAGCGGTCAGTATGTAGTATATTGTGTATTGGTCTATGGGTTGTGTATAGTTTATTGTGTAGCAGTGTAGTGGTCAGTGGATAGTGTAGTTTGTGTAGTAGTGGTCAGTATAGAAATCTGGTAGGGTGGTGTGGTGTGTAGTGGTCAGTGTGTAGTGTAGTGGTCAGTATAGGAATCAGGTAGGTTAGTGTGGTGTGTAGTGTAGTGGTCACTGTGGTGTGGTGTGTAGTGTAGTGGTCAGTGGATATAGTATAGTGTAGCCAGGGCCCCAGTGCATTGAATTGACCGGGGGCCTATAATGCTCTTAAGATGGCCCTGGGTGAGGAGCTTATCTAATTCTGAAAACCACCTTTAATAAAGGGGCCTCAAAATACTGGCCTCTCCCCCATGTGAATAGTATGCTCACTCATTCACAAAAAAAGAGTTGTAGCCTAGAAATAAATAAATACATCTAATAAAAAAAAATGTTCCCTGTAAATCCATCATTAATAATGATGCCTGCCGTGGTCACTGCAAGCAGCCGCTGCTTTCTTAGCAAAAAGCTGTCATATTAATTCGTACTGAATGTCCTAAATAGTTTACATTTGGACTAATGTCCGAACAGTCTGTATTAGGTTTGAACATATGTTCAACCCAAACACTCATGCCTAATCACCTATTGACGCCTTTTTCCAGTAGAGGGTTCCAACACAAAAGAGTAAAAGAGTTCCCTGCAAAAGGATAAAAGTAACTCACCTATCCGCTGGCCTGTGTCTATCTTGCATCTGTTGCAGTACCTTAGATTTGCCAGTGTCTTTGGTATTCAACACTTCCAGGAGAGATTCCTATTTTCCTTACTTTTTTGGGTAACAGACCCAAAACAAATATGCAAACAACTGAGTCTGACTTTTGTCAGATGTTTGGACCTGCATACTTATGATGAGCAATGGACGGCCCAATATTTTTCTTAGACATGTTTCTTTTAGCCTCCAGTACCATTTTAACCACTAGCCTACCGCCCGCCGTCATATGACGGCGGGACGGTAAGCCTCTTGTTCTGGGCAGACATCATATGACATGAGCCCGTTTAAACAGGGCATGCGCACGATCGTGAGCGCGCAGCCCTGTACTGTTGATGGCGGCGTGTCACCCAGACACCACTCGTCACCGACAGGGGTGAACAGCCACTGGGCATGGCTGTTTACCACGTGATCGGCCGTGATGAAGTCACGGCTGATCACTAATAGTACATCCCCGCATTGCACGGCGCATGCGCACGATCATGAGTGCGCTGTGCGTGCATGTCGGTGGCGGCGTGTTCCCGGGAACACTGCTCATCACCGATGATAGTACACAGCCATTGGCCAGGGCTGTGTACCATGTGATCGGCTGTGATCCATTCACAGCCCATCACTAACTGTAAACAAAGAGCTGTCACTAGCTGTTACTAGCCCTTCTCTCCTCACACACCGTTTCCAGTCTGAGGAGAGAAGAGCCAGGAGCAGTGAGTTACAGATCTATGTATTGTAGTGTCTGCACCAACACCACACCTGTCCCATCGCCCCCCCAATTGTCATCTGTCACCCAACAGTCACCCCATAAAAGTGCACCTGTCACATAAGAGACTGCCATCAGTGACCATCAGCGGTGCAACCGTCACCCATCAGGGACCTGCCCTGTCACCAGTCACCCACCAGTGACCATGCCCTGTCACCCGTCACCTATCAGTGACCTGCCCTGTCACCCGTCACCCACCAGTGACCGTGCCCTGTCACTCATCACCCATCAGTGACCATCAGCGGTGCACCCGTCACCCATCAGTGACCGTCGCCTGTCAGTGAGCGTCACCTGTCAACAATCTGTGACTATCACCTGTCACCGTCCGTGGCCTGTCACCCATCAGTGACCATGCCCTGTCACCCATCACCCATCAGTGACTGTGCCCTGTCACCCATCAGTGACCGTCGCCTTTCAACTATCTGTGACCATTACCCGTCACCATCTGTGGCCTGTCACCCATCAGTGACCATCGCCCATCACATCATCACCTCTCAGTGAACGTCACCTGCCACCCATCGCACAGCCCATCAGTGACCATCACCTGCCACCCATCTGTCACCCATCTCACAGCTACCCGACACACAGCCATGTCCAAAAGAGGATATACTAGTGAGGAGGTGTTCCAGATCCTCTCTATGACTGATGAGAGCACCGGGGAGTTCTCATCAGAGTCCAATTCTGATTCCGAATCAATTTTGGCATTTGAACCGATCGAGAGTAGCAATGATTCGGATGAAGAATGGGTCCCTCCTAAAAGGGCACGACACTCTGAAAACCAGGAAGCCGCAAGCAACCAGGATTATATTCCCAGGCCCAGTACCAGCTCTGCCGCCAGAAATAGGCCGCAGGAAGAAAGGCCCAGTACCAGTGCTGCTGCCAGCAATAGGCCCCAGGAACAAAGGCCCAGAGTACCAGTGCTGCCACCAGAGATAGGCCCCACGCACAAATGGCCAGTACCAGTGCTGCCACATCACACCTGAGTACCAGCACAGGAAATTCAACTCCCCCAACTACTGGAGTATCACGTTCCCCAAGAGCCAGGGCCACTACATACATGCCAGATGGTCTTGCCAACCCAACATGGCTGCCTTCTAACTCGGGATCACCAATTATTCCCCCTTTCACAGCACAGCCAGGTGTGCAGGCCAACACCCAAAATTTCACAGAGATCAATTTTTTTCACCTGTTTTTGCCCGACATTTTGCTGCAGTTCATTGTGGACCAGACAAATTTGTATGCCCAGCAGTATATTGCCAGCAACCCCCAATCATCTTATGCCCGTCCGTTTGAGTGGAGAGATTTGAATTTGGAGGAGTTCAAATAGTTTTTGGGCCTCACCCTAAATATGGGGCTTACAAAAAAAAAATAAAGGACATACCTATTGGTCCACCAACCCCATCCACCATATGCCCATGTATTCTGCCGCAATGTCCAGGTCCCGATATGAGATGATTATGAGATTCTTTCATTTTAATGACAACACCCAGTGCCCTCCCCACAATCATCCAAATTCCGATAAGCTATACAAGATTCGCCCACTGATAAATTTATTTTCCCAACGATTTGCCGAACTCTATGTCCCCAAGAAGCATATATGTGTGGATGAGTCCCTGGTACCATTTTCAGGCCGGCTAGGAATAAAACAATATATTCCTAGCAAAAGGGCCAAATACGGAGTCAAATTTTACAAGCTGTGTGAGAGAGCCACGGGATATCTATATGCGTTCTGCATATATGAAAGAAGAGGTTCCCAGCTCCAGCCCCTTGAGTGCCTGGCCTACATGGGCACAACTGGAAAAATCGTATGGGACCTGGCTTACCCACTTCTGAAAAAAGGCTATCATATATACCTGGACAACTTTTATACCAGCCTGCCCCTTTTCAGACACCTATATATCGAAAAAACCCTGGCCTGTGGAACCTCAAGAAAAAATAGGAAGGGCTTCCCACAATCCATAGTGAACAAAAAGCTGCAAAGGGGGAAACACTGAGATGCAATGAAGTGCTGGCCTTGAGGTGGAAGGACAACAGGAACGTGCACATGATGTCCACCATTCATGATGACACTACAGTTGTAGTTCAGCGAAGACGAGGTCCCATTGAAAAACTGACATGTGTCCAAGACTATAATCTCTACATGGGGGGTGGATTTCAGTGACCAAATGATTCAGCCCTATTTGTCAATAAGGAGGTCCCGGTTCTGGTACAAGAAGGTAGCAATTTATCTAATCCATTTGGCCATTTACAATTCCTACATAGTCTACACAAAATCCACAGAAAGCCCCGCCCCCTTCCTAAAATTCATAGAAGTAGTAGTCACGTCCCTCATCTATCAACAAAGACCCCCCCAGAAGGACTTCGTTCTGATGCTGTTAGCCGACTTCATGAATGCCACTTCCCATACAACATTCCACCATCGGAAGCAGGCCGAAGACGGCAAAAAAGATGTCGCGTGTGCAGCAGAAGAGGTTTTCGAAAAGATACCAGCTTCCATTGTCCCCAGTGTCCCTCCCAACCTGGCCTTTGCATTGGTGAATGCTTCGAACTGTATCATACATCCCTAAATTATTAGCCCATATTTTCCCCATTTTCGCTGATCATTTTCCATGCTTCCCCAAATAACCATGCCACTGCCTTCAACGTGAACTGACCCTGGCCTGCTTTTTGACTATGCCTCTGCCTACCGTTTGAACTGCTTCCACATGAACTGACCCTGGCCTGTTTTGACTATGCCTCTGCCCACCATTTGGACTGCTTGCTCGTGAACTGACCCTGGCCTGTTTTGTGACTATTCTTCTGCCTACCGCTTGGACTGCTTGCACGTTAACTGACCCTGGCCTGTTTTATGGACTATGCTTTTGCCTACCACTTGGACTGATCTGTTGCCCTGCTACTATAGTACACAGGGGTCTCACTTATGTGAGGGGTTCCAGAATAGTTTTTCCGGATGGAGATAACAAGTTTTTTTGTTTTCTCCGGGTTTTGTAATTTCCGGATTAGGGTCTGGAGTCCGGAGGCTTCATAGAGATTTGGGTGGGTCGAAGCCTCTACCCCTGAGCCCCTGTGCACAGGTCTTACCCGATTGTGGCCCTCAGCCTTCTGCTGACTTACTGCCATCATGCCTTTGCCTACCGCATGAATGGACCACACCTCTGCCTGCTACCTGGACTATGCAAATAATTCACTGTAGCAAGAGGCAGTATGTTTATGAAGGGCTGGAGAGCGGTACAATAATGAGTGTCTGCAAGTAACAGTGTACCAGGACCAATATTATGGCTGTGCTGGTTGTCTCTGCCTGGACATTTTCTATGGACAAATGCTTTGGCTGTGCTGACAATATCCTTGTGTTGACTATAGACAATATTCCTGCCTGCTGCCTGGATAATTACTATTGCTGTCGCTAAGCACATCCCTGACTGCTGCCTGGACCAGTGCTCTCTTCTGTGGACACTACTAAAAGCACAGGTAATACTTTTTTTTTATCCTTTCCGCAATAGAATTTATTTTGGATTGTAATTCTTGGTATGTACATGCTATGTATTAGAAATATGAAGGGCCTTCAAAAATGATAGGTTGCCAGGAAATGATCTATGTAATGTATGCTCCTAGAACGCCTGATGGTGCTACTTGGATGTTGGGCCTCTGTATGTGGCCAAGCTGTGTAAAAGTCTCACACATGTGGTATCCCCATACTCAGGAGGAGTAGCAGAATGTATTCTGGGGTGTAATTTTTGCTATGTGTTGGAAATATCTTATTAATGGACAACTTTGTGTAAAGAAAAATGCGTTTTCATTTTTTTTCCACATTTTCCAAAAACATCTGGAAAAAAAATAACCTTTCAAAAGACTCATTATGCCTCATAGATTATACGTTGGGGTGTTTGCTTTCCAAAATGGGGTCATTTTGTGGGCAATTCCTTTGTCCTGGTGCTCCAGGGCCTTCAAAAGTTTAATAGGTGGTTGAGAAATGAGATGTGCAATTTATGCTCGTAGATCGCCTAATGGTGCTACTTCAATGTTGGGCCTTTGTATGTGGCCAGGCTGTGTAAAAGTCCCACACATGTGGTATCGGCATACTCAGGAGGAGTAGCAGAATGTATTTTGGGGTGTCATTTTTGCTATGTATTTGCTATGTGTTGGAAATATCTTATAAATGGACACCTTTGTGTAAAAAAAATGCGTCGTTTTCATTTTTTTCCCACATTTTCCAAAAACTTCTAGAAAAAAAATAACCGTTAAAAAGACTCATTATGCCTCATAGATTATACATTGGGGTGTTTGCTTTCCAAAATGGGGTCATTTTGTGGGCAATTCCTTTATCCTGGTGCTCCAGGGCCTTCAAAAGTGTAAAAGGTGGTTGAGAAATGAGATGTGCAATTTATGCTCGTAGATCGCCTGATGGTGCTACTTCAATGTTGGGCCTTTGTATGTGGCCAGGCTGTGTAAAAGTCCCACACATGTGGTATCTCCATACTCAGTAAGAGTAGCATAATGTATTTTGGGGTGTAATTTGTTGTATGCATATGCTCTGTGAGAGAAATAACCAGTTAATATGACAATTTTGAAAAAAAAAAAATCTTCCTTTTGCAAAGAATTGTGGAAAAAAATTACAACTTAAAAAAACTCACCATGCTACTTACTTAATAACTTGGAATGTCTACTTTCTAAAAAGGGGTCATTTGGAGGGTGTTTGTACTTTTCTGACTTGTTAGTACCTCAAGAAATGAGATTCACCTGATGTACTGAAGGCCTGATCAGATGTTTTCAATTTTCAGTGATTGGCACCATAGTTTGTAGACTCTATAACTTTCACAAAGACCAAATAATATACACTAAGTTGGGTTATTTTTACCAAAGATATAAAGCAGTATAAATTTTGGCCAAAATGTATGAAGAAAAATTACTAATTTGCAAAATTTTATGACAGAAACAAAGAAAAAGGCAATTTTTCACAAAATTTACGGTATTTTTTTACTTATAGCACAAAAAATAAAAAACCCATTAGTGATTAAATACCACCAAAAGAAAGCTCTATTTGTGTGAAAAAAAGGACACAAATTTCATTTGGGTACAGTGTTGCATGACTGAGTAATGGTCATTCAAAGTGTGAGAGCACCGAAAGCTGAAAATTGGTCTGGACAGGAAAGGGGTTTAAGTGCCCTGTATTGAGGTGGTTAAAGCAACACTGGGATAGCGGCTATTTGTCTTAGCACCATTTAAATTGACGGCGGGGATTTGTCAGCTCCTGTGAGTTCCAGCGGGGGTAAATATTGGAGCCACCGCCTGCCATCTGGTCATCTGCCATCTGACAGCCGGCATCCATCACTAAGCCTAGAGTAAAGCATATACATTTACTTTGAGCTTTACTATTCTGCTACATTACATAAAATTCAAACTAATGTGATATAATTTTAATTAGAAGACTTTGTTGATTATATTTTAGGGCAAATTTATGAGGGTGTGCAAATTATGTAAAGGTTGCACTGGAAATAAAACTGAGAAATTCATTTTTTTTCTATTTCTTTTAGTATTTATTCTCAATAAATACTAAAGTAATAAAAACATATGTATCCCAATCTGCTATCAAATTAAAGCCCTACTAGGGTAGACTACAAAATGTAAAAGATTCAGGGACAATTTGAGTAGAAAGTTTCCTAGCCGACAATAAACCTAAACCCTACTCTAACTTCTCACCACCAGACTATTTTCTATTATGCTGCGTACACACGAGCGGACTTTACGGCAGACTTTGCCCGGCGGACGGGATTTCGTCGGACAATTCAATCGTGTGTGGGCTCCAGCGGACTTTGTTTTCTCAAAAGTTGGATGGACTTAGATTTGAAACATGTTTTAAATCTATCCATCGAACTCAAGTCAGGTCGAAAAGTCCGCTCGTCTGTATGCTAGTTCGACGGACAAAAAGCCACGCTAGGGCAGCTATTGGTTACTGGCTATGAACTTCCTTGTTTTAGTCCGGTCGTACGTCATCACGTACGAATTCGACGGACTTTGGTGGATTGTGTGTAGGCAAGTTCGTTCATTTCGGAAAGTCCATCATAAAGTCCGTCGAAAAGTCCGCCGGGCAAAGTCTGCCGTAAAGTCCGCTCGTGTGTACATGGCATTAGAATTTTGCTAGAGAATAATGGATTTAAAGGCCTGTATAACCGGTTCCAGACCAGCCACGGCAGTTCTACTGCGGCAAGTTGGTCCGGCTGCGCGAAGTGGCGTAGCTATACATTGCGTGCATGGCCCCCTGGTGGCTGTGACAATCGGATTTGAACCGATCAATCCCCAGGCCCAGGCCAATGGTATCTGGCCTGGACCTGGTGATCGGTCCTGACGAATGAAATCCCTCCCCTGCATGTGTAAGTGTAAACACAGCAGGGGAAGTGATGTCATCTCCCCTCGTGGAACTCTTTTCCGTTCCAGAGAGACTAGAGGAGACATCTTACAGTAAGTGCACCAACACTACACTGATACCAGTTCACGTAGGTACACTTGTCACCCCCCCGATCACCCCCCGATTGCCCCCTCCCAGTTAACCCCTTCACCCCCTGTCACTGTTTCATAGTTACATAGTTAGGATGAAAAAAGACACAAGCCCATCCAGTTCAACCATAAAAAAAATAAATAAAATAAAAAATATCACACAATCCAATATACCCAATTCTATACCCACAGTTGATCCAGAGGAAGGCAAAAAACCCCAGCAGAGCATGCTCCAATTTGCTACAGCAGGGAAAAAAATTCCTTCCTGATCCCCCAAGAGGCAATCCGATTTTCCCTGGATCAACTTTACCTATAAATGTTAGTACCCAGTTATATTATGTACATTTAGGAAAGTATCCAGGCCTTTCTTAAAGCAATCTACTAAGCTAGCCAGAACCACCTCTGGAGGGATTCTATTCCACATTTTCACAGCCCTTACTGTGAAGAAACCTTTCCGTAGTTGGAGATGAAATCTCTTTTCCTCTAGACGTAAAGAGTGCCCCTGTATCCTCTGTGTTGACCGTAAAGTGAATAACTCAACACCAAGTTCACTATATGGACCCCTTATATATTTGAACATGTTGATCATATCCCCCTTATTCTCCTCTTCTCGAGAGTGAATAAATTCAGTTCCTCTAATCTTTCCTCATAGCTGAGTTCCTCCATGCCTCTTATCAGTTTGGTTGCCCTACTCTGCACTTTCTCCAGTTCCGATATCCTTTTTGAGAACTGAAGCCCAAAACTGAACTGCATATTCCAGATGAGGTCTTACTAATGATTTTTACAGGGGCAAAATTATATCTCTCTCTCTGGAGTCCATACCTCTCTTAATACAAGAAAAGACTTTGCTCGCTTTGGAAACAGCTTGGCATTGCATGCTATTATTGAGCTTATGATCTACCAAAACCCCCAGATCCTTCTCCACTATGGATTCCCCCAGTTGTACTCCCCCTAGCATGTATGATGCATGCATATTCTTAGCCCCCAAGTGCATAACCTTACATTTATCAACATTAAACCTCATCTGCCAAATAGTCGCCCATTTAGACAGTGCATTGAGGTTGGCTTGTAAATTGGAAACATCCTGTAAGGACTATATTCCACTGCATAGCTTGGTGTCATCTGCAAAGACAAAAATGGATTGGAGATTTTTAATCCCAGACCCAACCAACCTTAGACCATTCAGAGTAAGAATCATTAACCACTACTCTCTGAAATCTGTCTTTTAGCCAGTTTTCTATCCATTTACAAAGTGATATTTCCAAGCCTGTAGACTTTACCTTACACATGAGCCGTGTGTGCGGAACTGTATCAAACGTTTTTGAAAAATCCAAGTATACCACATCCACCGCCACGCCTCTGTCCAAGGTTTACTTACCTCTTCATAAAAAGAAATCATGTTTGTCTGACAACTTCTGTCCTTCATGAATCCATGCTGTCTGTTGCTTAAAATGTTTTTTTTCCAACAAGAACTCGTCTATGTGGTCTTTTATTAAACGCTCCAGTATCTTCCCAACTATAGAATTTAAACTAACAGGTCTATAGTTACTTGGTAAAGACTTTGTTCCCTTTTTAAATATAGGCACCACATTTGCCCTGCGCCAATCCAGTGGTACTATTCCCGTCATTAACGAGTCCCTAAAAATTAGATACAATGGCTTTGAAATTACAGAGCTCAATTCTTTTAGGATCCGTGGGTGGATGAAATCAGGTCCAGGTGCGTTATCCACCTTTATTCTGTCTAAATATTTCTGGACCATATCAGGTTTGAGCCATTGTGGATTATTCGGGGCTGTGTCAATACCACCCCCATTATGGACATGAGCTTCCCCATGCTCTTTTATATACACAGAGCTGAAGAAAGTATTTAATAAATTAGCCTTCACTTTGTCCCCAGTCACCCACTCTAGATTATTTTGTAAAGGGCCTACATGCTCAGACCTGACCTTTTTACTATTAATATATTTGAAGAATTTTTTGGGGTTTGTCCTACTATCTTTTGCAATCTGTTGTTCGTTTTGAATTTTTGCATCCTTGATTTCTTTTTTACATATTCTGTTAAATTTTTTATAACATTTAAACCACGCTAGTGTTCCTTCATTTTTATATTTCTTAAAAGCTCTTTTCTTATTGTTTATAGCTTTTTTAACTTTGACCGTGAGCCACATAGGTTTTATTTTTAGCCTTTTAAACTTATTGCCCATGGGAATATACTTTGCAGTGAGGTCCCAAACAGTCTTTTTGAAGAATTCCCATTTCTGTTCTGCGTTTATTGATGCCAATATTCCCTCCCAGTCTAAGTCCTGGAGAGCAACCCTCATCCTTGGAAAATTTGCTCTCTTGAAGTTAAGTGTTTTTATCTTTCCTGTATGTATTTCTTGCTTACAGCTACAGTAACATCAAATTAAATAATGTTATGATCACTGCTACCCAGGTGTTCCTTTATCTGAACAATAGTTATAAGCTCTGAATGGTTTGAGATTACCAGGTCCAACAGAGCTTCATTCCTAGGGGCCTCAATAAACTGGACCATAAAATTGTCCTGTAATAGGTTTATACATTTTTGCCCTTTAACTGTTACAGCAGTGCCATTACTCCAGTCAATTTCTGTGTAGTTAAAATCCCCCATTATTATCACTGTCCCAGCGCTTGCAGCCCTTTCCATCTGTGCAAGAAGCTGAGTCTCCACCTCCTCGTTAACATTGGGTGGTCTATAACAAACTCCAATGATTAACTTTGAACTATGCACATCTATATGCAGTTCCACCCATAATGCTTCAGACTCATCACACTCTCCATCAACCAGGTCCTCTTTCACACTTGCTTTTAGATCACTTCTCACATAGAGACAGACCCCACCACCTTTCCTTTCCTCCGAAAGTGTGCATAGCCAGGAATATTAATAGCCCAGTCATGTGAGGATTGAAGTGTCACCGAGTGCAGTGGTCATATTTTTTTTTTATCACTGTACTGGTGTCATTAGTGACACAAGTCAGTGTTAGGGTACTTAGTGTAGGCCCAGATAGGTCTAGGGACCCCCCTAACCCCCCTATTAAAGGTTTAACCTCTTGATCACCCCCTGTCACCAGTGATCACTGTATAAAGCCGCGTACACACGAGTGGAATGTCCGACAGAGAAAGTCAGACGGAAGCTTTTCATCGTCTATTCCAATCGTGTGTGTGCCTCATCGGCTTTTTTTTTCAAAAATTCTGACGGACCTAGAAATAGAACATATTATAAATATTTCTGACAGAACCAATTCCTATTGGGAAAACCGCTTGTCTGTATGCTGTTCCGACGGACCAAAAACGCTTGCTCTGAAGCAAGTACGAGACGGAAGCTATTGGCTACTGGCTATTGAACTTCCTTTTTCTAGTCCCGTCGTACGTGCTGTACGTCACCGCATTCTGGATGGTCGGACTTTGGTTGGACTTTGGGTTGACTGTGTGTAGGCAAGACCACTTGAATGGAATTCTGTTGGAGTTCCGTCGGAGAAACCTTCGGAGTTTATTCCGATGGCAAAACCGGTCGTGTGTATGTGGCATTAGTTTCACGGGTGACGCTGGTTAGCTAATTTTATTTATTTTTTTATAGTGTCAGGACACCCGCCATATATTACCTAAATAAAGGTTTAACCTCCTGATCACCCGGCGGGTGATATCAGTTAGGTTTTAGTGTCAGATAGGGTCTGCGTCACCCCAGACAGTGTCAGATTAGTTCCAGTAGCGCTAACACCCACACACGCACCATACACCTTGCTTAGTAGTATAGTATCTGAACGGATCGATATCTGATCTGATCAGATCTATACTAGTATCCCCAGCAGTTTAGGGTTCCCAAAAACACAGTGTTAGCGGGATCAGCCCAGATACCTGCTAGCACCTGCGTTTAGCCCCTCTGCCAAGCCAAGCCCAGCCCACCCAAGTGCAGTATCAATCAATCACTGTCACTTACAAAAACAGTAAACACGTAACTGCAGCATTTGCAGAGTCAGGCTTGATCCCTGCGAATGCTAACAGTTTTTTTGTAGCATTTGAAGCAGTCGCTGCCAGTCAGGAGCTCTTTTTCCTGTGAGTCTCACTACTGTACCAGTAAATTTAGAAACCAAAATGTCAAATCAATGGTACAGTGGTGAAGAGGCCTTCACATTTCTGAGCATGACAGATAGTGAAGAGGAAGTCACCCATCTGTCAGATTCAGACCCAGAATACGAACCGGTAGATAGCTCTAACAGCGGAGTAGTGGTCCCTGCCAAGGTCAGGTGTACCCGACCCCATTCTTCTGCTGTCGTTGTGGTGCAAGAACCGCAGGGCTCTCGTATGGAGCAGAAAGCCAGTACTAGTGCCGCTCATCCTTCTGGTGAGCTGGCAAGCACCAGCGGCCTAATACATCCTGGTTGTACATGCAGCACTGCAGTAACACTTGGTGACGTGGTGAGTCCCATAAGTGCAGTTCAAGCTGGTGAGGTGACTAGCACGAGTAGTGTCCCACAGCCACCAAGAAGAAGACAAACACAGGCCTGTCGAGCCCATAGTGCCCTTCCTGCTGCATTTGCCAATCCTAATTGGGAGCCCCACTTCTGCAGCACCCGTACTTCCCCCATTCACTAGCCAACCCGGAATTCAGGTGGAAACAGTTGATTTTACGTCACTTGATTGTTATTCGCTGTTTTTCATGGAAGATCTCTATAAATCTATTGCGGACCAACGCAATTTGTATGCTGGTCAATTCATTGCCGCTAATCCCCAGTTGACCCTTGCCAGAGATTGGAGACCTATTACGGTCTCCAAATTTAAGACCTTCCTGGGCCTATCCCTCCTCATGGGCATAACTAAAAAGAGTGAGTTGCTGCCCAGACTACATAGGGAGTGCTGGTAAGATTGTGTGGGACTTGGTGTCATCCTTTTTCAGAAAGGGGGTACCATTTGTACGTGGACAATTATTACACTAGCGTGCCACTTTTTAGTCACCTTTCTGATTATGGAATTGGCACATGTGGCACCGTGCGATCTAATCGCCAGGGCTTCCCCCAACGGCTTGTAGAATCCAGACTTAGACTGGGGGAGGGAGCCTGCTTGAAGTGTAATAATTTGTTAGTAGTGAAGTGGAGGGATTCATGGAATGTTTTCGTTCTGTTCTCCCTTCACGCAGATACAACAGTCCAAATTCTTACGGCGACTGGTGTTGTGGAGAAACAACTCTGTGTCCATGAATACAACCTTAATATGGGAGGGGTGGACCTCAACCACCAGTTGTTGGCGCCGTACCTAATTGCCCGTAAGGCCAGACGCTGGTACAAAAAAGTGTCTGTATACTTATTTCAAATGGCTCTGCTGAACGCTTTTGTGCTATACAATGCTTCAGAACGAACTGGATCCTTCCTCAAGTTCCAGGAAGAGATCGTCACAGCCCTTCTGTTTCCAGATGGTGCTATGGCCCACCTTCCCAACGCAAATGCAGTGAGCCGGCTGCATGAGAGGCATTTTCCGTATGTCCTCCCAGATACTGCTACCCAAAGAACACCCCAAAGAAGATGTTGTGTCTGCAGAAAACGATTTAGGCGTGACACCTTCTTTTATTGTCCCTCCTGTCCTGACCAACCTGGTCTCTGTGTCGGTGACTGTTTCAAATGCTACCACACACTAGTGGAGTATTAGCGTAGGGTACAGCACTACACAGTCCTAGGGCACACTAACACAGGGTCCAGAAGGATGAGATGGCCATCACATTTTGGGAGACCCTAATCTGCAATGTTCAGTTTACAGTTTTTATAAAAGTGAAATAAATAAATAGATAAATAAAAAACACACACAAATCACAAAAAATATAAAATAAAAAAGCCAAAAATACTTGTGGTTTTATTTTTCTTCTATCTCTCTATTGTTCTCTCTCTTCTGTTTGCTCTCTACTGTCCGCTCTATTGTTCGCTCACTTTTGTCCTATATCTATTGTTCTCTCTGTGTTTTATTTTTACTATGTTTTATTGTATTTGCTTTGCAGGTATGGTATGTTATACTGTAATGTTACTTTGTTTTATTGTTAACCATCATTTGCTTAGCAGGTACATCATTCAGCTGCAGCACTGATATTTATCTTGACAGCAACAGCGTTTGCTCCCATGATACGTAAAGCCGTGACTCCAGTGCTGTCGGAGGTGATTTCACCACCACAGTTAAAAAAAGAGCATATATGCCGAAGCATGGGGGCAGGGGTGGAGGAGCGATTTGCTCCTAACATTAGGGGCGGATTGCCCCCATGCTTCGGCATATATTTTTTAGGCAAAGATTGCTTTAAAAAATGTTTTATTTTTACTATGTTTTATTGTATTTGCTTTGCAGGTATGGTATGTCTTACTGTTATACTGTAATGTTACTTTGTTTTATTGTTAACCATCATTTGCTTAGCAGGTACGCCATTCAGCTGCAGCACTGATTTATTTATCAGCGACTCCAGCGCTGTAGGAGGTGATTTCACCACCACAGTTAAAAAAAAAATGTTGCATGTATGCCCATCATTGGAAATGGGTGGATGAAGGGCAGTATTCTAATGGTGGGCATACCCATCGATCAATCAATTTTTTTCATTCAGCCCTCAGGCTGCATAAAAAAAGAACATTACAATGTATGCCCAAGAAGGGCCAGCGACGTACTGGTATGTTGCTGGACAGGTTTAGGTATCATCTTGGTATCATTCTTTTTAGTCAGCGGTCGACTTTCATGTAAAAGCAATCCTGGCGGCTAATTAGCCTCTAGACTGCTTTTACAAGCAGTGGGAGGGAATGTCCCCCCTCCCACCATCTTCCATGGTCTTCTCTGGCTCTCCTGTCCCAAAAAGGAACCCGAGAATGCAGCCGGTGGTTCCGCCAGCTGACCATAGAACTGCTCAGAGACCAGAATGGCTTCAATCATCTCTATGGCCTAAGAAACAAGAAGCTATGAGCATTTCATGACTAAGGTTTCGCCGGATATAAACAGCGCCATTGGGAAATTGGGAAAACATTTTATCACACCAATCTTGGTGTAGTCAGATGCTTTGAGGGGAGAGGAGAGATCTAGGGTCTAATAGACCCCAATTTTTTCAAAAAAGAGTACCTGTCACTAACTATTGCTATCATAGGGGATATTTACAGTCCCTGAGATAACAATAAAAATGATTTTAAAAAAATGAAAGGAACAGTTTAAAAATAAAATAAAAAGGCAAAATAATAGTTTAAAAAAAGCACCCCTGTCCCCCCCTATCTCGCGCAAAGGTCTGGTGTCATATGTAAACAGCAATTGCACCATGCATGTGAGGTATCACCGCGAAGGTCAGAACGAGGGCAATAATTTTAGCAGTAGACCTCCTCTGTAAATCTAAAATGAAAACCAATAAAGGCTTTTAAAGGCTTTTAAAAATGTATATAGTTTGTCGCCGCTGCACGTTTGTGTGCAATTTTAAAACATGTTGTGTTTGGTATCCATGTACCCGGCATAAGTTCATCTTTTTTATTTAATCAAACATTTGGGCAATATAGTGTGTTTTAGTGCATTAAAATTAAAAAAGTGTGTTTTTTCCAAAACAATTGCGTTTGAAAAATCGCTGCACAAATACTTTGTGGAAAAAAAATTGCAACGTCCACCATTTTAATCTGCAGGGCCTTTGCTTAAAAAAAATATATAATGTTTGGGGGTTCAAAGTAATTTTCTTACAAAAAATAAATATTTTTCATGTAAACAAAAAGTATCAGAAAAAACTTTGTCTTCAAGTGGTTGGAAGAGTGTGTGATGTGTGACATAAGCTTCTAAATGTTGTGCATAAAATGCCAAGACAGTTCAACCCCCCCTCCAAATGACCCCTTTTTGGAAAGTAGACACCCCAAGCTATTTGCTGATAGTCCATGGAGTCTATGGAGTCCATGGAATATTTTATATTTTGCCACAAGTTGCAGGAAAATTACAAAATGACAATTTTTTTTTTTTGCACAAAGTCATCACTAAATGCTCAAACATGCCATGAGCATATGTGAAATTACACCCCAAAATACATTCTATTGCTTCTCCTGAGTATGGGGATACCACATGTGTGAGACTTTTTGGGAGCCTAACTGCGTACAGGACCCCGAAAACCAATCACCGCCTTTAGTCTTTCTAATGCCGCGTGCACACGATCGGAATTTCCGTCCGAAAAATATATCTGCAACTTGCATGTGTTACCAACCTCAGTTTGACTACGTCTCTTCCTCCTGACTTGTTACCCTGCTGTACAAGGCTTGTGACCAGACTCCATACTACCACTGGTGTTTCCAAGCTTCTTCTCACTACAACAGCTTCCCGGAACCTGCGCCCTTCCACTGCCCTAGCAGTCTTTGTATCCATTACTAGGGGTGCTTGGAGGGGAATTGTGCAAGAAGCTGCCTTTGTCATCTTGGGCTCCATAGTCAGGTAAGTGACAAGGATCTTACCTTGTTATTGCCATTGTTTTTTTTTTTTTGCACTTATATACCCTGTTTTCTACATCAGTATAGACCACATGTATAGAAAAGGTACTATGGTGCCTACTTCATATCAATTCTTACCCTCTAAGTAAATATAAGAAAACTCTCAAGAGACATTTGTTAAATGCAGAAAAATCTTTAATTCCTTTACATTGGAAATCCACCAACATACTGAAGGTCAGGGATTGGCTGGATAAAGTACAATATTTATACAAAATGGAAGAGATATCCGCTATGAAAAGAGAAAATAACATTGTATTTAATAAAATGTGGCAACTGTGGTGGTTCTTTATACATTCAGATGAGTTTTCAACTGCATACATATGAATACACCATCCCATTGTCACTCCGAACCTGCATTAATGCTATCATAAAAGTATAATGTGCCTATTCTACCCTTACCTGTTCATAAAGAAAAACCTGTACTGAAGAAGGACCCCAACATATTCAAAACTATTGAATATGATAATGCTCATCTAGCTCCCTCCCCTATTCTTATACCTCTACTTCTAACCGTTCCAAAAATCCCCCCCCCCCTCCTCCACCTCCCTACTAATCCCTTTTACCTACAGAGATATTCCCTGTACTCTTATGACATGTCCTTACTCCTTATATAATTTGCTCTTTAAGATGTAAGCTTTCAATAAACTTTGATTGTGAAAAAAAAAAAGAAAAGGTACTATGGAATCTGCTATGCATCATATGCTGATAGAGAGAAATGTATTGATTTAAAATTGAATGAAAATGTGTATTGGAATTGGGCTTTCCTGATTTTTTTGAGCCATGTGGAAACATGTTCAAAATCTTTCTATTAAGCACCTTTTAGTGGCTCACACCAGTAAAAGCCTTATGCCACGTACACACGATAGGAATTTCCGTCCAAAAAAACTTGGATGGTTTTTCCGATGGAATTCCGCTCAAGCTTGCCTTGCATACACACGGTCACACCAAATTCTGACCATCAAGAACGAGGTAACGTACTAGAAAATGGAAGTTCAATAGCCAGTGCACCACCCTTTTGGCTCCTTCTGCTAATCTCGTGTTAGTAGAAGTTTGGTGAGAGACGATTCACGCTTTTCAGCTTTGTGCTTTTCAGTCCGTTACTGCTCTTCAGTTTATGCTTGCGGGTTTGTATCTGGTTTTCAGTACGTGTAGTCAGTTCGTATCTGTTTTTCAGTGCGTTCTTGTCCACTCGTTTTTTTTCAGCTCGCTCTTCACAAGCCTTTCTGTTCTTCAGTGCGTTCTGTTAGTTCGTTCTGACCAGCCGACCGTTTTGAAGCCATGTTGCGGGTACGTGCTTGTTGTAGAGTTCATGCTGTGCGGGGGCTTGGTGTTGGGGTTCTTGCTTTGACCCAAGCCCAGTCCATGAACAGTGTGGGGAGGAGTTCATAGACCAAGAATTGGCTGCTCCAGCATGACCAATTCTCTCATATGCCTTTGCTGTGTGAGATCCAGGAGAATAACCCTGATGATTTCAGGAATTTTGTCCAGCTGAGGGACCCCCCTTTTCACCATCTGTTGGCTTTGCTGTCCCCTTATATTATGACGCAGGCCACCTGCATGCAGCAAGCCATCACTCCGTGGCAGAGGCTAGTCGCAACGTTGTGGTACTTGGTGATGGGGAGAAGTCTACAGGACCTTAAGTTCTCTACAGGCATCTCCCCCCAGGCTCTGGGGATCATTATCCCAGAAACCTGTTTTGCCATAATTCAGGTCCTGCAGGTGGAGTATATTAGGGTAAGTTCTCTCCTTTAACATCACATTATATGTATTTAACGTATGCTAATGTGTTGTATTTCTTTCATCATTCCCTAATTACCATGATTGTAATATGCTGTGAATGTCCCCTTTGTCCTCATACATGCTGTAAGCTTTTAATGCTCCTTTTTTGTCCTTCATGCATATTTGCCTTCACTAACCTCCCCAGCATGCTATCCTGGGCCCATATACACCTAGCCAAGTCACTTAACAATGTATTTTGTCAGCTCCATTGTAGTGCTTTACCCTAAACACCCCCTAAAATGTGTCCAAATGTTATTGTTGTCCTTAAATTAAGGCAGAGTGCCAGAGGCTTTTTTTTGGGGTCCAAAACCCATTTCTAACCCTCCCCCTAAAATGTTTCCGATGGGCCATCAGAGGGGGTGAAGAATCTGATAAGTGGACCTCCTTAAAATAAATGTTATACTGATGTTGACCAATAATGTTTGTGTCTAATCTGCTTGCAATGTTATGTGCAAAAGTACTAATAATTTTTTTTCTTTTTGACTCCACAGTTTCCTTCAATGCCACAGGAATGGCAGACTGTGGCTTCCCAATTTGCTCATCATTGGGACTTTCCCAACTGCGGAGGGGCAATTGATGGGAAGCACGTCTACATCTTCCCACCACCCCACTCGAGGTCATACTATTTTAACTATAAGGGGTTTCATAGTATTGTGTTGATGGCGGTGGTGTCGGCGACATATGAGTTTCTCTATGTGGACATGGGGAAGAATGGCCAGATGTTGGATGGTGGAGTCTTTGCCCAGACCAAGTTCTACCGACGTCACCAGAGTGGTGGCTTGGGATTGCCACCTGCAGAAGAGAACGTGAAAGGACTCCCATTTGTTTTTATCGCTGATGAAGCATTTTGTCTGGGTGATCACCTGATGAGGCCATTCCCCCAGAGGACCCTTACTCCGGAGAAGAGGGTTTTTAATTACCTGCTGGCCAGAGCCAGAAGAGTCATGGAGAATGCCTTTGAGATAATGGCCAGCTGGCTCCTCCTATTTCTTATGGCTATTAATATGGCGGAGTACATACTTAACCACATAGTTCTAGCATGCTGCATACTTCACAACTTTTTGAAGAGAAATGCTCCAAATTATGTTGCCTCTGTTGGGCCTGAGGCTGGACTTTCAGAAAATTCACTGAAACTGGCCGTCCTGGCTTGCCCCCCAAAGCGCCTGTGAAGTGCGTCAAAAATATGTAGATTATTTTACGGGTAGGGGGGCCATTGCTATGCCAGCAAATTTGTCATTATTTTAGATATTAAAAAAAAATTGATCTAATCAAATCTTGATTTTGATTTACTGCTTGTGTTTCTTTGAGCTGTCTCCTAGGTTCTCCTAGTGCACTTGTAGTGCCAAGTGGTTTTTCCATTATTAAATTACACCCATTGTCACTGTAAACACAAACTTAATACAAAAAATGATATTGAACATTGAAATAAGAAGCCACACATTGTTGAGTATAAAACCTTACTCCGTGCACATTCACATGTGCATTGTAAATTTCTTTTTTTTTAAGTTTTACCTTGAAAATATTTTTTTAGTACATAAACAGGCATGTTTCAAAACATAACATACACAACTCAGGAACTTACAAAGTTCAACAGGAAGGGGTTGCACCCACAAATGCATACATTGATATCTCCTGATGGCAGATAGCACATGTTGACACACTGTGTGCATCTTCAAAATTTGGCTTTTAAAATGCGTAAAAAAATAGAAAAAAATTTCACACCAAAACAGGAAAATGGTGTGATTTTGTTGTTCTTTAGATTCTTCCTAGTACATCAATCATGTTCTTTAGCTTTTGTTCTATGTCATTTGTTTTTTGCTTGACGAGGTCTAAATCCTGACTACAAAACAATATGTCCTGGATTAGCCTTTGTGCACAGTCAATCGTGAAATGAGTAGATTGTTCTTCCACAACATGCACATCACCTAAAAGAAAAAATACACAGCATGTATTATAAATATGCAGGCATACATCTATTACCTGAATCTGTGGTGTAAGACACTCACCTGTTGTGGTGACAATCTCAACCACCTCTCCTTCCTCCACATCCTCAGGTTGTGGTTTCCTCTGTTCCCCTTCTTCAGGAGATGGGGGTTTCCTGGTGTCCTGACATGTCCGGAGTCTTTTCTCCCCTATGAGAATTAAGCAAAAGGTATACTTAGCACATAGATATTTGAGGCCAGAAATAGGAATATGAAACATTGTATGGAAGTGGGGTACAATTGTCTGTTTTGGCAGAGTTCCAAGCTGAAGACATGATTTTTTCACTTACCAAAGCTGGAATACTTGCCTTTTTTGGACAAGTTTTACACATGGAGACACCCCAAGTATCCACTGGAGTACCTGTGTGGGACACCCTAAAAAGTTTGTTCTTGTGTCCCTCACTAGTGCTCCTGAATCCAGATGTGTAAACAGCTGCTGAGTGTCCTCTTCTTACATTACACTGAATCAAGTTTGCAATTCTTTCTAGTTTCAAACACAACTAGACAACAATGTCCTAAACTTCTTTTAACCACTTGACCACTGGGCACTTAAACCCCCTTCCTAATCAGAGCAATTTTTTAGCTTTTGGTGCTCTCACATTTTGAATGACAATTACTCTGTAATACAACACTGTACCCATATGAAATTTTTGTCCTTTTTTTCACACAAAGAGAGCTTTCTTTTGGTGGTATTTAATCACCATTGGGTTTTTTATTTTTTGCGCTATAAAAGAAAAAATACTGAAAATTCTGTAAAAAATGAATTTTTCTTTGTTTCTGTTATAAAATTTAGCAAATTATTAATTTTTCTTCATACATTTTGGCCAAAATGTATACTGCTACATATCTGTGACAGACCTAGCCAGGACAGAGGCTGTTGGAGAGGACAGAATGCAAGCCTCTTGCCTTTTGATTATGGGCCCTGGATTTTCAATGGAACAATACTCTTTGTGAGGTGAATTAGAAATCCAGTCTGAACTGTACTAATCGGACTCAGTCGTGTATATATGTATATATTGTATGTTGTTTGATTCTGTTGGGGACTCCTTGCTGTGGTCATTTGGGATTTGTGTCCCTGAAGAGGGAGGGGGGATTCCTCCAGCAGCCCCCTGCTGATAAGACTGAATTATACTGTTGGGACACATGTGAGGAGATGCTGGTGTCATCAACTCCAACTACCTGTGTTTATGTTAATTGAATGAGCTGATCACATTGTCCTCTATACAATGTAGGAGACGGGACGACTCCTATTGGAGCTGCTGCTATTGTGAGAAAATGTCCTGTGATAATTAACTCAGTCTGGGCAAAAGGTCATGTCTCAGTCACCTAGGCTGTATAAAGGATTAATTAATTAGCTCATGTTAATTAGGTTAATTAGGTTACGTTTGTATTGTTAGAGTAATACGAGCAGGAGGGTGGAACCTCATCTTCTCCTGTATATAAGACTGTATTCTGGTTCTGAATAAAGTGAGTTCATGTTAGCAACAAGCAAGTGTCGCCTTGTTTTGTGCTCAGAGAGGTTGGAATATCTGATATATGTATACAGACTAGGAGGAAGTGGTATATGACGGAAGCACTCAAGCGGAATGTGGGACGTTCCGTGACATTGGTGGCAAGCAGCGGGAAAGCTTCCTGCAGTCTGGGACATCCAAACCTCCAACTGGATCCAAGATCAGCATAGCAGACTTCAGTCACCCCAGCAGAGATATGGACCTGGCAGCAGAGTTCCCGGGGCTGCTGCGGATCATCCTTTCAACATACACCAGGACTGTGTCTGAGGATGAATACCTGGAGCTCAGGCAGCAGATTCGGGTGAAGCTCTGGATTGGAGCCCTCCAGCTCGCTGGTATAAAACAGGGCAAGTGCTTTCCAACCCAAGAGCAATGGGCCAGTGACCAACGGGCTTTGCGAATGGCATTCCTGGGAGAGCGGCCCCAGGAGCAATGGGTGTCTGAGTTGGACAGGCTGGTCCAGCAGGAGATAGAGCTGGACAATCGTTATCGAGCTCTGCAATGGCACACAGAGCAGGGTTATTTAGGGGAGACAACAGAATGCTCTCCGGAGGGATATGACTTTGGAGGCCCTGGATTGCTGTGGGAGAGCCTTACAGATCATTTTATGTTTGGCGATGAAGGGGAACCTGACCTTGAGGACCTGCGAGAATATAGAGAGGCTATGCTCGGTCTTGCAGGGGTCTCAGAGCTCAAACCTGATCTGGACCATTTGCTAAGGAAGGAACAGCATCTGGAAAGGGCATACAGGAAACTAATAGAACATGTTCAGCAGCATGCCAGAGAATCGGCAGTGGAAAATCTGGAGATTGCCGTCCCCAAACCTGAAGTGCTGACAACAGGGCAGAGCTCTGCTAACCTCTGCCCAGCAATGATAGCATCTTCTGGGTTCCATGGACAGGAGATTGTGAACCTCTATCCCCAGACATCAGTTGCCAAGACATGGGATTTGATAGACTTTTCTGCTGAGGAAGAACAACCTGATGAGCCTCTAGCAGAAGAGCTGCTATCAGGGCCAAAGTTCACTGTGCTCTGCCCAGCACCAACAGTGACTTCGGCCTTCTTGATAGAAGAGGTAGTCGGCCTTTCTCCCACAACACTGACAGGGACATGTGATTTTCTGCCAGCAGCATCTATGGAGTTACAACAAACTTCTCCAGCTGAAGATCTGGTATCTGAACAGAGGGTCCAAGACCTTTGTCCCACACTTTTAGCAATTCCAGAGACTGAGGATTTGATAGACGTTTCTGTAGAGGAGGAACCACATAGAAAATCCCCAGCAGAAGTGCTGGCAACCGGACAGAGGGTCCAAGACCTCTGCCCTACACCTGCAGCAATTGTGGAGGCCCAAGTTGAGGAGGTGGCAGTCTATCGCGAGCTGCAGATCAGGATCCAAGGAGAGAATGCAGTCATTACCTCACAACTGCAGCTTGATCTGGTGTCAGTGGATGGGGCTTCAGTCCCCACCTGTATACCCCAGGGATGCTGGGCAGTCGGCCCAGATCCCCAACAGCAGGATGGAGTGAGCCCAGTCCCCCTGTCTTCTCTCCAGCGGCAGAAAGGACTCCAGGGAGAAGGGCCAGTCCAGGCCTCTCCCCAGCGGTGGGCATGTTCTCTGAGAGAGGCAGAGGATGGCTGGGTGAGTCATACACTGTTAGGAACAATTTGTTTGGGGCACTGTGTGGGTACAGGCAGTAGAGGACTGGAACTATGGACTAACTTCTGAGTCAACCCGTCTGGGGTCTCCTCCTGTGTTAGTCTCCTGCCGAAAGGGGTGAAATGTGACAGACCTAGCCGGGACAGAGGCTGTTGGAGAGGACTGAATGCAAACCTCTTGCCTTTTGATTATGGGTCCTGGATTTTCAATGGAACAATACTCTTTGTGAGGTGAATTAGAAATCCAGTCTGAACTGTACTAATCGGACTCAGTCGTGTATATATGTATATATTGTATGTTGTTTGATTCTGTTGGGGACTCCTTGCTGTGGTCATTTGGGATTTGTGTCCCTGAAGAGGGAGGGGGGATTCCTCCAGCAGCCCCCTGCTGATAAGACTGAATTATACTGTTGGGACACATGTGAGGAGATGCTGGTGTCATCAACTCCAACTACCTGTGTTTATGTTAATTGAATGAGCTGATCACATTGTCCTCTATACAATGTAGGAGACGGGACGACTCCTATTGGAGCTGCTGCTATTGTGAGAAAATGTCCTGTGATAATTAACTCAGTCTGGGCAAAAGGTCATGTCTCAGTCACCTAGGCTGTATAAAGGATTAGTTAATTAGCTCATGTTAATTAGGTTAATTAGGTTACGTTTGTATTGTTAGAGTAATACGAGCAGGAGGGTGGAACCTCGTCTTCTCCTGTATATAAGACTGTATTGTGGTTCTGAATAAAGTGAGTTCATGTTAGCAACAAGCAAGTGTCGCCTTGTTTTGTGCTCAGAGAGGTTGGAATATCTGATATATGTATACAGACTGGGAGGAAGTAGTATATGACGGAAGCACTCAAGCGGAGTGTGGGATGTTCCGTGACATTTTTTTTCACACAAACAGAGCTTTCTTTTGGTGGTATTTAATCACCATTGGGTTTTTTATTTTTTGCGCTATAAAAGAAAAAATACTGAAAATTCTGTAAAAAATGAATTTTTCTTTGTTTCTGTTATAAAATTTAGCAAATTAGTAATTTTTCTTCATACATTTTGGCCAAAATGTATACTGCTACATATCTTTGGTAAAAATAAGTACAAATTGGTGTATATTGTTTGGTCTTTGTGAAAGTTATAGAGTCCAAAAGCTATGGTGCCAATATCTGAAAATTGATCACACCTAAAGTACTGACGGCCTATCTAATTTCTTGAGACCCTAACATGCCAGAAAAGTACAAATACCCCCCAAATGACCCCTTTTTGGAAAGAAGACATTCCAAGGTATTTAGAAAGATGCATGGTGAGTTTTTTGAAGTTGTCTTTTTTTCCCACAATTCTTTGCAAAATTAAATGTTTTTTTTCTTTTTTTCTTCACAAAATTGTCATATTAGCAGGTTATTTCACGCACAGCATATGCATATCACAAATTACACCCCAAAACACATTCTGCTATTACTCCCGAGTATGGCGATAGCACATTTGTGAGACTTTTACACAGCGTGGCCACATACAGCGGCCCAACATGCAGGGAGCACCTTCAGGCGTTCTGGAGCACCCAGGCCAATTCTGACATTTCTCTCCTACATGTAAAATTCATAATTTATTTGCTAGAAAATTACATAGAACCCCAAAACATTATATTTTTTTTAGCAAAGACCCTAGAGAATAAAATGGTTGTTTGTTGCAACTTTTTATCTCGCACGGTATTTGCGCAGCAATTTTTCGAACGCGTTATTTTTGGAAAAAAAAACAGTTTTGTGCTTTAAAAAAAACAAAACAGTAAAGTTAGCACAATGTTTTTGCATAATGTGAAAGATAAAGTTACGCCGAGTAAACAGATACCTAACATGTCACCCTTCAAAATTGCACACGGTCGTGGAATGGCGCCAAACTTCACTATTTAAAAATCCCCATAGGCTAAGCTTTAAAAAACTTTACTGGTTACATGTTTTGAGTTACAGAGGATATCTAGGGCCAAAATTATTGCTCTCACTCTAACGTTCGCAGCGATACCTCACATGTGTGGTTTGAACACCGTTTTCATGTGTGGGCGGGACTTACGTATGTGTTTGCTTCTGCATGCGAGCACACGGGGACAGGGGCGCTTTAAATTTTTTTTGTTATTGTTCATTTTACTTTATTTATTTTAGTTTGACACTTTTTTCCAAAAAATACATTTTTTGATGACTTTTATTCCTATTACAAGGAATGTAAACATCCCTTGTAATAGGAATATGGCATGACAGTTCCTCTTTACAGTGAGATATGGGGTCAATAAGACCCCGCATCTCACCTCTAGGCTGGGAAGCCTGAAATAAAAAAATAACAAAAAGGTCCTGGCTTCGATCGTAGTGGTGAGCCGGTAGAAGCACCGGAGGGCAGTGGGAGGGGGGATGTCCCCTCTTGCCTCCCGTAAGAACGATCAAGCAGTGGAACAGCTACTATGATCAGTCTTATGGTGTAGGGAATCGCCGACTGAAAAAGCTGATATCTGAATGATGCCTGTAGTTGCAGGCATCATTCAGATATCCCCGCAGAAAGTCAAGGATGTCATATGACGGCCGGCGGGCAGGAAGTGGTTAAAACGCATTTTTTTATTTAACACAAAGTTGTCCATTTATACAATATTTCTAAAACATAGCATGTACATACCAAAAATTACACCCCAATATAGATTCTCCTACTCCTCCTGAGTACGGCAATACCACATATGTGAGACTTCCACAGCCTGGCCACATACAGAGGCTGAGTACAGCCGAGTATGGGTGAACATGGCAGAGTATGGCTGAGGATGGCTGAGCATGGCTGGGTATGGCTGAGTTTGGCAGGGTATTGCAGGGTATCGCTGAGTATGACTGGGTATGGCAGAGTATGGCTGGGTATCACTGAGTATTGCAGAGTATGGCTGGGTTTTGCAGAGTATGGCTGGGTATGGCAGAGCATGGCTGGGTATTGCAGAGTATGGCAGGGTATTGCAAAGTATGTCAGGGTATGGCAGGGTATGACAGGGTATGGTAGAGTATTGCAGGGTATTGCAGAGTATGTCAGGGTATTGCAGAGTATTGCAGGGCATTGCAGAGTATTGCAGGGTATTGCAGAGTATGGCAGGGTTTTGCAGAGTATTGCAGGGTATTTCAGGCTATTGCAGGGTATTGCAGAGTATTGCAGGGTATTGAAGAGTATTGCAGAGTATTGCAGAGTATTGCAGGGTATTGCAGAGTATTGCAGGGTATTGCAGAGTATTGCAGGGTATTGCAGGGTATTGCAGAATATTGCAGGGTATTGCAGAGTATGGCAGAGTATGGCAGGGTTTTGCAGAGTGTTGCAGAGTATTGCAGAGTATTGCAGGGTATTGCAGAGTATTGCAGGGTATTGCAGAGTATTGCAGGGTATTGCAGGGTATTGCAGGGTATTACAGAGTATGGCTGAGCATGGATGGATGGCTGGATGTGACTGCAATTGTCACAGAGCAGCTCTGTGGGCACTACAGATCCAGCCCACAGCGCTGCTACCACCAATCTCTCCCCCTCTCCTCTCACACTGTACCGATCGGTACACAGAGGGGAGAGAGGAATCGGCATCATAACATGACGCCGGTTTGTTTACAAGTGATTGTCCATCATTTGACGGAGCGATCCTGTGGTAAACAGTCGCTATCAGTCGCCATTTACCATGATCAGTGATGCACCGGGTCCTCTGGACCTGCCGGTCATGGATGTTCTCAGGGGGTGCGCAACAGCGGGAGTCTGGGAGGACATCACTGTACACCCTCCCAGAGTTATGCAACTGCCCTGTAGCCATCATTCAGCTATGGGCCGGTTGGCAATTGGTTAATACAAATTAGCATGACCAAATGTAGTTAACCCTGTATCTGCCCAAAACATCGTATTTAGTTGGCAAATGAACAATGTTTCCTACGACCGATTACTGTGCCCATGAACATGAAAGTAGCCATTTTAAATTGTACAACAGTAAAGAAAAGCACATGGAGCAGCATGCAAGTAATAATAATAATCGGAACACACGACAACTACTTACTTTTTAGAAGCACTTTCTTGATCCTTCTGTATTGATCCTGCTCCCTCAATTTCAGGTCTGACCAGCGTTTCCTCAATTGCTCCTTGGATCGTCGTACCCCAAAATTCCTGTGCAGGCTCTTCGCATCTTTAGTCATGATCTTGGCCTTTCTCACATTTGGGTTTGGGTACGGTCCATACTTCCCATCATAGTCGGCCCTCTTCAAAATGTCCACCATCTCTACAAAGGCCATATTTGAGGCCTTAAATCTCCTGTGGGATCGGGACGTTTTGGGCTCCAGGCTTTCCTCCTCCTCATTACTGCTATTATCACGCACCTTCTGTGTCTCCGCCATGTTCCTCTTCCACTGCGATGAAAGAGAAGGGGCGGGGAATATTCGAGAAAGAACATCAGGGGCAGGCGACGCGGGCGGAGTTTCATGCATGCGCAGTGTATATAAAGCCAACAAGTGTGTGTCGTATGTACGATCTGTGAGTGGAGGAAGCGCTGAAGGTAACATTTTAACTTGGGACATCAGTGGCCTATACTGATTCGAGATTGAGGCATATATTGAGATAAGATTAGGAGAGTTTAGCCTGATATCAGTGTTTTTGTCTTGTGTTTTGTCTTGCAGCAAATATGAAACAATTCAAAGACCCTGAATTTATGGGCCAGTTCATGGACAGATACAGGGATATGAGAAATTTGTGGGAGGTTAAAAACCCCTTATATCGAAATAAACCAGCTAGGAAGGCATCGCTGGAGAAACTGCTGCAATTTGTGAAGACGCAGGTCCCCGACGCAGACATCGAGTTTGTGGATAAGAAAATTGGTAGCTTGAGAAGCACGTATAGGAAGGCGCTTAATAAGGTCCAGGCTCCCATGAGATCAGGAGCAGCAGCAAAGGATGTGTACGTACCCAGTCTGTGGTACTACAACAGGATGCGGTTTCTGGAAGACCAGATTGAAGCCAGGGAAACTTTCTACACTTCCATCCACCCTTCCCTCAACCCCAGCTGAGGCTTCCGAGGATCAACCTGGCCCTTCCATCCTGGGAGAAGTTGAGGAGCCCAGCTGGAGCCAGGTATAGTATTTTTGAACATATTTATTGTCTGAAAATTATTGGTGTTAACTAGATGTTATTATTGATAACAAATGAATGATTTAACAAAAAGTGTTTTACATATCAATAGACAGTAGTGGCCAAAAATGATTGGGACAAGAATGAAAAATGCTGGGCTCAGAATGATAGTCTTTTCTATTTATTAGCATTCAACAGTCATGGGCTGAAAATAGTGTGTGATTGATGAACCAAAAACTACAACTATGTCCCTTTTTTATACACATGAAGACCTCAGCCAGGACAAGGCTCTGGAATCTGGCAGCCAGCAGGAGGTGGGGGTAAGTGTCAGCCAGGAGGAGGCGGGGGTAAGTGTCAGCCAGGAGGAGGTGGGGGTAATTGTCAGCCAGGAGGTGGACGGGCCCAGTAGCCTCACCCAATCCCAGGTGCCTCCCCTCCACCTTACAACAAAAAGGGCCAGAAAGGGGAGTAACGTGGAGGAGGCAGCACTGGGCCTCATTAAGGAGGCTAATGCGGCCCTGAAAACACCCCCAGACACTGAAGAGGCCTATGGCTGCTATGTAGCTGCAAAATTGCAGCAAATGGAGGCGGACCACTGCTTCATGTGTGAGAATCTTATTTTTCAGTCCCTTCAGAAGGGGTTGAGGGGCCAAATTAGTGAGAACATGCACTTATGTGCGCTCACCCATCCTCCTCCTCCTCCTGCTACATGTCCACCTCCAGAGCCACAGCCTCCAAGGAAGGCTGCAGGGAAGCATGGAGGGAAGGCTGCAGGGAAGACAGGAAAGTGATGGCCTGGGTTCAGTCTGGTCTGACAGAAGACGCAGGCTGTTGTAGTACCACATCCTGGGGACATATATGTCATCTGCTGCTGTTCATGATCTCTGGGAGTCCTGGACTAGATTGTGCTTCCTATTATATGGACTTCTCAGGCTACTGATTTTTAGTTACAAAGAGTTGATGTGTGCCCTGGGATGCAAAGGTTTTGCAAATGCAAGCAGTTTCTCCAGCGTTGCCTTCCTCTTTATTTTGTTATGAGCCAGAATAAATGTAGAATTTTTTTTATATGAAAAAAACTTGCCTATGTGTTTTTCTTGAAGTAGGAAAGTTTGTTTGTGAGTAGGAAGGTACATTTCAAAAATACAATGTCAAATTAACAAGGGACAACAACCAACCTCCTTGAGCTTTAAAAATACAGAATAATAATGTTGTTGTGGAAAGTTGACACAAAAAAATATGGAGATCACTAGAAAATATGGAGATCACTAGAAATAATAAAGAAATAAGTTTGTGAGAACTCTGTGTGAATATCAGCAGCAAAACAAATTCATTCTTCTAGCATTATAAAGAACAAAAGAATGCACTGCATTAAAAGATCCAAAAATTGACAGCATGACGAATGTGCTATCTCCATTATGAACGCTCATTTTACCAGAACGAGCGCCTCCGTCTCGTAGTTGATTCTGAGCATGAGTGATTTTTTGCGCATCTGAATTGCATACAAACGATAATTTTCGGATAGGAACTGTCCCAGACCGAAAAGTAAAGAGCATGCTCTCAATCTTTTTCTGGCTGGAATTCCGCCAGCAAAAGACCGATGGAGCATACACACGGTCGCATTTTCCGACAAAAAGCTCTCATTGGAGTTTTGCTGGCGGCATTTCCGATCGTGTGTACACGGCATTAGGGTGTAAATTTTTGATCTCACTCCTCACTGCCTATCACAGTTTCAGAGGCCATGAAATGCCCAGATAGCACAATCCCCCCCAAAATGACCCCATTTTGGAAAGTAGACACCCCAAGATATTTGCTGAGATGTTGAGTATTTTGCAGATACGACATTCCAAATTCCTACTGTGACTGGTGTTGTGGAGAAACCCCTCTGTGTCCATGAATACAACCTTAATATGGGAGGGGTGGACCTCAATGACCAGTTGTTGGCGCCGTACCTAATTGCCCATAAGGCCAGATGCTGGTACAAAAAAGTATCTGTATACTTATTGTAATTGGCTCTGCTGAACGCTTTTGTGCTATACAAAGCTTCAGGACAAACTGGAACCTTCTTCAAATTCCAGGAAGAGATCGTCACAGCCCTTCTGTTTCCAGACGGTGCTATGCCCACCTTCCCAACGCAAATGCAGTGAGCCAGCTGCATGAGAGGCATTTTCCATATGTCCTCCCTGGTACCCAAGAACACCCCAAAGAAGATATTGTGTCTGCAGAAAACGATTTAGGCGTGACACCCTCTTTTATTGTCCCTCCCATCCTGACCAACCTGGTCTCTGCATCGGTGACTGTTTCAAACGTTACCACACACTAGTGAAGTAGTGTCTGATGCAAATGTATTAAAGCTCCTGAAGAAGCAATGTACGATCCCAAAACATGTCGAGCTGGACATAGTAGCAGGAAGACATTTATGAGGACAACTGGCCACCCTAGTCTTGAGGATTCATATCTAGCAAGAGATCTATATCCGTATGATTATACTATATGGTATTATATCCTCGAGGGGAGCCACATATTGTCCAATCATATTTTAGATTTTTTTTGTCTATTTATCATTATTTTGTATTTTGTCTAAATTATGTGTTGATTAATAAATTGTTAAATTGTATACATGCCTTTAAAGTCCATTATTCTCTAGAAGGGATGAGCTTCGCGTTTAAGTCGAACCCATGTTCGACTCGAACATCGGCTGTTCGATCGTTCGCCGAATTGCAAACGTTATGGGCTGTTTGCGCCAAATTCATGTGATGCGTCACGGCCCATAATTCACT
This sequence comes from Aquarana catesbeiana, assembly GCF_042186555.1. Taxonomy (NCBI): domain Eukaryota; kingdom Metazoa; phylum Chordata; class Amphibia; order Anura; family Ranidae; genus Aquarana; species Aquarana catesbeiana. The sequence continues at coordinate 389,629,167 of NC_133327.1, forward strand.
GTGGCATCGCAGTGCATTGCTGGCTGATTATTGGCCCGCATGCTTGGCCAATCACAGTGCCGTCAGTAGGGAGAGCTGTAATTGGCCAAAGCCACACTATATAAGGCCACCTACACGGCGGCCCTGTGTAGTGTGTTCCAGCATGCTTAGATAGACAGAGAGACAGCGTCATTTCATTTGAGTTAGCTAGATTAGGTAGGGCAGTCAGTGAGTTAGCTGCACTTACAGTGTATTGTGTATATATATGCATCCCAGGTGTTGTGTGTATATATATATATATATATATATATATATATACACTGTATTCAGTTTAGCTAGATCCGTTCCTGTTATCTTCCTACTGACAGGCAGGCTTGTCTTGTTACAGTATTTACAGCTACCTGAAGAAAATTGCTGGTGTTCTTTTGATCCTATTAGTACCACAGTCAGGCAGCTAGACTATTTACAGTTAGTGTAGTGCGTCCTCCTCACAGTGTTCAGTTAAAGCTACAAGTTAGTTTAGTGTGACCTCTGTACAGTGTTCAGCTAAAGCTACAAGTTAAGGTAGTGCGTCCTCCTCAGTGTTCAGCTAAAGCTACAAGTTGGTGTAGTGCGTCCTCCTCACAGTGTTCAGCTAAAACTACAAGTTAGTGTAGTGCGACCTCTGCACAGTGTTCAGCTAAAGCTACAAATTAGTGTAGTGCATCCTCCTCACAGTGTTCAGCTAAAACTACAAGTTAGTGTAGTGCGACCTCTGCACAGTGTTCAGCTAAAGCTACAAGTTAGTGTAGTGCGTCCTCCTCACAGTGTTCAGCTAAAACTGCAAGTTAGTGTAGTGCGACCTCTGCACAGTGTTCAGCTAAAGCTACAAGTTAGTGTAGTGCGTCCTCCTCACAGTGTTCAGCTAAAACTACAAGTTAGTGTAGTGCGACCTCTGCACAGTGTTCAGCTAAAGCTGCAAATTAGTGTAGTGCATCCTCCTCACAGTGTTCAGCTAAAACTACAAGTTAGTGTAGTGCGACCTCTGCACATTGTTCAGCTAAAGCTACAAGTTGGTGTAGTGCGTCCTCCTCACAGAGTTCAGCTAAAACTACAAGTTAGTGTAGTGCGACCTCTGCACAGTGTTCAGCTAAAGCTACAAGTTAGTGTAGTGCGTCCTCCTCACAGTGTTCAGCTAAAACTACAAGTTAGTGTAGTGCGACCTCTGCACAGTGTTCAGCTAAAGCTACAAGTTAGTGTAGTGCATCCTCCTCACAGTGTTCAGCTAAAGCTACAAGTTAGTGTAGTGCATCCTCCTCACAGTGTTCAGCTAAAGCTACAAGTTAGTGTAGTGCGACCTCTGCACAGTGTTCAGCTAAAGCTAAAAGTTAGTGCAGTGCGTCCTCTGAACATTGTTCAGCTAAAGCTACAAGTTAGTGTAGTGCGTCCTCCTCACAGTGTTCAGCTAAAACTACAAGTTAGTGTAGTGCAAGCTCTGTACAGTGTTCACCTAAAGCTACCTATCGAAGGTTGGTGGTGTTTTTATGATCCTATCACTACCGCAGGCAGCTAAATAAGCTACAAATTAGTTTTTTGTGAGCTCTGCAAAGTGTTCAGCTAAAGCTACCTGTAGAAGGTTGGTGGTGTTTTCCTGATCCTATCACTACCGCAGGCAGCTAAATAAGCTACAAATTAGTTTTTTGTGAGCTCTGCAAAGTGTTCAGCTAAAGCTACCTGTAGAAGGTTGGTGGTGTTTTCCTGATCCTATCACTACCGCAGGCAGCTAAATAAGCTACAAGTTAGTTTTTTGCGAGCTCTACACAGTGTTCACCTAAAGCTACCTGTCGAAGGTTGGTGGTGTTTTCCTGATCCTATCACTACCGCAGGCAGCTAAATAAGCTACAAGTTAGTTTTTTGTGAGCTCTGCACAGTGTTCAGCTAAAGCTATCTGTAGAAGGTTGGTGGTGTTCTCATACTACAGGCAGGCAGTTGATTTTGCTAGTTGCAGTATCAGTATATATATATATATATATATATATATATATATATATATATATCCCAGCTTATTGCAGCTACAGGCCATTAGTATATCTGGAAGGCCAACAAGGAGAGGCAGACAGTCACAAGCCAATAAAAGAGGGCAAGCAGGCTCTGTGTCTAGAGGCAACAGTGCTCGTGGAGGTGCTGGTCCCTCGAACTGTTTGACCACAGTGTTGGGTACATGCTCCAGGAGGATGCCCAGCGTTTAGAAGGCTCTGATGATGATACTGAGCTAGATGAAGGCAGTAACGTGAGCACGGACAGAGGGGGTGCCCAAGAAGGGCAGCAATCTGGCAGTCATGCTCCCCCTGCTGCAGCATACTGCCAGGTTTGCTCCAGTGATGAAGAGGGAGGGGATGATGAGGTCACTGACTCAACGTGGGTGCCTCATAGGAGAGAGGAGGAGGAGGTACATCACCAACGAGGCAGGATGCCCTCCAGGGGCCAGCCTAAGGGCAGCACACTGACTGCATCACACCCCAAAGCTCTGTATGTGCAGGGCGCTGCTGTCTCTGCGCGTTATTCCAAAAGTTCTTTGGTGTGGCCCTTTTTTGAGACGAGTGCATCAGATCGCACCGCTGCTATTTGCAACATATGTCTCAAGCGTATCTCGCTTGGGCACCACATGCTTGACCAGACATATGTTGACCTGCCATGCAGTTCGTTGGCAAGCGTATCTAAAAGACCCACACCAAAGAACAAAGAGGACCTCTCCTTGCTCCTCATCAGCTGAGATCTCCAACCCCACTATACCTTCAGTCCTCTCTGAGACCTACACTGAGAGGAATGAAGGTGTAGAATTAGGTGTGTCACAGCCAAGTACTTGTGGGCAATCTGCTTTCGGTACGCCGATGTCAGATTGTGCCAGGCAAATTTCCGTGCCCTAGCTGCTGTGCCACCGAAAGAAGTTCGCTCCCAGCCATCCACATGCCTAGCGGTTGAATGCTAGCTTGGCAAAATTGCTAGCACTTCAACTGCTGCCTTTTCAGTTGGTAGACTCTGCCCCCTTCCGTGAGTTTGTGGAATGTGCGGTTCCTCAGTGGCAGGTACCCAAACGCCACTTTTTATCACGGAAGGCGATTCTGGCTCTCTACCGGCATGTGGAAGGCAATGTCTTGGCCTCACTGGACAGGGTGGTCAGCGGTAAGGTGCATATTACTGCTGACTCATGGTCCAGCAGGCATGGACATGGACGTTACCTAAGTTTCACCGTGCATTGGGTGACTCTGCTGGCAGCTGGGAAGGATGCAGGACAAGGTGCAGTAGTGTTGGAGGTTGTTCCACCACCACGCCTCCAAAATGCCACTACTAATGATTGTGACACACCTCTCTCTTCCACCCCCTCCTCTTCTTCTTCCTCCATGGCCTCTTCCTGTGCTTTGTCCTCGGAACCAGTGGTGCTCTGTAGCCATTCAAGGGGCTACGCAAGTATGCAGGCCAAAAGATGCCATGCGATGCTTGAGCTGGTGTGCTTGGGGGACAGGAGCCACACTGGGGCAGAGGTTCTGTCAGCTCTGCAGGGGCAGGTTCCGAGGTGGTTGATGCCATGCCAACTTAAGGCAGGAATGGTGGTTTGCAACAATGGCACTAACCTCCTCTCTGCTCTCCGACAGGGACAAATGACCCATGCGCCCTGTTTGGCTCATGTCCTTAACTTGGTGGTGCAGCGGTTCTTGGGCAGGTACCCAGGCTTACAGGATGTCCTGAGGCAGGCCAGGAAAGTCTGTGTGCATTTCCGCTGGTCATATAATGCCAGTGCTCGGCTGGCAGACCTCCAAAAGGAGTTTAACCTGCCCATGAACCGCCTAATCTGTGACATACCCACCAGGTGGAACTCAACGTTGGCCATGCTGCAGTGGCTGCACATGCAGCAGAGGGCCATCAATGAGTACTTGTGCGACTATGGCACCAGGACAGGGTCAGGGGAGCTTGTTTTTTTTCCCCCACGCCAGTGGGCCATGATCAGGGATGCATGCACTGTCCTGTCACCATTTGAGGAGGCCACGAGGATGGTGAGCAGTGACAGTGCATGCATCAGTGGCACTGTCCCCCTTGTCCACCTGTTGGAGCACACGCTGCGTGGAATAATGGACAGGGCACTCTAGGCAGAACAAGGCAGGAAGAGAAGGACTTCCTTAGCTCTCAAGGCCCCCTATATCCAGACAGTGTTCCTGCGTGCCCACCGATCACACAGGAAGAGGACGAGGAGGAGGAGGAGGATTGTGTCAGTATTGAGGTGGAGCCTGGCACTCAGCATCAGCAGCAGTCTTTAAGGGATCAGTCCCAAGAAACACATGGACTTGTACATGGCTGGGAGGAGGTGGCTGCGGACCATGTCGTCCTTAGTGACCCAGAGGACGCCGGATGCCTCAGCAAACCTACGCTGCATGGCCTCCCTGATCCTGCAAAGCCTGCGTAAGGATCCTCGTATTCGTGGTATCAAGGAGAAGGACCAATACTGGCTGGCAACCCTCCTTGATCCACGTTACAAGGGTAAGGTTGCGGACCTTATCTTGCCATCGCAGAGGGAGCAGAGGATGAAACATCTTTGGGAGGCCTTGCAGAAAGGTCTGTGCAACGCGTTCCCAGAGACTGGGAGGTTACAAACTCCTATTTCTGAACAACGGTTTGCTGAGGCTTCGGTCAGTCAAAGAAGGAGCAGTGGAGAAGGTGGCCGTCTGACCGATGTGTTCAGACAATTTTTTAGTCCGCAGTCCCAAGGTATGATCGGTTCCAGCAACCATCGCCAGCGTCTGTTTTACATGGTGCAGGAATACCTAGGGGCTAGATCTGACTTGGACACCTTTCCCACTAAAAATCCTCTGGGTTACTGAGTCTTGAGGATGGATCACTGGCCAGAGCTTGCACAGTATGCAACTGAGCTACTGGCCTGTCCTGCATCCAGCGTTCTATCGGAACGCACATTCAGTGCTGCTGGAGGCTTTGTAACCGATCATAGGGTGCATCTGTCCACCGACTCGGTCGATCGACTGACCTTCATAAAAATGAATCAGTCTTGGATCACCACCAGCTACCAAGCACCTGATGCTGATGTAACCAAATAATTTTTTTTTAAATCTCAGATCCCTTCAAAGACTGCCTATGCTGATGCTGAGTGACTATCCTGAGTAATTATCCTCTTCCTCCTCAATGATCACGCTGATAGCTTGTAAGAACATTTTGGTTCTGGGCGCCGCCACCAGTGCCTAAGGCCCAATTTTTCAGCCCCTGTTTAACAGGGGCGTGTAATTACAATTTTTGATGCAATACTTTGCAGCAGGGCTCATTCCTGTGTTCCAACTAGAGTATCTGTGAGGGGTTGCAGTGTTGTGGCACCAGCACCAGTGCCTAAGGCCCAATTTTTCAGCCCCTGTCTAACAGGGGCATGTAATTACAATTTTTGGTGCAATACTTTGCAGCAGGGCTCGTTCCTGCGTTCCAACTAGAGTATCTGTGAGGGGTTGCAGTGTTGTGGCACCAGCACCAGTGCCTAAGGCCCAATTTTTCAGCCCCTGTTTAACAGGGGCGTGTAATTACAATTTATGATGCAATACTTTGCAGCAGGGCTCGTTCCTGCATTCCAACTAGAGTATCTGTGAGGGGTTGCAGTGTTGTGGCACCAGCACCAGTGCCTAAAGCCCAATTTTTCAGCCCCTGTTCAACAGGGGCATGTAATTACAATTCTTGATCTAATATTTCACAGCAGGGCCCGTTTCTGCGCCCCCCAAGAGCGAGTGAGGACTTACAGTGTTGTGGCACCAGCACCACCACCACCACCAAAGGCCCAATTTTTCTGCCCCTGTTGGGCATGTAATTACAATTCTTGATCTAATATTTCACAGCAGGGCCCTGTGAGGGCTTACAGTGTTGTGGCCACAACAACACCTAAGGCCCAAATTTCTGCTGAGTATATAGGGCAGGCCCCTACTTTTAAACATCCAACTTACAAACGACTCCTACTTGCAAACAGAAGGAGACAACGGGAAGTGAGATGAAATCTACCCCTAGGAAGGGAAATTCTCTCCTGTAAGAGTTAATATGGGAAAAACATTTTTCCTTTCCACTGATGCTTTATCACCAATCCTTGTTTCACAAAAAAAAAACAAATTTTCAAAAAACATTTGTCATTGGGACAAAAAGTGAGGTGAAATCTTCTGAAGTGGAGCACAGGCAGCAAAACAAATGTCATAGGGGTGATAACCCTTCCCTATGTTTTCCAAAAAGCTTAAAATAGATTTTTTGGCTGGAGATAAACATGTTAAAAATGTACCAGTTCAAAATTACAAACAGATTCTACTTAACAACAAACCTACAGTCCCTATCTTGTTTGCACCGCCTGTATACTGCTGTTCAAAGTACAGAGCCTGTATACTGCTGTTTCCTTTTTTAATTTCCCCTTAATATCCATACAAGACCCAAAGGGCCTGGTAATGGACTGGGGGGGGTACCCATGCCGTTTGTCTCACTGATTTTCATCCATATTGCCAGGACCCGACATTACATTAAAGCCGCAAGCAGTTTTAAATGACTTTTTTTCCTTTAAAAATGACATTTTGTGCAGGGACTGTTCTAAGCACGGGAAACACATGCCACTTTACAGGCATACTATGGACAATCCCCAGGTACGATATTGAAAGGAATATTTCATTTTTTTTACTATAAGCATCATTAAAATCACTGCTCCCGAAAAAACGTCCATTTTTAAAAGTTTTTTTTGCATTGATACATGTCCCCTGGGGCAGGACCCGGGTCCCCCAACCCTTTTTAGGACAATACCATGCAAATTAGACTTTAAAATGAGCACTTTTGATTTTGAACGTTTGAGTCCCATAGACGTCAATGGGGTTCTAACGTTTGTGCAAATTTTTGGTCCGTTCACAGGTTCTGGTGTGAACTGAACCGGGGGGTGTTCGGCTCATCCCTATTCTCTAGCAAAACTCTACGTACATTTAGGATGTGGCACTCAATTTATGGTTATGCCCAATGGCCACCAAGGGCATCCCATCTATTTGTTCCAGTTTTATTTTCTATTAGAGTCGGGTGAATGGTTCGGCCCGAGCATGAGTTCACCGATTGCCCTGCAATGCACTGCGTGTTGCATAGTGCAATTTGCTCTCTGATTGGGCAAAGCTTTGCCCAATCAGGCTGCAGTCAAATCTAGTTGTTAAGGAGTGGGGCCTAGAAGCCGGCTGCGGCATTCTTAATAAGGATGAGCCGAACACCCCCTCGGTTCGGTACGCACCAGAACCTGCGAACGGACCGAAAATTCACACGAACGTTAGAACCCCATTGTCGTCTATGGGACTCGAACATTCAAAATCAAAAGTGCTAATTTTAAAGGCTAATTTGCATGGTATAGTCCTAAAGAGGGTTTGGGGACCTGGGTCCTACCCCAGGGGACATGTATCAATGCAAAAAAAGCTTTAAAAACGGCCGTTTTATTGGGAGCAGTGATTTTAATGATGCTTAAAGTAAAAAAAAAAAAAAAAAGTGAAATATTCTTATAAATATCATACCTGGGGGTGTCTATAGTATGCCTATAAAGTGGCTTGTGTTTCCCATGCTTAGAACAGTCCCTGCACAAAATGACATATTTAAAAGAATAAAAGTAATTTAAAACTGCTTGCGGCTTTAATGTAATGTCGGGCCCTGGCAATATGGATGAAAATCAGTGAGACAAATGGCATGGGTACGCCCCAGTCCATTAGCAGGCCCTTTGGGTCTTGTATGGATATTAACGGGAACCCCGCACCCAAATTAAAAAAAGGAAAGGCGTGGGGCCCCAGGCCCTATATACTCTGAACAGCAGTATACAGGCGGTGCAAACAAGATAGGGACTGTAGGTTTGTCGTTAAGTAGAATCTGTTTGTAATTTTGAACTGGTACATTTTTCACGTGTTTAGCTCCAGCCAAAAAATCTATTTTAAGCTTTTTGGAAAACCTAGGGAAGGGTTATCACCCCAGTGACATTTGTTTTGCTGTCTGTGCTCCTCTTCAGAAGATTTCACCTCACTTTCTGTCCCAATGACAAATGTTTTTAGAAAATTTGGGGTTTTTAGTGAAACAAGGATTGGTAATAAAGCATCAGTGGAAAGGAGAAACGTTTTTCCCATATTAACTCTTACAGGAGAGAATTTCCCTTCCTAGGGGTACATTTTATCTCACTTCCTGTTGTCTCCTTCCTTTTGCAAGTAGGAGTCGTTTGTAAGTTGGATGTTTGAAAGTAGGGGCCTGCCCTATATACTCAGCAGAAATTTGGGCCTTAGGTGTTGGTGTTGCCACAACACTGTAAGCCCTCACAGGGCCCTGCTGTGAAATATTAGATGAAGTATTGTAATTACATACCCCTGATGAACAGGGGCAGAAAAATTGGGCCTTTGGTGATGGTGGTGGTGCTGGTGCCACAACACTGTAAGTCCTCACAGTTACTCTTGGTGGGCGCAGAAATGGGCCCTGCTGTGAACTATTAGATCAAGAATTGTAATTACATGCACCTGTTGAACAGGGGCAGAAAAATTTGGCCTTTGGTGGTGGTAGTGGTGCTGGTGCCACAACACTGTAATAGGGCGTACACACGGTCGGACTTTGTTCGGAAATTCCGACAACAAAATCCTAGGATTTTTTCAGATGGATGTTGGCTCAAACTTGTCTTGCATACACACGGTCACACAAAGTTGTCGGAAAATCCGAACGTTCTGAACGCGGTGACGTAAAACACGTACGTCGGGACTATAAACGGGGCAGTGGCCAATAGCTTTCATCTATTTATTTATTCTGAGCATGCGTGGCACTTTGTCCGTTGGATTTGTGTACACACGATCGGAATTTCCGACAACGGAATTTGTTGTCGGAAGATTTTATCTCCTGCTCTCCAACTTTGTGTGTCGGAAAATCCGATGGAAAATGTCCGATGGAGCCCACACACGGTCGGAATTTCCGACAACACGCTCCGATCGGACGTTTTCCATCTGAAAATCCGACCGTGTGTACAGGGCATAAGTCCTCACAGTTACTCTTGGTGGGGGCTGGAACAGGCCCTGCTGTGAAATATTAGATCGAGAATTGTAATTACATGGCCCTGTTGAACAGGGGCAGAAAAATTGGGCCTTAGGCACTGGTGCTGGTGCCACAACACTGCAACCCCTCACAGATACTCTAGTTGGTGCACAGGAATGAGCCCTCCTGCAAAATATTGCATCAAAAATTGTAATTACACGCCCCTGTTAAACAGGGGCTGAAAATTTGGGCCTTAGCCACTGGTGGCGGCGCCCAGAACCAAAAATCTTCTTACAAGCTATCAGCATAATCATTGAGGAGGAAGAGGATAATCACTCAACATAACAGGATAGTCACTCAGCATCAGCATAGGCACTCTTGAAGGGATCTGACATTGCAAACAAATTATTCGGTTACATCAGCATCAGGTGCTTGGTAGCTGGTGGTGATCCAAGACTGATTCATTTTTATGAAGGTCAGTCGATCGAACGAGTCGGTGGACAGACGCACCCTGTGATCGGTTACAAAGCCTCCAGCAGCACTGAATGTGCGTTCCGAAAGAACGTTGGATGCAGGACAGGCCATTAGCTCAATTGCATACTGTGCAAACTCTGGCCAGTGATCCATCCTCAAGACCCAGTAACCCAGAGGATTTTTAGTGGGAAAGGTGTCCAAGTCAGATCTTGCCCCTAGGTATTCCTGCACCATGTAAAACAGACGCTGGCAATGGTTGCTGGAACCGATCATACCTTGGGACTGTGGACTAAAAAATTGTCTGAACGCATCGGTCAGACGGCCACCTTCTCCACCGCTCCTTTTTTGACTGACCGAAGCCTCAGCAACACGTTGTCCAGGAACAGGAGTTTGTAACCTCCCAGTCTCTGGGGACACATTGCACAGACCTTTTTGCAAGGCCTCCCGAAGATGTTTCATCCTCTGCTCCCTCTGCGATGGCAAGATAAGGTCCGCAACCTTACCCTTGTAACGTGGATCAAGGAGGGTTGCCAGCCAGTATTGATCCCTCTCCTTGATACCACAAATACGAGGATCCTTCCACAGGCTTTGCAGGATCAGGGAGGCCATGCAGCGTAGGTTTGCTGAGGAATTTGGTCCGGAGTCCTCTGGGTCACTAAGGATGACATGATCCGCAGCCACCTCCTCCCAGCCATGTACAAGTCCATTGGTTTCTTGGGACTGTAAATGATCCCTTAAAGACTGCTGCTGATGCTGAGTGCCAGGCTCCACCTTCATGCTGACACATTCCTCCTCCTCCTCCTTGTCCTCTTCCTGTGTGATCAGCGGACATGCAGGAACACTGTCTGGATATAGGGGGCCTTGAGAGCCAAGGAAGTCCTCCTCTTCCTGCCTCTGTTCTGCCTCAAGTGCCCTGTCCATTATTCCATGCAGCGTGTGCTCCAACAGGTGGACAAGGGGGACAGTGTCACTGATGCATGCACTGTCACTGCTCACCATCCTTGTGGCCTCTTCAAATGGTGACAGGACAGTGCATGCATCCCTGATCATGGCCCACTGGCGTGGGTAAAAAAAACAAACTCCCCTGACCCTGTTCTGGTGCCATAGTCGCACAAGTACTCATTGATGGCCCTCTGCTGCCAGTGCAGCTGCTGCAGCATGGCCAACGTTGAGTTCCACCTGGTGGGCATGTCACAGATTAGGTGGTTCTTGGGCGGGTTAAATTATTTTTGGAGGTCTGCCAGCCAAGCACTGGCATTATATGACCAGCATAAATGCACACAGACTTTCCTGGCCTGCCTCAGGACATCCTGTAAGCCCGGGTACCTGCCCAAGAAACGCTGCACCACCAAGTTAAGGATGTGAGCCAAACAGGGCACATGGGTCAGTTGTCCTTGTCGGAGGGCGGAGAGGAGGTTGGTGCCATTGTCGCAAACCACCATTCCAGCCTTACGTTGGCATGGCGTCAACCACCTCTGAACCTGCCCCTGCAGAGCTGACATAATCTCTGCCCCAGTGTGGCTCCTGTCCCCCAAACACACCAGCTCAAGCACCACATGCCATCTTTTGGCCTGCGTACTAGCGTAGCCCCTCGAACGCCTACAGAGCACCTCTGATTCCAAGGACAAAGCACAGGAAGAGGCCATGGAGGAAGAAGAAGAGGAGGGGTGGAGGAGAGAGGTGTGTCAGAATCACCAGTACTGGCATTTTGGAGGCGTGGTGACGGAACAACCTCCAATACTACTGCACCTTGTCCTGCATCCTTCCCAGCTGCCAGCAGAGTCACCCAATTTGCCTTGAAACTTAGGTAACGTCCCTGTCCATGCCTGCTGGACCATGAGTCAGCGGTAATATGTACCTTACCGCTGACCGTCCTGTCCAGCGAGGCCAAGACATTGCCTTCTGCATGCCGGTAGAGAGCCGGAATCGCCTTTCATTAGAAAAAGTGGTGTTTGGGAACCTGCCACTGAGGAACCGCACATTCCACAAACTCACAGAAGAGGGCAGAGTCTACCAACTGAAAAAGTAGCAGTTGAAATGCTAGTAATTTAGCCAAGCTAGCATTCAACCGCTGGGCATGTGGATGGCTGGGAGTGAACTTCTTTCAGCGGTGCAGCAGCTGGGGTGGGGAAATTTGCCTGCTACAATCTGACGTTGGAGTACCTATAGATTACTCACAAGTACTTGACTGTGACACACCTAATTCTACACCTTCATTCCTCTCAGTGCAGGTCTCAGAGAGGACTGAATGTATAGAGGGGTTGGAGATCCCAGCTGATGAGGAGCAAGGAGAGGTCCTCTTTGTTCTTTGGTGTGGGTCTTTTAGGTACGCTTGCCAACGAACTGCATGGCAGGTCAACATATGTCTGGTCAAGCATGTGGTGCCCAAGCGGGAGATGTTTTGGCCACGTGAGATACACTTTAGACATATGTTGCAAATATCAGCAGTGGGATCTGATGCACTCATCTCAAAAAAGGCCCACACCAAAGAACTTTTGGAATAACGTGCAGAGACAGAGGCGCCCTGCACATGCGGAGCTCTGCAGCGTGATTCAGTCAGTGTGCTGCCCTTAGGCTGGCCCCTGGAGGGCATCCTGCCTCATTGGTGGAGCATTCAAAATGCTGGGCATAATCCTGGAGCATGTACCCAACACTGTGGTCAAACAGTTCGTGGGACTCCTCAGGAGGACATAGTAGGACTAGGGAAGGAGTCACTGATGCCATTGAGCCGAGGGAAGAGGCCACGTTGGCAGCTGCTTTGCCAGACAAAGTACCCTGAGTCTGGGTGAGAGAGGATGAGGACGATGAGGACGGCTTGCTCATCCACTCGACCAAGTATTCCGCATGTTGCGGCTCAACACGGCTAGCTGCCAAAAAAAAGGCCAAGCGTGTCCCACGGCCATGTGCTGATGAGGATGCACCATGTCCATGACCAGCACTGTTGCCTCTAGACACAGAGCTTGCTTGCCCTCTTTTATTGGCTTGTGACTGTCTGCCTCTCCTTGTTGGCCTTCCAGATATATATTATTGGCCTGCAGTGAGCTGCACAAAACTGGGATGTATATATATATATATATATATATATATATATATATATATATATATATATATATACTGATTATACTGCAGCTAGCAGAACTGCCTGCCTGTAGTATTATTAGTATGATAACACCTGCACTTGTCTCCAGGTAGCTATACTGTAGGTGCAACTGTGCAGGGTACACAGTACAGTAACTGGAAATACTTCAAAGAGCCTACACAAGCACCTGGCTGCAGGTAGCTATACCGTAGGTGCAACTGTGTGGGGTACACAGTACAGTTTCTGGAAATACTTCAAAGAGCCTACACAAGCACCTGGCTGCAGGTAGCTATACTGTAGGTGCAACTGTGCAGGGTACACAGTACAGTAACTGGAAATACTTCAAAGAGCCTACACAAGCACCTGGCTGCAGGTAGCTGTACTGTAGTTGCAACTGTGCGGGGTACACAGTACAGTAACTGGAAATACTTCAAGAGCCTACACAAGCAGCTGGCTGCAGGTAGCTATACTGTAGGTGCAACTGTGCGGGGTACACAGTACAGTAACTGGAAATACTTCAAGAGCCTACACAAGCACCTGGCTGCAGGTAGCTATACTGTAGGTGCAACTGTGCAGGGTACACAGTACAGTAACTGGAAATAATTCAAGAACCTACACAAGCACCTGGCTTCAGGTAGCTATACTGTAGGTGCAAGTGTGCGGGGTACACAGTGCAGTAACTGGAAATACTTCAAAGAGCCTACACAAGCACCTGGATGCAGGTAGCTATACTGTAGGTGCAACTGTGCGGGGTACACAGTACAGTAACTGGGATTACTTCAAAGAGCCTACACATGCACCTGGCCGCAGTTAGCTATACTGTAGGTACAACTGTGCAGGGTACACAGTACAGTAACTGGAAATACTTCAAGGAGCCTACACAAGCATCTGGCTGCAGGTAGCTATACTGTAGGTGCAACTGTGCAGGGTACACAGTACAGTAACTGGAAATACTTCAAAGAGCCTACACAAGCACCTGGCTGCACGTAGCTATACCGTAGGTGCAACTGTGTGGGGTACACAGTACAGTAACTGGAAATACTTCAAAGAGCCTACACATGCACCTGGCTGCAAGTAACTATACTGTAGGTGCAACTTACAGGGTACACAGTACATTAACTGGAAATACTTCAAAGAGCCTACACAAGCACCTGGCTGCAGGTAGCTATACTGTAGGTGCAACTGTAGGGTTACACAGTACAGTAACTGGAAATACTTCAAAGAGCCTACACAAGCACATGGCTGCAGGTAGCTATACTGTAGGTACAACTGTGCAGGGTACACAGTACAGTAACTGGAAATACTTCAAAGAGCCTACACAAGCACCTGGCTGCAGGTAGCTATACTGTAGATGCAACTGTGCGAGGTACACAGTACAGTAACTGGAAATACCTCAAAGGGCCTACACAAGCACCTGGCTTCAGGTAGCTATACTGTAGGTGCAACTATGCAGGGTACACAGTACAGTTACTGGAAATACTGTAAAAACACCTGCCTGCCTGTCAGTATATTAGGAAGAGAAGAACAGGATCTAGCTAAACTGAATACAGTGTGTGTGTGTGTATGTATATATATATATATATATATATATATATATATATATATATATATACAACACCTGGGATGCATATATATACATAATACACTGTAAGTGCAGCTAACTGACTCGACCTGCCTACTCTATCTAACTTAAATCAAATGACACTGTCTCTCTCTCTGTCTATCTCTCTCTCATGCCGGAACACACTACACAGGGCCGACGTGCAGGTGGCCTTATATAGTGTGGGGCGTGTACTAAACCCCCTGAGCCATAATTGGCCAAAGCCTCCTTGGCTTTGGCCAATTACAGTTCTCTGTACACACTGTGATTGGCCAAGCATGCACTATGAACCGCCAGCCAGCAATGCACTGCGATGCCACAGTGAATTATGAGCCATGACACCACTCGTGCCACTGGTGCCACTTGCATTTGGCGCGAACGGCCCATATCATTCGTAATTCGGTGAATGACCGAACACACGATGTTCGAGTCGAACATGGGTTCGACTAGAACACGAAGCTCATCCCTAATTCTTAACAACCGTTGAGCCATCAGCTGTCAATGCGCGGACAGCTGAATAAAAAAAAATGTTTTCCGGTAAAAGAAATTGTAAAAAAAAAATGGCTTTGGTCCATACCAGATCCGAAGGCTCTGCCTTCCCACCCCAAAGTACCTATTGATAGGGACAAGGGTCTCTTCCCCACAGCCCTGGGCTGAGGGTATGAAGGCAAGGGGCTTATTGGAATCTGGAAGCTCCCTTTAACAAAGGGGCTCCCAGATCCCAGCCCCCATGTGAATGAGCATGGGGTACATAGTATATAAAGAGAGAATAAGGGAAATGGCGCTACCCTAGTATGGCACTTTAATGGGTAAAATAAAATAAATATATAAACCCCCATGTGCTGTTACCTAAAAAGTGTGTGTAAGTCTATACAAACTGTGCAGGTCTGTTGGGAGATGTTTTGTGGGTATGTAAAATATGTTCAAGGGTGCAATAAAGCTTTATCAGAAGCTGAAAGGTGCATCCACCCTAATCATGAACTCCCACTAACATGTGAACCAATTAAAATATCAAAAATCTGACCTTACCATAATGATACAATAAGTAAAGAAAATATCCTCACTTTTGAAACATATGAGCATTTCCATACAAAGTAAATAATCTCACATCTAAACCATATAAAAATAAACAGTGGCTATCAGACCATATGTACAAAAGCCACAGTGGTATATTGGTGTATGAGTGTTCAGTTTAGTAGTCCAAATCCCTAAACGGGCAAACTAAGCTTATAGTAAAAAAGTACTTATCTAAAGCAAAAAAATGTGCATGTATATAAAGTTGTTTAAATCATATAGGGTGTATTTTCATATTCCAGACCTGGACTTCTGAAAACCTTCTATGATCAGATGTGTTCCATAGCAGAAAAATCCAGTGACATCTGTGCACATTAGATCTGGTGACTCAGGTGCTCCCCCAATGTGTCCCCACTCACCAAAAGTAGTCACCTCTGCAGGGGTAATTTGCATTTTTCCAGGGCCCCCCGTCGGGACAAGCCACCTGGGAGATGGAGACCCCGTATTCCCTACAGGAACTCTGGGTGGAGAGGGCGGAATGCGAATGGAGGACGAGGCCCAGGAGTAAACTACCAGAGTATGGGGGAAGTAGAAGCTATGAACACACACCAGAGGTACGAAGACAACTTACAACCTGGAAACAGAAGAGACCACCACCAGGGAAGGAACGTGGGACCCACATACAGGCATACAGAAAGAGAAAACAGACAAGAGGAAGAAGAGGAGGCAAGAAGAAGAAAAAGACCACAAAATTATTAGGCCAAGGGATTATTAACCTCAGTAATGTACAGTTCTCACAGGAGGAACTAGGGGTGCTTGAATTGGGGCTTAAGTATGCCCCAGACAAGCCTGTAGACAAATTTGAGGTCTATATAGACCTCCAAAAGTTCCTAAGAAAACTTAATATAAAAAAACATTTTGCTATGAATACAGAAGAGGAAAGGAGAGCAGATTCGGAGTTCATCCAGACAAATCTTAAAAACGACTCTATCTTCAACCCCAAAACACCAGGAAACCAATGCATTAACGCCTTTAAGAAAATGGTGGAGGAAGATATTAAAACAATGGGGAATAATAACAAGAAAACACGGAACATTTGGAAAACCATTAAAGAAATAGGGAAAAAGCATGAGGTGGTAATAAAGCCTGCAGATATAGGGGGAAGACTGGTCATCCTAAACAAAAAAGACTATCAAGAAGAGATGAACAACCTTTTAAACATAGAAAATACTTATAGGTAACTAACAGGAAATCCTAAGAAAAAATATGAGAAGAAACTGAAGAATTATGTTGAAAAAGGGCTAAGTAAAGGTATTCTAAATTCCAAAGAAGCAGAGTATTTGATTTCGAATTCTACCAAAACACCAGTGTTATATTATACAACTAAAATTCACAAAAGACTGGAGAAACCTCCAGGGAGACCCATTATAAGTGGGATCAATTCGATCTTCTCCAGACTTGGAGAATACCTGGACAAATATCTCAAGCCCTTGGTTAAGGAGGGCAAATCTTATCTACGGGATAGTATGCAACTTATCCAAGGGATATCCAAGGGCTTCAAGGGATAAGAGGAGTAGAACACTGGCTGCTTGTGACAATAGATGTCAACTCTCTGTACACAAGTATCGAGCAAAAGGATGACCTCGCAGGAGTCGAAAAAGCCCTACATGCCAACACAGGGATTAAGCAACAACAAATTAATTATATTCTAGAGGGCTTAAAATTAGCCATGGAATGTAATTATTTATGGTACGACAAGAAGTACTTCGTACAAACAAAGGGTGTCGCAATGGGAGCTTGCTACGCTCCCAGCGTAGCTAACCTATTCATGGATATGTGGGAGGACAAGTATATTTACAGTAAGGATATACCCCAGATCAAGATGTGTAGAAGATACATAGATGGCCTAGTCATACTATGGGATGGTACACCGGACAGCTTTAATAAATTTCTTGAGGACTTAAATACAAACAGATACGGTATCATGTTTACTGGAAAGTGGAGTCATGACAAGATAGACTATCTGGATCTGGAGATCTTTAAAGTAGGGGACATACTATCTACCCGTACATTTTTCAAAGCCACCGACCGGCATGGGTACATTCCCACCTCGAGCTGTCACCATCCACGGTGGAAGGCTAATGTCCCTAAGGGACAACTATTGCGAACACGCCGTAATTGTAAGACACGTGAAGACTTCAACAACCAGGCTGATATCCTAATCACAAGATTTCAAGAAAAAGGTTATGCAATTGACAGACTCCAGAAATTAAAAATGGAAATTATGGAAATGGATAGAAACACCTTACTCCAGAATAAAAATACAAATAAGAACAAACAAACTGATATAGCCTTTATAACTGGGTTTAATAGTCAGTTTAAAGACTTTGAAAGAATAGTGAAGAAATACTGGCCAATTCTTAAAGAAGACCTCATCCTATCCAAAATTCTGCCCACAAAATCCAAATTTGTGTACAGAAAGGCACCCAGTCTATTGCCCCGTACACACGGTCGGATTTTCCGATGGAAAATGTCCGATCAGAGCGTGTTGTCAGAAATTCCGACCGTGTGTGGGCTCCATCAGACATTTTCCATCGGATTTTCCGACACACAAAGTTGGACAGCAGGAGATAAAATTTTCCGACAACAAAATCCGTTGTCGGAAATTCCGATCGTGTGTACACAAATCCGACGGACAAAGTGCCACGCATGCTCAGAATAAATAAAGAGATGAAAGCTATTGGCCACTGCCCCGTTTATAGTCCCGACGTACGTGTTTTACGTCACCGCGTTCAGAAAGATCAGATTTTCCGACAACTTTGTGTGACCGTGTGTATGCAAGACAAGTTTGAGCCAACATCCGTCGGAAAAAATCCTAGGATTTTGTTGTCGGAATGTCCGAACAAAGTCCGACCGTTTGTACGCTCTATAAGGAACCATCTAGTACGTAATGCTATAGACCCCCCCGAGACCAATCAAAATATGCCCTGACCTTAAAGGGTTTTTTAGATGTCAAAGGTGTTTACTCTGTAAAGCCATGAAAAGACAACCGAGAAAGAAGACCTCATTCAAATCATTTACTGACCATAAAATATACCACATCAACAAACTAACCACATGCCGGAGCACACACGTCACATACATTATTGAATGTCCATGCCATCTCCAGTATGTGGGTAGAACCACCCGTCCCCTATTTGTCAACATTAGGGAACATGTTAAAAATATAAGAAACAGATTTCCCAATCACAGCTTGTCAAGACATTTTGATGAGGCCCATCAAAGAGACCCAAGTGGCCTCATCTTTTATGGCATTGATCTAGTTCAAGAACACTGGAGGGGGGGCAATAGGGAAACCCTAATTTCCAGGAACTAAACCAGCTGGATATACCAGCTGGGATCCCTTGCCCCAAAAGGATTGAACCTAGACATTGACCTGAACTGCTTTATAGCAAACCCCTGAATACTGGGAATAAGATGAGCAATTTAGGTATGGTCAGCTATGTATGAGGTATATAGGGACACACATCTAGCCTTGGGACACTCTGGCCTAAGGATTAATACTAACCTGTATGACATGCTGGTTTACCCACAGTTAGTGGGAGGTAGGTTAGGGCCTAAGGGTGGGGATAGATATAGATTCACATGCAGGGTGCTGCAGTTTGGTAGCCTATAACTGGCTCAACTGAGCAATGCTTACTACCAATGTGTTGGAGATCATCCCCATCTAGGCTGGATGTGTATTCCCGCATAAAACTGACCACGGGGACCTGCAACGAGCTAGAACAGGGAGAGTCTACGGATGAAGGGGTTGTGGCTAATTAGCTCTCATGCATAGCAGCATGTATCTATATATACATAGTAATCCTTTATTGACACCCACCTATATATGAATATTTCCTGTATGTTATACCCTCATATATCCTTATATACTAACCACATGGCTAGTCTAGGCCCCTCTGGTTTATAATCATAAAATTACAATATAATGGTCACCTTGCATCCTATTAGGTATGCGAAGGAGACGTGTAGGTAGCCCTTTAAATCCATATAGGGTATTGTAATCCCTTATATAGGAGCCTATTCGATTAGCATAGAGTCATGGTCAATCTCTACCTGTATGCACACTGGTATGAAGTGTTAACCCTTACTGGTGTTATCTTATTTATTTTATTTTTATGATATTTTTTATGTATTTTTTATGTATTTTTATTTTATTTTATTAATTTCTTCTGGTATAAGTTTATATGGTCTGAGTGTATTTGACTCTCCAGACGTATATCGCTATGACTCATCATTTTATTCAGATTAATCATGCGGCTTGATATATGGGGAGGATCATATGCACTTGGTATTATGTTTTTTACACATATAGTTAACATTTTACAACTGCCAGGCGAGATAATGCCTCTGCCTGTTATCTTATATACACAAGC
This sequence comes from Aquarana catesbeiana, assembly GCF_042186555.1. Classification (NCBI taxonomy): domain Eukaryota; kingdom Metazoa; phylum Chordata; class Amphibia; order Anura; family Ranidae; genus Aquarana; species Aquarana catesbeiana. The sequence goes on from NC_133327.1 coordinate 389,648,764, forward strand.
GGCTCCGTCTATGTATTTAGAGATCATCCCCTGGTTGGTATATCTGTTACCCCCTCTAGATGCTGATTTGTTCAGTGCCTTGGAAGGGGAGGCAGCACGGAGTCCGCAGGTCTATATGAGGCGTGGAGCGTGGAGTGATGGTACCATCTTTGAAAATGTCCTATGACGAAACGCGTAAGGCGGAGCCACGCTCTTACGTCATACCTGGAATGTTCGGCTTGGAACGCAGGTGGCACGCACACTACGGACTGGCTTCCTGGTCTTACCACCGCTCGTGTCCTTGCCTTACTGGAACCTATTGCTAGTGTTTTTAAATGTTAAACTTTTAAATAAACCGAGTATACTACACTATGGAAGTCCCTTGTGTTTTCCTGGGAGGAAAGGATCGTTTGGTGAGGTGAAACAATCGGAGGTGCCCGGACTCAGAACTTATGCTGGGAGTCTCTGGATTGCAGACTCGGTCTGACGGAGGTGCAGAGGACCAATAAGGCTACCTAAGGAGAAATCCATCTACAGCTACCCACTCTATGCGAATTACCCCTGCAGGGGTGACTACTTTTGGTGAGTGGGGACACATTGGGGGAGCACCTGAGTCACCAGATCTAATGTGCACAGATGTCACTGGATTTTTCTGCTGTGGAACACATCTGATCATAGAAGGTTTTCGGAAGTCCCGGTCTGGAATATGAAAATACACCCTATATGATTTAAACAACTTTATATACACGCACATTTTTTTGCTTTAGATAAGCACTTTTTTACTATAAGCTTAGTTTGCCCATTTAGGGATTTGGACTACTAAACTGAACACTCATACACCAATATACCACTGTGGCTTTTGTACATATGGTCTGATAGCCACTGTTTATGTTTATATGGTTTAGATGTGAAATTATTTACTTTGTATGGGAATGCTCATATGTTTCAAATGTGAGGATATTTTCATTACTTATTGTATCATTAAGGTAAGGTCAGATTTTTGATATTTTAATTGGTTCACATGTTAGTGGAAGTTCATGATTAGGGTGGATGCACCTTTCAGCTTCTGATAAAGATCTCCCAACAGACCTGCACAGTTTGTATAGACTTACACACACTTTTTAGGTAACAGCACACGGGAGTTTATATATTTATTTTATTTTACCCATTAAAGTGCCATACTAGGGTAGCGCCATTCCCCTTATTCTCTCTTTATATACCTATATAGTCTCCATTGGGGACTAATTAAGGGAGGCTGCAACCTCTATCCTCCTAAGCGCGGATCTCTAACATACTATGGGGTACATAGTAACCAGTAAAGTGTCATAAAGCAATAAAAAGACTACTTTTGACAATTCCTTTATTAAAAAATAAAAAAACTGTGTGCCCTAAATCCATCGTCGATTATGCCGCCAGCCACACCTGAAAAAAGAAGAAAAAAATGCTCTCAATGTCCATGAAGGCTGACAGCCTACTGCCTCCTCTTTCAGTTCTAATATAGGTAGGGTGGGGCCACCTAGCGATGTCACCTGGTTGCACCGCCTCTTGTGACATCACCGACCCAGCATGCACTGGTTTTTCTTTTTTGAGTGTGGCGGGCGGCGTGACTGAGGATGAATTTACATCGGGGACACTGTTTTTTAAATTTTTTTAATTTTTAATAAAGGAGTTGTCAAAAACTGTTCCCCCCGCCCCAAAGCACCCACCCCCCCATGCTGAGGGCATGTGGCCTGGTATGATTCAGGAGGAAAGGGGGGCATTTGCTCATCCTCCCCCTTTCCTGACCTGCCAGGTTGCATGCTTGGATAAGGGTCCATTTTTTTAAATTAATTTTGGCATGGGGTTCCCCTTGAAACTGGGGGGGCACACTATTTTTTTCTCTTTTTTCAATAGCTGGGTGCCTGGCAATTGCAACCGAATCACATTTAAATGTGATTTGACTCGCTTTTTTTTTAGAATTTTTTTTGCTGCAGCATGTTCTTTACACGGTACAGACTTTACAGGCAGACTAAGGGGACCCCCAAGAACTATATTTAAAGGAATTTTTATGTTTTTATTGTTGAAGTTTAAGCATCATTAAAATTACTGCTCCTGAAAAAATTATTTTTAAAATAATATTTTGCATTGATACATGTCTCCCAGGGCAGTACCTGGACACCCATACCCCTTACCCCTTTTATGGTCAATTACTTGCATATAAGCCTTCAAAATGGGCATGTTTGATTTTTCCTGTTCGGTTCCTATAGACTTCAATGGGGTTCGCTGTTCGGGTTAGAACTTTTCCCCTGTTCGGGAGTTCTGCTGCTAGCTACGATGGGTTAGTATTTGGCCCATCTCTATTTTCCTTGTCAAAAGAAGTTTATTGAGTATACAATGTTATAAAGATACATAAAGTAAGTTTACAAGGATCTATAAAGTAAGCTCATTGTTTTACAGTAGGGTTTATATAGGTAAATATCATGAAATTTCAAATATTAAACATTGGGTTCACGTAAACCTAAATTAAAGATATATATCATTTCCTTAGTTACTTTTGTAGGTATTTAAATGATTTATACCTACTATACATATTTTTTACAAGTAGAGTGTATATAGGTCAAATACATTCTGATAATGAGCTTTAATCGTAAGGTGGAGAAAAGGAAAGAGAAAGAAGAAAAAGGGTTGAAAGGTAGAGGTATGGTCCACAAGGTTGTCCCGCTCGTCAGTTTATTATTCTTTTTAGTTCTCTTTGAAGCCTGAGAATGGGTGTCACTGTAAGTCATTTAATCTGTTACCATGGCAACAGGACAGAGTCATTGAAGTTTGACAGGAACTGTTTTATCCAAGGATGCCAAAGTTTTTCAAATTTTGGAATTTGATTTTGATCGATGGCTACCATCTTAGCATGGGACATTGTATTATTCATTCTGTGAATTGTTTCTGCTAGTACCAATGTAGGAGATTTCCATGCCTTGGCCACTGTTTGTTTTGCAGCCGTTATTAGTTGGATCATAAGTTTGAATTGAGAGAGTGTTAACCATTCCGGTTTTAGATTAAGTAAAGTTAAATATGGATCTGGTTGTATTATTTTTTTAAATATTTTAGATGCAATCACGAAGACTTCCTTCCAGAAGGTTTGGATTACTGGGCACGTCCACCATATGTGTAAATATGTGCCTATTTCTGGGCATCCTCGAAAACAAAGAGCTGAGGTATTAGGTGAATATTTTGCCACTCTAGCGGGTACAAGGTACCAGCGAGTTAGGACTTTATAATTTGTCTCCAGTGCTAAGATGTTGGGTGAAGATGACTTAGATGTGAGCCATATGTTAGACCAGTCCGTGTCTTCTAAAGTTCGTCCCAGGTCCTCCTCCCACCTCTGAACGTAAGAGGGTCTATTAAGATTTGCTACTCCATATAATTGATTATAAAGTGATGAAATTGTACCTTTAGCAAATGGATCTTTTGTACAGATTGATTCAAAAATGGATAATTGGGATAATGGTGTATCCCCCTTTAGGAATGGTGTATAGAAATTTTTGATTTGGAGATATCTAAATATCTGAGTTTGGTAGATCATATTTTTCTCTAAGCGATGGGAATGAAAGGAATGATTTAGATGCTATGAAGTCATTTAGTGTCTGAATGCCTGATGTTGTCCAAGCTTTAAAAGAATTTGGGTAGATCCATGCCGGATAAAAGGCCGGATTTCTGATAAAAGAAAGGAGAGGATTGTGTGGAGATTGTAACTGATATTTGGTTTTTAGTTTATCCCAGAGAGATAAGAAGTGTTTAGTTATGGGATTATGAATTTTAAAGCGGTCTTTAGGATCAAGCCATAATAAATTTGATATTAATAGAGGGTCATTTTCTGAAGCCTCTATAAATACCCATAATGGGATTTCCTGTTTTGCATGGTATTTGGACAGACTGGCCAAATGTGCTGCTCTGTAGTAGTTAGTAAAATTAGGGTATCCCAGGCCTCCTATATTTTTGGGAAGATGTAGTGTGTGTATAGGTATACGTGGTTTAGAAGAGCCCCATATAAACGAAGTTGCTCTTTTTTGTACTATTCTCAAAAAATAGGAAGGAATTGGAATAGGGAGGACTCTGAATAGATAAAGCAATTTGGGTAGAATAGTCATTTTGATTGCATTAATCTTCCCTATCCAGGATAAAGGAAGTTGCGACCATTGTTTTATTAGATTTGTGATCTGTCTTAATACAGGAGGATAATTGGTTGAGAATAAGTCAGAATGAGATGCTGTTAAATGAATTCCAAGATATGGGATTGATTTTTCTGCCCATGTGAATGGGAGTGCAGCCCTAGCCGGGATCAATTCCATGTTTGTGAGTGAAATATTAAGCACTAGGCATGTCTTAGGATTAATCATAAGGCCGGATAGGGCTGCAAATCCATCAAGAGCTGGTATTAAGTTAGGACCAGAGACCTGTGGTGATGATAAAAAAAGTAATATATTGTCTGCAAATATACATAATTTGTGTGTAATACCTCCTACTTCAATGCCAGTTATAGTTTGGTTTGTTCTGATGTATTGGGCCATGGGTTCGAGTATAAGGGCAAATAATAAGGGAGATAATGGGCAACCCTGTCGGGTACCTCTTTCGATATTAAAGGCTTCAGATTTGTATCCAGCATATTTTATATAGGCTTTGGGTTTATTATATAATGCTTTGATCCATGTTAAAAAGTGGGGTCCAAAACCCCATTTTTGTAATGAATATTGCATATATTGCCAGGATACTGTGTCAAATGCCCTCTTAATATCGAGAGATAGAAAACATAAAGGGATTTTCCGTTTTTTAGCAATATGTGCCAATAACACTGCCCTGCGTATATTATCGCCTGCCTGTCTATTTGGCATGAAGCCTACTTGATCTCTATGTATTAATTTTCCTATAATGCTATTGAGGCGTTTTGCTATTATTTTTGCTAATAATTTAATATCGAGGTTTAACAGAGAGATAGGCCGATAATTCACACAGGAAGTATCATCAGAAAGGGGTTTTGGGATCATACAAACAATTGCCATTAGTGTTTCTTGCCGAAAAGAATGTCCATCTAGAAGTTTGTTAAAAGTTTCAGTGAGAATGGGAGAGAGTATTTCTGAGAATGTTTTATAGTATAAAGCCGAGTAGCCATCTGGGCCTGGTCTTTTGTTAAGTTTTAGGTCTTTTATGGCGTTAGCAACTTCATCTATAGTTATAGGCTCATCCAAACTGCTTTTTTGATTCTGAGATAACTCAGGTAAGGTTATTTTTTAGAAGAAGGATTCAGCCTCTGTAGGATTAAATTCATTGTTTGTCTTGTATAAAGTTGCGAGATGTGAGTGAAATTTATGGACTATTTTAACTGGATTACAAGTGTAAACATTTTTTGATAATTTCAAACGTATTGGTTTGAAAGATTTGTTAGTTGAATTTAATGCCCGAGCCAAATATGTACCTGGTTTGTTTGTATTCATGTAGAAATTGTGTTTGGAGCGTTTGAGGGATTTATCAACTGACTCAGTGAGAAATAGATCGTATTCCAATCTAGATTTTTCCAGATGAGATTTTGTACTCTGGGATGGATTATCTTGAAATGATATGTAGGCTGCATTAAAATTGTGTTCTAGTTTTTTTGCTAGATTTTTGCGTTCCCGTTTAAATAGTGCCATTTGTCTTTGTATTGTACCACGCAAGACAGGCTTATGAGCTTCCCACAGTGTTATTGGGGAGATGTTTGTTGTATTATTAATTGATATGTATTCCTTTAAAGCTTGTTCAATGGCCTTCTGATGTAGTGGGTGTTTGAGCATTATGTCCGGTAAGTACCACGTTGGGTCATGCGCTTTTGGTATGGCTGAGGCTATAGTAGTGTATACTGCATTATGGTCAGACCACGGAATCGGAATTATATCTGATGCAATAATTTCTGGTATCATTCCTATTGTTAGAAAAATATGATCTATTCTGGTGAAGGTTTGATGAGGGTGCGAGAAATAAGTGAATTTCTTTTTCATTGGGTTACTTTCTCTCCATGAATCTACCAGATTGTATTTGGAAAGAAGTTGAGAAAAAGGTAATCTAGAGGTTATTTTGGATGGTGTAAAAGGTGATTTATCTAGAAATGGGAGGAGGACCTGGTTTGAATCCCCACACATTATCACTGTTCCTATTTTGTGTGTATTAATCACTTGTAATATATGTGAGAGGAATGGTGTAGGTTGTTTGTTAGGAGCGTAGTAGGAAATCACCGTGATTGCTGCATCCATTATATAACCCATGAGTATCAGGTATCTACCTTCTGGGTCTTTAATTTCTGATGATAAGGTGAATGGTGTGGATCGGTGAAATGCAATTAGAGTTCCCCTTTGCTTGGTACAGGCAGAAGCCGTGTAAATTTGTTGATAAAAAGGAGAAATATATTTTGGAGTAGAATCTTTGGTGAAGTGTGTTTCTTGGAGGCATACTATGTGAGCCTTCTTGTTATGGAAAGTACGGAAGGCTTTGGTCCTTTTTTGAGGGACATTTATTCCCTGAACATTCAGGGAAAGTATATTCAGTGGTGCCATGGCAATAGATCAAATAGTTTTGACTTACTTTTTGTTATGCAGAGCTGACTGCGCAGATCAACCTGTGTGGACTGAAGAGATGAATAGATAGAAAAGAAACCAGTGAATTCTGGAGTAAAGAGTAAACAAAAAACATATGAGATTAGATGATACATTGTATAAATTATTTTTTGCAAGTAATCACAATTTACCCGTGAAAGAGAATAAATATCTCTCTCAGGGGAATAAGTGCCTTCGTCACACTCCCACATAATATGGTTGGGAGAATGAGGAGGGCTAATAGGGGTACACGGATCTTCCGCTTACAGGAGAGAAGTGCTATGTCAAAAGACATCAAAATGATGTTTCCTTAATTGGAGTGCAGAATATAGTTTTTGTTGAAATTATTTATTCCAGGGTGGTTGTATATGGTTAGTCTTGCCCTAGGCTAAATAATTCAGTTAGAAAGGTACTGTTAATAACTTTGGTATTGATGAAGATAGTTTGAATTATTTTGGGATTTTAACCCTTTTAGAGTAAACAATTACATATTTTATTCATATGTAACTGTTTAGATATGTTAACTCATAAAATTGAGGTTGTATTGCTTCAGATTAGAATAAACAAAAACATAATTCTAGGAACTAGTTAGGTAATAATATATTTGTTTTAAGAAAAGAAAGAAAAAGCTTCCATTACTTCTGGATTATTGAACATATTTGTCCTAAAAAGTAATAAATCTATTGTTATTACCTGATAATATATAACTGAACAAGAATTTCCTTATTTCACTTATATATTCTAAGGCTATATGAATCAGAAGTAATAAGAAATATAACTGGAATGTAACATGATCCCACACAGTGTGTGACTATCAGAATGCAGTTACATTCAGTTATAAATACAGGTTTTTTATAGAGAACCATCTCTTAGTATAATAAATGAAGAGATATCAGGAATTAGGATGTCAGTCCATTGAATCTTCTTGGTCCATGGATGATGTGGCATAACGGCCTCTTTTGTGAGAATGATGATTCCCATTTTGTTCTGAAATTTTCTGGGTGCTGCCTGAAGGTGAAAATTATGCAATTTTTCTGCGTGTGGGAGTGTTGCTGCTTGTGGGTTCTGTCAGATTTAATTTTAAAAGGGTTTGTTGTAGTTCATCTGCTGATCTGCTTCTGTAAATTGTACCTTGGTAGTTAAATCTGACTGAAAAGGGGAAGCCCCATTGATACATAATGTTGTGGCGTTGCAGTTCCATTAGTTGGGGTTTCATGGATCGTCTTTTAGTAATAGTAAGTTGGGATAGGTCAGCAAAAATTTGATAATTGTGTCCTTGAAAATTAAGTTCCTTTTTTTCTCTTGCAGCAATTAGTATTTGTTCTTTCGTTCTGTAATAATGAAATTTTGTGATTATATCACGTGGGGGTCCATCTTTCTTTTTGGCTGTGAGGGCTCAGTGTACTCTGTCCAGTTCTAAACGTTCAATAGGGATATCTGGCTTTAGTTCTTGTAATAGAGCAGTAATAGTAGATTGCAGGTCTGTCACAGTTTCAGGTATTCCCCTTATGCGCAAGTTTGAACGTCTGGCTCTATTTTCGTAATCTTCGAGCTTAGTTTGAAGTATTAAATTCTCTTTTTTTAATTGTTCCAATTCTGTTATATTTTCTTGGGTTGTAATTTCAATTTCATCCTTTTTTTTTTCTAAGGCTGCGGTGCGGTTTCCCAGCTCTCTTATTTCTTTGGTTAGGCTTTTTGTTATTTGGTCTGAGGTTTGTTTTAAAGCCTTATGAAGCATCTTTTCAAATTGTAATAATATTACTGGGGATACTGAGGAGGCTTGTGGAGAAGTTTGTGAGAGAATTTGTTCTGTATCTGACTCAAATGGAGAGTCTTGCTGTGACATTTTCTGTCTGTGAGAGAGCCCTGGTGCTGTATCTTGTGAGGTGACTGGAGCTGCTTCAGCTGCAGTGAGTGCCTGTGAGCTCTTTGTGAGGTGATTTTTATTTCTGCCATGGTTTCCTCCCAGTACCATATTTCCTGCCCAAACTTTCACAGTTTGTTCCCTGGGGCAAAAAGGTTCAAATGGATACCTTTTGAGCCTGCAGGCTCCGCTTTGTCCTTCTCTTCTCTCCTCAGCGGTGTGGAGCTCTAACAATGCATGTCTGCTCCACTAGGCTCCGCCTCCTGCCCCCCGGCCCATCTCTATTTTCTATATATGCGCATTTCCCACTTTCTGAAACATACCCCTAAACCATTTTACATCCATCCCCAAGCATGGTGGTATTACTCAGACCTGTCTTGCAAGCCAAAAGGAATTTCCTTCTTTTGCCCTCTTCTCCAGCAAAAGGAGCAGTCCAACAAAACCATTTTGATGCAACAGTGGCTCTCAGCAATCCAATACTCTTATAGGGCCTCATACTGCATTAACCACTGGAATTGAACCACAAAATTATCTCATTGTGGTATCTTACCCCTTACAGATTGGCCAAATTTTATCCAAATCAATCCTTTTTATGCTGGAGGGGATGTGGCCAGGTGGGCAACCTACTACATATTTTATGGCAATGTAAGCGTTTGACAAGCTTCTGAAATTAAAGGGGTTGTAAAGGTTAAATAATTTTTTTCTAAAAATAAACATGTTATACTTACCTACTCTGTGCAATGGTTTTGCATAGATCAGCCCCGATTCTCCTCTTGTGGGGTGCCCCGGTGCTCCTGGCTCCTCCCATTCATTAGGGGCCCCCATGGAGAGCCGCTTTTCATGGGGATCCTGCTGCGTCTATTGACACAGACAGTGGGACTCGGTCCCGTCCCCGCTCCCGTGTCACTGGATTTGATTGACAGCTGTCAAGACTGTCTAGGTTGAGTGTAAAACAAAGCAGCAATGTTAAGACAATCAGACACATGTTTAACCACTTCCCTACCCGCCCATAGTCATATGACGTCCACAGATGGGATCTCCCATCCTGGGTGGACGTCATATGACGTCCTGGGATTCCCGGCCATCTAGGGGGCGCGCGCGCGCACCCGCCGCGTTCCTCGGGACCCGGTGCGTGTGCCCGGCGGCCGCGATGTCCGCCGGGCACCCGCGATTGCCCGTTAACCGGGCCGGCATGTGGATCTGTGTGTGTAAACACACAGATCCACAGCCTGTCAGCTCTGAGGAGAGCGATCTGTGTTCCCAGAACGGAGGAACACTGATCGGTCTCCTCCCCTAGTGTGTCCCCTCCCCTTTCAGTTAGAATCATTCCCTAGGAAACATATTAACCCCTCCCCGCCCCCTAGTGGTTAACCCCTTCACTGCCTGTCACATTTACACAGTAATCAATGCAATTTTATAGCATTGATCGCTGTATAAATGTGATTGGTCCCAAAAATGTGTCAAAAGTGTCCGATGTGTCCACCATAATGTCGCAGTCACCAAAAAAAATCGCGATCGCCGCTAAAAAAATAAAAAAAAATTTTTTTTTTTAAAAATGCCATAAATCTATCCTGTATTTTGTAGACGCTATAACTTTTGCGCAAACCAATCAATATACGGTTATTGCAATTTTTTTTTCCAAAAATATGTAGAAGAATACGTATCGGCCAAAACTGAGGAAAAAATGTGTTTTTTAAAAAAAAAATTGGGATATTTATTATAGCAAAAAGTAAAAAATATTGTGTTTTTTTCAAAATTGTCGCTCTTCTTTTGTTTATAGCGCAAAAAATAAAAACCGCAGAGGCGATCAAATGCCACCAAAAAAAAGCTCTATTTGTGGTGAAAAAAAGGACGTCAATTTCTTTTGGGTACAACGTCGCACGACCGCGCAATTGACGTTTAAAGTGCGACAGCGCTGAAAACTAAAAATTGGCCTGGGAAGGAAGGGGGTGAAATTGCCCGGTATTGAACCGGTTAAAAACTGAAAAAAGCATTGGGCCTGGATTTATATAGGTTAAGGGTGCTGGTTCGCAAGTGGTTAAGAAAAATTGCAAAGGCATACCAAGTACATGTCAGATTCTGTTGTTCTTGATTTGTAAAAATGTATTTTGTGAGAATGTAATTGTGGCAGTTTTCCTAATACCTTATTGACATTGATGCAATATATAAATATAGTGTGTCAGTTGTGATCTCATCTGTTTAGGGAAACACCAGTTTTATTAACTTACCCAAATTTATTGAACATTAAGTATACCGAGTTTAAACTGCAGAGCAGTATGTATTAGTTAATATTTAGTGAATATATTTTCCTTGCAGTTTACTGAAACTGCCAAGCAGCCTTTCAATTTATTATGATAAAACTTGAGTCAAAGGTGGGGTTACATAAATATTTATGAAAATACCTCATTAGCTGGTATAACAAGAGAGCATAATCACAATATACCTGGCTCTACAGAAGTTAAATTTTTAATAATTTATTGTAAATATTCTATTTTAATTGTAGAACAATAAACTGTCATTTAGAATGTATTGGTAAAATGATAGTGCAACTACATTAAAACATAGTTTAAATTGTGGGCTTAAAATGTAAAACAACGTTATTGCCAATGATTATTTGGTTTATTGTGTAAAGTAGAGCTGAACAGAACGATTCAATAAAATTGTGACCTGACGTACAGTAGATCTTGCCATTTATCTTGATGTAGATACCTGTAAACATTGGTGGCTTTTGCAAAATGATTTTATTATTGTTTATTTTACTTTGTGACATTTGACATGCTCCCCCATGCTACCTTGAAACCCTTCCAAGCACCTTTGTATTTGTTCTCAGTGTGGAAACAGGGATAGGGGTTTCAATTCTGGTCTCAATAGCTCCTGCAGGCTCCCATCAGCACTTGTGCTAGAACTCAGGCAAAGCCCAGGTGCTTAAACAATCAGCTACCGGACTTCCAGTTTATCTACATTGGAGCAGCTGTAGAAGCAAATGTAATCACAAAACATCTGTGTTGAGTTTATGTCAGCACTGTACGGACATCATGAGTAGTAATTCACAGACTGTTTAGACTGTATAGAACCTATTGTTAATTTCAGAAACTGTGGACTTAAATCAAAAGCGCATTAATGTAAATGGGGAGTGAATACCGTATTTAAAATCAATTCTATTTTTAAGGTTAAAAGACAAGAGATTGTCAAACAAAGGGTATAGAAAGCTGGGCACCACCCTAGTGGGCATGCACCAATGCAAAAAAAATAATAAATAAATAAAAAGTAGCCTTCAGTGGCAAGGGGATCCTTTTTTTTTATTTGACTTTGAGGGTGACATTAGGAACCCACCAATAATTTCAATTACATGCTTCAAAGATGCCTTCAAGCTGTATGTGGTGTAATGGAATAGTATACCTCTCACACAGCATTAGAGACTCTGCACACTGGCATAACTTAATTTGAATAATTAATAAATGTTAATAGTATTGTTTGACTGTAATATACTGTAGCATCATCAACACCCCAAACAAATGAATTGTTATACAGTAACTTGAAAAAAATTGATTGGTAGATTGGCAGGCAGCCAGCAACAAATCTAAAATCTATAGGAAAATGTACTCAAGTTTGTTTAACCACTTCAATACAGGGCACTTTCATCCCCTTCCGGCCCAGACGATTTTTCAGCTTTCAGCACTGTAACACTTTGAATGACAATTTTGTGGTATGCAACACTGTAACCAAATAAATTTTTAATCATTTTCTTCACACAAATTGAGTTTCTTTTGGTGTTTTTTAATCACTGCTGGGTTTTGAAAAAAAAAAAAGTTTTTCTTAGTTTCTGTCAGTAAATTTTGTAAATAAGTAATTTTTCTCCTTCACTGATGTGCGCTGATGAGGCTGCACTGATGGGCAATGATGAGGTGGCACTTATGGGCACTGATGAGGAGGCACTAATATGCTACACTGATGGACGCTGATAGGTGGCACTGATATGTGGCACTGATGAGCACTGATAGGCCGCACTGATGGACACTGATAGGTGGCACTGATGGGCGCCACTGATGGGTGGCACTGATGGGCACTGATGGGAGGCATTGATGGGCATTGATGGGCAGCACTGCTGAGCAGGCACTGATGGGCATTGAAAGGCAGCACTGACTGGCATCACTAATGGGCACTGATTGGTGTCACTCTTGGGTGGCAATGATGGGCACTGATGGGAGGCACTGATGGGCATTGATGGGCAGCACTGATGAGCAGGCACTGATGGACACTGAAAGGCAACACTGATTGGCATCACTAATGGGCACAGATTGGTGTCACTGATGGGAGCTGACTGGTGTCACTGATGGGCACTGCTGAGGCTTTACTGTAATCAGGGCACTGATGATCAGTACCCTGATTACCTGCCCTGGTCTCCCCTGCGAAGAAACGCCACTGATTGTCTCTCCTTGCCACACACTCTGTCAGTGTGAGGCGAGGAGAGCCGATTACCGGCACTTACGCATTTACATGTGACCGGCTGTGATTGGACACAGCTGATCACTTGGTTAAAGAGTAATGTCATTGGCTTTTTACAGAAATCAGGGTCGCGCCATATCCTAGGAACACGGCGCGGCCACGATCACCGCTCTGCATGCCCCCATGGGCACATGAGAATGGCCGTTCTGGAGCGCCAACATATGATGTCCTCCCAGAACGAGAGCCGCACTGCTCCTCCGTTATTTAATGGTGGGCTGGTGGCTAGTGGTTAAACTGGCCAGCGGCACAACAATTTGATGGTATAATTGTTACGTCACTTTTTTATCCCACTAACACTATGATTTCTTAAAATGATTCTGAAATGTTATTTATTTTTTTAAATAACAAACATGTCATACTTACCCGCTCTGTGCAATAGTTTTGCACAGAGCAGCCCTGATCCTCTTCTTCTTTAGTCCCCCGCCAGATCTCCTGGGTCCCCCCCCAAAAAAAAAAAAAAAAAGTTTGTAGTAACTACTTCATCAGTTACTGGTACTAGGCCCCAGTTTGAACTTCCAGCACATCCAGCAGCCATTTTTAAATGTATAAATCAACATTAAAGTTTAATCTACTCCCAGAGATAACACCAAAATATAGTAGTGAGAATGTTCCAAGATTTTATTTATTTGTGCTCTAGTGCCGCAAAACACCCCCCCCCCCCCAAAAAAAAAAAAAAAACACAATATTGTAGAACATTGCATGAATAGGATACCCAAAAGCCATTTTCAATCTAGAAAACAAATGTTTGTGCCTTTTATTTGCAGAAAAAAACTCCCTAAATATTAGGCTGATTAGATTCCCAGATTTTATTTGAATGCACTCAAGCCACAATTGAATAGAAACACCAAAGGACATTTTTATATCTAGATATCAAATGTAGAGTTTCCTTTATTTGAAAAAAAAATCCCAAAAGATTGCAGTACCTACCACAGTATTAAATTATTGGCACTGGGACTGAATTTGAATAAAACTGTCAGGAAGGGCATGCAGGGCTCCCTTGAACAGATGCATGTGCATGTGTTCATTGTCAAGTGTGTGCATATTCAGTTGCACATATGCGCTTTGGCACACATAGGAATATGCATAGATATTGTATGTGCGAATGTGTACACTGTGACAGATATTGGTGCCAAATGGGCTATTTAAACTGGGCCAGTACTCAGGATCAGTGCTGTCTTGTCTACAGCATTCTAGTGCAAACCTACTACCTGTTACACTGCATTTGTCTCCAGTTATTGACCTGGCTTGATTTGACTACTCCTGAACTCCACCTGCACTGACCCTGGCTTGTCCCTGACCTTTGCTTCTGCCTGTGCCCAATAGTACTACTCCACTGATTTGTTACTGACCTTTACCGTGATTTTACTCCTGCGTCTGCATCTGTACCTGATCTGTCTGCCCATGTATGACCTGGCTCATCTAACCCTGTCTATGTTCCAGTCATTACTGGATTGCCAAGCTGAAAGTTCCAGCCTGCTCCTGCTTATTGCTCATTGGCTGATACCCAACATCTCTGCTTTGCTGTTATTCATTGACGACCATCTGCTGCTTGACCGGATGGTTCTGTCCAGCCCTGTGACTAGCAAAGCCATCAGGCACATGTGCCACTCTACACTCTTGCTCTACCTGTCTACTCTATCAGGGGCCCTGAGTCAGAGGTGTAAGAGAGGTCTTCCTCATCATATCAGGCTCTTATATCAGGTATGTGACAGGAACCTTCAACAGGCACTTTCCAATCTAGAAATTTATTTTATTCATTTATTTGCAAAACACATCATCCTGTATATCATAAAATATCATGTAGCAACTGTGCTCAAATTATTATAATATTGGTACTAGGCCCCAATTTTTTTTTGGATCAAAACTTTTTTTATTGACAAGGATAATGGGTAACTGTAAAGTACAGTAAAAAGATGTAAATAGGAAGTAGCAACAGAAACGTATACATAGTGTATATACCCAAATGCAGAGTATGCAGTTACCTGGTACCAAGCTCATATAATATTTTTACTGGTAAAACTTAAAACTAACAGAAAGAAGAAAAAAACAAAAAACAAAAACAAAACACCTTTCTCCAAGCTTGTTTGTTGACAAATGCATGGAATGATGTTTCATTTACACGTCATATATAATGTAGGAGAAGCCCTAAGCTCAAGAGGAAACTCAAGAAACAATAAAAGGGTCTAGAACTGTAGCAATCTATCCATCACTAACTGTGGAGGAGCAAGATTAGGGTTACCCAACCAGTTCTGCCATATAAGGTTAACATTTTTTGCGATGTCGATATGCCAACTGTTCCCTGAGGAGAAGAGAGTTAACATAAATAATCCATTTGGCCCTAGTAGGCACAGCAGATGCCAGCCAGAAGAATGCTATAAGTTTCCTAGCCAGGTATAGCAGTCTGTTTACCATAATGTAAATAGCATTTGGATACATTTCAGCATCAATCGCTCCTAAGAGGCATACTAATGGGGTAGATGGTATGGGTGTTTGGGCCAAAGTGGAGATAGTCTGCGTGATTTCCATCCAATATCTGGTAAGCGTTGGACAGAGACAGATCATATGTATGAAGTCTCCCCTATGGATGGTACCATTTGGGCATAAGAAAGAGTCTCTTCTTCCCCAATCATACAGTTGAATGGGTGTGCAGTAGGACCTATGTAGTATGAATAATTGTGATAGTTTATGAGATGCCGACACCGACACCACCGGGATTGATTCTAAGGCCATATCCCATTGGTCTCCATCTATACTTTACACATCAGTGAACCAATGAGTTCTACATTTGAGAAGAGCAGGGTTCTGAATTGTGGAAACTAGTGTCGAGTAAGCTCGTGTTATTACACTCCTATGGTTAGTTGCCTGCAAAACCTCTTGAAGAAGTAAAGATTTAGCGACAGATAAATTAACAGTCTGTGCCTGGGTTTGTAGCGTGTGCCTGAGTTAGAGGTATTGATAAAATAGTTTCCTTGTTAAGTAGAACTCCACTCACAGATGATCAAATGACTTGAGTACACTACCATCATATAGTTGTTTAAAAAGCCAGATCCCTTGTCGTGTCCAAAGGGAGAAACTCCACAGTTTAAGCAGTTTCGGATAGTTGGGATTGTTCCAAAGGGGGTAAACGCAAACAGGCCAACAATAGCTAATGCCCTTCTAACTGCCTTCCAGACCCTCTGGAGCAATAATGCTGTTGGAGAGGACGGCGGGACACCCAGTAGATCCATCTCCAGATGAGAGCCAGCTGTTAACATAGGGTTATTGCGGGACACCAATTGGACTATAGGATCATCAGAATCATGGAGATCCCATCCTGTAAGTTGTTGCAGCTGTGATGCTAAAAAGTACATCTTGGAGTGTGGAACCGCCAGGCCCCCCGCCCTTGTTATATTGTAGGGTAATCAAGCTGATACGGGCTCGGCCCTTTTTCCAAATAAGATATCGAAATTGAGAGTCAATCCACCTGAACCATTTGTTGGAAATCCACATAGGAGAGTTAGGAAAAATATACAGGAGCTGCGGTGCCCAGATCATCTTGAGCAGGTTAACCCGCCCCGCCACCGACAGTGGGAGCCTACACTAATCCTGACATTTAGTACGTTGTTTGTCTAGCAAGGGAGTTAGATAAGTTTCAGGTATTCAGTTGGGTCCTTCGATACCATTACTCCCAGGTATTTAAAGGTGCTAACAATGGCAATTTGGGACACCTCTGCAGGGAGGGGAGATTCGAGTAGATAAAGGGGCATAGTTACAGATTTGGACCAACTGATAGGGAATCCAGAGAATTCACGGAATTTGATGATAGTTGCTATCAGGGTTTTCAATAATTGACTGGTGTCCCCCAGGTATATTAGGGCATCATCAGCATAGAGGGAAACTTTGTCTTCCAGCTGGCCCCAAGGAAGCCCACAATTTCCTGGGTGTTACGAATTAATATGGCAAGTGGCTCCACTGCCAATGCAAATAAAAAGGGGGATAACGGGCATCCCTGACGAGTGCCCCAGAGATAGGGCCACTCGACGCTGTCGAAAGCCTTGGCAGCGCCTACGGCTAGGATGGCCCTACCTCCGGGCTTATCCACCGGAATCTGTAAATTAAGGAATAAGCATTGGATGTTATCCACCATGGACTGCGTCGGGATGAATCCAGACTGGTCCTGGTGAACCATCCAACCATTAACCCCTGAAAGCCTAATAGCAAGGACCCTAGCGAGCAGCTTGACATCTGTGTTAAGCAAAGATATAGGGCGATATGAATCCGGTACCTGTCTATCCTTGCCTGGCTTTGGGAGGACCACAATAATGGCCTCCTTCATCAAATCAGGTAAATGACCCGTTTCAGCCGCCTCATGTAAGGCCTGCAACAGAGGAGGTAGAAGGATCGACCCATACCTGGAGTATACCTTGGCAGGTATTCCATCTGAACCCAGGGATTTGTTGTTGGGTGCGCCTGCCAGTGCCTCGGTCAGTTCTTCCATGGTTATTGGAGAATCTAAGGTGGCTTTTTCATTTGCGGAGACCTGGGGAAAGGTATAGTCCTGTAAAAACAAAGCCAAGTCAGAAGGGGTAGCCTGAGTCTTGGAGGTGTATAAATCTGCATAGAATCGCTGAAATTTATCCAAAATGTCAGTGGTAGAGGTACAAAAATCACCATTCAACATCCTAATCTCAGTAATGGAGGTAAATTCTTGTTGTGCTCTAGAAACCATAGCCAACAAATGGCCCGTATTCTCTCCCTCCTCAAAATAGTTTTGTTGTAGAAAGTACCGCTTTTTCTCAGCTGCCAACAGTACAACTTTGTTATATAGATTATATATATTGGGCCTCAGTCCAGCTACTGTGATTGGCTGGAGTGGGGTCAGCCACCAACGCCACCTCCCTGTGTTGCAATTTAAGCTGGACCATATCTTCCCATTTTCTAGACCTACGTTTTATACCAGTGATCTCCCTTATGAGGAGTCCCCCGCAAAAAAGCCTTGGTGGAGTCCCATTCTACCACCCCACTAGCAGACTGTTTATTAAAAAGGAGGAATTCTCTCAGTGCTCCAGGGATCGGGTCAGAAGCAGAGAACAGGGTTAACCAAAATGGATTAACCACAATGGTCTGACAGTTGAGGTTGCAGTGGTCACGTGTACCCAGAAAGGAGAGAGATCCAAAAGGAGGCGAGGTTCGTATGCAGTATCTATAACAAGTGGGAGCAAAATATCATTTCCTATACCCATATCAATTCTTGAGAGGCCTCCATGGGAGGCAGAACAACAAGAGTAGCACTGTACAGCCCTATTACGCCACCTCCAGACATCTCGCAGACCCATCTCTGAGAGCAAGGCAGCGAAAGGGGTTGCACAGGACATCACCTGTTTAGCTCTAGGATGGGTGGACAATCTGTCCAGATGTGGGTCAATAACATTATTAAAGTCCCCTAGAGCTAATACTGGAACCCTGGGATGCAATGGCATGAATTGCATTGCATCCCAGTTTCTTCAGTGGGTCTGAGGCGAAGGGTGGAGGGATATACATAGCCGCAACAATACATCGAAAACCGCCCAAGGGTGCATAGTAAAAATATAAATTTACCCTCTCTGTCAACCTGCTTTTCCATACAATTGAAAGAGATATTATTAGCAATCAGCACGCTCACTACCCTAGAGAAAAAGGAGTAGGCAGAATGGATCTGCAAAGGAAATTTTTGTGAGCAGAACAGGCGGACAGAGTCAGGTTGTAAGTGCGTCTCCTGGAGACACACGATGTGTGGCTTCATTCTAGACAGAAACTGAAACATTGCACCACGCTTAGTTCCATCACTCAGTCCCCTCACATTCCAGGAGAGGAAGAGCAAACCTTTTTCAGGGTCATCAGGCAAAATACCGGTAAGTAAAAAAAGGGGGAACACTACGAGCCCTTCCCCCCTCTTGTAAAGCATTACCCACATTTTAAATTAGCAGCCTAAGCAGTAGTAGTGCCAATAAATACTTTGGGACTTCCTGTCTCCCAGAGTAAAAAAAGACATGGTTAGAGCACCCTCTAATGTCAGATTGCAAAACAGTTAGTTGTTGAGTAATCCAGTCCAGACCCATTAGCAGAAAAAAATAAATAAAAATAATTTTTTAAAAATGTAGAGAAAAAAGGGGAAGGAAACTAGGAAAAAAACAGTGTACATAGTTCCAGGTCAGCAGAACCCATGGAGTCATAGCATACCCCTAAACATGAGGGGAGAAAAGTCCACTCTGGACTATTCTACGGGGGGGGCAGTAACGTAGACCAGAGGGCATACAATCCATACAGTTGGTGTCAAGCATGACCACTTGAAGAATGCCCCATAACGTGGTATATCAGCAGAGCAGTTCAAGAAGGGAACAGTAGGCCATGGGAAGGAGAAACAACCATTTATAACCTACTCCACCACAAAGCCCATATCAAACTTAATGCACTGATGAGAAGAATGTAAACTTCTTTTATCAACCTTCAGGCTGATGGTGCGCCAGATTTTGTTCCTCCCTGTCCAGCCAGTGCATGGCAGATGTAGGATTATCAAAAAAATGAGAGGATCCATTGGCAAGGATCTTTAACTTTGCCGGGTACAGCATAAAATATTGAACATTCAGGGCCCCGGAGCCGCTTCTTGATATCCAGAAATTTCGCCCTTTGCACCTCTGCTGAGAAGTCAGGAAACAGAGAGATTTTTGCGTTATCCACTTTGAGAGAGGCAGCTGTTCTGGCCGTACTCAGTATGGTATCCCTGTCTCTGTAATTGAGGAGATGGAACAAGAAGGGTCTTGGTGGCTCTCCCTGCAGTGGGAGACACGTTGGAACTCTATGGGCTCTCTCAATCGCAAACATAGGCAAAAACGTGTCTCACCCAAAGATGTCAGCTAGCCACGCTTCTATGAACGCCACAGGGTTCTTGCCTTCCACCCTCTCAGGGATGCCCACGGCACGCACGTTGTTTCTGCGAAGGTGGTTTTCCATGTCCTAAAAAACTAGCTTAATTAGCGGAGGCCACAAAATGAACAGATTTTACATCTCTCTGCAATGGCTGCCAGTCATCCTCAAGCATTCTAATACGCCCCTCCACAGCAGATGTACACTCCTGCAACTTCTGCATATCTTGCCTCACAAAAGACAGTTCCATGTTCATAGCTTTCACCTCCCCTGCAAGATCTGCAATCGAGGGGTTACAGACAGTGACAGCAGCTAATATATCCCTAATGCCACGTAAACACGGTCGGAATTTCCGACAATAAATGTTCCATGTGTGCTTGTTGTCGGAAAGTCCGACCATGTGTATGCTCCATCGGACATTTGCTGTTGGAATTTCTGACAACAAATGTTTGAGAGCAGGTTCTCAAATTTTCCAACAAAAAACTTTGTTGTTGGAAATTCCGAGCGTATGTACACAAGTCCGAGGCACAAAATTCCACGCATGCTCTGAATTAGGGATGAGCTTTGAGTTCGAGCCGAACCCATGTTTGACTCGAACATCGCACATTCGACCGTTTGTCGAATTTCGAACATTATGGGCCGTTTGTGCCAAATTCGAGTGGCGCGTCATGGCCCATAATTCACTGCTGCATCGCAGTGCATTGCTGGCTGATGATTAGCCAAGCATGCACTATGACCCGCATGCTTGGCCAATCAAAGTGCCGTCTGTACATAGAGCCGTAATTGGCCAAAGCCATGGAGTCTTTGGCCAATTATGGCTCAGGGAGTTTAGTACACGCCCCACACTATATACGGCTGCCTACGAGGCTTGTGTAGTGTCATTTGATTCAAGTTAGATAGAGTAGGCAGGTGAGTCAGTTATATATATATGCATCCTAGGTGTTGTGTATATATATATATATATATATATATATATATATATTTATGCACTGTATTGAGTTTAGCTAGATCCGTTCCTGTTATTCTCTTCCTATTGACAGACAGGCAGGTGTTTTTACAGTATTTACAGATACCTGAAGAAAATTGCTGGTGTTCTTCTAATCCTATTATTCCTATTAGCTACAGTATTTACAGTTAGTGTAGTGCACCCTCTGCACAGTGTGCACCTAAAGTTCCTGAAGAAAATTGGTGGAGTTCTTCTGATCCTATTAGTACCGCAGGCAGCTGCAGTATTTACAGTCATGCCCCGTACACACGGTCGGACTTTGTTCGGACATTCCGACAATGAAATCCTAGGATTTTTTCGGACGGATGTTGGCTCAAACTTGTCTTGCATACACACGGTCACACAAAGTTGTTGGAAAATCCGATCGTTCTAAACGCGGTGACGTAAAACACGTACGTCAGGACTATAAATGGGGCAGTGGCCAATAGCTTTCATCTCTTTATTTATTCTGAGCATGCGTGGCACTTTGTCCATCGGATTTGTGTACACACGATCGGAATTTCCGACAACGGATTTTGTTGTCAGAAAATTTTATATCCTGCTCTCAAACTTTGTGTGTCAGAAAATCCAATGGAAAATGTGTGATGGAGCCTACACACGGTCAGAATTTCCGACAACAAGGTCCTATCACACATTTTCCATCGGAAAATCCGACCGTGTGTACAGGGCATTAGTGTAATGCATCCTCTGAACAGTGTGCACCTAAAGCTACCTGAAGAAAATTGGTGGTGTTCTTTTGATCCTGTTTGTACCGCAGGCAGCTGCAGTATTTACAAGTTAGTGTAGTGTGTCCTCTGCACAGTGTGCACCTAAAGCTACCTGAAAAAAATTGGTGGTGTTCTTCTGATCCTATTAGTACCGCAGGCAGCTGCAGTATTTACAGTTAGTGTAGTGCGTCCTCTGCACAATGTGCACCTAAAGCTACCTAAAAAAATTGGTGGTGTTCTTCTGATCCTATTAGTACCGCAGGCATCTGCAGTGTTTACAGTTAGTGTAGTGCATTCTCTGCACAGTGTGCAAAGAAAGCTACCTGAAGAAAATTGGTGGTGTTCTTCTTATCCTATTAGTACCACAGGCAGCTGCAGTATTTACAGTTAGTGTAGTACATCCTCTGCACAGTGTGCACCTAAAGCTACCTTAAGAAAATTGGTGGTGATCTTCTGATCCTATTAGTACTGCA
This sequence comes from Aquarana catesbeiana, assembly GCF_042186555.1. Classification (NCBI taxonomy): domain Eukaryota; kingdom Metazoa; phylum Chordata; class Amphibia; order Anura; family Ranidae; genus Aquarana; species Aquarana catesbeiana. Next base: position 389,670,780 of record NC_133327.1, read on the forward strand.
GGCAGCTGCAGTATTTAAAGTTAGTGTAGTACATCCTCTGCACAGTGTGCACCTAAAGCTCCCTGAAGAAAATTGGTGGTGTTCTTCTGATCCTATTAGTACCACAGGCCGCTGAAGTATTTACAGTTAGTGTAGTGCGTCCTCTGCACAATGTGCACCTAAAGCTACCTGAAAAAAATTGGTGGTGTTCTTCTGATCCTATTAGTACCGCAGGCAGCTGCAGTATTTACAGTTAGTGTATTGCGTTCTCTGCACAGTGTACACCTAAAGCTACCTGAAGAAAATTGGTGGTGTTCTTCTGATCCTATTTGTACCGCAGGCAGCTGCAGTATTTACAAGTTAGTGTAGTGCGTCCTCTGCACAGTGTGCACCTAAAGCTACCTGAAAAAATTTGGTGGTGTTCTTCTTATCCTATTAGTACCGCAGGCAGCTGCAGTATTTACAGTTAGTGTAGTACGTCCTCTGCACAATGTACACCTAAGGCTACCTGAAAAAAATTGGTGGTGTTCTTCTGATCCTCTTAGTACCGCAGGCAGCTGCTGTATTTGCAGTTATTATACTGCGTCCTCTGCACAGTGTGCACCTAAAGCTACCTGAAGACAATTGTTGTTGTTCTGATCCTATTAATACCACAGGCAGGCAGCTACAGTATTTTCAGTTAGTGTACTGTGTCCTCTGCACAGTGTGCATCTAAAGCTACCTGAAGAAAATTGGTGCTGTTCTTCTAATCCTATTAGTACCACCGGCAGGCAGCTGCAGTATTTACAGTTAGTGTACTGTGTCTTCTGCAAAGTTTGCACCTAAAGCTACCTGAAGAAAATTGGTGGTGTTCTCCTGATCCTTTTAGCACCACAGGCAGGAAGCTACAATATTTAAAGTTAGTGTACTGCGTCCTCTGCAAAGTGTGCACCTAAAGCTACCTGAAGACAATTGCTGTTGTTCTGCTCCTATTAATACCACAGGCAGGCAGCTACAGTATTTACAGTTAGTGTACTGCGTCCTCTGCACAGTGTGCACCTAAAGCTACCTGAAGAAAACTAGGGGTGTTCTTCTGATACTATTAGTACCATAGGCAGGCAACTGCAGTATTTACAGTTAGTGTACTGTGTCCTCTGCACAGTGTGCATCTACAGCTACCCGAAGACAATTGCTGTTGTTCTTCTCCTATTAATATCACAGGCAGGCAGCTACAGTATGTACAGTTAGTGTACTGTGTCATCTGCACAGTGTTCACCTAAAGCTACCTAAAGAAAATTGGTGGTGTTCTTCTGATCCTATTAGTACCACAGGCAGGCAGCTGCAGTATTTACAGTTAGTATACTGCATCCTCTGCACAGTGTGCTCTTAAAGCTACCTGAAGACAATTGCTGTTGTTCTGAACCTATTAATACCACAAGCAGGCAGCTACAGTATTTACAGTTAGTGTACTGTGTCCTCAGCACAGTGTGCACCTAAAGCTACCTGAAGAAAACTGGTGGTGTTCTTCTGATCCTATTAGTACCACAGGCAGGACGCTGCAGTATTTACAGTTAGTGTACTGTGTCCTCTGCACAGTGTGCACCTAAAGCTACCTGAAGACAATTGCTGTTGTTCTGATCCTATTAATACCACAGGCAGGCAGCTGCAGTATTTAAGGTTAATGTACTGTGTCTTCTGCACAGTGTGCACCTAAAGCTACCTGAAGACAAATGCTGTTGTTCTGATCCTATTAATAACATAGGCAGGCTGCTACAGTATTTACAGTTAGTGTACTACGCCCTCTGCACAGTGTGCACCTAAAGCTACCTGAAGAAAATTGGTGGTGTTCTTCTGATCCTATTAGTACCACAGGCAGGCAGCAGCAGTATTTACAGTTAGTGTACTGCGTCCTCTGCACAGTGTACACGTAAAGCTACCTGAAGACAATTGCTGTTGTTCTGATCGTATTAATACCACAGGCAGGCAGCTGCAGTAATTACAGTTAATATACTGCATCCTCTGCACAGGGTGCACCTAAAGCTACCTGAAGACTATTGCTGTTGTTCTGAACCTATTAATACAACAGGCAGGCAGCTAATGGATTTTCAGTTAGTGTACTGTGTCCTCTGCACAGTGTGCACCTAAAGCTAACTGAAGAAAATTGGTGCTGTTCTTCTGATCCTTTTAGTACCACCGGCAGGCAGCTGCAGTATTTACAGTTACTGTACTGTGTCCTCTGCACAGTGTGCACCTAAAGCTACCTGAAGACAATTGCTGTTGTTCTGCTTCTATTAATACCACAGGCAGGCAGCTACAGTATTTACATTTAGTGTACTGCGTCCTCTGCACAGTGTGCACCTAAAGCTACCTGAAGACAATTGCTGTTGTTCTGCTCCTATTAATATCACAGGGTGGTAGCTACAGTATATAAAGTTAGTGTACTGTGTCATCTGCACAGTGTTCACCTAAAGCTACCTGAAGACTATTGCTGTTGTTCTGAACCTATTAATACAACAGGCAGGCAGCTGCAGTATTTTCCGTTAGTGTACTGTGTCCTCTGCACAGTGTGCACCTAAAGTTACCTGAAGAAAATTGGTGGTGTTCTTCTGATCCTGTTAGTACCACAGGCAGGCAGCTACAGTAATTACAGTTAGTGTACTGTGTGCTCTGTAAAGTTTGCACCTAAAGCTAGCTGAAGAAAATTGGTGGTGTTCTCCTGATCCTTTTAGTACCACAGGCAGGAAGCTGCAGTATTTAAAGTTAGTGTACTGCATCCTCTGCACAGTGTGCACCTAAAGCTACCTGAAGACAATTACTTTTGTTCTGCTCCAATTAATACCACAGGCAGGCAGCTACAGTATTTACAGTTAGTGTACTGCGTCCTCTGCACACTGTGCACCTAAAGCTACCTGAAGACAATTGCTGTTGTTCGGCTCCTATTAATATCACAGGCAGGTAGCTACAGTATATACAGTTAGTGTACTGTGTCCTCTACACAATGTGCACCTAAAGTTACCTGAAGAAAACAGGTGGTGTTCCTCTGATCCTATTAGTACCACAGGCAGGCAGCTGCAGTATTTACAGTTAGTGTACTGTGTCCTCTGCACAGTGTGCACCTAAAGCTACCAGAAGACAATTGCTGTTGTTCTGATCCTATTAATAGCACAGGCAGGCAGCTACAGTATTTACAGTTAGTGTACTGTGTCCTCTACACAATGTGCACCTAAAGTTACCTGAAGAAAATTGGTGGTGTTCTTCTGATCTTATTACTACCCCAGGCAGGCAGCTACAGTAATTACAGTTAGTGTACTGCGTCCTCTGCAAAGTGTGCACCTAAAGCTAGCTGAAGAAAATTGGTGGTGTTCTTCTGATCCTATTAGTTCCACAGGCAGGCAGCTGCAGTATTTATGGTTAGTATACTGCATCCCTTGCACAGTGTGCATCTAAAGCTACCTGAAGACAATTGCTGTTGTTCTGCTCCTATTAATAACGCAGGCAGGCAGCTAGAGTATTTACAGTTAGTGTACTGTGTCCTCTGCACAGTGTGCACCTAAAGCTACCTGAAGAAAATTGGTGGTGTTCTTCTGATCCTATTAGTACCACAGGAAGGCAGCAGCAGTATTTAAAGTTAGTGTACTGCGTCCTCTGCACAGTGTACACGTAAAGCTACCTGAAGACAATTGCTGTTGTTCTGATCGTATTAATACCACAGGCAGGCAGCTGCAGTATTTACATTTAATATACTGCATCCTCTGCACAGTGTACACCTAAAGCTACCTGAAGACAATTGCTGTTGTTCTACTTCTATTAATACCACAGGCAGACAGCTACAGTATTTACAGTTAGTGTACTGCGTCCTCTGCACAGTGTGCACCTAAAGCTACCTGAAGACAATTGCTGTTGTTCTGCTCCTATTAATATCACAAGCAGGCAGCTACAGTATATACAGTTAGTGTACTGTGTCATCTGCACAGTGTTCACCTAAAGCTACCTAAAGAAAATTGGTGGTGTTCTTCTGATCCTATTAGTACCACAGGCAGGCAGGCAGTTGCAGTATTTACAGTTAGTATACTGCATCCTTGGCACAGTGTGCGCCTAAAGCTACCTGAAGACAATTGCTGTTGTTCTGAACCTATTAATACCACAGGCAGGCAGCTACAGTATTTATAGTTAGTGTACTGTGTCCTCAGCACAGTGTGCACCTAAAGCTACCTGAAGAAAACTGGTGATGTTCTTCTGATTCTATTAGTATAATAGGCAGGACGCTGCAGTATTTACAGTTAGTGTACCATGTCCTATGCACAGTGTGCACCTACAGCTACCTGAAGACAATTGCTGTTGTTCTGATCCTATTAATACCACAGGCAGGCAGCTGCAGTATTTAAAGTTAGTGTACTGCGTCCTCTGGACAGTGTGCACCTAAATCTACCTGAAGACAATTGGTGGTGTTCTTCTGATCCTATTAGTACCACAGGCAGGCAGCTGCAGTATTTAAAGTTAGCGTACTGCGTCCTCTGCACAGTGTGCTCCTAAATCTAACTGAAGACAATTGCTGTTGTTCTGCTCCTATTAATACCACAGGCAGGCAGCTACAGTATTTACAGATAATGTACTGTGTCTTCTGCACAGTGTGCACCTAAAGCTACCTTGAAGACAAATGCTGTTGTTCTGATCCTATTAATAACATAGGCAGGCAGCTACAGTATTTACAGTTAGTGTACTACGCCCTCTGCACAGTGTGCACCTAAAGCTACCTGAAGAAAATTGGTGGTGTTCTTCTGATCCTATTAGTACCACAGGCAGGCAGCTGCAGTATTTACAGTTAGTGTACTGCGTCCTCTGCACAGTGTACACGTAAAGCTACCTGAAGACAATTGATGTTGTTCTGATCCTATTAATACCACAGGCAGCTGCAGTATTTACAGTTAGTATACTGCATCCTCTGCACAGGGCGCACCTAAAGCTACCTGAAGACTATTGCTGTTGTTCTGAACCTATTAATACAACAGGCAGGCAGCTACAGTATTTTCCGTTAGTGTACTGTGTCCTCTGCACAGTGTGCACCTAAAGCTACCTGAAAAAAATTTGTGCTGTTCTTCTGATCCTATTAGTACCACCGGCAGGCAGCTGCAGTATTTACAGTTAGTGTACTGTGTCCTCTGCACAGTGTGCACCTAAAGCTACCTGAAGACAGTTACTTTTGTTCTGATCCTATTAATACCACAGGCAGGCAGCTACAGTATTTACAGTTAGTGTGCTGTGTCCTCTGCACAGTGTGCACCTAAAGTTACCTGAAGAAAATTGGTGGTGTTCTTCTGATCCTGTTAGTACCACAGGCAGGCAGCTACAGTAATTACAGGTAGTGTACTTTGTCCTCTGTAAAGTTTGCACCTAAAGCTACCTGAAGAAAATTGCTGGTGTTCTCGTGATCCTTTTAGTACCACAGGCAGGAAGCTGCAGTATTTAAAGTTAGTGTACTGCATCATCTGCACAGTGTGCACCTAAAGCTACCTGAAGACAATCGCTGTTGTTCTGCTCCTATTAATACCACAGGCAGGCAGCTACAGTATTTACAGTTAGTGTACTGCGTCCTCTGCACAGTGTGCACCTAAAGCTACCTGAAGACAATTGCTGTTGTTCTGCTCCTATTAATATCACAGGCAAGTAGCTACAGTATATACAGTTAGTGTACTGTGTCATCTGCACAGTGTGCACCTAAAGCTACCTAAAGAAAATTAGTGGTGTTCTTCTGATCCTATTAGTACCACAGGCAGGCAGCTGCAGTATTTACAGTTAGTATACTGCATCCTCGGCACAGTGTGCGCCTAAAGCTACCTGAAGACAATTGCTGTTGTTCTGAACCTATTAATACCACAGGCAGGCAGCTACAGTATTTACAGTTAGTGTACTGTGTCCTCTGCACAGTGTGCACCTAAAGCTACCTGAAGAAAACAGGTGGTGTTTTTCTGATCCTATTAGTACCACAGGCAGGCAGCTGCATTTTTTACAGTTAGTGTACTGTGTCCTCTGCACAGTGTGCACCTAAAGCTACCCGAAGACAATTGCTGTTGTTCTGATCCTATTAATAGCACAGTCAGGCAGCTACAGTATTTACACTTAGTGTACTGTGTCCTCTACACAGTGTGCACCTAAAGTTACCTGAAGAAAATTGATGGTGTTCTTCTGATCCTATTACTACCACAGGCAGGCAGCTACTGTAATTACAGTTAGTGTACTGTGTCCTCTGCAAAGTTTGCACCTAAAGCTACCTGAAGAAAATTGGTGGTGTTCTTCTGATCCTATTAGTTCCACAGGCAGGCAGCTGCAGTATTTACAGTTAGTGTACTGTGTCCTCTGCACAGTGTACACCTAAATCTACCTGAAGACAATTGCTGTTGTTCTGCTCCTATTAATACCACAGGCAGGCAGCTATAGTATTTACAGTTAGTTTACCGTGTCCTCTGCACAGTGTGCACCTAAAGCTACCTAAAGAAAATTGGTGGTGTTCTTCTGATCCTATTAGTACCACAGGCAGGCAGCTGCAGTATTTACGGTTAGTGTACTGCATCCTTTGCACAGTGTGCACCTAGAGCTACATGAAGACAATTGCTGTTGTTCTGCTCCTAGTAATACCACAGGCAGGCAGCTACAGTGTTTACAGTTAGTGTACTGTGTCCTCTACACAGTGTGCACCTAAAGCTACCTGGAGACAATTGCTGTTGTTCTGATCCTATTAATACCACAGGCAGGCCGCTACAGTATTTACAGTTAGTGTACTACGCCCTCTGCACAGTGTGCACCTAAAGCTACCTGAAGACAATTGCTATTGTTCTGCTCCTATTAATAACACAGGCAGGCAGCTACAGTATTTACAGTTAGTGTACTGTTTCCTCTGCACAGTGTGCACCTAAAGCTACTTGAAGAAAATCGGTGGTGTTCTTCTGATCCTATTAGTACCACAGGCAGGCAGCAGCAGTATTTACAGTTAGTGTACTGCGTCCTCAGCACAGTGTACACGTAAAGCTACCTGAAGACAATTGCTGTTTTTCTGATCGTATTAATACCACAGGAAGGCAGCTGCAGTATTTACATTTAATATACTGCATCCTCTGCACAGGGTGCACCTAAAGCTACCTGAAGACTATTGCTGTTGTTCTGAACCTATTAATACAACAGGCAGGCAGCTACAGGATTTTCAGTTAGTGTACTGTGTCCTCTGCACAGTGTGCACCTAAAGCTACCTGAAGAAAATTGGTGCTGTTCTTCTGATCTTATTAGTACCACCGGCAGGCAGCTGCAGTATTTACAGTTAGTGTACTGTGTCCTCTGCACAGTGTGCACCTAAAGCTACCTGAAGACAATTGCTATTGTTCTGCTCCTATTAATAACACAGGCAGGCAGCTACAGTATTTACAGTTAGTGTACTGTTTCCTCTGCACAGTGTGCACCTAAAGCTACTTGAAGAAAACTGGTGGTGTTCTTCTGATCCTATTAGTACCACAGGCACGCAGCAGCAGTATTTACAGTTAGTGTACTGCGTCCTCTGCACAGTGCACACGTAAAGCTACCTGAAGACAATTGCTGTTTTTCTGATCGTATTAATACCACAGGCAGGCAGCTGCAGTATTTACATTTAATATACTGCATCCTCTGCACAGGGTGCACCTAAAGCTACCTGAAGACTATTGCTGTTGTTCTGAACCTATTAATACAACAGGCAGGCAGCTACAGGATTTTCAGTTAGTGTACTGTGTCCTCTGCACAGTGTGCACCTAAAGCTACCTGAAGAAAACTGGTGGTGTTCTTCTGATCCTATTAGTACCACAGGCAGGACGCTGCAGTATTTACAGTTAGTGTACTGTGTCCTCTGCACAGTGTGCACCTAAAGCTACCTGAAGAAAACTGGTGGTGTTCTTCTGATCCTATTAGTACCACAGGCAGGACGCTGCAGTATTTACAGTTAGTGTACTGTGTCCTCTGCACAGTGTGCACCTAAAGCTACCTGAAGACAATTGCTGTTGTTCTGATCCTATTAATACCACAGGCAGGCAGCTGCAGTATTTAAAGTTAATGTACTGTGTCTTCTGCACAGTGTGCACCTAAAGCTACCTGAAGACAAATGCTGTTGTTCTGATCCTAATAATAACATAGGCAGGCAGCTACAGGATTTACAGTTAGTGTACTACGCCCTCTGCACAGTGTGCACCTAAAGCTACCTGAAGAAAATTGGTGCTGTTCTTCTGATCCTATTAGTACCACCGGCAGGCAGCTGCAGTATTTACAGTTAGTGTACTGTGTCCTCTGCACAGTGTGCACCTAAAGCTACCTGAAGACAATTGCTGTTGTTCTGATCCTATTAATACCACAGGCAGTCAGCTGCAGTATTTACAGTTAGTGTACTGTGTCCTCTGCACAGTGTGCACCTAAAGCTACCTGAAGACAATTGCTGTTGTTCTGATCCTATTAATACCACAGGCAGTCAGCTACAGTATTTACAGTTAGTGTACTGTGTCTTCTGCAAAGTTTGCACCTAAAGCTACCTGAAGAAAATTGGTGGTGTTCTCCTGATCCTTTCAGTACCACAGGCAGGAAGCTGCAGTATTTACATTTAATATACTGCATCCTCTGCACAGTGTACACCTAAAGCTACCTGAAGACTATTGCTGTTGTTCTGCTTCTATTAATACCACAGGCAGGCAGCTACAGTATTTACAGTTAGTGTACTGTGTCCTCTGCACAGTGTGCACCTAAAGCTACCTGAAGACAATTGCTGTTGTTCTGCTCCTATTAATATCACAGGGTGGCAGCTACAGTATATACAGTTAGTGTACTGTGTCATCTGCACAGTGTTCACCTAAAGCTACCTGAAGACTATTGCTGTTGTTCTGAACCTATTAATACAACAGGCAGGCAGCTACAGTATTTTCCGTTAGTGTACTGTGTCCTCTGCACAGTGTGCACCTAAAGATACCTGAATAAAATTTGTGCTGTTCTTCTGATCCTATTAGTACCACAGGCAGGCAGCTGCAGTATTTACGGTTAGTGTACTGCATCCTTTGCACAGTGTGCACCTAAAGCTACATGAAGACAATTGCTGTTGTTCTGCTCCTAGTAATACCACAGGCAGGCAGCTACAGTGTTTACAGTTAGTGTACTGTGTCCTCTACACAGTGTGCACCTAAAGCTACCTGGAGACAATTGCTAATGTTCTGATCCTATTAATACCACAGGCAGGCCGCTACAGTATTTACAGTTAGTGTACTACGCCCTCTGCACAGTGTGCACCTAAAGCTACCTGAAGAAAATTGGTGGTGTTCTTCTGATCCTATTAGTACCACAGGCAGGCAGCTGCAGTATTTACAGTTAGTGTACTGCGTCCTCTGCACAGTGTGCACCTAACAATTGCTGTTGTTCTGCTCCTATTAGTACCACAGGCAGGCAGCAGCAGTATTTACAGTTGGTTTACTGTGTCCTCTGCACAGTGTGCACCTAAAGCTACCTGAAGACAATTGCTGGTATTCTCATACTAATAATACTACAGGCAGGCAGTTTATTCTGCTAGCTGCAGTATCAGTATCAGTATATATATATATATATATATATATATATCCCTGCTTTGTGCAGCTACATCTCACTGCAGGCCATTAGTATGTCTATAAGGCCAACAAGGAGAGGCAGACAGTCACAAGCCAATAAAAGAGGGCAAGCAGGCTCTTTGTCTAGAGGCAACAGTGATGGTCATGGAGACGGTGCATTCTCATCAGCACGTGGCCAAGGGACACGCTTGTCCTTTTTTTCAGCAGTTGGCCATGTTGAGCCGCAACATGCAGAAGACTTGGTAGAGTGGATGACCAAGCAGTCCTCATCTTCCTCATCCTCTCTCACCCAGGCTCAGGGTACTTTGTCTGGCAAATCAGCTGACAACGCGGCCTCTTCCCTTGGCTCAATGGCATCAGTCACTCCTTCCCATCCCCACCATGTCCTCCTGAGGAGTCCCCCGAACTGTTTGACCACAGTGTTGGGTACATGCTCCAGGAGGATGCCCAGCGTTTATAAGGCTCCGATGATGGTACCCAGCTAGAGGAAGGCAGTAATGTGAGCCCAGAGAGAGGGGGTGCCCAGAAGGACAGCAATCTGGCAGTCTTTTTCCCCCAGCTGCAGCATACTGCCAGCTTTGCTCCAGTGATGAGGAGGGAGTTTATGATGTGGTCACTGACTCCACGTGGGTGCCTGATAGGAGAGAGGAGGAGGCACATTTCCAATGAGGCAGGATGCCCTCCAGGGGCCAGCTTAAGGGCAGCACACTGACTACATCACACCGCAGAGCTCCGCATGTGCAGGGCACTGCTGTCTCTGCGCGTTATTCCAAAAGTTCTTTGATGTGGGCCTTTTTTGAGACGAGTGCATCAGATCCCACCACTGCTATTTGCAACATATGTCTCAAGCGTATCTCGCGTGGCCAAAACATCACCCGCTTGGGCACCACATGCTTGACCAGACATATGTCGACCTGCCATGCAGTTAGTTGGCAAGCGTACCTAAAAGACCCACACCAAAGAACAAAGCAGACCTCTCCTTGCTCCTCATCAGCTGGGATCTCCAACCCCATTATACCTTCAATCCTCTCTGAAACCTGCACTAAGAGGAATGAAGGTGTAGAATTAGGTGCGTCAGAGCCAAGTACTTGCGGGCAATCTGCTATAGGTACACCGACATCAGATTGTACCAGGTAAATTTCCCTGCCCCAGCTGCTACACCGCCGAAAGAAATTCGCTCCCAGCCATCCACATGGTCAGCGGTTGAATGCTAGCTTGGCTAAATTTCTAGCACTTCAACTGCTGCCTTTTCAGTTGGTAGACTCTGCCTCCTTTCCGTGAGTTTGTGGAATGTGCGGTTCCTCAGTGGCAGGTTCCCAAATGCCACTTTTTCTCATGGAAGGCGATTCTGGCTCTCTATCGGCATGTGGAAGGCAATGTCTTGGCCTCGCTGGACAGGGCGGTCAGCGGTAAGGTGCATATTACCGCTGACTCATGGTCCAGCAGGCATGGACAGGGACGTTACCTATCTTTCACTGCGCACTGGGTGACTTCTCCTGGCAGCTGGGAAGGATGCAAGAGAGAGTGCAGTAGTGTTGGAGGTTGTTCCACCACCATGCCTCCAAAATTCTACTAGTGATGATTCTGCCACACCTCTCTCCTCCACCCCCTCCAATTCTTCTTCCTCCATGGCCTCTTCCTGTGCTGAATTGTCCTCGGAACCAGCAGTGCTCCATAGGTGTTCAAGGGGCTACGCAAGCACGCAGGCAAAAAGATGCCATGCGGTGCTTGAGCTTGTGTGCTTTTGGGACAGGAGCCACACTGGGGCAGAGATTCTGTCAGCTCTGCAGGGGCAGGTTCAGAGGTGGTTGACGCCATGCCAGCTTAAGGCAGGTATGGTGGTTTGCGACAATGGCACCAAGCTCCTCTCCGCCCTCCAACAGGGACAACTGACCCATGTGCCCTGTTTGGCTCATGTCTTTAACTTGGTGGTGCAGCAGTTCTTGGGCAGGTACCCTGGCTTACAGGATGTCCTGAGGCAGGCCAGGAAAGTCTGTGTGCATTTCTGCAGGTCATATAATGCCATTGCTCGGCTGGCTGACCTCCAAAAGGAATTTAACCCGCCCAAGAACCGCCTAATCTGTGACATGCCCACCAGGTGGAACTCAACGTTGGCCATGCTGCAGCCGCTGCACACGCAGCAGAGGGCCATCAATGAGTACCTATGTGACTATGGCACCAGGACAGGGTCAAGGGACCTTGTTTTTTTTCCCAACACCAGTGGGCTATGATTAGGGATGCATGCACTGTCTTGTCACCATTTGAGGAGGCCACGAGGATGGTGACCAGCGACAGTGCATGCATCAGTGACACTGTCCCTCTTGTCCACATGTTGGAGCACACGCTGCATGGAATAATGGACAGGGCACTTGAGACAGAACAGAGGGAGGAAGAGGAGGACTTCCTTACCTCTCAAGGCCCTCATTTATCCAGACAGTGTTCCTGCATGCCCGCCAATCACACAGGAAGAGGAGGAGGAGGATTGTGTCAGCATGGAGGTGGAGCCTGGCACTCAGCATCAGCAGCAGTCTTCAAGAGATCATTTACAGTCCGAAGAACCCCATGGACTTGTACGAGGCTGGGAGGAGGTGGCTGCGGATCATGTCGTCCTTAGTGACCCAGAGGACTCTGGACCGAATGCCTCAGCAAACCTGCTCTGCATGGCCTTCCTGATCCTGCAAAGCCTGCGGAAGGATTCTCATATTCGTGGTATCAAGGGAAGGGATGATTACTGGCTGGCAACCCTCCTTGATCCACGTTACAAGGGTAAGGTTGCGGACCTTATCTTGCCATCGCAGAGGGAGCAGAGGATGAAACATCTTCGGGAGGCCTTGCAGAAAGGTTTATGCAAAGCGTTTCCAGGGCCTGGGAGGTTACAATTTCCTGGTCCTCCTGGACAATGTGCTGCTGAGGCTTCGGTCACATTCAGACAATTTTTTAGTCCGCAGCCCCAAGGTCTGATCAGTTCCAGCAACCATCACCAGCGTCTGCTTCACATGGTAACATATAGATATATCTATATATATCTACATATAGATATATCTATATATTTTAAAGGAAAGATGGATGTAGCAATTAATATGCAGCACAAAAGCGTTCCACAATATAACAAGTGTTTGGCACAAAGGTTAAAAGCAATAATCCACATAAATGACAATATTATGCATATAAATGATGAACTGGAACAAGGGATAAGAAAAGATAATAACAGTCCACGATGGTATGCATAAAGTCGATGATGAGGTATAAAGCCCACATTTACGGCAGCCTTCCAGTGGGTATGGAAACCATATTCCCAAAAAGCACTGTAAGAAATAAAGAAAGGAGGGGCCTCTGGATGCAGACTTAAAAACAATTTTAATAAAAAGAGCAGCAACAGAGATTGCACTCACATTTGTGTTGAGTTAAAAAGGCATATGAGAGTCCCAGATGTAACCGGAGGGGTCCGTGGGGTCAATCATCCCTGCCATGGATGTGTAATCAGACTGGTCTTTCAAATGCACTGTGTCCACCGGCCAGCAATGATGGAGGAGTACCAGAATGAGGCTTGGAAGCCAAACAGCAATCCAGGCGAGGGGCGATGACGTCACACACATGCGACGCGTTTCTTGAGTCAGCAAGCCGTGAATGGCATGACAGCTGCACTCCTTTGTCAAGCTAGTTATTATGGGACTAGTGAAGAAAATATATGGGAGGAAGCAAGGGGAGTGGTCATGAGAGGAAGCTGTATGGAGTAGTGTCAGCAATGAAGGACGTGTGAGCAGGAACAAAGTGAAAATATGGAAAAAAGCAGAGGGGACATGATTGAGATGGAGACATAAATTAATGTGTAATGCTGGAGATGAGAATGTAATTAAGATTAAGAGGTGGACTGTAAATGTAAACAGACTATAAATAGAGCCATGAATTACTGAAGGGAAATTAAAAATATAGAATATATAGAATAACAAATTAAAAATGTAGAATGTAAATTAAAACAAACCCGATCTGTGTCATGGTATGTAGTATATAATATATGGTATAGTTCAGAAAGAGACTATAGTGACTATAGTGACTAGTCCTCTAAAATGATGTAATATATGGGATATGGGAGCACAGTCATTTGAAAAGGGGGGGGGAGGAAAGAAAGGAGGGGGAGGGGGGAGGTAAACAAAAAATGGGGGGTGGAGGGAAGGGGGGTTTTGCAAGTAGGAAAAAGGGGGAGGAAGGGGGGAAGAGGAGGTGAGAAGAAATGAGGAGGGGAAGTGAAAGAAAAAAAGAAAGGACATGTGTACACACTCCATGTGCAAACTGATATAATATGATAAACTGGTGATACGATCATGAAAAAAACACACACATAAGCATATATATGCGTGCAGGCATCACAGAATGGCAGATGTTTCAATGCACTCATTGATGCCTCCAGGTGAGAGGACGTCCAGACGATAGATCCAATAGGTCTCCCTTGCGCACAATTTCTTGAACCTTTCGGCAGGTGGGAGAGACCTAGGGATCTGTTCTATAACCCAAACAGATAACCCAGACTGGAACCCTTGTGAACTGTGGCAAAATGTCTGGGCACACTGTGAGGGTCTGTACCACCCTCAATGTACCTCCTATGCTCCCCAAAACGCTGTCTGAGGGGCCAAATGGTGCAGCCAACGTATATGAGGCCACAGGGGCAGGTTAGACCATATACCACATGATCCGATGAACATTTGAAAAAATCTTTCAGAAAATAAGTGTGGCCTTTGGTGAAGAAAGATTTTTGACCATGCTGAACAAAATGGCACGTTTTGCAAAGTTTCTTGCGGCATTGGTACATCCCTACCAGAGGAATGAACGGAGTGATGGGCGGGAAGGTAGGGGTGGTTTTCAATTTGCTAGGAGAAATTTTATTTTTAAGGTTTGGAGCCCTGCAGTAAGTGACACATGGGTGTGTAGGGAGGATAGATTTGAGGTGAGGGTCCTGCTGAAGAATATCCCAATGTTTCATCAGGATCCTCTCCATCTTTTTATGTTGAGAATGAAAAGTCGTGATGAATCGAATGGGACATTCTGTAGAGGGAGGATTAGGGCGTGAGGGTTTCCCATGGAGATATAGTTCATAAGCTTTTTCTACTATATCTGCAGAGTATTCCTTCTCAGAAAATGTGTTTTTGAGGTGTATACTGGATTCGATATAGTCAACATCCCTAGTGCAATTCTGTCTGAGTCGACAAAATTGACCTTTGGGAATGTTTTTGATCCATGGTGGGTAATGACAGCTTTTGTAATGAAGATATGAGTTGTCACTGGTGGGCTTAGTGTAATTTCTGGCATATATGACATGGTCGTCATGTTGAAGTTCCAAATCCAGAAAGGCTAAGGAGATCTGATCACTTTCATGTGTAAAAGATAATCCATAGGTGTTATTATTGCAATGTGCAATGAACGGATGGATAAGATCTAAAGGACCATCCCAAATGATGATAATGTCATCAATATATCAGCCAAAAAAATAATGTTGGCGGAAAAAGGATTATTTTGGCAAATGTACTGATTTTCCCAGAACCCCATGGCTAGGTTCGCATACGAGGGGGCAAAATTGGCCCCCATCGCTGTGCCTAGTAGCTGTAAATAGAAGTCTCCATTGAATGTGAAATAGTTATGCGTTAAGCAGAACTTGCTGACTTCTATTATGAAGGTGGCCTGGCGGGGATTAATGAGTGGATCTGTTTAAAGGAAATGTTCGAGAGCCATAATGCCAAAATTGTGGGGGATAGAGGTGTATAGTGAACTAACGTCTAGCGATAACCAGGCGTAAGAGGGTTCCCAAGTGTAGGGTGAGAGGAGTTCCAGAAGATGTGTCCCATCCCGGATTGAGGACTGGAGTTGAAGGACAATCGGTTGTAGATAACGATCTACATATTGGCTGAAACCTGAGGTGATACTGTCCATAGAGGCCACAATTGGCCTACCGGGGGGTTTTATTTTTATTTTTATGTATTTTGGGTAAATGATAAAAGTACAGAATGAAATAAAAGGGTTTGTGAAAAAAAGAACTCTCAATTTTAGAAATGACATTGTCAGATAGAGCAGTCGAGATGAAAAGGTCTGCTTCTATGACAAAGTCATTAGTGGGGTCTTTTGGAAGTTTTGTGTAGGTGGCCTGGTCAGACAGCAGTCGTTCTGCCTCTGCGATATAATCTACTTTATTTTGAAGGATGATGCCACCTCCTTTGTCCGCAGGCTTGATTATGAGGTCCTCTGCATTGGTAAATTGCTGGAGGGCTCTGATTTCCAGTGGTGTAAGATTATGGGGTTTGGAAGTGGACGTGGTGTTGCAGAGTTTGGTCATATCTGAGAAGACCACTCTGTAAAAGCTTTCTATGTAGGGACCCTTGGACTGTGTGGGAAAAAATATAGATTTAGCCCAGTTTCACACATGTGCGGTGCGAATTGAAGCTCAGGTTTCACTGGGGAGATAAGTATCTCCTGTTCAAAGGATTCATTGCGTTTTTGCTCAGGATTAGAGAGCAGGGAGAGGGGGAGGGAGGGGGGGAGAGGGGGAGGTGTAGTGAGGAGAAAGAGAAAATCCTTGTTCAGAACGCAATGCATCTGCGAATCAGATGCGTTCCCATAGGAGATAATAGGCTTGTAGTTTGCACCGCAATGCCCAAAAAACGCACACGTTTTTTGTGCAATGCGCAGTGCGAATGCAACGCACATATGTGAACCAGATACATTCATATGAATGTATTTTAAAATGTCCTGCGAATTAGATGCGGTGTAAGCCACATCTAATTCGCATAGGTGTGAACCCGGGCTTAGGCTTTAGACCAGAATGAATAATGGGTGGGGATGTGATTAGATGTTGTGTCAGTAATTTTGAGAGATCATCTTCAGTATAGGGTATGTAGAGGTCATCACAGTCGTAGATTTCAGAAACATTATCTGATTCATCCAACATTGACACAGGTGAAGTGGTGGCAGTGGGTGGGATGAGAGTCGGCTGTTTGTCTCTATCCTTTTGAATGATGAAATGCCTCTTGAGGGTCAGATTTCTAATGTAACCATTCAGATCTTTGAAGAGCAGAAAGGGATTGGGTCTGTTGGTGGGGGCAAAATTTAAACCACGACTAAGGAGTGCTATGTCTGCAGGGGACAAAGTGTGATTGGACAGACTGAAGATTTTTATGGTTTTTTTGGGTTCTGTATGTGATAATGGTCGTCTAGTTCGTCCCCTTCTGCGGCCTCTTCTGTGAGTTTTCTTTTTCATGATATGGTGACCGGAGGAGGACTGGGCACTAAAAAAGTATCCGGAATATGGTGAGATGTGGAAGTATGAGCAGCAGAAGTGTGTGTTCCATTGTTGTAGGAACTGGAGCGGGTAGATCAGTATGGTTATTGATAGAACCTATGGATAGAGGTTCAGGGACAAGAGAAGGTATGACTGTGTTAGGAGCGGGTGGATATAAAGGATCTAAAATGATCCTGGGGGGATGGGCTGGTGCGGTTGAGTTGGATGGAGACATGGATGTGGGATTGAGCCTATTATAGAATTGAGTTAGAGAAGTGATTAGTTCTCTACTTTTGTATTGATACTTATTGGAATGTTGGCTGTTGTGCCTCGAATTATAGGAGTGATGAGTGGCAGAAGGGAATGGACAGTGGACAGGGAGGGGGGCACGGGTCTTGTGTGGTCTTGGAGAAATGTTACGCCCTTGAGGTTTTTTGAGTTGTATACTCATGAGAGGTAAGGGGCGAGGGGCAAGGGGAAGAGATGGCAAACTCATGAGAGGTAAAGGATGATTAAACAGAAGAGGGAAGTGTGGGAGGTACTGGCTAATATGAAACATAAGTGGATGGTATGTCAGCAGGATAGGATCGGGTTATCGTGTTCCATGTGAAAATTCTGTCAAGGTTGTAATCTTGTAATCATCTAGGTCTCTTTTAAATGTACCCATTTTCATACTAACAAGAGTATCCTCATCCTTTTTGGTATTGTTTTGGAGTAGTTGGAACCATGTATGTGGAATAGTAGTGGCTGAGCTTTTTATGTCATTGATAATGGAATGTATTTGATCGTGTAATTTGTCAAACCTATGTTTTCTGTGGGAGATTAAAATCCCCATCCACTTGGTAGTGCAAAACTCAGCAAGGCTGGCCCATTCCCTGGTGTGTTCAGCACTTAGGAAGGACGGGCTCTCCTTCATGATTCTCAGGCCTCTGGGTGAAATCAGAGTGTTAATATATTGTTCCAAGAAGAATTGATCCCACCACTGTTGGTTGGCAGTCTGTATCAATCTTTCTAATTGTTTGAACTTGCCACAGAGGTGCTGTCTGGTCTTTCCTGTCAGTGTAGCCTCTTTAGAGAAAGTGACATGGTGTAAGGCAGAATAAATATTCTCTTGTACCTTTGATCGTCTATGATGGAGGGGAGATCCATCATTACTCGTATGATGGGGAAAGGGAAAGGAGGGGGGAGGACGAAGGGGGGGAGAAAAAAATAGGACGGGGAGGGACAGGGGAGGACAAAAATATATGTATATATATTTTTAGATATAGATATAGATATATCTAGATATCTATATCTATATCTATAGCTATATCTATATCTATATCTATATCTCTATATATATATATAGATATATCTATATATTTTAAAGGAAAGATGGATGTAGCAATTAATATGCAGCACAAAAGCTTCCACAATATAACAAGTGTTTGGCACAAAGGTTAAAAGCAATAATCCACATAAATGACAATATTATGCATATAAATGATGAACTGGAACAAGGGATAAGAAAAGATAATAATAATTCATGATGGTGAGCATAAAGTCGATGATGAGGTATAAAGCCTACATTCACGGCAGCCTTCCAGTGGGGATGGAAACCATATTCCCAAAAAGCACTGTAAGAAACAAAGAAAGGAGGCGCCTCTGGGTGCAGACTTAAAAACAATTTTAATAAAAAGAGCAGCAACAGAGATTGCAATCACATTTGTGTTGAGTTAAAAAGGCATATGAGAGTCCCAGATGTAACTGGAGGGGTCCATGAGGTCGATCATCCCTGCCATGGATGTGTAATCAGACTGGTCTTTCAGATGCACTGTGTCCACCGGCCAGCAATGATGGAGGAGTACCAGAATGAGGCTTGGAAGGCAAACTGCAATCCAGGCGAGGGGCGATGACGTCACACACATGCGACGCGTTTCCTGAGTCAGCAAGCCATGAATGGCATGACAGCTGCACTCCTTTGTCAAGCTAATTACTATGGGACTAGTGAAGAAAATATATGGGAGGAAGTGAGGGGAGTGGTCATGAGAGGAAGCTGTATGGAGTAGGGGGGGAGTGGTCATTAGAAGAAGCTGTATGGAGTAGTGTCAGCAACGAAGGCTGTAATTAAGAATAAGAGGTGGACTGTAAATGTAAACGGACTATAAATAGAGGCATGAATTACTGAAGGGAAATTAAAAATATAAAATATATAGAATAAAAAATTAAGAATAAAAATAAAAAATATAGAATGTAAATTAAAACAATCCCGATTTGTGTCATGTTATGTAGTATATAATATATGGTATAGTCCAGAAATAGACTATAGTGACTATAGTGACTCTCCCTCTAAAATGATAATGGTAATATATGGGATAGAAAGGACATGTGTACACTCTCCATGTGCATAAAAAGATAGAGAGGATCCTGCTGAAACATTGGGATATTCTTCATCAGGACCCTCACCTCAAATCTAAGTCTGCACCCAGAGACGCCTCCTTTCTTTGTTTCTGATTCACATGGTGCAGGATTACCTAGGGGCAAGATCAGACTTGGACACCTTTCCCACCGAAAATCCTCTGGGTTACTGGGTCTTGAGGATGGATCACTGGCCAGAGCTTGCACAGTATGCAGTTGAGCTACTGGCCTATCCTGCATCCAGCAAATTCAGTGCTGCTGGAGGCTTTGTAACCGATCACAGGGTGTGCCTGTCCACCGAATCGGTCGATCGGCTGACCTTCATAAAAATGAATCAGTCTTGGATCACTTGCTACCAAGCACCTGATGCTGATGTAAGCAATTGATTTTTTTTTAATGTGAGATCCCTCCAAGACTGCCTATGCTGATGCTGAGTGACTATCCTGTTATGCTGAGTGACAATCCTCTTCCTCCTCAATTTTCATGCTGATAGCTTGTAAGAACATTTTTGGTTCTGGGCACCACCACCAGTGGCCAAGGCCCAATTTTTCAGCCCCTGTTTAACAGGGGCGTGTAATTACAATTTTTGATGCAATACTTTGCAGTAGGGCTCATTCCTGTACTCCAACTAAAGTATCTGTGAGGGGTTTCAGTGTTGTGGCACCAGCACCAGTGCTCAAGGCCCAAATTTTCAGCCCCTGTTCAACAGGGGCGTATAATTACAATTTTTGATGCAATACTTTGCAGCAGGGTTCATTCATACGCTCCAACTATAGCATCTATGAGGGGTTGCAGTGTTGTCAGTACATAAGGCCCAATTTTTCTGCCCTGTTCAACAGGGACATGTAATTACAATTCTTGATCTAATATTTCACAGCAGGGCCCATTCCTGCGCCCACCAAGAGTAACAGTGAGGGCTTACAGTGTTGTGGCAACACCACCACCACCAAAGGCCCATTTTTTCTGCCCCTGTTCAACAGGTGCATGTAATTACAATTCTTGATCTAATATTTCACAGCAGGGCCCATTCCTGCGCCCACCAAGAGTAACAGTGAGGGCTTACAGTGTTGTGGCAACACCACCACCACCAAAGGCCCATTTTTTCTGCCCCTGTTCAACAGGTGCATGTAATTACAATTCTTGATATAATATTTCACAGCAGGGCCCGTTCCAGCACCCACCAAGAGTAACTGTGAGGAATTACAGTGTTGTGGCACCAGCACCACCACCACCAAAGGCCCAATTTTTCTACCACTGTTCAACAATGGCATGTAATTACAATTCTTGATCTAATATTTCACAACACGGCCCATTCCTGCGCCCACCAAGAGTTATGCCCCGTACACACGGTCGGACATTGATCGGACATTCCGACAACAAAATCCTAGGATTTTTTCAGACGGATGCTGGCTCAAACTTGTTTTGCGTACACACGGTCGCACAAAGTTGTCGGAATTTCCAATCGCCAATAACGCGGTGACGTCAACCACGTACGACGAGACTAGAAAAGGCCAGTTCAGAACCAAGCACGGCACCCTTTGGGCTCCTTTTGCTAATCTCGTGTTAGTAAAAGTTTGGTGAGAGACGATTCGCGACTTGTGGCTTTCAGATCGTCTGTGGTTCAGTTTGTGCTTGTGGGTTTGTATCTGCTCTTCAGTGCGTGCAAGCAAGCTACGCATGACTTTGTCATTGTGTTCTTGTTCGTTCGTTACTGTTTTTCAGGTCGCTCTTCACAGGCCTTGCTGTTATTCAGTGCGTTCTGTTACTTCGTTCTGAGCAGCCGACCGTTTTCTAGCCATGTTGCGTATACGTACTCCTCGTAGAGTTCGTGCTGTGTGGGGGCTTGGTGTTGGGGTCCTGTGAACCATGAACAGGGTGGGGAGCAGTTCATGGACCAAGAATTGGTTGCTTCAGCGTGACCAGTTCTCTCATATGCCTTTGCTCCGTGAGATCCATGAGAATAATTCTGATGATTTCAGGAACTTTCTCAGGATGACAGACCCCGTATTTCACCGTTTGTTGGCTTCGCTCACCCCCTATATCAGCAGGCAGGATACCTGCATGAGGCAAGCCATCACTCCGGACCAGAGGCTCGTCGCTACCCTGCAGTACTTGGCGACAGGGAGAAGCCTGCAGGACTTGAAGTTCTCGACAGGCATCTCACCCCAGGCTCTGGGGATCATTATCCCAGAGACCTGTTCTGCCATCATCCAGGTCCTGCAGAAGGAGTATATGAAGGTAAGATTTTCATCCTTTAATATCGCATTTTATTGTATTGAATGTTTGCTAATATATTGTATTTCTTTCCTCATTCCCTAATTACCATGATTGTAATATGCTGTGAATGTCCCCTTTGTTCTCATGCATGCTGGATTTTTATGTAATTATTTTTTTAGTCCTTCATTCATATTTGCCTTCACTAACCTCCCCAGCATGCTCTCCTGGCCCTATATTCACCTCATGTAGTCACTTAACAATGTATTTTATCAGCTCCATAGTAGTGCTTTACCCCAAACACCCCCTAAAATGTTTAGAAATCTGATTTGTGCTTTAAATTCAGGCAGGGTGCCAGAGGCTTTTTTTTGTAGTGTCCCCAAATCATTTTTATTCACCCTCCCTCCCCCAACTGCTAAGTCAGCTGATCCCAATTCTCTATCTATCCTCAATCCTCTATCTGCTGACTTTGCCAAACCCATACACACTATACCCACCTCTTTAGTGGTCAGATGTATGGATGAATTCCCCAAAGCATGTAGTGCAAGCCTGTATACTTTCAAATGGTACTGTTTAAAGTTTTTGTATCCTATTATTATCTTGATAGGTAATAGCAGAATGTCCAAATGTGCTCAAATGTGTACAGTGTGTATTTATATCTTTGTATTCTGACACTTCTTACCTGTCCAGTGCGCTGCCAATAGTGTAACTAAGGAGGGGCTGTTCCAAGTAATACCCTGTATTTAGGCATTCATCTCTCAATGAAGTGAAGAGGGTTACCTGTCCAAGATCCCCCCCTATAATGTTAGAAATGGCCAATGAGAGGGGGGGGGGAATATGATAGGTGTACCTTATACTTTGGTGTTGTAAAATTCCCCTTAATAAATGTTATCTGGATGTTGGCCAAGAATGTTTGGGTCTAATCTGCTTTCCATGTTTATGTGCAAAAATACTAAGTTTTTTTGTTTTCCTCAACAGTTTCCTTCCACGCCACAGGAATGGCAGACTGTGGCCTCCCACTTTGCCCAGCGGTGGGACTTTCCTAACTGCGGAGGGGAAATTGATGGGAAACACGTCCACATCGTCCCACCACCCAACTCGGGGTCATACTATTATAATTACAACGGGTTCAATAGTATTGTGATGTTGGCGGTGGTGTCGGCTAATTACGACTTCCTGTATGTGGACGTGGGGAAGAATGGCCGGATGTCCGATGGTGGAGTCATTGCCCAGACGGAGTTTTACAGGCATCTCCAGAATGGCAGCTTGGACTTGCCACCTCCAGAAGACAATGTGGAAGGACTCCCATTTGTCTTCGTTGCGGATGAAGCATTTGCGCTGGGGGACCATCTTATGCGGCCATTACCGATGAGGACCCTCACCCCAGAACAGAGGGTTTTTAATTACCGGCTGGCCAGAGCCAGAAGAGTGGTGAAGAACACATTTGGAATCATGGCCAGCCAGTTCCGCCTATTTCTGACACCCATCCATATGGCGGAGTATAAACTTAATCATATAATCCTGGCGTGCTGTGTTCTACATAACTTTTTATGCCAACATTCTGCAAACTATGCTGGCTCAGTTGGGCCTGAGGCTGGAATGATAAATGAAACAACCCTGACGGCGCTTGAAAGTGGTTGTCCTGGCTTGCCCTCCCTGAGTGCCCGTGATGTCCGGTTAAGATACCTTGAGTTCTTTGCGGGTAGGGGGGGCATCAATATGCCAGACAATTTGTGAAGAATTTATCAAATAAAATCCTAAAAAAACAAATCTTTGGTGACATTTACTGCTTGTGTTTGTTTTAGCTGACCCTGACAGAAATGTGGGGAGTCCTGAAAATGGCGTGATTGTGTAACCTTATACAAAGCACTGTTGGGTGTTATTTACTAAAGGTAAAGACACTTTGCACTACATGTGCACTTGAAACTGCACTGAAACTGCACTTGTAGTGCAAAGAGGATTTGCCCTGAGGAAATAACCCCCATTTTCACAGAAAGCAGCAATTACATCACCACAAAAGTGTTGTAGCGTTGAGACAATAATCCACACATTCTTGATTAACAATCTTTTTAATACCTGCACAATCACATGTGCATTTAGAAAAGGTTTTTTAAACAAACCAACATGTTTGTTGTATAACAATTTTTGGGGTGGCATTATCAAAAATAGAAATGTCCATTTAAGATAAAACAGGCATGTGTAAAACCAACAAGAAAGACACAAATCTTGAACTTACAAAGTTCACATTTGGTAGAACTTGAAGGCAATATCAGACATGAGTATTTAGGAACTGTGTTTGATATTGCGTTCAGATGGGGTGAAGTCACCCCAGGAAAAGCCAAATTTGGAAGATGCACACAAATTTGCCAATGTCAACATGTGCTAGCTGCCATCATGAGGGATCAAGGGACGTGTTTTGGGGGAGAAACCCCTTCCTCTCAGCTACTTTATTATTGAGGAAGGGGTGCACCCCCAAAACGCATACATTGATCTCCCGTGATGGCAGATAGCACATGTTGGCACACTGTGTGCATCCTCCAAATTTGGCTTTTCTAAAAATCGCTAAAACATTTTGAACTTTGTAGCACACAAAAGAAGAAAGTGATTTGGAGGGGTTTTAAACTTGCCCCAAAACATCAATGATGTTATTATTTTTTTGAATAACATCATTGATGTTTTTCTTGAGGTTTTCCAATTCTAAATTACACCCCATGATCTCCCCGATCAGGATCTGGTCACTTTCTGATGTGAAAGGATCTGGATCCACAACATCATGATCACCTAAAAAGAGAGAAACCTAACAAAAACAGGTATCAAAAATATGCTGGCATCCATCTCTTACCTGAGCCTGTGGTTGCAGACACTCACCTGTTGTGGTGACTAGTTCCACCACATCTTCTTCCTCCTGCTCTTCTTGGGTTGGGGTGATTTCCCCTTCTATAGCAAAAATGCCATACTTAGCACACAGATATTTGATGGCAGAACTATAAATAGGAAACATTGCTTGGAAGTGGGGTACAATTGTCAATTTTGGCAGAGTTCCAAAATGTAGCATTTTCAGTGTCCTTTGTCAAGCTGCAATACTTTACCTGTTTAGTACAAGCTTCACAGATGGAGACCCCCCTATAGTATACACTGGAGCACCTGTGTGCCCCCCTAATAAAAATGGTGTTCTGGTGTCCCACACTAGTGCTCCAGTGTCCAGATGTGAAAACAGCTGCTCAGTGTCCTCTCCTTACACAGAATCTAGTTTGCATTTCATTCTAGTAACAAAGTTATATACACAACCAAATTAGTTTCATACAAGTAGGGCATAAAAAATGAGGCCAAATGCATATGGCCAAAACAATGGTGTTTTATAGGAGAAAAATGTTTGATACGAACGAATAATGTGCCCATGAACATGAAAGTTGCCATTTTAAAATGTACACTTTTAAGAAAAGCACATGGAGCAGCACGAACGTAATAAACATAAAGAATAGGAACACAGCACAACTACTTACTTTTTTGCAGCACTCTCCGGATCTTTCTGTACTGCTCATGTTCTCGTAATTTGAGGTCCGACCACCGTTTCCTGAGCTGATCTTTCGATCGTCGTACCCCGAAATTCCGGTGCAGACTCCTGACCACTTTCGCCATGATCTTGGCCTTTCTGACATTGGGGTTGGGGTAAGGTCCATACTTGCCATCATAGTCGGCCTTCTTCACGATGTCCACCATCTCCAACATCTCACCAAAGGACATATTTGAGGCCTTAAATCTCCTTCTGGATCGGGACGTGTCCGGATCCGAGCTTTCCTCCTCCTTCTCCTCGTTCCTGTAATTAGCACGCACCTGCTGTGTATCCGCCATGTGCTCTTCCCCCACTGAGCAGAATGAAAAGGGGTGGGGAATAGACTAGAAAGAACGTCAGGGGTGGGCGGAGTTACACGCATGCGCAGTGTGTATAAAGCGTAACACGTGTGCATATTACGTACAATCTGTGAGCGGAGGAAGGAGCATCGGAGGCGCTGATCGTAAGAACGAAGGTAAGAGACAAACTTGGGCCTATACTGCTTCTAGATTGAGGCCTATATTGTAACAAGATTAGGAGAGTTTGGGCTGACATTAGGGTTTGTCTTGTGTTGTGTCTTGCAGTGAAAATGGATATCTTGAATGATACCGACTTCATGGCAGTATTCATTGACATGTTCAGGGAGCTGCCTTGTCTGTGGGAGATCAACCACCCCCATTATAAGAACCAAACAAAGAGGAAGGCAGCGTTGGATCAGTTGTTGGAAATTGTGAAGCAGGTGATCCCCACGGCAGACATCATCTATTTGAAGATCCTAGTTGGTGGCCTGAGGAGCACATATGTAAGGGAGCGCAAGAAAGTCCAGGATTCGCAGAGATCCGGAGCAGCAGATGACATCTATGTCCCCAGGATGTGGTACTTTGACAGGCTGCATTTTCTGGCAGGTCAGACTGAACCCAGGCCAACACTCTCCAGTCTTCCTTCCACGCTTCCTTCTCCCCCAGCTGAGGCTTCTGACGCCCAACCTGGGCCTTCCAGGCAGCAACATGTGGAGGAGCCCAGCTTGAGCCAGGTATAGCATTCCTCTAAATATTTCTGCTTGTCCAATCAATGATGTTAACTAGATGTAAGTTTGGAGTACTAATTTATGATTGTGATTGATGATGCAAAACATTACAACCATGTCCCCTTTTCATACACAGGGAAGTCTCAGCCAGGAGGTGGCCAGGCCGAGCAGACTGCCTGATATGCATGTCCCTCCCCTACACCCGCAAAGAGAAAGTGGCAGGAAGAGGAGTACCCTAGAGGAGGCTGCCATAGGCCTCTTTTGGAAGGCTACAGAGGCCCTGGGAGCCCCCCACACTGTGGAGGAGGACTTTGCTGCCATAATTGCCTGTAAAATGCAGCGGATGGAGGAGGGCCAACAACTCATGTGTGAGTCATTAATGTTGGAAGCTCTCGATAAGGGGTTGAGGGCCCAAATAACATCTGATACCCACATTTATGACCTCACACATGGTCCTCCTCCTCATCCAGGCCCTGCTACTCCTCCTCCTCCAGGTCCTACTAGTCCTCCTCCTCCTCCAGGTCCTACTCCTCCTCCTGCCACATCTCCAACAGCAGAGCCACAGCCAGGAAGGAAGCGTGGAAGGAAGACCAGAAAGTGATGACCCTGGATCCAGTCTGGTCTGGCAAAAGATGCAGCCTCTTGTAATACTACAGCCTGGGGACACAGATGTCATCTGCTGCTTTCCGGATCTTTGGGACTTCTGGACCAGGCTGCACTCCCTTACATATGGACTCCTCAGGCCACTAATTTTGATGTTCAAGAATTGATGTCTGCCCTGGGGGTCCAAGGCTTCGCTAATTTCTGCTGTTTATCCAGCGTTGCCTCCCTCTTTGTTTGGTTCTGAGCCCTTAATAAAGGATTTTTGGTTTCAATTATACTTGCCTATGTGTGTTTTCCTTCAAAAAGGACAGTTAGTTTGTGAGGATTCAGGTACATTTCAAAAATACAATGTGAAATTAACAAGGGACACCAACACCAAACAATGTCCTTGAGATTAAATAATACAAGATAATAATGGTGTTGTGGTAACTTGACACACAAAACACACACAAAAATATTCTGGAGTAAAACTAAAAATAAAATAAAACAAAGATCAGCCTTGGAAAAAATACAATCCTAAAATAAAAAAAAATCTGCCTTTAAAAAAAAAAAAAAATAAAAATATTTTTGTCAGATGTGACAAATCAAAATATATTAAGGGAATCCCGATAAATAATAAAGAAATAAGTTTGTGAGAAGTCTGTGTGAATATGAGCAGTAAAACTACTCCATTCTTCTCACATTATAAAGAAGAAGAGAGTGCGCTGTATTAAACCATTTTTAACATTGCACCGTGACGAAAGTGTTGTATCCATTGCGAACGCTAAGTTTACCAGACTGAGCTGTTCCGTCTCGGAATTTCTTCTGAGCATGCGTGGCACTTTGTGCGTCGGAACAGGCCACACACGGTCGGAATTGACGCGATCGGATTTTGTTGTCGGAAAATTTTATAGCCTGCTCTCAAACTTTGTGTGTCGGAAAATCCGATGGAAAATGTCCGATGGAGCCCACACACAGTCGGAATGTCCGACAACACGCTCCAATCGGACATTTTCCATCGGAAAATCCGACTTTGTGTACGGGGCATTACTGTGAGGGCTTACAGTGTTGTGGCAACACCAACACCTAAGGCCCCAATTTCTGCAGAGTATTTAGGCCAGGTCCCTACTTTAAAACATCCAACTTACAAACGACCCCTACTTGCACACAGAAGGAAACAACAGGAAGTGAGATGAAATCTACCCCTAGGAAGGGAAATTCTCTTCGGTAAGCGTTAATATGGGAAAAACATGTCTCCTCTTCACTGATGCTTTATCACCAATCCTTGTTTCACTAAAAACAACACATTTTCAAAAATCATTTGTCATTGGGACAGAAAGTGAGGTGAAATCTTCTGAAGAGGTGCACAGACAGCAAAACAAATGTTACAGGGGTGATAACCCTTCCCTATGTTTTCCAAAAAGCTTATAAATAGATTTTTTGGCTGGAGCTACACTTTAAAAATGTACCAGTTCAAAATTACAAACAGATTCTACTTACCAACAAACCTACAGTCCCTGTCTTGTTTGCACCGCCTGTATACTGCTGTTCAGAGTATATAGGGCCTGGGGGCCCCACGCCTTTCCTTTTTTTAATTTGGGTGCGGGCTTCCCCTTAATATCCATACAAGACCCAAAGGGCCTGGTAATGGACTGGGCGGTGGGAGGTACCCATGCCGTTTGTCTTACTGATTTTCATCCATATTGCCGGGACCCGACATTACATTAAAGCCGCAAGCAGTTTTAAATGACTTTTATTCTTTTAAAAATGTTATTTTGTGCAGGGACTGTTCTAAGCATGGGAAACACGTGCCACTTTACAGGCATACGATAGACACCCCCCAGGTAGGATATTTAAAGGAATATTTCACTTTTTTTCACTTTAAGCATCATTAAAATCACTGCTCCCGAAAAAACGTCAGTTTTTAAAACTTTTTTTTGCATTGATACATGTCCCCTGGGGCAGGACCCGGGTCCCCAAACCCTTTTTAGGACAAAAACTTGCATATTAGCTTTTAAAATCAGCACTTTTGATTTTGAACGTTCGAGTCCCATAGACTTTAATGGGGTTCTAAAGTTCACGCAAACTTTCGGTCCATTCCCAGGTTCTGGTGCAAACCAAACCGGGGGATGTTCGGCTCATCCCTACTCTGAATCAAGTATGAGACAGAAGCGCTCAGTCTTGTAAAGCTAGCGTTCGTAATGGAGATAGCACATTCGTCACACTGCAAATTTTTTAATCTTTCAATGCAGCTCATTCTCTTCTTCTTTATTATGCTAGAATAATGAAGTTGCTTTGCTGCTGATATTCACACAGAGTTCTGACAAACTGATATCTTATTATTTCTCGTGATCTCCTGAATAATCTTTTTTTATTCGCCAGATCTCTAGAATAATGTTTATTTGTTTTTTTATAGTGATCCACTTTTTATTTTCTCAAGATCTCCCGAAATGTTATTTTTTTATAGTGATCTCCATAATATTTTTTGTCATTTTGTGTGGCAAGTTACCACAACACCATTATTATCTTGTATTTTTTTAACATCAAAAGAGGTTGGTTGGTGTTGGTGTCCCTTGTTAATTTGACATTGTATTTTTTAAATGTACCTGCCTACTCACAAAAAACTGTCCTTTTTGAAGTAAAACACATAGCCAAGTATTTGTCCAAAAAAATTCCAAATTTATTAGGGGTCATAACAAAATAAAGAGGAAGGCAATGCTGGAGAAACAGTTGAAATTGATGAAGCCTTTCTACCCTAGGGCAGACATCAATTATTTGAGAGGCAAAATTGGTAGCCTGAGGAGTCCATTTAATAGGGAGCACAATCCGGTCCAGGACTCTAAGAGATCAGGAGCAGCAGCAGATGACATATATGTCTCGAGGCTGTGGTCTTACAACAGTCTGCGTCTTTTGCCAGACCAGAACGAACCCAGGCCATCACTCTCTTGACTTCCTTCCACGCTTCCTTACAGGCTGTGGCTGTGGTGTTGGAGGTGTTGCAGGAGGTGGAGGGGGAATATGGTCCAACTCACATACGTGACTTTTTTTGGTGAGTTGGCCCCTCACCCCCTTATTTAGGGCCTGAAATATGACCTCCTCACAGATGAGGTGTTGGCCCTACTGCATTTCTTGCATTTTGCTGGCCGTCATACAGCCAAAGGCCTCCTGGACATTAGGGGTGTTTGTGAGGACCGCAGTAGCCTGCCGAATCAAAGCAGCCGCTGACTCCTGCACGTTCCTCCCCTTCCTGGGCCTTTTTGTTGGAAGGCGGAGGGGAGGAACCTGCTATTCGGTCCTCGGCTCCTGGCTGCCACTTTCCCCTGCCACCTCCTGGCTGCCACTTTCCCTGCCACCTCCTGGCTGCCACTTTCCATGGCCTCCTCCTGGCTAAGACTTTCCTGTGTATGAAAATGGGACATATTTTTAGTTTTTTGGTCATCAATCACACTGTCTATTGATATGTAAACCACTTTGTTAAATCAGAAATTAGTGATCAATAATAACATCTAGTTAACATCATTGATTTTTTTACAAGAAATTTGTTGAACAATGCTATACCTGGCTCATGCTGTGCTCCTCCACATCTTCCTTGGTTGAAGGCCTAGGTTGTACATTGGAAACCTCAGCTGAGGTGGAAGGAAGAGTGGAAGGAAGGGTTGAGAGTGATTGCCTGGGTTCACTCTGGTCTGGCAAAAACTGCAGTCTGTCGTAGTACCAGAGCCTGGGTACATATATGTCATCTGCTGCTGCTCCTGATCTCATGGAATCCTGGACCTTTTTGTGCTCCCTATTATATGTGCTCCTCAGGCCACCAATTTTGCACTTCAAATAGGGGATGTTTGCAATGGGAATCACTGGCTTCACCAATTCCAAAAGTTGATCCATCGCTGCCTTCCTCTTTATTTTGTTATTATAAAATTGGTGTTTCACTTGCCACAGATAGGGCAGCTCTCTGTACATATCAATGAAGTTGGGGAGGAAGTCATGGCCATTAAATGTATCAATTTTCTCTGCAAGACACAACACAAGACAAACCCTAATGTCAGGCTAAACTCTTCTAATCTTGTCCCAATACAGGCCTCAATCTACAAGCTGTATAGGCCACTGACTACTGATGCCCCAAGTTAAAATTGTATCTTCGTTAGCACGATCAGCGCTTATACTACTCCTTCCTCCGCTCACAGATCGTACGTACGACGCATGCGTATTATGCTTTTTATATACACTGCCCATGCATGAAAATCCGCCCCTGACCTTCTTTCTAGTATATTCCCCACCCCTTCTCTTCCGGCACAGTGGGAGAGCACATGGCAGAGATACAACAGGTGCATGATAATAGCAACAACGATGTGGAAAGCCCGGAGCCAGAAACATCCGGATCCCAGAGGAGATATACAGCCTCAAATATGTCTTTTGTAGAGATGGTGGAGATGGTGGACATCTTGAAGAGGGCCGACTATGATGGGAAGTATTATCCGTACCCAAACCCAAATGTGAGAAAGGCCAAGATCATGACTAAAGTTGTGAAAAGTCTGCACAGGAATTTTGGGGTATGACGATCCAAGGAGCGATGAAGAAAACGCTGGTCAGACCTCAAATTGCGGGAGCACGATCAGTACAGAAGGATCAGGAAACTGCTTCTAAAAAGAACGTTTTTGTCATGTGTTCATATTACTATTATTGCTTGCATGCTGCTCCATGTGCTTTGCTTTACTGTTGTACAGTTTAAAATGGCAAGTTTCAGGTTTGTGGGCACAGTAATCGTTCATAGTAAACATCGTTAGTTCGCCCACTAATACGGTGTATTTGGCAGATGCAGGTTAACGACATTTGTTCATGCCTATTTGTATTAAAAGAAGTTTAGTACATTGTTATCTAGATGGGTTTGTAACTAGAACGAAATGCAAACTTGATTCAGTGTAAGGAGAGCACACTCAGCAGCTGTTTACACATCTAGATGCAGGAGCACTAGTGTGGGAAACCAGAACACCCTTTTTAGGGTGTCCCACACAGGTGCTCCAGTGGATACTAGGGGTCTCTCCATGTGTGAAACTTTACCAAAAAAGGTAAATATTCCAGCTTTAAGAAAGGGAAAAAATCATGTCTTCAGCTTGGAACTTGGCCAAAACATGAAGAAGATGTGGAGGGAGGAGAGGTTCATGAATTTGGCGAAATAGTGACCACAACAGGTCAGTGTCTGGGACCATTGCTTCAGGTAATAGATGTATGCCTGCATATTTATAATACATGGTGTGTTTTTTATTTTTAGGTGATGTGGATGTTGTGGAAGAAGAAACTCATTTCAACAGTGCAAGTGCACAGATCCTCATCGGGCAGATAATGGTGTGCAATCGGGGATGAGAGAAGATCAAGGAAAACATCAATGATGTTGAAAAAAGACTCAACAACATCATTGATGTTTTAGGCAGAATCTAAAACACCCAAAAAATTTTACAGTTTGTCGTTATATTTTTTATTTTTCCACAGTGTTTTAAGTAATTTGAAAGCCAAATTTTGAAGATGCACACAGTGTGTCAACATGTGCTATCTGCCATCACGGGATATCAATGTACGTATTTTGTGGGTACAACCCCTTCCTCGCAACTAAAGTAGATGAGAGGAAGGGTTTGAACCCCCAAAATATGTCCATTGAACTCCACATGATGACCCCCAAAATATGTCCATTAAACTCCACATGATGGGAGCAAGCACATGTTGACATTAGGCATGGGATCAGGAGTGAAATCCAAATTTTGACTCCCAATTTGTGCGCATTTTCAAAATTTGGCTTTTACAGGGGTGACATCACCCCATCTGATGAAGGCAAGATCAACACAGTTTTAACATACTAATGTCTAATATTGCCTTCAATTTATCAAAGTTGAACTTTGTAAGTTCCTGAGTTGTGGTTTTAAACATGCCAGTTTAACCTAAAAAAGGATATTTCTACTGTCAAACATAAAAATGTTATACACCAAAGGTGTTGGTTTGTTAAAAAGCCCTTTTCTAATACACATGTGAATGTGCATGGAGTAAAATGTTTTATACTCAACAATGTGTGGCTTTGCACTTTCAGTGCAGTTTCAGTGCACTTTCAGTGCACTTTCAAGTGCACTTGCAGTGCACGTGTAGTGCAAAGTGGATTTGCCTTTAGTAAATAACTAAACTAACACAGTGCTCTAAAATTTGCCCCAATCATGCCATTTTAGTGACTCAAAGCAATTAATTCATGGAACTGAAAAGGATGATTATTTTTATCATTAATGCATTACATACATTAACAACAAAAACAATGTGTGTGTGTAGCAGACCCACAACATAATAGTTAGCTGAAGAAGAGATTGTCACCTCATGTATCAAATAAATTACGTTTACACTATTGAAGAAAATGGCCAAAAAAAGGCCATTGGAGAACCTAGGAGACAGCTAAAAGAAACACAAACAGTAAATCAAATGAAACATGAGTTCAGTTTATACCAAAAATATTTATTTTAAAAATGTTTCACACATTGGCTGGCATATCAATGGCCCCCCTACCTACAAAGTACTCAACATACTTCTGTCTAACTTCGTGGGCGCTTGGGGGGGGCAAGCCAGGACGGCCAGGTTCAAGTGTGGTCAAGGTAGTTGGATTTTGAATTCCGGCCTCAGTCCCAACTGAGGCCACATAGTTTGTAGCATTTTTCTATAGGAAATTGTGGAGAATGCAACAGGCAAGGACAATATGATTTAGTTTATATTCCGCCATATGGATCGCTGTCAGAAAGAGGCGGAACTGGCTGGCCATTATTCCAAACGCATTCTCCATGACTCTTCTGGCTCTGGCCAGCTGATAATTAAAAACCCTCTGCTCCGGGGTGAGGATCCTCATGGGGAACGGCCACATCAGGTGATCACCCAGCCCAAACATTTCATCAGTGACAAACACAAATGGGAGACCAGCCACATTGTCTCCTGGAGGTGGCAAGCCAAAGCTGCCATTCTGGAGACGTCAGAAGAACTCCGTCTAGGTAATGACTCCACCATCTGGCCATTTTTCCACACGTCCACATAGAGGAACTCGTATGTCGTCGACACCACCGCCAACAACACAATACTATTAAACCCCTTATAATTATAATAGTACGACCCCGAGTTGGGGGTGGGACCATGTGGACACGCTTCCCATCTATTGCCCCTCTGCAGTTGGGAAAGTACCAATGCTGGGTAAACTGGGAAGACACAGTCTGCCATTCCCGTGTGTTTGAAGAAAACTGTGGAGTCAAACAAGAAAAAAAAATTTGTAGTTTTGCACATAACATTGCAAGCAGATTAGACACAAACATTCTTGGCCAACATAAGTATAACATTTATTTTGAGGAGTATTTAAAGTCAAAAGTATATGGTCCACTTATCAGATTCCTCACCCCTTCTGATGGCCCATTGTAAAAATTTTAGGGGGGGAGATGTTTTGGATAGGTAACCCTCTCCACTTCATTGAAAGCTGAATGCATAAATAATGTGTGTTACTTTGGCAGCCCCTCCTTACACTATTGGCAGCCCACTGGACAGGTGTCATAATACAAAAATATGAACGCACACTGTACAAATTGTTACATTCTGCAATTATCTATCAAGATAATAGGAGAACAAAACTTTAAACAGTACCATTTGAAAGTATTTAGGCAGGCCCTTGCACTACATGCTTTAGTGAATTAATCCATAAATCTGACCACAAAAGAGGTAGGTATAGTGTGTATGGGTTTGGCAAAGTCAGCAGATAGAGTATTGGTATCAGTTGACTTTGCGGTTGGGGCGGAGGGAGGGTTCCAAATGAGTTTGCCCCCCCAAAAAAAGTCTCTTGCACTATGCATTAATTTAAGGACAACAATAACTTTTGGACACATTTTAGTGGGTGTTTAGGGTAAGCACTACAATAGAGCTGACAAAAAACATTGTTAAGTGACTAGGCTAGGTGTGTCTGGGCCCAGGATAGCATGCTGGGGAGGTTAGTGAAGGCAAATATGCATGAAGGACAAAAAAGGGGCATTAAAATCTTCCAGCATGCACGAGGACAAAGAGGACATTTACAGCATATTACAATCATGGTAATTAGGGAATAATGAAATAA
The DNA here is from genome assembly GCF_042186555.1 of Aquarana catesbeiana. Lineage (NCBI taxonomy): Eukaryota > Metazoa > Chordata > Amphibia > Anura > Ranidae > Aquarana > Aquarana catesbeiana. The sequence goes on from NC_133327.1 coordinate 389,705,481, forward strand.
ATACAATACATTAGCAAACATTAAACATAGAATGTGATGTTAAAGGAGATAACTTACATTAATACAGTCCTTCTGCAGGACCTTTATAATGGCAAAACAGGTCTCTGGATTAATGATTCCCAGAGCCTGGGGGGAGATGCCAGTTGAGAACTTGATGTCCTGCAGACTTCTCCCAGTCGCCAAGTACCGCAAGGTGGCAACTAGCCTTTGTTCAGGAGTGATGGCTTGCTGCATGCACGTGTCCTGCTTCATAATATAAGGAGACAGCAAAGCCAACAAATGGTGAAAAACGGGGTCCGTCATCCAGAGATAATTCCTGAAATCATCAGGATTATTCTCACGGATCTCCCACAACAAAGGCATGTGGGAGAATTGGTCACGCTGGAGCAACCAATTCTTTGTCCATGAATGCCACCCTGCCCTGTTCATGGACTGGACTTGGGTCAAAGCAAGAACTCCAGCACCAAGCCCCTGCACCACACGAACTCTACGATGAGTACGTACCCGCAACATGGCTAGAAAACTGTCGGCTGGTCAGAACGAACTAACAGAACACACTGAAAATCAGAAGTTCCTGAGAAGAGCGAGCTAAAAATCAGAAACGTTCGGACAAGAACGCACTGTGAAAGAGATATGAACTAATAAATAGAACACACTGAAGAACAGATATGAACCCACAAGCACAAACTGAAGAGCAGTAACAAACTGAAAAGAACAAGACTGAAAAGCGTGAATCGTCTCTCACCAAACTTCTACTAACACGAGATAAACACCAGATTAGCAGAAGGAGCCTAAAGGGTGACACACTTGGTATTAAACTTCCTTTTTATAGTGCCGTCACTGCGTTCTTTGCAATCAGAATTTCTGACAACATTTGTGTGACCGTGTGTATGCAAGACAAGTTTGAGCCAACATCCAACAGAAAAAAATCCACGGTTTTGTTGTCGGAATGTCCAATCGTGTGTACAGGGCATAAGGGTTGGCTCAAGATCAGTGCCGACATGCTGGCTAGACGCCGCCATGTCAGATGCCTGTGGCTGTGTGAGGCCTAGAGTCACAGGGGACAGAGCAGGTGGATTAGCCAGGATCAGAGGGGTGTCATCCAGGTCCCCCAGATCCTCCTCCGGATTATGTTCAGTAGGCACTGGGGTTGATGGGGGGTCTTTTCCCCACTTAGAGAAGAGGCGTTGGGCAGCCTCTTTAGCTGATCAGGGTGGGAGGCCGTTATCTTGGACGGGAGCGTCTAGAAGGACTCGAAGGGCCTTGTCCTCACCTAGCCATGATGGGGCACAGAAATATTACCAGCCAGATGAGGAGCAGGATCAGGGGCACCCAGCAGTGTCAGTCCTGAGGCTGTAGGATACCGGATGGCGGTGCAGTGACACGGATTCCTCAGAATTTTCGGTGGAGCTAATGGCTGCACGTCCTTCTATATGCCTTGTTCAGCCACGCCCCCTACTAGGCCCCAATTTGAACAGGACTCTCAACAGTTGCTTTTAAATGTAGAAATAAACATTACAGTTTAATTTATTTTTGGAAAAATCCCCCATAGTATTGTAACGAGAACATTCCCAGATTTTTTTTAACTGTACTCTATACTAAATTTGAATTGATTCCCAAGCAGCCATTTTAAATATTATTATAAGTATTACAGTTTAATTAATTCCAGGAAAAAACACCCGATTATTGTAATGAGTACATTCTCAGATTTTATTATTTACTTTCAATCTTTTTATTGACAAATTTAAAAAAGAAAGTGAACAGAACAAGCAAAAATCAATATGGGCATGGAAAACAAAACTTGCATACATGGAAGTACAATACCCCACCAAAACATGTAGGGGGAGACAAACGTAATAAGTAAAAAACAGCAATTGCACCCAAGGCCCTAACCATAATCTTGAACTATTGTGTCATAAGGGGTGGGAACAATGCAAGGCTATGCACAAAGGTTAATTGATGCAAAAAAACAACCCCCTGGGAACCCAACCCTTGTAAAGTCTACATTAAGGGGAAGATTCAAGTAAAGGTTGTGTACCCTGGGGGTAATAAAGTGGGGGAAAAAAAGATAATACTGGGGTCTTTGGGCTATATTTAGGTTACTATAGTTCAGACAAATGCAGGGAGGATTAAAAGGCTCCACGTCCAGGCCTGCTCTCACAGTAACGCCACATTGGTTATTGCCCTGAGTAGACAATGTCAGAATGAACTTGAGATAAAATCAAACTACAAGGAGAAAAGGAAGAAGAACCAAAAATAAAAAGGAAATTGAGTAAGGGAAGTAGGAGGTAGGAGAGAAAGAAGGAAGCCAGACAACAAGCGGGGGGGATTTAATATGGAAAAAGATTAGGCGTTCATAAGGGTTAATAAGAAACGATGCCCAGGGTTCCTAGGTAACTTCAAACTTCTTGGTCTTGTCCTGTAAAATGCTGACAAGTTTTTCTTGAGTCATTATCCAGGAGATCTTCCATTTAGCTACCTCAGTTTAACAACCGAGGGCTGTTTCCAGGCTCAGGCTATTGTAATTTTAGTTCCCAATAGCATGTAGCAAAGAAGAGACTGGATATATTTAGGGGTGTTATCCACCCTTATGTTCAGTAGATCGATTTGAGGAGTTTGAGGTATGGCACAGCCTATGACCTTGCATACCATATGAATTTTTTTTTTTCAGAAATCTCTGATTCGAGGACAGAACAAACATATGTGAAAAAAAGGGTGCCTATGTGGCCATAGCCTCAAAAACAAACAGGGGAAGAGTCAGGATACATTTTAACTAGGTGTGTAGGCACATGGTACCAGCACGAAAGAATTTTAATATTGGCATCAATCAAGAAGACATTGATAACTCCCTTAAAAGAGTGCTGAAAACACTGGTGCCAGGAATCTAGATCCCATTCCTCCTCCATGTCCTGTTCCCAGCTCCAAGCATATGAAGGCTGAACCATGGCTTTGGCCTGCGAAGAATAGATGATAGAGATGCTCTGGTCCAAGATCTCAGAGCATCAACGTTCATATGTGGTTATCTTCGGGGGGTCAGATTTACTAACCCAGAAGGAATGTTTAACCACCCAAAAGAAAATGCAATGGGAAAGACACATATGAAAGAGACCAAAGGAGCTGCACACCCCAAGAATGGTTTGTCCAAAAAAAGAGAAGGTTTGCTCTCCAGTGGGGCTTTAAAACAGCAATGTACACACAGAAATTATTTCTAGATGGTTTTGAAGAGACAATTTATTAACATGATGTCCAATAAAATAATTTGGTTGAATACAGTATGTGCATATAACAGTCTGATCCAATGATAGAATTCATATTCCATAAAACGGTAGGAAACACATTCGACACATCATTATATTACATGGTGTTGTATAATTTGCAAGCCCCGACGCGTTTTGACCTAAATACGGTCTCTTCAGGGGGCACATTTGAATCTAAAAGATATAATACATGTATTCAGAATTTATAAAACTTATCGTCATTCATCATATTAAATTAATCATAATAGGGGATTTTACCGTTAAAGGATGAAATAAGTGTTTCAAATTCTAAGATGGTCAGAGCCATTGGAAAATCCGAAGGGGGCGCAGGCTGCCCCCACCTTCTGAGGAAAGAGGAGCCAGCCCCAAGGGGCTTACATGGAGCCACACTAGTACACACCTCCTGGGGGGCGAAAGAGTACACACCTGCAACAAACACCCATTGGTGGCCATTAGTAAATTAATAATTGAATCATCATTGTAAGTGTTTCAATGATGTTATTAGAAACACTTACAATGATGATGATGAATGACGATAAGTTTTATCAATTCTGAATACATGTATTATATCTTTTAGATTCAAATGTGCCCCTGAAGAGGCCGTATTTAGGTCGAAACACGTCGGGGCTTGAATATTATACAACACCATGTAATATAATGATGTGTCGAATGTGTTTCCTACCGTTTTATGGAATATGAATTTTATCATTGGATCAAACTGTTATATGCAAATACTGTATTCAACCAAATGATTTTATTGTCTCTTCAATACCATCTAGAAATAATTTCTGTGATGTTGTACATTGCTGTTTTAAAGCCCCACTGGGGAGCAAACCTTCTCTTTTTTTTGGATAAACCATTCTTGGGGTGCGCAGCTCCTTTGGTCTCTTTCATATGTGTCTTTCCCACGGCACAAGCAATGGGGCCTACTTGAGGGGGAACACCAAACAAGGCAGTCAAACTTGTAACAAGGATTTCCATTAGGATCCAATCTGGTTTAGATCCCCCAGGAGTAGACAATGGAAATTTGCACCAACTGGGCTACCTGATAGTACCACCAAAGATTAGGGAGAGCTAGCCCCCCTTAGGTTCAAAATCTGAAAAGAATACTTTTAGGGCAGTGATGGCCTTTATTTCTTCATGTAAAGTGTATGATTTTGGATTGGAAACTGTTCAGGTGTGCTCTCTTTATAAGAATGGGTAGCAATCTAAATAAATAGAGGAGGCGTGGGAGTTAGGTAATTTTGATAGCATTGAACCAACGCAGCCAGGATAGGTCATGTTTAGATCAATTGACGATGTCCTTACCTAGCTTTTTGTAGAGGGGAGGGTAATGGACCTTGTAAGAATTGTCTATGTTGGGGGCTAAGTACACTACTAAATAAGGAATGTAACTGGAACTCCAAGAGAACGTCAAGTGGGTCCGTAAACTTCAACCAGGGAAGGCGCACTCATTTTATTTAAGGTCCTGGATTTAGAGTTATTGACCTGGAGTCCAGAGGCTAAGCCAAAGTCATGTTATAGTTTAAAGATGTTAGGGGTTGATATAAGAGGCAAGAAAACAGCCAGGAGGAGGTCATCTGCAAACAATGCACATTTTTTGTGCACTCCACGGTTATCAGGGTTATTTCCAATTGCTATTGCCAGAGTCTCTATGGCAATAGCAAAAATTAGTGGCGAAAAGAAGCAGCCTTAATGTGTACCTTTAGTTATATTAACAGGATCTGAATAGTATCTTTGTAGATGCACCTGAGCACTAGGATTGAAGTAAAGAGCACATCTCTCTAGTACTTCAAGGAGGTATGGCCAAGCTACCATGTCAAAGGCCTTCTGTAGATCAATAGATAGCAGGAAGCCTTCTTGCATCCTTCCTCCATCCTTCCTCCATCGCACCACGAACGTAGTAAGAAAGTTACATAAATTGCTCTCCTATCTGATCGGGGGACCCTGTCTACCCAGAATGAAGCCGGCTTTGTCCTTGTGTATATACTTGGCCATAAAGACAGACATTCTGTTGGAAAGAATTTTAGTTAATATTTTTAAGTTGGTATTGATCAGGGAGAACGGTCGGTAATTACTTATATCACTTGAGTCTTTCCCTGGTTTGATTATAACCGATACATAAGCTAAATTCAAGGTCTTGTCAATGGGGTTACCATTCCAGAGAGAGTTAAAGAACTGATTGAGTAAGGGTTGGAGCAAAGGATATGTATCAACAGACTGAAAACCCATCAGAGCCCGGAGCAGAACCCCTTTTAAGATATTTAATCACCTATAAAACCTCAATTTCTGCAACAAGTCGATGCCGCTGGGCCAATTTTGAGAGAGGGATATCATGGAGAAAGTCAGTTGAGAAGTTAGGGGAGACCGTGTCATCTGCCTTGTAAAGTTTTGAGTAAATGTCTTGGAAAGTCTGCATAATATGTTGAGGGTTCTGGGAGAGAGCTCCCGAACTGGTACGGATTTTAGGAAGGAGAAAGAGCAGATTTTGGGAGTCAGTCTAGAAGCTATGGAAAGGAGAAACTGCACTGTTCTAAGGTATAATCCAAACAATTGCTTGTAGGTCAAAAATGTGATGCAATGACAGTTCAATTCTGATCCAAAACAGACACCGACATGAGCTTAATAAACAAATTTTGCCACCACCTTAAGAAAAACTCTCTTACCAGCTGGCAAGCAAAACCAGGCAAATGGCTATAGCCCAGCCAAGGCCTTTGCTTGTATGGAAGATCGTCCGGCAAGCTTTGATTGGATGACTGCATAGATTCTCCAAACGCTCCTGGCGCCGTAAGACTCAGACTAAAAGCTCAGTGCCCCAGCCATGCATAAGGAGAGAAGACCAACCATAGCATAGTATTTATTAAAAAATTAGGTATTGCACTTACATTTAAAAGTTTAAAATTGCTTATAAAACAGCAGAGCCGGCTGGCTACAAACAAAACCCGTCCTCCTAGCGAGACAGCGTGGTGACATCAGCATGTATCCTCCTCCAGACACGTTTCGTCATTGTCAATGGGGAATTTTAAATTTTTTAACTTAGATATTATTGAAGAGCTGCTTTTACACGCCAATCTCCATCCAAATTAAAAAAGACACTCTCCACATGTAGGGATAGAAATTGAGACAGAGCCTCCAACTACTTAAGATAATCAATTTATTAAAAGTAATGCACTTACATCATAAAGGATGCAAAATCGCCTTGTTAAAATTCCAAACATGCAGGTGACTCAGTGTTGCAATCTCCTCATAGCTTCCTTCGTACACATGGAGCCACTGTCTCAGCGTAGCCATGTAGCCCCGCCCGATGCATTTCACACTGCACAGCAACAAATGTGTAGGCTTTGTTTTGGGGGATGTCTAAAGCAGGATTTTTCTCCCCCCTGTTCTGTCGAGATATTGGTCAACAATATATTGGACCACAATGCCTTCCAAATGGGATAAGATGGTCTGTGCTAGGGAGGAGAAAAATGCTGCTTAGCCATGATTAGGGGTGTAATAGGAAATAAAGGTGTAAACTTTACCGCCTATTGACCCCTTCATTAAGATATATCTACCATTTGGGTCTCTAACTACCCAAATTAGGGAGAAATTCAGGTGTTTGAAAAAAAATATGGCTACCCCTCTCAATTTGTCCTTTGCATTGGCCAAATAGAACTGTGGATTTTCTGGTGGATAAATGAAGGACTGTACTGTTTAGGAAATGGTTTCTTGCAAGGGGAGTACATCTAATTTTTGAGAATGATAAAGAAGGAATAATTACTTAAGTTTACCAGGGAGTTGGATGTTGTGTGAAGCAATCCGCAGGCAAGGTGTCAGGTTCATTTAAATACGTAGACCATTAGAGGATGAAGAGAGCACTCCAAAGAAGATTGGCCTGCCCAGGCAAGTCAAGGTTCAACCAGTCAAGTCGGGAGACATCTCCATATACTAAATTGCAGGGACCAGGGATCCCCTCCCTGACATAGGTTCCTTTGTGACTGTGGAAAAATAAGAGAGAAAGAAAAAGGCGTAGGAAAGACCAGAGAAAAAAAGAAGCATAGGAAGGTAAAAATAGGGGAAAAAAAACAAATCAAAACTTCCTCTTCAATCCCAAGTAGACGGAAAGGAACCAGCCCATTCCCACCTAACAGCAAATCCAAAGTAATGCCTGCCAGATCTGGGGACATTAGTCTACCCCAGCATGAGGAAATATTCATCATGCAGAAGGAGACAGAGGAGCAATAAACCCACTCTGGCCTAAACACAGCTAAAAAACATTAGCCCTCGAGGGATAGCTATCCCCATAACAAATCCCAAAACCATAGAACAGTATATCTCTCTCCAGTATCTCAGCAAGGAGCGGGACCCCCCAAAAGGAAGGGTATCCATCCCCAACTAGAACCCCTAAGGGGAATGGATGACTGGCGTGGCAGGCCCCATGGTTAGTAGCCAACACATGAGCCTCCACAGACATCAGTGCTCCATTACAATAAACAAACAGTAATAGACATTGCTGAACAGGTACAAACAGGAGAGCCCCTGAGGGAACTTGACAGCCCCCTATAAACTAGAGGGGCCTGAAGGGTGTAACTATAATAGAAAAATACTGTACGATGAACAGTCCTTTCCATGGTAAACATGGACCATCAATAGGGAGAAAAAACATTTTTGATAGAGAGTAAATCCAGGCGACAATCCACCTGGAATGGCGCCACCCGAATCATGGAGAGCGAGAGTCCTTGGACCTCTTTGATTGTTCCTTCTGTCACATAGTGGGTAAGTGGGTTGGGCAGAGAGGGCCTATTCAATGAGCCAGAATTTCTGTGGGAAGATGTTGCAGGGGGATCTTGAGAAATCATGTCAAGCTGGAGCAGGAGATGTTCTCTGGAAAACAAAGAAAACCCATAGGATTTCTGATAAAAAAAAATAAGTTTAGGCAGAAAGGGAAAGACCACCAGTGTTTAATGGACTTTTGTGAGAGTGCTAGGAAAAGGGGCTTCAGGACACGTTTCTTCTGGATGGTGGTAGGTGAGAGGTCAGCAAAGACCTGTATGGGGTGACCCTGGAAGCCCCTTCTCCTGGACAGTCTCATAGCCTCCTCCTTCACCCTGTAAAAATTGGGTTTTACTGCAATGTCTCTTGGAAGACCTTATAGATGAAGTGGTTTTAGAGTTCTGTGAGCTCTGTCCAGTTCCAGGTGAAGTGTTGGAATCTCCAGAAGTAGCTCTTTGATGAAGGAGTAAACTGCTGATTGGACATCTTCAACGGTTTCGGGGAGGGCCTGTATCCGAAAGTTACAGTGCCTAGACCTGTTCTCCAGATTGCCAATGTTAGATAAGGTAGTGTCCAATTGGTTCTGTGTTGCAGTGTTTTGGTTAGTTCTAGCTACAGTAAGGTCCACTTTTTGTTCTATGGCCTTAAACCTTGCCCCCAAATTTTGTAGATTCGCTTGAATAGCTGAGGTAATCTGCACAGCAGTTTGAGCTAGGCCGCTATACAGCATTTTGGAAAAGGTGGACATCAAAGCAGTCAGGTCTTTGGGGCCAGGTGACTTAGTCATAGCATGTCCCCCTGGGGAGATAGGGCTGCAGATATGTCCCCACTGGTGAATTGAACAGCTTATCCAGGGTCCTTTCCAGGAGGGATTCAGTGGAGGCTGGTGAATGCAGGACTGGGGCAGAGGTACTGTGTCTGTAATGTCCTCCCCTCCCTCTGCGACCATTCCACGAGGTGCTGCAGTCGCCATCTTGAAAGCATTGATGGTCAGAGTCTCAGAGACCAGCAGACAGGAGAGGTCCCTCCTGGCTGACCCCCGGCATAGAAACACTCTTCAAGCCCTCCGGAGTCGCTGTTAGGCTGTGGGGTGTGGGTTTGTGTGATGTGACAGCTATGGCGGGGATTGTTCGACCGGACAGAGGCTGCATCCAGGGAGCTGCTGCGCATGCGCCTTATTTGTGCTATAGACTCAAATAGGGCCCCAACAGACAGTTTCAATCTAGATTTAAATTTAGAGTGCCATTTATTTGCAAAAATACCATAATTCAGTGAAAATGTAGTGAGAACATTTACAGTACATATTTGATTTATTGTTACTCTAGCTCCAGTTTGACAATTAGACCATTGGAATACTAAAGGGCATTTGGACTGGACTCCCAAATGAATTACTTCAATCTAGAAATAAAGTTTAAGCATAAATTTGTGGCAGAAAATGCACCCCAAAAGACTACACTTGCAATATTACATTTATGGCACTAGTTGGACCCAGGACCCCAACAGACATGTTTAAATGTAGAAATCAACATTACAGTTTCATCCACCAATAAGACAGCAGTTTCTCACTAAAAGACAGTAAATCTCAACAATTAGAGACCCCAATCAAAAACGAAGAACTATTACTGGCTATTAAATCTCCTAAATCCGGGAAACGCCCAGACCCAGGCGGCTTTATTGCCCACTATTATAAAATCTTCTCTACACTCCTGGTACCACACCTCTTAAAAACTTTTAACAACCTTACAGATCCTAGAGAGATTCCAGAAGATTTCTTGAGGGCACACGTTACAGTGTTACCCAAACCAAATAAGGATCAATTAGACTGCTCTAGTTATAGACTTAACCTTGACCTGAAAGCCTTTTATCACCTATCATGGGACTTCCACGCATGGTATCCTATCGTGAAAATAAAAGTTAATGGTGCCCTATCAGATACGGTATTAACCCAAAATGGAGCATGGCAAGGTTGCCCCCTTTCACCATTACTCACTTTGGAACCATTAATCCGTATGGAGAATAACTCTTTATCCATACACGCATTTCAGGCAGTAGGCAGACTGTATAAATCTGCAGCATATGCGGAGGACCTTCTGTTTTTCATAACCAGCCACACACTACTATGCATAATCTATGCAACGTGTTCACACAGTTGTATAATTGTAGTTGTACAAAAAATCTGAAGCATTAAACTTGTCTCTAAAAGCAAACACTCTATCTACTACACAGAAAAACTGCTTCATTAAATGGGAAGAAAAGGCCCCTAAATACCCAGGGATATGGCTAACACCAAAACTTGACTCGCTTTACATGAAAAATGTCAAACCTCTGCTACAACACATAAGTAGGGACTTAGAGAAGTGGTCTCTAAAATATTTCTCATGGTTTGGCAGGGCAGTCATAATAAAGATGACAATTTTACCCAGAATTTTATATTTTATTCCAGACTATACCAGTCCTCCTACCAACAAGCTTTTTTCAAGACTTACAATCCATGCTCGGGAGATTTCTATCATAAATTATGTCTAAGACCCCATACACACTATTAGATTTTTTGCAGATTTTTGTCTTCAGATTTACCAAAACTATATAATATGAGATCAAACCTTAATGCCCTGTACACACGGTCAGACTTTCTGACGGAATATGTGTGAATGGAGCTTGTTGTCGGAAATTCCGACCGTGTGTGGGCTCCATCTGACTTTTTCCATCTGAATTTCCAACACACAAAGTTTGAGAGCAGGCTATAAAATTTTCTGACAACAAAATCCGTTTGCGTAAATTCCGACCGTGTGTGGACAATTCCGACGCACAAAGTGCCATGTATGCTCAGAATAAATTAAGAGACGAAAGCTATTGGCTACTGCCCCATTTATAGTCCCGACGTACGTGTTTTACGTCACCGCGTTCAGAACGATCGGATTTTCCGACAACTTTGTGCGACTGTGTGTATGCAAAGCAAGTTTGAGCCAACATCCGTTGGAAAAAATCCATGGAATTTGTTGTCGGAATGTCTGATCAATGTCCGATCATGTGTACAGGGCATAAGAGTTTCAATTTGTATGCAATCAGGCAGAACTTTGGACTACATGGTTTTGGTAAATCTGAAGACAAAAATCTGCAGAAAATCTAATAGTGTGTATGGGGCTTTAATGTAGTATTTAAGTGTAGGAGGGTTCCACCACCATTGCAAATTGTGACATATGTTTTTCATGGGCAAGGACTATAATCAGCCTTAACATTTCCCAACCAGCACTAATTGCAGCCTCCTACCAAGCCTAAACCCACAAAATGACAGTTGTTTATCTCTCAGCACGCTGACAGTAATCAACCATAACCAGCCTTCAAAACAGATGGCATATGCCAGAAACAAGTTGTTTAATGGCTCTCTGGCCTTCCACAGTACATCTGCATTGATTAACTTCTTGCACCCCTGGGACTTAGGACTGTTTCACACCACAGAGATGCAGCCTACATACATGTGGCAGCACAGTGGATAACCGTTTAGCACTTCTGTCTAGCAGCACGGAGGTTCTTGGTTCAAATCCCAATCCTGCTACCTGGCTAGAGGTTTGTATGTTCTTCCTATTTTGTGGTGTTAAAGTTTCTTTTTCACCAGTAATTACATTTTTGATGAGTTTCACAAAATGGAACCCCGAGAAATAACATTATAAATCAAGCAAGTGTGGGTTTGCACCAAATCTAGAACTGTGGTGTTTTGGGCCAGATATGAATGTATAAGTGTGATGCGATCCTTCACACATATTTTAATGTTGTATGCTGATGATGAATGACGAATGTGCTTTGTCACCAATTTGTGTGAAGCAGACAAAATCAATTACACTAGTGGGTGTGTCCTTTACTGGGTGGGTCTAGGAGAGTGTGCTAGCAAACCTAGCTAGGTTATTTAAAGAGGAAGTAAACTCTGATGGGTTTACTTCCTCTTTGTTTCCCTGCAAAGGTAAAGCATAATGGGCTACTATGCATCGCATAGTAGCCCATTGTGTCACTTACCTGACACAGGAGCCTGCGATGTCACCGCTGTCCCATCTGCTACGGAGCGTCCATCTTCTTTTCGGGTATCGTGGCTCCGGTGCTGTGATTGGCCGGAGCCACGATGATCTCACTCCCACGCATGCGCACGGGAGCTGCCACTAACGGCATATCGTAGTTAACAGCGGCATGCTCAGTGTGCCTGTCTTTTTGCAAATATCTCCTAAACCGTGTAGGTTTAGGAGATATTTCTTGGACCTACAGGTAGCCTTAATCTAGGCTTACCTGTAGATCAAAGTGGTCTGTAAGGGTTTACAACCACTTTAAAGGCCTGCATTTGTGGTGGGCGTTTGGCCTAAGAAAAGGCCTGAATCTATCTTTGCAGTGTGTATATTGGGTTACAATATTGGGGGGGGGGTGCATAATTCCCAACCCACATCCCACTAAGGCTGTGGTTTGATGACTGCTTCTAAATCTCACATGTTAGACTTACAACTGCTATGTATTGGTTTAGATGAAAAGGAAGGTTTCTGCTAATTCATTCCTGCTATGTGTGTCAATGTAGTGCGCTTTTTGGCCTTTGTATTAATTTTGTCTGTTTTTGCTTATGATAATCTTGCCATTTAACTTTTTAGGGGTTTGGTGAGAGGACTTCTGAACACCACACAGGTTTGTCATGGTTGTTATTAGCTTAATTTGTATCCCTGCTTTTCTAATGTGATTTTTTAATGTGTCAAATATTTAGTGTCCTACCCTTGTAGATTGTAAGCTCTTTTGAGCAGGGCCCTTCTAACTATAATGTCAAATGCTGCAGCATAATTTCCATTCCTTTTATGTTTTTTGGCCCAAGTACATTAATGCACCAAATGTTTATACTAATGTTGAAATAAAAATGTATTTTTTTTTTACTTTTGCAGACTATAAATACATTTTTTTTAGGTGAAAACTATTCATACCCCTTCAAATCTGTCTTAAATCTAATTGCATACAAACGTATTTGGTTGTGCATACATGCAAGTCCTTGAGTAGAGAGTGTAATGGGGAGGAGGAAGAAAACACCCCAAAAATGAAAAAAAAAAAAAAAAAAAAAAATCCCCGTTCCAATGCTGAATTGGTAAACCATGGAATATGTCAACTAAATGTGAATTCTCTCTAAGCACAAAATTAAGAAAAATAATACCCCCAAAAAATGTGTTCAACAAAATCTGGCATGGGGTCCCCCCAAAATTGATATCAGGCCCTTTGGGTCTGGCATAGATTTTAAGGGGCACTCCGCACCCAAATTTTAAAAAGAAAATTGGTGTGGGGTCCCCCCAAAATCCATACTAGACCCTTGTCTGAGCATGCAGCCTGGAGATCCGGATAGCCCGCAAGAAAAGAGGGGGGAGAGCGAGTGCCGCCCCCCTCCTGAACCATACCAGGCCACATGCCCTCAATATGGCGAGGGTGCTTTGGGGTGCCCCCCAAAGCACCTTGTCCCCATGTTGATGGGAACAAGGGACTCTTCCCAACAACCCTGGCTGGTTGTTGTTGGGGTCTGCGGGCAGGGGGCTTATCAGAATCTGTAAGGCCCCTTTAACGAGGGGGCCACCAGATCCCGCCCCCCTATGTGAATGGGTATTGGGTATATTGTATCCCTACCCAGTCACCCAAAAAGTGTCAAAAATTAGAAACCACAAGAGAAAGTTTTTGACAAATCCTTTATTAAAAAAATAAAAATAAAAAAATGTGTCCCGCAATGTACATCCATCGTCAATAACGGCACCTGATGGTTTCGAAAAATATATTAAAAAAAAATGCTCTACCTCAGTGGGATACTCATTCCCATAGGGGGGCAGGATCTGAGGGGCCCCCTTGTTAAAGGGGGCTTCCAGACTCTGATAAGCCCCCTGCACACAGACCCCTGTAATCACTGGCCAGGGTTGTCGGGAAGAGGCCCTTGTCCCCATTAACATGGGGACAAGGTGCTTTGGGGGGCACCCCAAGTACCCTCCCCACGTTGAAGGCATGTGGCCTGGTATGGTTCATGAGGGGGGTGCTCACTCATCTCCACCATCCTGAACTTAAGGTTGCATGTTCGGATAAGGGTCTGGTATGGATTTTATGGGGACCTCACGCCAATTTTTTAAAAATTTTGGTGTGGAGTTCCTCTTAAAATCTATGTCAGACCCAAAGGGCCTGGTATGGATTTTGGGGTGATCCCCCGCCAATTTAAAAAAATTTTTTTTTAGTGCTGAGTTCCTCCTAAAAGCCATAACAGACCCAAGGGGCCTGGTATGGATTGGGGGGGAGGGCCATGCCATTTTTTCCAATTTTTTTCCCTAGTAGCCAATGCCACATAAGCATGAGCTTTGTTGTTTCCATAATATTAATGGTTAATTTACTAAACATTATTATATAAAATTTAAAACATCAAACACTAGTAAATGAATTTTCTATGCATGATTGTGCTCAGCCCAGTAGGCTAGTGGTCAGCACTTCTACATTGAAAGACTCAGGCCTTGAATGACTCATGGGTTCAAATCCCGGAGGGATACTAAAAGATTGCATTGGACTAGGCAAATTTCAATTAGCCAATGCACTTTCGTTTGGTTGATTCTTTTATATTAACTCTTCAAATGCATGCACTGGTATGTAAGTATTCAATAATATTATGGTGTGGAATTGCAAACATCACACACTAATTAAGGGACAGTTTACATTTTTTTGTTTGTTTTTAGTTCACTTGTGCACTGGAAAAATAAACACAGCTGGTGGGTAGGCTGGGATTTAAACTCATAACTTGAGTGCTTTAGATACATCTGAGCAGACCACAAAGCCATTGTGCTATGTATGCTGAGACCTGCATAATAGTATAGTATAATTAAAGAATGAACATAATTAGTTGCTGCTTTATAGTCAACTAAATAAAAAAACAACATGAAAAAAATAACATACAACAGATATGTAAGTGTAAATGTTCAACACTTGTAACAGTGTAGTGCTATAATAATTTGGTAGCAATTGACACTTCCAGATCTACAGAATCACCGATTAGCGACGATTCTGAATTTGCTAAGGCATGTACGCCGCTAATAGCGTGATTTTTCATCCGTATGTTCGCCTAGTTGAACTCTTAATTGCCTGAAACGGGCACTATTACATGTAGAGTGCCCAGTACTTCCTGGGAATCTCAGTAAATCAGCCCCAAAGTGTTTTGGGAATCTGCACTAAACACCATATTTAGCGACGACCAATGGTTACATGCCTGTGTGTTTGCACACAAATGCTCCATTAGCAAATGCCTTCAGGAAACATCTTATAAACTTTTGACACATTGGTATACCATACCAACCACAGCTTCAGATCTTTGCTGGCTTTGTTACCAGGCGAAAGGCACCTTGACACACTTATGGAGGGACTGAACTTAAATACAGCCATTCTGGCAGAAAGTTTGTGATATTATAAAGCATACTACAGAAACCTCAATTCAATTGACAGCAGCCTGTTGTTTATTACATATTTCTAATGGCTCAATTAAAAAATATAAATGCTCATTAACCAGATTCTTACTGCCACAAAAGCCATGATTCCAAGATATTGAAAAAACATTAACACGCCTATATTTAAGGAGTGTGAACAACCTCAACGCTATGGAAGAAATCCGGGCACTAGCACATGAAACAACTGAGAAATTTAACAAAACATGGAATGTCTGGGTTGTTTTCAAATATTCAAAAGAATTTAACTCGCTAACAAAAATTTAAATTGTGAATCTGGCTTTGGCAATCTTTATACCTTTCTATACCTACTTTCACTTTTTTTATCTTCTTTCTAAACTATTCTTTACTTTGACCTGCCTATACAAGCATTGATTATATAATGGTTGAATAAAAATTAGCAATAATCACACACAGTGAAACTCAAGAAATATTTTTGGTGATCGGTCATATTATGTTAAGGCTATAGAAGCGTTTTTTTTACCCATTGATCGGCTAAACTACATTGCATTATTTATCTTCCAACAATAAGTGAATTCTTGTACTCATTACTATGTTCATGTCACGGGCATATCATTGTACAACTGTTATTGTTTCTTTATCCTTCAATAAAACGTTAATGTGAAAAAAAAAATTACAGTTTAATTTATTCCTAGGAAATAACACCCCAAATATTTTTGGTGATTGGTCATATTATGTTAAGGCTATAGTAGCGTTTTTTTACCTATTGATCGGCTAAACTACATTGCATTATTTATCTTGCAACAATAAGTGAATTCTTGTACTCATTACTATGTTCATGTCACAAGCATATAATTGTACAACTGTTATTGTTTCTTTATCCTTCAATAAAACTTTATTGTGGAAAAAAAAATACAGTTTAATTTATTCCTAGGAAAAAACACCCCAAATATTGTAATGACTATATTCATAGATTTGATTTATTTGCAATATGTTCCCAGAATTAATTTGCTGCCACACTAGCCCCAATTTGAATAGGCCCCTAACAGTCATTTTTAAATCTAGAATTCAAATTTGCAGTGTCATTTTTTTTTTCAGAAAAATCACCGCAAACGATTGTAGAACCTATGCTTGCCATACTAAACTATTGGCACTAGGCCTCAATTTGAACATGACCCCCAAAATTAATTTTTTGTAAATAATTTTATTTAAACATGAGATGCAGAATGAGCAAAATAATAAGTATCACAACCTTTTACAGTTTTACTCAGATAAGGTACCAAATACCTTTTAGTGTATATAACCTGGGGCTATAATAAAAAGATACAGTAAGTGCTAGCTTGGTTTTGATATCTTGTCATTCATCTGCTTAGGTTTGTTGAGGTGAAGGTAAGACCATGGACACCCTGAGAATAAGAAAGCTCAACAAAGATCTGAATCAATTTTGTCTTTTCTTCATAAAGTTAGGAAAGTAGAAAAGTAAGACGTGTAGGATGTAAAGAAGTGGAGTTAGTTAAGGAAAGATGTAGGGGGGTATGAAATGTTAAGAAATGTTAGTTTGGGGGTATGGGAAGAGGGAGTCTAGATTGCGATGAAGGGAAAAACATAGAGAAAATTATGGGGCATATGGTAGGGAATGGTAGAGCACAAAAAGGGAAAGGGGGAACAGCATTTCCTAAGGTGGGTTCAGGGGTATATAGGATTATATGATGTATTGGATATGGATTCTCCATGGAAAAAGGCTTTAGCATCTGCTGAGAACATGAAATAAGTCCAATAGAACCACATATTACTGCACAAGTCATGTCTGTTTTTCAAGGAAAAAAACAATTTTAAAGATGACAAAGAATAGGACTTCATATACTGTAAGTTTTAGTGGCAGGGTGGTTTGTGGGCCTTTCCCCCCCAGAGTATGAGGTATATAATGATTTGGCCCACCTTCAAAAGAAGAGAGAAATATAAGTGTTTAAAAAAGAGAAAGTGAATGCCATAGCACTCCTCTGTCAGAGTAGAGTTCCAAAAGGATCTTGAAAAAGATGTGGAGGAGGTAAGGACCTAAATTAATGTTTGAGTTGAAGGACTTGTAATAAGCTGAGTATATGGGGGCCTAGAGCTGTCGAGGATGCATTCACCAATAGTGTTGCACGTGCAGTTTGGACCGTGCATAAGTTTGACCCAAACATTGCCTGTTTGCACTTTTGACACACACCCACATTTGCTAGTATATATATAGTTCAATAATAAGGGGAACTCCTGACTCCAGATATTCGATATCTTAATAGGGATGGACTGAACACCCCTCGGTTCAGTTTGCACCAGAACATACTGAACAGGCAAAAAATTCAGCAGAACACACGAACACCTGTAAAGTCTATGGGACATGAATAATCAAAAGTGATCATTTTAAAGGCTTATATGCAAGTTATTGTCATAAAAAGTGTTTGGGGACCTGGGTACCAGGGGGGGCTGGGATCTGGGGGCTTCCAGATTCTGATAATCCTGCCCCAAAGCACCCCCCATGTTAAGGGCATGTGGTCTGGTATGGTTCAGGAGGGGGGTGCTCGCTCATCTCCCCTTTCCTGCTTGCCAGGCTGCATGCTTGGATAGGGGTCTGGTATGAGTTTTAAGGGGGAGCCCAAGCCATTTTTCCCTAAAAATCTATACAAGACTATGGTTCTGCTTGATCCCTACCTTCTACATTTGCTACCAGACCCTTGCTTGCTCACCTCCTGGTGGGGCAATCCTAAGGACTGCAACCTAGTGCTAGCATGTGGTTGCAGGTTAGGATCAAGTGGAAGTGTGGTCGAGGAACAAGCCAAGGTCAATAACAAATGGTTGCCATCTGGGATCAAGCGGAAGCATAGTCAAGGAACAAATCAAGGTCAGTAATGAGTGGTAGTGAAGATATGGATGGCAGCAAAAGAAACAAGATATTGGCTAGATAAGAGCACAATATTCTGGCAAACAGGGAGTGCAAAGGTATGACTTAAATAGGAAGTTCATGGGAGCAGCAAGTCATTTAAGGTTCACCAGAAACAAGATGGAAAGTATGTTTATCCACAGATTCAGGCAGGGAGCTGTCCAGCATTTCAGGTGGTTTAGCAAGAATATAAACTGCCAGATACAACATAGAGAGATTAGGAGAGTTTGAAGAATAACTCCAGATGGCTGTACTCTTCACCAGCCTTTTAAAATAAAATTGCAGGTAAAAATATCACACCACAGTGGGGGACAGAGAGATTTTAACACGTTTCTTGACGATCAATCGCTTGTTCAACACAAAACACATTAACTCTGCAAAAGCTCATTAAAATGTGTCTGTTGCAAAATGGAAAACTGTTCTATGGTCTTCATATTCTTTTTGGCAATCATGGGTGCCTCTGGACTTAAGAGAAGAGGGACCTTTCAACTTGTTATCAGTGCTTAGTTCAAAAGCCTTCATTTCTGATGGTATGGGGGTACATTAGTGCATATGGAATAGGCAGCTTGCACATCTGGAAAGGCATCAATTTTGAAAGATATATCCAGGATTTAGAGCAGCATATGCCGCCATCCAGGCAACATCTTTTTCTGGGAAGGTCTTGCACATTTCAGCAGGACAATGCTAAACTGTATAGTGTATCTATGACAACAGCATGGCTTCGTAGTGGAAGAGTCTAGCCTTTTACCATGGACATCTTGAATTGAAGAAGAAAAGAAAAGAAGACCCAGGACAATTGAACAGTTAGAAATTTATGTCAGGCAAGACTGGGACAACAGTCTTTTTCCAAAACTTCAGTAACTAGTCTCCTCAGTTCCCAGACATTTGCAGAGTGTTTTTTTAAAAAAAGGGGATGCTACACCATGGTAAACATGCACCTGTCTGATCTTTTTTCATATGTGTTGCTGCCATTAACTTTAAACTTACCTTATTTCTGTCTTAAAATGGTGTCTTTCCTCAGTTTAAACATTTGATAAGTTTTCTATTTTCTATTGTGAATAAAATATGGGTTTTTGATAGTTGCAAATCTGTTTTTACGAAGCTTCTACACAGCATCCCACCTTTTTTGTAATTGTAAGTTTATATCCTACTGTAGGGTCAATTGTGATTTTGTGCTTTAATCCTGCAAAGTGGATGATTTGGCTTCTCATTCTCTTTAAATATTATATCTACTGTATGCTTTTTTTTTTTTAAAAGATATTTTTATTGGTTTTAGGTTCAACACAAACCAACAGACACAAAACAGTCACAAATAAAATAAAATAAAAACAAAAACAAAACACACCTGGATATCTGATCCATTCAGTATACACAAGCCATATTCAATTAGTAGGTAGATCACACAAGTCGTAGTAAGCATGTCATTTCATTTCAAGAGAGTTGAGAAATTGATAATCGCAACAGTCAGATATATGCATTTTTACACAGCATAACCATATTAATGGACCTGGTATTGGGGGTCCCTGCGGCACGGCCCATCAATGATCAATTGTATTCAATTTTTGAAAGAGTTAGTGGACTATCCAACCATTTCCCCCAAATTTTATGAAAGGTTTTATTTCTTTTACGAATTTCAAAGGTTAATTTGTATAATGGAATAGAGTCATTGATGATTTTTAACCAGAGGGACTTCAAAGAGGTCTGTGCACCTTTCCAGGACAGTAGAATAGATTTTTTAACATAAAAATAAAGAATACGGAGCAGTCTCTTGGCATGTGATGGTATATGTAAATCTCCAAATACTCCCAACAAGCAGTTCTTAGGGTGAATTATATTAGGAAGGCCCAGTACAGTTGAAATAAAGGCACCCACTTCTTTCCAGAAGTCACTAACTATCGGGCACGACCAGAAGCAATGTAAAAAGTCTGCCTCCTGGCCACAGCCTCGGAAACAGACAGCTGATGGCAAGAGACCCATTTTATGCAGTCTGGCCGGAGTGAGGTGGGTTTGATGAAAAATTTTAACTTGTATGATACGGTCTCGGGAGGAAATGACAGAGGTTTTATATGTGTCACTAAATTCTGTCCAATCGTCTTTTACCATATCAATATCCAATGTCTCCCACTTCTCCTGTGCTCTGTGAAACCTAGGGTTAGAGTCTGTCACTAAGGCTGCGTAGTAGGTGGAAATTAATTTAGAGGGTTCTGGTTGCCTAAGTAGTTTTTCCAGTGGAGGCAGATCAGTAATATAATCTAGGGTACCAAATTGGGTATGTATGGCATGTCTAAGTTGATAATAATAAAATAAATGAGATTTTGGTAGATCAAAGTCTGTACTCAACTGAGAGAAGGTTTTAAAGCCCTGCGTAGTATATAAGTGACATAGATATTTAACTCCCTTTGAATACCAGCGATTGGCATCTGGAAAAGAGTATAATTCTTGCAGATTGGGATTAAACCAAAAGGGGTTATTAGGGGATTTCAACCAAGAATGTTTCAATATTTTTGTGGTAATGTATTTAAACAGTGAAAGGGAGATTGAGAGTAGAGAGGTTCCAGGACGGTCTGGGACCTGGCCTCTATATATTATATTATGTAAGGTTTCATGGGAGGATGCGATAGCCCCCTCTTTGGCTGTACAGGCATTAGCTGGATCCGGGTTCATCCAGTCATGTATATGCACCAGTTGAGATGCCATGTAGTAAAGGAAAAAGTTAGGGAATGCCAGACCTGCCAGATGAGCTGGCAATCTCAAGGTCTCCAGTGCCACTTTGGGGGATCCGCCCTTCCACAGGAAAGAAGTACACATCACATCTATACGTTTGAAAGTAGCTTTGGATATTTTACATGGGGAGTTAGAGAGAATATAGAGCAGTCTAGGTAAATAAATCATTTTAAGTATATTGGCCCTCCCCATGAGGTCTAACGGTAAATCCATCCATTGTTTAGTTTGTTCCTGGAGGCGGGTCAGCAAAGGGTCAAGATTATTAGTAGCATATAAAGATAAGGGAACCTGAACCAACACCCCAAGATATCTAAAAGAAGACACCACCTGAAGCTTAGAATCCGGGTGTACCCGAGGGGGGTCATTCACATCCAAAGGGAAAAGACTGGACTTATCTCAGATAACTCGGAATCCAGAGTAGTCCCCAAAGGTGTTGACCTCCTCCAGTAACGCCCCCAGAGACTCATCAGCATCTGCCAGGTATACCAGTGTATCATCTGCGTAAAGAGAAATGCGCTCCTCTATATTTGCAATTGGGAGGCCTTTAATTATAGGGGAGGAGCGAATGCGAACTGCAAGCGGCTCCATAGCCAGGGCAAACAACAGGGACGACAATGGGCACCCCTGTCGAGTGCCCCTAGTAATTGGGAAGGAATCAGTAATAAATGAATTAACCCTTATCCTAGCCGTTGGGGAGGTGTACAGAATTTTTATCCATTCTATCACTCGGGGACCAAAACCATACTTCTGTAACACCTGAAAAAGGTACGGCCATTCCACACTGTCAAATGCTTTACAGGTGTCTAAGGACACGATGACACGTGTAGGAGGGCAGTCATGTGGATATTGCAAGTTATGGAACAGTCTGCGTATGTTCATTCTGGTAGACCTGCCAGGGATAAATTCACCCTTGTCGCTGTTAACCAAGGATGTGACCACAGTATTTAAACGATTTGCTAATATTTTGGCCAGAATCTTAACGTCTACGTTTATAAGCGAAATTGGACGATACGATTCACAGTGAAGTGGGTCCTTTTGGGACTTCAGCAGAAGAACTATCAAAGCTTCTCGCATTGATGGAGGAAGGATCCCAGCCTCTAGGGCTTTGTTATAGGTTCGGAGAAGGAAGGGGGATAGGAGGTCCTTGAACTTAGCATACCATTCAGTCGGGAAACCATCAGGTCCAGGGGTTTTATGTGCAGGCATTTGGGAGATAGCTGCTGCAATCTCCTCTACCGTGATAGGCTCCTCCAACATGTCCCGTCCCTCATCTGACAGGGAGGGAAGGGATATGTCAGCCAGATAGTCAGACAACTGGGAATCATCATAGTCAACCCTGGAAGTGTACAATTTTTTGTAAAAGTTTAGAAAGGAGTCTAGGATGTCTCTTGGGTTGTCACTGATCGTACCTTGAGTAGTCAGGATTCGTGGTATAGAAATGGGGGTATGGTCAGGTTTGGTCAAATATGCCAAGAGACGTCCTGCCTTATTACCATATTCAAACGACTTTTGTGAGACATATAACATGCGTTTTTGTGTGAGATCTAGCAAACGAATTTCATATTCCCTACGGCACTGTAACCATGTCTCCCTAGTGTCAGAGACAGGGTTAGAGGTATAAGCAGATTCTGCACTTATCATAGCATTTTCTAATTCCTCAGTGTGCATCTTATTATTTTTACGTAAAATACCTGTAATAGACATAAAGGTACCTCTTAACGTGGACTTAAATGCATCCCACTCCGTGGGGGGGTCTACTTTGTTTAAATTTTGCTTCCAGTAATTAGAAATACTCATCCTGCACTCACCCTGTACTATCTCGTCTTCCAGCCAGTATAAGTTCAGGCGCCACAAAGCAGGTCCCGAACCTGGAAGGATGAGGAGGGACACAGACAAGGGGGCATGATCGGAAACCCCCCTGGGCAAGTATGAGACGGCGGAGACAACCGGAAGGGTCTCCGTTGACGCAAAAGCCATATCTAGCCTAGACATAGTATGGAAGGAATCCGAATGGCAGGAAAATTGGCGTTCATCCGGATGTTTCCATCGCCACACCTCGGTCAGACCATGAACCTGAGCCCAGTCTATAAATGAGGGAAAAGATCTGCCTCCCCCACCCAGGCGATCCACCGTTGGGTCCAGGACTGCATTAAAATCCCCTATATAAAGTAGAGGGCCCGAAGGCCTATTCAGTAATTGCAGAGATAATTTAGAGAGTACTTCTACTGAGAATGGAGGGGGAACATAGATGTTCACCAATGTAAAGATTATAGTAGAAATTCGTAATATAAGAACAATATACCTCCCCTCTGGGTCTGTTTTAACACTAATCAACTCAGCTGGAAGGGATTTAGCCAGGAGTATAGATACACCTCTTGAGTAGTTAGTGTGGGTGGCATGATATAGCTTAGATAGCCAGGGGCGTTTTAGAGCCCTTATCTTAGAACCTGTCAGGTGAGTCTCCTGGAGGCAAATAATGTGAAGGTGATATTTTTTTAACACAGATAAAACCAAGGATCTTTTCTGAGGTGCATTCAGGCCTCTAGTGTTCCAGGAGACTATCCTGAGGGGTTGTGCCATAATAAAACATGAAGTAATAAAGATGCATAAGTAAACCTCTGAATTGATATCAATATGAGTAGATAGGCCGTGCCACCTGAAGCACACACAAGCACATGACAAAAAAGTGCGTGGGTCTGCCGATAAGGTAACATGGACCAGGAAAATTTTCCCTTCTTTGCCTTAGAAAAAAACATTAGACATATAACTGACCACAGAGGTATTAATAAACCCCTATATGCAATGACCTAGTATGCCTTTGATGACTTTCCATTAGCAAACGGTATAGGTGTGTTAGAAAGAACATAAAAAGTAAAAAAGGAAGGAAAAAACAAAAAACAAAAAACCTGAAAAAAAACCCCAACCACCTTTTTCTTTAAACCTTTGTGCCCCCCACCCCGCTCAGCCATCCCAAACATAGCAAGCTTTGGATCCCTAAACTAGAAGTCCTTCCTAACTAGCAACTGCAGAAGTAAAAAAAAACTGTACCGTGGCCTCGCCACAAGCTGGTAGGGGGGGTAACGTGGGGTCCGGTGGGGCTCCCAACTATTGACCGAGGAGAGAGGGAAGAGAAAAAAAACTTTTGTTCCTTCCCCTCTAGTAGACATGTCCTGTTGAAGGATAGATGAGCTGAAAAATTCTCTTCTTCTCTTTTCCCCTTTCCTTCTCTCCCTTCTTTGATCGGATGATTGTTCTGGTATGATTGTTCCGGTACGCAAGTTACCATACGATGTAAATCGTAGCAGTGCAGGTTGGATTGTAAAGTAGAAGATCAAAAAAAAAAAAAAAAAAACCCCAAAAACATTACAATGGAGAGACATGCAGACTGTTGACGCTGTAGCTTGCATAGCAGGGTGTAGATCTTTCCTTGCAGGTTAAGAGTGCCCTCAGTCTCTTCTGCTTCTATGTGCTGCACCATATTGATCGTTTAGCCATTTCATGGCCTCCTTGGGGTTGGTATAGAAAAGAGCCCTACCATCATGGATAATGCGCAATTTAGCAGGGAAAAGCATGGCGTAGGAGAGGCCTTCTGTGCGCAATCTAGACTTCACTGCTGAGAAGGAGATCCGCTGGCGCTGAACTTCAGCAGAAAAGTCCGGATAAACAGAAATATTATTGCCATTAAATGTGAGCGGGCCTTTTTCATGTGCCAGGTGTAGGACGGCCACTTTATCTTGAAAGTTGAGGATACGTGCTATGATGGAGCGTGGTGGGGCTCCCACTGGAGGTGGACGAGGAGGAGTGCGATGTGCGCGCTCTATAACATGTGAGAATGAGGGCGCGTCTTTACCAAAAATGTCCCACAGCCATGAATAAAGAAACTTTTCAGGATGGGAACCTTCCGCGCGTTCTGGAAATCCCACAAATCTGAGATTGTTCCTGCGAGAGCGATTTTCCAAATCGTCGATTTTAGCGCGTAGTGCCGCCATCTCGCTTGTAGTATCACGTATAGTAACAGACATGGGATGTACAGTATCTTCTAATGTACTAATCCGTTCCTCAGCATCCCCTGTGCGGTCTCTGAGATTCTGGACGTCTTGTTTCAATAGTGAAAAGTGCATACGGATAGAAGCTATTTGAGTGGAGAGGGAGGTCTTGTAATCCTGAATATCCAGCATAATAGTAGATAGTGTAGGCTCAGCAGGGGGAGAATCCACAGTCTGACTAAATTCAGCAGACTGCTGTGATTCTAGTATCTGCAGGGGTTCTGTAGGTGTGCGGAATATAGCAGGAATTGATGCACTCACCCCTGTTACAGAGTCCTGGATGGCTGAGGAGGAGGGCTGCAGCGTGTCTGAGTGCCCTGCATGTGTCTCGGCGCCATTTTGCCTCCGGAACCGCGCCAGTTGTTCCGCTGTATGTGAGGGCCGCGGCGGCCCGTATTTCAGCATGTCAGCCAGTCTGGTGGGTGCCCACAGCCGTGGGGAACAGAATGATGCCTTCCACGAGGATCTAGGACCAAGGATAGCTGTAGGATGGCCGTTGAGAGCCGGAGCTGTGTGTCTATGCGACTGCTCTCTTCACCATCCGGCCATGCCCCATCTACTGTATGCTTAATTAAAATTCCATGAATGTACAGTTTGTTTGCTTTCCAAAACAACATAGGATTGCTATCATCTGTGATTCAGGTTAACAATCTAGTTTCTGAATCATATGTGCCATAATTTGGGAATCAGAGTAGGAGTAGGCTATCATTTAGCCTCCAATGTCAGGCTTTGAGATACTTCTCTGGGTTAACAGCAGTCCTCAGTGTTACTGGGGCATGGTCTGACCATGTATTGTTACTGGTGTCAGTGTGCACAATTAGGGTGATATGGTGAGTAAGAAATGTGAAAATATGAATTGTGTGGAAGAAAATAAAAAGAGTATTCAAATGTATCTGGATCTTGTAATCACCACATGTCAATCAGTGGGCCCTTGTGGAGCATATGAATGATACATCTGCAAGAGAAAAGAGAGAGGGAGGAAGAGCCAGTCAGGGGTGTACCTAGAGCATTTGGCATCTGAGTCAGATACTATATCTGGTACCCCCCCGGCCCATGCAAGCAGTGCTGCTCAAGTGTAGCAACTCTGCACATTGCGACCCATAACCCTATGCTTCCCTGGGTGGCCAGGCCCCTCCTCTTTCTCTGTGAAAATGGCACCAACCGACCTGAGGATTGTCATCGGGCAGCCGGCGTCAGACAGAAATACATATAACCGCCAGTGGAACACAAACTGAGCCAGTTACAGAAAAAAAAGTGTCCAGCAAGGATGGCATTAAGTTAACCCCGACACATACCAGGCAGATTCCCCTCCACTTCGACTCTCACACCTGTTTACCCCCCTATGGACCAGACCATATTTTCACATTTCTGCTATGTGTCTGTTCATGAGTCAATAACTGTAATGCCCCGTACACACGGTCAGATTTTCCAACGGAAAATGTGTGATAGGACCTTGTTGTCAGAAATTCCGACCGTGTGTGGGCTCCATCACACATTTTTCATCGGAATTTCCGACACACAAAGTTTGAGAGCTTGCTACAAAATTTTCCAACAACAAAATCCGTTGTCGGAAATTCCGATCGTCTGTACACAAATCCGACGCACAAAGTGCCACGCATGCTCAGAATAAATTAAGAGATGAAAGCTATTGGCTACTGCCCCCATTTATAGTCCCGACATACGTGTTTTACGTCACCGCGTTCAGAACGATCGGATTTTCCGACAACTTTGTGTGACCGTGTGTATGCAAGACAAGTTTGAGCCAACATCCGTCGGAAAAAATCCATGGATTTTGTTGTCGGAATGTCCGATCAATGTCCGATCGTGTGTACGGGGCATAATACTTATGATAAAAAATTGATACATATATTGTTTTTTGGGGACAAATGGGGCTTTCTTGTGACCCCATAAGTCCTCTGAAATGTTTTTAAATTTATTTGCATTTTAAGGGGAAAAAGAGTAAAAATCTGAAAAAAAAAATATTTTTTCAAGTTTGATTAGAAATATTTTGAACACAATTACCATTACTGTGGGGAAAACATACATTTTATTCTGCTGCTTGCTCTATTTACTCAAAAACATGTATAAAAAGACACCCAGCAGACCAATAATTTGTTAGTGAACAGGGTAGTTCAAAATCAGAACCGTATCCCTATGCTGAGGCCCCCACCTAAATTGATGGGTGTGGTTTCTTAAGGTCATGCATGATCATGAAAAAAATGGGGATTAGAGATCACAAAGAAACCTTATAAAGGAAAACCATGGACTTAAAAAATCAACTTTAATGAATATGGTTAAAATAAATTGATGCAAAAAACTACCACTGATGCAAACATTAAAAAAGACAACGTTGTCAAACAACTCAGAGACCTGCCAGCAGCACACCTCATACACCCACCACATACAGTCCTCACTGCAATAAGTCTATGGGGATACACGGGCTCTTCCACAATCAGTAAGATAAGGAGGATGGGATTATTCAAATGGTAAAACCACTCAATCCACAGAGATCAAAACTCTGGAAATCTTCCAATCAAAGGGTGTAGCAATCCTAGAGTGCCACTAGGCTGAATGTTCAATTAAACCACAATGAGGAAAATGCAGGCTGGATGGGGAGATAAGGGCAGAATGGAAATGGGAGTAGCTGGCTGTATCTTGAATAGGGTCTATGGATAAACAGCAGAACTTGACACATAGGTTGATATAAGTCAGCCCCACAACAGGAGATTCATAGCCAGATGTCGCTGGATATATATAGACTGGTGAGGATTCAACACACAAGTCCCATATAGCATTCACTGGGCAGCATACTGTATAGCTGCTGTACATCAATTTGCTCACCACCTCATGTCTCACAGAATGGGGGTTTGTTGCAAATTCTCATGCTGTATGCAGTCAATGCTTGCTAGCACCTTTCCCATACTCCAATAGCCCAGAGAAATTGAAGTCCTACAAAAGCCAGCCTGCTTCCCAAATGTTGTGCGGGGTGGGAGTCAGGCAGGGTCACCAGAGTTGCGTAGTGACATCACGCTGACCTGTTTCGTCTGCCTATCAGCAAAATTCATAGTTGTCAATTTTAATGTTTGCAACAGTGGTAGTTATTTTAGCCATAGTCAATAAAGTTGATTTTTTAAGTCCATGGTGTTCCTTTATAAGGTTTCTTGGTGATCTCTTATCCCCATTTTTTTTCTTGCTCAATTTCCTGCAACAATAAGATTGCATTTTTGGTACATAGCATTTTAAAGTTGTTTACAAAAGAAAAGGGTTTTTTCTTGTATTTTTGCATATATTGAATGTTACTCATAATGCATCAGTAACTTAAAGTATATGTGAATCAAGAATGTATGAATGAGACACATACTCAAAACATTTTTTTTTTATGTGATATTACAGTGAAAAATAATTTGTATATTGTGAGGGGAAACTGGAATAGCTATTTTATTTTACAAATATTTAGTTTTGAATAAACAGTTACAGTATATTGCATACTATACTATTTGGTATTTAGGGGACCTATTGTGTAACATTCTGTATTTCTGTACTCTTTTGTTACCATGCTATTTACACCTCCAACTAGAACATTGTTTTCCGTCCTTGGAAAACTGTTTTAGGAGGACCTTCTGAAAGTAACAATGTGGGAGGGGCAGGAGGCGGAGCCTAGCGGAGCAGACATGCATTGTTAGAGCTCCACACCGCTGAGGAGAGAAGAGAAGGACAAAGCGGAGCCTGCAGACTCAAAAGGTATCCATTTGAACCCTTTTCCCCCTGGGAACAAACTGTGAAAGTTTGGGCAGGAAATATGGTACTGGGAGGAAACCGTGGCAGAAATAAAAATCACCTCACAAAGAGCTCACAGGCACTCACTGCAGCTGAAGCAGCTCCAGTCACCTCACAAGATACAGCATCAGGGCGCTCTCACAGACAGAAAATGTCACAGCAAGACTCTCCATTTGAGTCAGATACAGAACAAATCCTCTCACAAACTTCTCCACAAGCCTCCTCAGTATCCCCAGTAATATTATTACAATTTGAAAAGATGCTTCATAAGGCTTTAAAACAAACCTCAGACCAAATAACAAAAAGCCTAACCAAAGAAATAAGAGAGCTGGGAAACCGCACCGCAGCCTTAGAAATAAAAATGGATGAAATTGAAATTACAACCCAAGAAAATATAACAGAATTGGAACAATTAAAAAAAGAGAATTTAATACTTCAAACTAAGCTCGAAGATTACGAAAATAGAGCCAGACGTTCAAACTTGCGCATAAGGGGAATACCTGAAACTGTGACAGACCTGCAATCTACTATTACTGCTCTATTACAAGAACTAAAGCCAGATATCCCTATTGAACGTTTAGAACTGGACAGAGTACACAGAGCCCTCACAGCCAAAAAGAAAGATGGACCCCCACGTGATATAATCACAAAATTTCATTATAACAGAACGAAAGAACAAATACTAATTGCTGCAAGAGAAAAAAAGGAACTTAATTTTCATGGACACAATTATCAAATTTTTGCTGACCTATCCCAACTTACTATTACTAAAAGACGATCCATGAAACCCCAACTAATGGAACTGCAACGCCTAACATTATGTATCAATGGGGCTTCCCCTTTTCAGTCAGATTTAACTACCAAGGTACAATTTACAGAAGCAGATCAGCAGATGAACTACAACAAACCCTTTTAAAATTAAATCTGACAGAACCCACAAGCAGCAACACTCCCACACGCAGAAAAATGGCATCATCTTCACCTTCAGGCAGCACTCAGAAAATTTCAGAACAAAATGGGAATCATCATTCTCACAAAAGAGGCCGTTATGCCACATCATCCATGGACCAAGAAGATTCAATGGACTGACATCCTAATTCCTGATATCTCTTCATTTATTATACTAAGAGATGGTTCTCTATAAAAAACCTGTATTTATTGTTAGGCGCATTCATAGTCCTCAGTAATTTCACAGAGGCCAGTGAGGGCTGCACTCATGCTTTCTATAGCCAGGTCATGTAACCCTAGTTGTTTTCTAATTGCTCTGGTTTCTAGGTTTAATTTTGAGATGTCATCAGAGTCCTTTTCCAAGATCTCATCAATGATTGAGGTGTAGTTATTTAGTTTCTTCATCAGATCTATTCCCCAACCTGTCCAGGAAGGAAACCAAGCCCAGGTCATATCTTTTTCTAGGAACATTTCTCTCTTTCCAAGATGTTTTAGAGGGTATCTTGGGTGGGTGCTAGCTTTAAGTAGGTGTCCTTGCCCATTATCCCCAACTACTCCCATTACAGGAACTATTTTAGCAAGGTAACACCATCCCTGGGGTTCTTCAGGAATCCATGGGTAACAGAGCTTGCCACAACAGATGTAGGTTGTGTTACCTAGTGCCAAGGGTCGTTGACTAACAACGGTCCTTGCACCCTTTGAATGACCAGATGCCATCAGCAGAGCTAATAACTGTGCGACCGTGGAGTGGGAACTAGAATTAAAAAGGTCATAGATGGTAGCATTTATCACAGGGTCTGAGGTGCGAAAAAGTGAGTTATCGGTAAGGGAAGCCATGGAGACATTAAGTTTTGACCATTTGCACACCTCAGCTCCCCTGGAAATGTTTCCCAGTATGAAACACCAATCTGGAGCATGGCTTCTACCCACGATTTGAAAACTGAGGGGCTTATTGGGACTTTTCCTTATGACATTGGCAAGAACTATGGGGTGAGTTCCATTCAAAAAAGGAGTGATGTTTAAGGGAATGGCCATCAATGGGATTCTGGCTGTACTGGGGTGGAGTTTGCTACATATCCAACATTTCTCAAAACCAGACTTCTGTGCATAACTGTACTTAAACTTCAACAACAACATCTTGTCAGTGAAACCTGAAGGGGGTTCAGTGGGGGATATACTTCTTTTATATTTTAAACTAGATGTATTGGCTGTCTGGGCATTTCCACATATCCCTTCTAGTGACCCTAAATCTTCTGGATGGTACACACAATTTGTTATTAACCAAGTAGGTATGAATACTATCAGAATCAGACATGTCCAGAAGCATAATGTTTTTCCTGACACAAAGGTAGAAATCATTTTGTCAGGTACTGTGTACAAAGTTCTGTTACTCGTTTCTTCCTGTTGGTGGGGGATTCGTCTCGTCGGTCCGAGAGATTTGTTTTATGCCTTCTTGAATGTCCTTCAAATCTGGTCGCTGTTCCTGGTCAGAGGAGTCTTGGGATGCTGGAGGAGGGTCAGGGGTCTGGGGTTGCTGTGGACACTTCTTTAACCGGCTGGCGTGGATCCAGGTGTTTCCTAGATCGGTCAGTACAGCAGTTCTGGAAACCTTCTCTATCTTCCAAGGTCCAGAGAAAATGGGTCCAACCTTCTTTTTGTGTGCCAGTTGTTTCACCAGTACTTTGTCTCCTGGGATGAAGGGATGAGTAGGTTCTGTTGAAAGAGGAGAAAAGGTGACAGAGACTTGTTCGTTCATATCCTGTAGCATACTTACCAGATTTTTCACGTACATTTCCTGTTGAGAATAGATGTTAATGTCAGTGTTTTGATCTAAGAGGGGCAGCTCTATGTTTGCAGGAACTCCCATCAAAATCTCAAAGGGCGAGAGTTTTGTTCTAGCATGTGGTGTTGTTCTGATCTGAAATAGGACAGAAGGAAGGTAATCCAACCATCCTTTCATGGTGCCCCCCGTGGCCTTTTTTAACTTGTCTTTAATGTTCCTGTTCATTCTTTCCACTACTCCTGCACTTTGTGGGTGGTAAGGGATGTGCAGTTTCCACTGTAAGCCTAGTAGCTTAGCTAAAGTCTGTGTAACAGAGGAGCTGAAGGCAGGCCCTCTGTCTGACCATATGGCCGTTGGTATTCCGAACCTACAAACCCAATGGTTCAGTATGCATTTGGCAGCAATTTTAGCAGTCTCACCTGTACAAGGAATACCTTCAACCCAACCTGACCATTTGCATACGATCACGCAAAGGCATTTCAAATTGCCTTTTTGTTTGGGCATGTGTGTGAAGTCTATTTGCAAATCTGTTAGGGGACCCAGGGGTGGGGGCAGGTGGCCATGTAATCCATGATTTTTCCCTTGGACATTGTTTTGTGCACAGGTCAGACAACTGCTGGTGAGGAGTTTTGCCTGTTTACTTAAGTTGTTTGTACAGAAAGACTTTGTGTATATGTTTGTTAGGGCGGTGGTACCTATATGTCCTGGACCATGGAGATAGGAAAGTATGAGAACACTGCTTGATTCTGGTATGCCCAATATCTTCCCCTGTTTTGACCAAAGACCTTCTTGGTCCTTGGTCAAGCCATCCTTGACCCAAAAAGAAACATCCTCTTCTGTAGCTAATCCCTGTATTTGTGCCACAATGGTTTTAAAGTTGGGTGATGTAAAATGTTCTTTGAAGAACATTGTTGTGGGGGCTGGCTGACCAATGTATAGGGCAGCGGCTTTTTTTGCTTCTCTGTCTGCCAGAGCGTTTCCTTTGGAAACTCTGTTGTTATCTGATGAATGTGCCTTTACCTTGATGACCGCTATCCTCTCTGGGAGAAGAATCGCTTGCAGGAGTGCTTTAATTTGCGTAGAGTTAGCGATTGGCTTGTTGTCAGCGGTTTTAAATCCTCTATTCGCCCAGATTACGCCATAGTCGTGCGTGACCCCAAAAGCGTACCTACTATCTGTGTAGATGTTTACCTCCTCATCAGAGAAAAGTATGCAAGCTCTTGTGAGCGCCTCCAATTCTGCTACCTGTGCCGAGGAGGGTGGTAAGGCTTTTGCTTCTAACACCACATCAGGGAGTTGGACAATGGCGTACCCTGTCAGGAATGTTGCATCGGAGGGGCGAGAACAACTGCCGTCTATGAAGACGTCCTGTACTCCTGGTAGGGGAATGTCAGTGAGATCTGGGCGAGGGCTGGTTATTGCTGCAACCTGTTCAACACAATTGTGCTTCTGATCAGGGTCTCGCGGTAACCTGAGCAAAGAGTGCAAAAGACGGACAGTGGGATTACTTGGTGGTGCGTGTTTGAGAGTGAGGTTATCAGTATTCAGAAGTGTGATCTCATACCCACTAAGCCTTTGTGCTGTCATATGCTGTGTGTTCATGTTTTGCAGGAGGTGAGTTACTGAATGAGTAGTGTAGAGAGTCAGTTCATGGCCTAATACTGATTTGTTAGCCTCCTGAACTGCCATAGCACAAGCAGCAAGGTTTTGTAGACAAGATGGCATCCCTTGTACTTGGGTAGGCAACTTTTTTGAGAGATAGGAGACTGGTCGGTACCCGGTTCCATGTTGCTGTGTCAAAACCGCAGCAAAAGAATTTCCCGATACCACACAGTATAATTGAAAGGATTTGCCATATTCTACCAATCCCAGGGCGGGGGCCTGAGTCAGACTTTTTAACAAGGCCTGAAAAGCACAGAGCCTTTCTGTTGTCCAATCTACTGTCTTTGGGGCGGTGGACAAGGTAGCCTCCCTCAGAATGCCATCATAATATGAACAATCTGGGATCCATTGGCGGCAATATACGATTGCGCCCAAGAATGAGAGCAAAGTTGCTTTGTCTCTTGGAGGACTGAGAGCCTGCAGGGCTGCGGCACGTTTGGGGGATACCAGCCTGGTTCCCTCCTTCAGAATGCATCCCAGGTATTCTACCTGACTTTGACACCATTGTATCTTCTTCCGCGATGCTAGGTGGCCAGACCTGGCCAGGTGATGTAACAGAGATGTGGAATCGACCGCACAATCTTCAGCAGATCGACTGCACAGTATTAGTACCGACCCGCGCTCAGCAGTCCATGACTTAATTGTCTCATTAAGGACCATGGAGAAGGCTGCTGGACTGTCCACATACCCATAATCTTGACCAGGTCAACTGTTTTCCCCTCCCCCATGAGAATGAAAACATGGGCAATACCCCATCATCGATCGGGATGCTAAAGAATGCGTTCGCCAGGTCTACTACTGTGTAGCAAAGGGAATCAGCAGGTATTTTCAAAAAGATGAAAGAAATATCTGCTACCAAAGGTGGCAGAGGTATAACCTGCTTGTTAACGGCCCTTAGGTCCTGTACAAGCCTCCATTCCCCATTTGCCTTTTTCACAGGGTAGATTGGTGTATTCCAGGGGCTTATAATGTGTTTCAGAATCCCTTTTGCTATGTAATCATTGATTAATGGTGTGATGCCTTCAATTTTTTCAAGTGGCAGGGGGTATTGCTTGTGATATTGTACTACAGCGTCTGGACGCATTTGTGGTGTGTAAGGTGTACAGTTAATAAAACCCACACTCCCTTTGTTGTCTGCCCATATGGCATGTGTTTCTAGAGTGGGTGGCAATGATGCAAAGAGTCCCCTGAAAGTGTGTCTCTTTGGAGCATGTAAATCACAGAACGGTGAGCTGGCAGTGAGGGAGCCCCCTCTGTCAAATTTAATGGTGATATTCAGTTTTGAGAGTAGGTCCCTCCCCATTAAAGATACTGGACAATCCACAAGGACAGCAAAACTCTGGGTACACAGTTCCTGCCCTTCTGGAGTGGCCACGGGCAATGGTGGAGTGATGGGGTGGGTAATTGATGTCCCATTTATACCAATAGAGTTTCCCTCAGTGCAGTGCGGTGTGTCATATATGGCATCATTCAAACTACTGAATGTAGCCCCTGAATCCAACAATAGACATATCAGGTGATTGTCTACCCGCAATAGTACCTGCGGAAGACTTTTCCATGATGGATTGTAACACACAAGGCTGAGGGACGGGACGTACTCTTGGCATCCCTATTGTGGCGTCCGCCGAGCGGATGGCCACTGCATCGGGATGCGTGGGGGTGGTCTGTTAGGCTGAGGCTGGTATTGGGGTTGTGGTTGGGGTGGTTGGGGTTGTGGTGGGTGAGGATACCTGATATCCTGAAGGCGACGGGGGTTGGTGTTAAGATTCCTACCTCTTCCTCTTTGGGCGTTTGTTCTAATTCTGTAGGGACATTGGGACTTCCAGTGCCCCAGTTCCCCACAGTTAAAGCACCCCTGATCTGGTGGGTAACCCTGGTCTGGGGGATATGATTGCATTGGTGGATAAGGTTGCATTGTCATTATGTGGGTGGGCGGAGTCCCACCAGTTGGCAGAGTCTGGGTTGGTGTCAGGGAGGGAAAAATGCCACCCTTCTGCTCAAATACCCCTGATGTTTCTCGTGACCTAGCATCCTTCATAAATTCATCTGGGGGTTGTTCTGCCCACTTTGGATTAGTGAATTTAAGCAACTGTGTCACCTTCGTATCGCCACCAGCCATAATGGTGGTGGTGAACAACTGGGGGTTGGCGTTATCTACTGCTTTCCACAGACCATATACCCGGGTACAAAATTCATAGAACTTTTCCTTCGGTCCCTGTTTTGCTAGGACAAGTTCCTGAAGTGCAGATGAACCCTTGTATATAGTAGACCAATGATTCCCCATACCTTTCCAAAAAGATACCCAATCTTTATTTTCTTCTATGTGGGCTGTCCATAAGGCATCTACGGGATGCCCTTCTGGGCTGTCAGGGTCAACTATACTAAGAATCCCTGCTATATCTTCTTTATCCAGGCTCGTCCCTGCACTGTATTTTGCAAGGAAAGCTCCAGCCTCCCTAGGGCTTTTCTTTGGGCTGGGGCATAACTCCTTTATTTTTAACAGTGTGCCTAGGGGTAGGGGAATATGGACTACCGTCTCCCCTATATGCATAAGTGGTGCTTTAAAGGTGGCACCTAGACTTTCCTGTTCCATTTCCATTTCTCTTTCCTCAGTAGAGGATTCACCCTGCTCCCTTTCCTCCTGTGGGGGTTTCTGGCTTATGGCCGGTTTAGTTTGGCTTCTGAGTGTGGTGGATGGCTGTGAAATTATCTTTTCCTTGGCCTCCTTAATCCTTCTTGCCTCTTTCTCTAGTTTCCTCTCGTACGCCTCTAAATCTTCCCTTTTCCTTTGTATCCTTTCTTCCTCTTCCTGCTGTCTCTTATTAAATTCTTTCTGTTTCTCCTCCCATTCCTTTTCCCTGGGGCTTAACTTCCTGACTCCTTCCTCTTCTCCCTCTTCCAGGGTCTTTCCATCCCTTTCTTCCTTAGTTATTGCAGAATACTCTCTTATTTCACCCTCCCTCTTATCTAGCTCTCTTTTGTAATTTTCTAGCTCTTCCTCTCTCTTAGACATTTTCTCCTCTAATTCCCTTTCCTTCGGATCCAACCTCCTAATCCTTTCTTCTTCCCTCCTACGTATACCTTCTGCCCGGACTTCCTCTTCCCTGTTCCTACTTTCGTTTTCCCATCGTGTAACTTGTGCCTGATCAGCTGCCCCATATACCATGGTAGCCAATACTGCTGGATCCAAAGATGGATACAGCTGAAGACATGGACCCAATGTTCCATCCTCCTGTTTAACCATCACATAAGGGGGGGGTGCTTCGGGTTGCTGTGATAGGGCGGGTGAGTTTACAGGTTTTGGTGTGGGGGCTTTAGTTACATACTTTGTTTTATACTTGGCTAAGCATTTGTTCCATGTTTTGTAACAATCTTTCATGTATTGGGTGTCTTCCCATTTCCCAGGTGGGTAGGAGTGCTTGTGTACCTGACACACCTTGCTCACTTCCTTCCACTCGTCCTCAGAACAGGGTCCCACTGGCCCTGGGTCATGTATCCCCAGCTGTTGGCACCTCTCTCTGACCTGTGTCCAAAACGGTTCTACCTGTGGCCCCGGTAGTGTGTTTTTAACACACTCATAGGGAGATGAATTGGCCATGGTCTGGGTTGCCGCAGAATTCCCCATCTAATAACCTTGGTAGTGTGTGTCTAGTACAGGGACAGAGATGAAAGCAACCTGTTTGTGCTATAATCTGTTCCCTGACTTGGGAATAAGTCCCCTCGTCTGTTATCGCTGTGGGGCTGATATAGCTATGAAGGTTAACCCTCAGTACTCGGTATAGGAAACCCCTCCTTGTGGTAGGAAAAACCCCCCTTGCACCAAGTCGGTATGAAAATCCGGTTGGTCTAGTGGTGAGCAGGATCCACGTCCTGTCAACACTAAGGAACAGTAAACCAAAGGTGCAATGTGGGCAGGCGGGCGCTATCTCACTACAGTCAGGTTCTTGCCCTATGTGGTTCATTTAGTGCATATATGTGTAATACAATATCTTAACAAAAAAATCCTCTAAATCAATACAGTACTTTACATTCAGTTGTCATACACATATATATCATACACTTATCTCTAATTCTCTAATTCTCTATACACTCTAAATACTTACGGTGGTACCTAAAAGAAAACAAGCAAAATCTTATATATACAGTGGCAAAATAAAGTTACATTATATGAACATGTTATAATAAGTGCACTTTTCAATATTTTCCCCAAAAATTGGGCGTCCACTCAGCCACTCCTTATACTACGGGCGTATTCTATACTTCCCGAGTTTTAAACACACATATATCTACCTAACACAGTCAGACCAACCTAGTCAGACTATTTTAAACAAAAAACCAAAAAACCTGCGAGCCCTTCTTAACCCTCCAAGGGACCAGCCTAGTCCGTTGCGAAGGCACAGTTATGTAAGTAGGTGGGTATACAAGGTTATTTGAACATGGCAAGCATCAACACCAGTTACCAAAAAATAGGTAAAAAGGAGTAAAATGACTTACCTGTTCAAACACCCCCACACTTTCTGGTACCAAAACTGTTAGGCGCATTCATAGTCCTCAGTAATTTCACAGAGGCCAGTGAGGGCTGCACTCATGCTTTCTATAGCCAGGTCATGTAACCCTAGTTGTTTTCTAATTGCTCTGGTTTCTAGGTTTAATTTTGAGATGTCATCAGAGTCCTTTTCCAAGATCTCATCAATGATTGAGGTGTAGTTATTTAGTTTCTTCATCAGATCTATTCCCCAACCTGTCCAGGAAGGAAACCAAGCCCAGGTCATATCTTTTTCTAGGAACATTTCTCTCTTTCCAAGATGTTTTAGAGGGTATCTTGGGTGGGTGCTAGCTTTAAGTAGGTGTCCTTGCCCATTATCCCCAACTACTCCCATCACAGGAACTATTTTAGCAAGGTAACACCATCCCTGGGGTTCTTCAGGAATCCATGGGTAACAGAGCTTGCCACAACAGATGTAGGTTGTGTTACCTAGTGCCAAGGGTCGTTGACTAACAACGGTCCTTGCACCCTTTGAATGACCAGATGCCATCAGCAGAGCTAATAACTGTGCGACCGTGGAGTGGGAACTAGAATTAAAAAGGTCATAGATGGTAGCATTTATCACAGGGTCTGAGGTGCGAAAAAGTGAGTTATCGGTAAGGGAAGCCATGGAGACATTAAGTTTTGACCATTTGCACACCTCAGCTCCCCTGGAAATGTTTCCCAGTATGAAACACCAATCTGGAGCATGGCTTCTACCCACGATTTGAAAACTGAGGGGCTTATTGGGACTTTTCCTTATGACATTGGCAAGAACTATGGGGGGAGTTCCATTCAAAAAAGGAGTGATGTTTAAGGGAATGGCCATCAATGGGATTCTGGCTGTACTGGGGTGGAGTTTGCTACATATCCAACATTTCTCAAAACCAGACTTCTGTGCATAACTGTACTTAAACTTCAACAACAACATCTTGTCAGTGAAACCTGAAGGGGGTTCAGTGGGGGATATACTTCTTTTATATTTTAAACTAGATGTATTGGCTGTCTGGGCATTTCCACATATCCCTTCTAGTGACCCTAAATCTTCTGGATGGTACACACAATTTGTTATTAACCAAGTAGGTATGAATACTATCAGAATCAGACATGTCCAGAAGCATAATGTTTTTCCTGACACAAAGGTAGAAATCATTTTGTCAGGTACTGTGTACAAAGTTCTGTTACTCGTTTCTTCCTGTTGGTGGGGGATTCGTCTCGTCGGTCCGAGAGATTTGTTTTATGCCTTCTTGAATGTCCTTCAAATCTGGTCGCTGTTCCTGGTCAGAGGAGTCTTGGGATGCTGGAGGAGGGTCAGGGGTCTGGGGTTGCTGTGGACACTTCTTTAACCGGCTGGCGTGGATCCAGGTGTTTCCTAGATCGGTCAGTACAGCAGTTCTGGAAACCTTCTCTATCTTCCAAGGTCCAGAGAAAATGGGTCCAACCTTCTTTTTGTGTGCCAGTTGTTTCACCAGTACTTTGTCTCCTGGGATGAAGGGATGAGTAGGTTCTGTTGAAAGAGGAGAAAAGGTGACAGAGACTTGTTCGTTCATATCCTGTAGCATACTTACCAGATTTTTCACGTACATTTCCTGTTGAGAATAGATGTTAATGTCAGTGTTTTGATCTAAGAGGGGCAGCTCTATGTTTGCAGGAACTCCCATCAAAATCTCAAAGGGCGAGAGTTTTGTTCTAGCATGTGGTGTTGTTCTGATCTGAAATAGGACAGAAGGAAGGTAATCCAACCATCCTTTCATGGTGCCCCCCGTGGCCTTTTTTAACTTGTCTTTAATGTTCCTGTTCATTCTTTCCACTACTCCTGCACTTTGTGGGTGGTAAGGGATGTGCAGTTTCCACTGTAAGCCTAGTAGCTTAGCTAAAGTCTGTGTAACAGAGGAGCTGAAGGCAGGCCCTCTGTCTGACCATATGGCCGTTGGTATTCCGAACCTACAAACCCAATGGTTCAGTATGCATTTGGCAGCAATTTTAGCAGTCTCACCTGTACAAGGAATACCTTCAACCCAACCTGACCATTTGCATACGATCACGCAAAGGCATTTCAAATTGCCTTTTTGTTTGGGCATGTGTGTGAAGTCTATTTGCAAATCTGTTAGGGGACCCAGGGGTGGGGGCAGGTGGCCATGTAATCCATGATTTTTCCCTTGGACATTGTTTTGTGCACAGGTCAGACAACTGCTGGTGAGGAGTTTTGCCTGTTTACTTAAGTTGTTCGTACAGAAAGACTTTGTGTATATGTTTGTTAGGGCGGTGGTACCTATATGTCCTGGACCATGGAGATAGGAAAGTATGAGAACACTGCTTGATTCTGGTATGCCCAATATCTTCCCCTGTATGTGTAATTGATTAACCGCCGGCGAGGTCCTCCACTGAGCCACCTCAAGAGCCTAGGCCATAAGGAGAAGACGGGCGCCTAACATTTATAACTGAATGTAACTGCATTCTGATAGTCACACACTGTGTGGGATCATGTTACATTCCAGTTATATTTCTTATTACTTCTGATTCATATAGCCTTTGAATATATAAGTGAAATAAGGAAATTCTTGTTCAGTTATATATTATCAGGTAATAATAATA
Source organism: Aquarana catesbeiana (assembly GCF_042186555.1). NCBI lineage: Eukaryota > Metazoa > Chordata > Amphibia > Anura > Ranidae > Aquarana > Aquarana catesbeiana. The sequence continues at coordinate 389,745,900 of NC_133327.1, forward strand.
GATTTATTACTTTTTAGGACAAATATGTTCAATAATCCAGAAGTAATGGAAGCTTTTTCTTTCTTTTCTTAAAACAAATATATTATTACCTAACTAGTTCCTAGAATGATGTTTTTGTTTATTCTAATCTGAAGCAATACAACCTCAATTTTATGAGTTAACATATCTAAACAGTTACATATGAATAAAATATGTAATTTTTTACTCTAAAAGGGTTAAAATCCCAAAATAATTCAAACTATCTTCATCAATACCAAAGTTATTAACAGTACCTTTCTAACTGAATTATTTAGCCTAGGGCAAGACTAACCATATACAAACACCCTGGAATAAATAATTTCAACAAAAACTATATTCTGCACTCCAATTAATGAAACATCATTTTGATGTCTTTTGACATAGCACTTCTCTCCTGTAAGCGGAAGATCCGTGTACCCCCATTAGCCCTCCTCATTCTCCCAACCATATTATGTGGGAGTGTGACGAAGGCACTTATTCCCCTGAGAGAGATATTTATTCTCTTTCACGGGTAAATTGTGATTACTTGCAAAAAATAATTTATACAATGTATCATCTAATCTCATATGTTTTTTGTTTACTCTTTACTCCAGAATTCACTGGTTTCTTTTCTATCTATTCATCTCTTCAGTCCACACAGGTTGATCTGCGCAGTCAGCTCTGCATAACAAAAAGTAAGTCAAAACTATTTGATCTATTGCCATGGCACCACTGAATATACTTTCCCTGAATGTTCAGGGAATAAATGTCCCTCAAAAAAGGACCAAAGCCTTCCGTACTTTCCATAACAAGAAGGCTCACATAGTATGCCTCCAAGAAACACACTTCACCAAAGATTCTACTCCAAAATATATTTCTCCTTTTTATCAACAAATTTACACGGCTTCTGCCTGTACCAAGTAAAGGGGAACTCTAATTGCATTTCACCGATCCACACCATTCACCTTATCATCAGAAATTAAAGACCCAGAAGGTAGATACCTGATACTCATGGGTTATATAATGGATACAGCAATCACGGTGATTTCCTACTACGCTCCTAACAAACAACCTACACCATTCCTCTCACATATATTACAAGTGATTAATACACACAAAATAGGAACAGTGATAATGTGTGGGGATTCGAACCAGGTCCTCCTCCCATTTCTAGATAAATCACCTTTTACACCATCCAAAATAACCTCTAGATTACCTTTTTCTCAACTTCTTTCCAAATACAATCTGGTAGATTCATGGAGAGAAAGTAACCCAATGAAAAAGAAATTCACTTATTTCTCGCACCCTCATCAAACCTTCACCAGAATAGATCATATTTTTCTAACAATAGGAATGATACCAGAAATTATTGCATCAGATATAATTCCGATTCCGTGGTCTGACCATAATGCAGTATACACTACTATAGCCTCAGCCATACCAAAAGCGCATGACCCAACGTGGTACTTACCGGACATAATGCTCAAACACCCACTACATCAGATGGCCATTGAACAAGCTTTAAAGGAATACATATCAATTAATAATACAACAGACATCTCCCCAATAACACTGTGGGAAGCTCATAAGCCTGTCTTGCGTGGTACAATACAAAGACAAATGGCACTATTTAAACGGGAACGCAAAAATCTAGCAAAAAAACTAGAACTCAATTTTAATGCAGCCTACATATCATTTCAAGATAATCCATCTCAGAGTACAAAATCTCATCTGGAAAAATCTAGATTGGAATACGATCTATTTCTCACTGAGTCAGTTGATAAATCCCTCAAACGCTCCAAACACAATTTCTACATGAATACAAACAAACCAGGTACATATTTGGCTCGGGCATTAAATTCAACTAACAAATCTTTCAAACCAATACGTTTGAAATTATCAAAAAATGTTTACACTTGTAATCCAGTTAAAATAGTCCATAAATTTCCCTCACATCTCGCAACTTTATACAAGACAAACAATGAATTTAATCCTACAGAGGCTGAATCCTTCTTCTCAAAAATAACCTTACCTGAGTTATCTCAGAATCAAAAAAGCAGTTTGGATGAGCCTATAACTATAGATGAAGTTGCTAACGCCATAAAAGACCTAAAACTTAACAAAAGACCAGGCCCAGACGGCTACTCGGCTTTATACTATAAAACATTCTCAGAAATACTCTCTCCCATTCTCACTAAAACTTTTAACAAACTTCTAGATGGACATTCTTTTCGGCAAGAAACACTAATGGCAATTGTTTGTATGATCCCAAAACCCCTTTCTGATGATACTTCCTGTGTGAATTATCGGCCTATCTCTCTGTTAAACCTCGATATTAAGTTATTAGCAAAAATAATAGCAAAACGCCTCAATAGCATTATAGGAAAATTAATACATAGAGATCAAGTAGGCTTCATGCCAAATAGACAGGCAGGCGATAATATACGCAGGGCAGTGTTATTGGCACATATTGCTAAAAAACGGAAAATCCCTTTATGTTTTCTATCTCTCGATATTAAGAGGGCATTTGACACAGTATCCTGGCAATATATGCAATATTCATTACAAAAATGGGGTTTTGGACCCCACTTTTTAACATGGATCAAAGCATTATATAATAAACCCAAAGCCTATATAAAATATGCTGGATACAAATCTGAAGCCTTTAATATCGAAAGAGGTACCCGACAGGGTTGCCCATTACCTCCCTTATTATTTGCCCTTATACTCGAACCCATGGCCCAATACATCAGAACAAATCAAACTATAACTGGCATTGAAGTAGGAGGTATTACACACAAATTATGTATATTTGCAGACGATATATTACTTTTTCTATCATCACCACAGGTCTCTGGTCCTAACTTAATACCAGCTCTTGATGGATTTGCAGCCCTATCCGGCCTTATGATTAATCCTAAGAAATGCCTAGTGCTTAATATTTCACTCACAAACATGGAATTGATCCCGGCTAGGGCTGCACTCCCATTCACATGGGCAGAAAAATCAATCCCATATCTTGGAATTCATTTAACAGCATCTCATTCTGACTTATTCTCAACCAATTATCCTCCTGTATTAAGACAGATCACAAATCTAATAAAACAATGGTCGCAACTTCCTTTATCCTGGATGGGGAAGATTAATGCAATCAAAATGACTATTCTACCCAAATTGCTTTATCTATTCAGAGTCCTCCCTATTCCAATTCCTTCCTATTTTTTGAGAATAGTACAAAAAAGAGCAACTTCGTTTATATGGGGCTCTTCTAAACCACGTATACCTATACACACACTACATCTTCCCAAAAATAAAGGAGGCCTGGGATACCCTAATTTTACTAATTACTACAGAGCAGCACATTTGGCCAGTCTGTCCAAATACCATGCAAAACAGGAAATCCCATTATGGGTATTTATAGAGGCTTCAGAAAATGACCCTCTATTAATATCAAATTTATTATGGCTTGATCCTAAAGACCGCTTTAAAATTCATAATCCCATAACTAAACACTTCTTATCTCTCTGGGATAAACTAAAAACCAAATATCAGTTACAATCTCCACACAATCCTCTCCTTTCTTTTATCAGAAATCCGGCCTTTTATCCGGCATGGATCTACCCAAATTCTTTTAAAGCTTGGACAACATCAGGCATTCAGACACTAAATGACTTCATAGCATCTAAATCATTCCTTTCATTCCCATCGCTTAGAGAAAAATATGATCTACCAAACTCTGAGATATTTAGATATCTCCAAATCAAAAATTTCTATACACCATTCCTAAAGGGGGATACACCATTATCCCAATTATCCATTTTTGAATCAATCTGTACAAAAGATCCATTTGCTAAAGGTACAATTTCATCACTTTATAATCAATTATATGGAGTAGCAAATCTTAATAGACCCTCTTACGTTCAGAGGTGGGAGGAGGACCTGGGACGAACTTTAGAAGACACGGACATGTCTAACATATGGCTCACATCTAAGTCATCTTCACCCAACATCTTAGCACTGGAGACAAATTATGAAGTCCCAACTCGCTGGTACCTTGTACCCGCTAGAGTGGCAAAATATTCACCTAATACCTCAGCTCTTTGTTTTCGAGGATGCCCAGAAATAGGCACATATTTACACATATGGTGGACGTGCCCAGTAATCCAAACCTTCTGGAAGGAAGTCTTCGTGATTGCATCTAAAATATTTAAAAAAATAATACAACCAGATCCATATTTAACTTTACTTAATCTAAAACCGGAATGGTTAACACTCTCTCAATTCAAACTAATGATCCAACTAATAACGGCTGCAAAACAAACAGTGGCCAAGGCATGGAAATCTCCTACATTGGTACTAGCAGAAACAATTCACAGAATGAATAATACAATGTCCCATGCTAAGATGGTAGCCATCGATCAAAATCAAATTCCAAAATTTGAAAAACTTTGGCATCCTTGGATAAAACAACAGTTCCTGTCAAACTTCAATGACTCTGTCATGTTGCCATGGTAACAGATTAAATGACTTACAGAGACACCCATTCTAAGGCTTCAAAGAGAACTAAAAAGAATAATAAACTGACGAGCGGGACAACCTTGTGAACCATACCTCTACCTTTCAACCCTTTTTCTTCTTTCTCTTTCCTTTTCTCCACCTTACGATTAAAGCTCATTATCAGAATTTATTTGATCTATATACACTCTACTTGTAAACAATATGTATAGTAGGTATAAATCATTTAAATACCTACAAAAGTAACTAAGGAAATGATATATATCTTTAATTTAGGTTTACGTGAACCCAATGTTTAATATTTGAAATTTCATGATATTTACCTATATAAACCCTACTGTAAAACAATGAGCTTACTTTATAGATCCTTGTAAACTTACTTTATGTATCTTTATAACATTGTATACTCAATAAACTTCTTTTGACAAGGAAAGTAACAATGTGAACAACTGTGATCACCTCAATAAATTCCACCAGAAACAAGGATGAAACTTCAAAGCAGTTAGAAAGCCAGGTCCAATCCGTCTTAAGACTTATAAATTGTATTTGCATCCCCTGGATAGTTAGGCTCTGTTCATACCTATGCCTTTTTTTATTGCATTTTGCAGAAACGCACTAAAGTCCATTTAACATGGTTTCCTATAGGACACTCCCATCTGTGCTTTTTTCAGACGCTGTATGAAAGGTTCAGGGACTTTTTTTTAAAGCAAAATGATGCATGTTTTGTTTATTAGACTTCAATGGAGAAGCTGCAGAAAAGCATGTAGTGCGTTTTTGCTACAATTTTTTTTGCGTTTTTTTATACCACCCAACAACAAATTGGCCAAAAAAAAGCATAACAAATTCAAAAATGCTTTAAAAGCGTGTGTGCAAAAAAGCACTGCAGAAACAGATCAAAAGCAAACTGCACAGGTGTAAACCAAGCCTGAGAGTAAGTTTGAATCCAATACTATGTTTTGTGCTGCTCTTCTGGCATACAGTTCTTCCTGCATGCTCGTATAATTAATACATTTACATTTTTTATTTTTAATTGTTTGTTTATTAAGATTATCAAAGCATACAAAATCGAATGTACATTTCACAAGTGATAACCAAAAACGGGGGCACAACAGTGTGTGTACATGCAATAGATGAAACAAAATATAAGGAGGAACAATGGTAAAACATCATGGTACAAGTAGTTTGACTATGGATGAGAAATCAAGAGGAGACTAAACAGGAGCCATCTGGTACAGACCAATGTGATGTGCACATGAGTCACGGTGTTATGGAGCTGGAGATAGCGCCTCAGTATTATATTCAGAGACATCCCACTTCTCCCAAACTTTGCCAAATCTAGGCAGAGTCATCTATTACAGCTGTCAAGTGCTCCATCCTACATATATCAGCTATGGCCGAGAGAAATTGCATGAAAGTAGGGGGGGGAATAGAAAACCAGCATTGAGGTATGGCATGTTTGGCCGCCAATAAAATAAAAGCCATCAATCTCCTAGTAGCTTTGGGTGTATGGAAGGCCTAAAAGTAGATGTATGTGGTTTAAGGGGATAGGTATATCTAGGATCTTTTCCAAGAGGTTATGAACTTGTGTCCAGAAGGATGTAAGTGCAAGGCATTCCCAAAACATATGATAATGGGTACCTAAAGACAAACCACATCTCCAACATTGCCCAGAGGGTGTCAGCTTTCGAGCAAGTAAAAAGTCTGGGATCCTATAACAAAACATAAGTATTTTGTATGCAGTCTCTTTCTGCGCCACATACCGTGAAACTTTTGATGTAGAGCCCCATATTTTCCCCCAATCACCTAGGGATATAGGCCATTGCAGAACACGGGACCATTTTCTCATATATGCGTGACTGTGCTCAATCAGAGGGGGAGCTGTATGTAGAATTTTATAGATAGACAAGATCAGATGGGGTTCATAAGGGCCCTTAGAACATAACAATTCAAATTCGGTTGGCATGTCTAAAGCCAAAAGAGGAATTTTGGAGGCAAAAAATGTTTAATTTGTAAAAAAAAAGAGTAAAAGAGAGATTTTGGGATCTTATGTTTGGAGTGTAGGTCAGAAAAGGAGAGGAGTTTATGTGTCACTGGATGTACCAAGTGGCATGATTGAAATATACCAGCTTGGGTCCAAGGTAACATAGGGTTATAGAATAATCTGTCTGGGATTTCTGGGTTGAATAGAACGTTCACAAGTGGCAAGCATGGAGAAGGGAGAGAGTACTTACATGAGCAACGCTTCCAAATCAGAAGAGTAAATAACCTTGGTTTTAGGCATACACTTCTCAATTGAGAGATGGATTTGTCAGAAGATGGCCGTAACATAGTGCAAGGGAGAGCAGGGGAGGTAATCCCCATTTTGATTTCAGACCATCTATTCGGGGCATACCTGGATGTGTAAGAGGCAATAGCTCTCAGGTGTGTGACATAATAATATTTTAATAGGTCAGGATCTCCCAAACCTCCCCTGGATCGTAAAGCCTGAACCGCCGAGCTTGCTATCCTTTTTAATGTAAATATAATGTATAATGTGTAATGTATAATGTATAATGTAAATATTACATTATTTCATATAGTGAATAGGATTATTGAAGACATTAGATCATTAGTAAATTAGTCCATAAGTGAATATAGTGACTTGTGCTCAGAAAACTGGTGCTGATTTATCTTTTCAAAGTGCCAGTGGTGCCAGGTGATATCCGTATTGATAGTGTGATTGCACTCACCAGAAGACATTACCCCCCGGGGGTGTTATGCCTTCACAGTGTGAGCCACTGTGCAGCTCTCTAGAGATCTGCTGAGCAATCCAAGGGCCGTTATCCTATCTTTCTCACTGCAATATTACATAGGGGAAAGAGTAATGCCCATAGTATAATATTGTTTGAAAAGGCTTTATTTTTATGAAAGTTTGAAGCTGTACTCACATTTACAATGTATTAAACATGCAGGAAGAGAAAACACGAACCAGCGCTGTATTCCAACAGAGAGCTGCACAGTGGCTCACACTGTGAAGGCATAACACCCCCGGGGGGGTAATGTCATCTGGTGAGTGCAACCACACTATCAATACGGATATCACCTGGCACCACTGGCACTTTGAAAAGATAAATCAGCACCAGTTTTCTGAGCACAAGTCACATTATTCACTTATGGACTAATTTACTAATGATCTAATGTCTGCAATAATCCTATTCACTATATGAAATAATGTATTAATGATCTAGTGCTTGCAATTTATTTATTTATTTACTGCTAGAACGATTTATAGGTGATTTAGTGTTTGCAACTAATTGGTCTCTGTATCGTGGTAATATACAGAGACACACACTATATTGTGCATCTATATTTCTTTGTGATTTTCTTTATCACATTCACCATTATTATCACAATCTGATTTGTTTAACTATTAATGGCATAGTGAATTCTTTACACACTGGATTTCTGATATAGCAAACACTCACATTGATTCTGGAGTTTTTGACTGACGAACCTCAGAGGGTGTAGCACTGAGGAAGACACCCTATCTGAGCTTCAGCAATTTTCATCATATATACTTCTTTTGCCACTCACCTACAGAGAGTGCAACACTAGCATTAAAATGGGCTCAATTTGAACATATTTATATTCAATACACCCAGAGCACATCAGACAGAGGGTGTAACACAGGTTTATTTAGTACAGCAGGTGCAATTTACTTACACAAAACACACATTTTTTGTCACTCACCTAGAGAGGGTGCAACACCAGCATGTAAATAAGCTCAATTTAAATACATTCATTTCCATTACACCCAGAGAACATCAGACAGAGGGTGTAACACAGGTTTATTTAGCACAGCAGGTGCAATTTATATATATGGTGACCTCATAGCATAATTTCACCAATTTATCCTCCCTCTCTCTCTTTTGTTTTTACAATCGGGAAAGACAGAGGGTGTAGCACACCCCCCCCTTTCTCTAGGCTTGAGCTTCCATATATGGGAGAGTTTCCCATTAAGATCCAGTTAATTACCTGTAACTTTTCCATATTAACTTTTTATATTTTAAGAGAAACAGCACCACATCTACACTCTTTAACTCACTCTGTGCTCCACTTAGGTGGTAGTATTCTTGTAGAGGCAGCAAATTTCTCCTTCAACTCCAGTGAATCACTTAAAACATTACTCCAATATTTTATTTGTGGATTCCATGGCGCAGTTTATTCATGCTTTATTATTCCGTATAAAATCTAGAAAATTTCTCTGTAGTACTTTGATGAGTGCCTCTGATAGATGTGTCTCTGATCACGGATCTCACCCATAAAATGCCTGCGGGGTACCTGGATGTTTCCGGGATTGGGTGAGAGGGCTTCCAGAGCTGTGAGTGCTGATGTAGCGGAGAAGGAGCTTCAGATAAGGGAACAGAGGCCGGAGCTGGGGGAGAATCAGGAAGACAATAGGGAATATTAATTCACTATTGTCACACAACTGGGTGGGCTCAGGGTGCAGTGCTCTGCGCCCTGAGCCCACCCTTTTTTGAAGCCAGGCTCAGGCTCTAATCATGTGCTTCAAAAAAAAACCTCACTGAAATACATGCGTCCAGCTTCCTGCATGTAGATTAGGGGCTGGGTGCATGAAATAGGCGGGCCCCTGCACCCCCTTTACTTTGCTAGCTGGACAGTGTCTACTCCTTTAGTTATAAAGTTACATAGTTACGTAGTAGGTGAGGTCAAAAAAAGACACAAGTTCATCAAGTCCAACCTATTTGTGTGATTATATGTCAGTATTACATTGTATACCCCTGTATGTTACGGTCGTTCAGGTGCTTATTCAATAGTTTCTTGAAACTATCGATTCCCCCCGCTGAGACCAGCGCCTGTGGAAAGGAGTTCCACATCCTTGCCCCTCTTACAGTAAAGAACCCTCTACGTAGTTTAAGTTTAAACCTCTTTTCTTCTAATTTTAATGAGTGGCTATGAGTCTTGTTAAACTCCCTTCTGCAAAAAAGTTTTATCCCTTTTGTGGGGTCACCAGTATGGTATTTGTATATTGAAATCATATCCCCTCTCAAGCATCTCTTATCCAGATAGAATAAGTTCAGTGCTCGCAACCTCTCCTCATAACTAATATCCTCCAGACCCTGGATTTAGTAAATCCATCCCCATTGTCTGAAGCATTTAGACCCAGGACCCATTGCCAGACACAACTATTAAGGTTAATATATTTTAAATGTTTCTCACATCAGGTTAAAATATTCAGTAAAATATATTCCTATACAGATTTTTGTCTTAATTTATTATTATATTATTTCACATTAATTTTATCCAAGCTTAAAGGCAATGTAAAATATATGACATAAAATATTGTTACCAAGAGTGCACATGCGCGGAGCTCACAAAATGGCCACTAACACCTAGAGACCTGCTCCCTCACGACACAGCGGCGCCCACAGCACTGTCCATGGTGCACCAAGCAGCTCCAAAACAGCGGGAGGCACCCTCCACAGTCCCGGCTACACCCCCATATGATCGGGGCTCCGGTAAAATGGAATCTCTGGCCACAATTGGAGAAGGCAGGAATGGCCAGGACATCCAAGATGGCCGCCGCAACACAGACACAGCCACAGACACAGGATCTCTGCTCCACAGGCCAGGCAGACTACAGGTCAGAGCAACCCCACATCCCCCTACACTTCACACCAGGAAGGTAAACGGGATTCCCACCTGCAATCACCCCTTCCCCAGCTTCCACAGAATCCCTCCTAGAATGCTCTCTAAATGACTATTCCCTGTCCCTCATGGGATCTAACACAGGACAAACGGACTATCCTCTTCATGACATCCTGGCCAGAGACCCTGCCTTTCATATGGACACCCTCTACCACAGGTTCTCTGAGCTACTGGACAAAGGCCTGGCACAAACAGCTGCAAAAATCACAGGGGATCTAAAGGCTGACTTTATCAATTTAGGAGCCGACACATCTAAACACAACATGGACGAAACTATAGCTATCACTAACCAAAATTCTCAGCACATCTGTACTGTGCAGGATCAACTCGACCTAGCCATGGCTCGTATTGATGAACTTGAGAATAGGTCAAGACGATACAATATCAAAATCCATGGCCTACCGGAGACAATACAAAATGTTCCAGAAGCAGTGCAAGACCTGATTAAACAACTAATTCCCAACATTCCCCCTCACCGCCTTGAGCTGGACAGGGCCCACAGAGCCCTGGGGCCCCCCAGAACAGATGGCACCCCAAGAGATGTTATTGCCAAACACCATCATTACACAGTAAAAGAATAAGTGATAAGACAGGCCAGGTCTACACACACAGTGATGTGCATGGGTCACCAGGTGCAGATATTTGCGGATCTCTCACCCTCCACGATCCAGAGGAGGAGATCATTGAAACTCCTGCTTCACGCTCTCACCCAAAGAGACATAAAGTACAGATGGGCCTTCCCGTTCGCGGTTAAGTTCTCCGTTAAGGGGAAACATTACGCTTTCTCCTCCCTCCCAGAAGGAGAGAAACTTCTCTTGCATCTGAAAATCATAACCCAGGAAGCTGAGAGGGACACATCCAATGCCGGTGTTAGCTCCAACAAACGACTAACACCCACCATCCCACAATCCCCCTTGTGGTCCACAGAAAAAGCAAAGAAGGCCAAAGACAACAACCTAACTTGAAGCCAGTGCTTATTTGGACTGCCTCTCCTATATCCCGGATGTGCAGAAGGGACCAGAGTAATAGTTCCCCCGAATGTGGTGGGTCCCTCGTGCCTATAGCCTTAGGCTCGTTAGCCACCCGGGCACCGTTTTCTGAGTTTTCAGATTTTTTTTGTTTACGTTCTTGGTTTTTTTGGGGTTTGGCATCAGTTCTCCTTACTTTTTTGTGATGTTTTTGTTGCTGGATTTGCTCATAGAAGAGAAAGGAGATCACAAGGCTGCTGAACCTATCCGAACCAATAGTTACTCTTTCCCCACACCTCCCTATGGGGCAATTTAACCACTCTGTGCAAGGCTCCTGACTACTACAAGTATCTCAAGCTAGACATTCTCATGTTGCAAGAAACATATTTTCGGTATAGCCCTAAGTTCCTCCACCCCCACTTCCCACAGTTCTTCTTAGCGAGCGCTGACAATAAAACCAAGGGGGTTGCAATCTTAATATCCAAAAACTGCAAATTTGTAAAAATCTCTGAACATGCTGTCCCAAAAGGTAGATTCCTCCTGGTCAAGGGCATGGTGGGGGACCATCTGTACTCCCTGGTCTCCTACTATGCTCCAAATAGAGGACAAGCTAAATTATTTGACTCCCTAATGCGCATCCTTGCTCAGAAACTAGAAGGGATGGTCATCTTTGGCGGAGATTCGAACGTAGCGTTCGATCAGGGGTTAGACAAGTCTAAACCC